>NC_090935.1:150109823-150748322 GCF_040938575.1 Ambystoma mexicanum | reverse complement strand
TAATCACCAGTCTCCGGCTGCCTCGATTGCCAGTTCTGAATTCCTTTCTTCTTTCCACTCCTTTGCTCCTTTCTGACATTACTAATCCTCGAGCCATTCTTTTTCCTTCCCTCTGTGGCACATTTCATTAGGGACACCATCCTTGCAGGGATGTTGCTGGAAGGGGCTGGGTGGTGCCACTGTCATCTGTATGCTATTTACAAGATTGCAAACATATCTGACCTCTGCTAGAATTGCTGAACACACAGTGGATCATGACCCTGTCTCAAATGTAAAGCACTGGAAGCCATCTTATACATCAACTGCATGAATCGGCAAACATCAAAGTGTCTACCTAAAGAAGAAGACATATTATGCTTTATTGGGACCCCGGCTGCTATTTTTTTACTTAACCGGGAGTGCCCATTGGCCCATTTCCGAGCCTCACCTGAGCAGTAATTCCTATCTGTCTCGGCCCGACTCCGCTCAACGTTCTTTCCCTTTGCTTCTTTGCCGATCTTCTATTTCATGGTCGCCATTATGTAGTCCCTGTCCCTTCTTCCTTTCCATGGCGGCCATTTTCTTTGTTTTGATTTTTTTCTTTTTTCAATGGTCGCCATGATATGATGTATCATATGCCATGATATATGGCATTTGTAACCCGCCTACACACAAGTATTTCAAGGCATGATGAGGCAAGGAAGGGCGAACGGAGGGAGGACAGAGACAACGATCTTACTAGGCCAAGTGACATTGAGATCGTGCAAGTGCAGGGGAGGGGAAAGTGCCAGGGAAAAGGCGAGGGGGCAGTGCTGTACATGGGATTAAAACGATAACAAGAAGTGTGGCCAGCAGGTGGCAGGTGCAAGGGTAAGTGCAGAAAGCAGGTGTCCAAAAGTGCTGGAATGGGGGACTGTAAGGTTACAGATACAGACCCAAGTACTTGTGTTACCAGGAGGCAGTGCGGCTGTGCAACTGGGTGGGCAGGGACCTGGGCCCGAAATCAGAGAGTAGTCAGGTGACCAGTGCAATATCAGACAGGAAATCAGCAGGGTAGAGGACGAGAGAAGGCAGAAGCAAAAAGGAAGGTCTTGAGGTGCTTCTGGAACCAGAGATGGTTCTCATCAAGTATCAGAGAGGCAGGAAGGCTGTTCTAGAAAGAGGCCCCAGCTGAAGAAAGATCCACCGCCAACTCGTTACTTGGAGAAGCGACTGACCCTGAGTGAGTTGGAGGTGGAGGTGGAGGAGCGAAGAGCTCGAGTAGGAAGGTATTTACGAAGAGAGAGTTGGAGGTATTGAGGACACAGGCCCCGGAAGGCCTTGTGGGCATGTAGTCCCTTCTCTCCTTTCCATGGAGGCCCTTTTTTTGTTTACTTTTTTTCAATGGCCGTCATGCAAATGAACGCCTTGGCCCAATCCACAATTGCACCTGCAGTTGCACTTGGGTGAATATGCATTGATTCAGGGACCTGTGAGTGTGCGCGTAATAGATGCAGCTTTCTTTTTCCAGTGTCCACATGAAAAAAGTGAGATGAGCTGGGTGTGGAAACCCTCTACTCTAATATGTGACTGCATTGTGTATTTTATTATTATTACGGTATTTACTGAGTGCGGCCCTAGCATCGACAAGCAACGGAGCGCTTTACAGTGGAATAAAACAACACAGATGCCAAACTGAGCGCTTCACAGAAGTATACAACAGTACAGATGCATAACGAAGAGATTTTCAGAGATAATGACAGAATAGATATACAGCGTAGGATACAGAGAGGGCCAGAGGAGGGGTACAGCTGTACCGAGTGGCGAGGAGGAGAGGAGCAGGCAGCGTCTATAGAGTCAGGTGGCATGAGGGGCAACGTGATGGTCTAGGTGTTGAGGAGAAACTCCTTGAAGAGGTGGCTCTTGGGTTATTTTTGAATTGTAGGAGCGTGGGGTCGAGCCTGACCAGGGTTTGAGTCTGTATTTACAAGCATGCAGTGTTTGCAAAAGTGAGTAAGTGCCTTGCCATTCCCCTGTGCCAGTTATAGCAGTTCCATGCACAGTAGGGTTATTATTGACCCTTCTATAAACTGCTTGAATCTTGAAGCACAGAGAGCATTATCCTGTGACGTGATAACTATGTTTCTGGTGTCCAGAAGCGTAGGATGTGTGAGACCTGTTGAAATCAGCAAGCACCAGTGCTCCACCCACTGGGATGCCTCGAGCCAATGAATAACTAAGCATGGGGTCAGTTGCACACGCCCGATAATTATCTATTCAAAATGGCCAGGATGCCCATCGTCGCTCTGATCCTCCCGTCCACACAATGCTCAGGTCACCTTTGGAAACTGAGTAATACCTGTGGGCAGCATCATTTGCACTTCACAGAGAGGACCCAAGTGCAGTTGCAATTGTGGATTGGGCCCAGGCCTTCATCTGCATAATGTTATTTCTCCTAACAGGTGTTGGATAATCCGAGGAGTGGGAAAGCAGTACATGTTTTCCAGCAAATGTTCTAACAGAGCTTTATTTTCATTAACCCATTATTACATTTTATAGAGAGTTATGGTAATATCTCCTATTTAGCCATTGGATTTCTGAGGCATTCACATAAAAAGAGAACTGTTTCTTCCTGAAAACCTGCATCCATAATTGCAAAGGGAAGACACTTTCCCTTGGTTATGTGTATCATGTTTCTTGTATATAGCCATCCTCACGCTACACCATTTCATTAGTGGAAACCAAGGCTATTTGTTCTACTTATGACGGCTTTCTTCCAAAAGGGAATATATGTATGAAATCATTTTCATATTAGCACCCGACTGTGTGCCGGCCGATCTGGGAGTGCAGAACTTAACTCTGGTTTTATTGGAATTGGCCAAGTAGATCGTAAAAAATTGATTTAAGCCAGTACCATTAGATTGATTTTTCAAAATACCAAACACGGAGAGCAGGGTTTTCAGGGATGAAAAAAAAAAAGAAAAAGAAAGAATAAAGAAAAAGGGACCCTGCGGCATCAGATCTGACCCACGTTAGAGGGATGGAACTGATGCCGCAGGGTACAGGAGAGGCTGCAGACAGAGAAAAAATAAGTAGAGTAGGGAGTGGGGGGTTGTGGATGTACTGGTTAATGGGGAGACATGGGTTTGGATTGTTTGGCTGCAGAAAAAACATATTCACGGCGAAAAGGACTACGGTCAATTCCGCAGTGAATAATTCTACCACAGCCAAACAACCCAAATCCGTTTTATCGACTGATCAAAGCGCGTCCTCTATTCCCCGACACCAGCATCAAACCTCAGAAGCGTCCCCAAAAGCCCTGTGGTGGCACTATGCTAGTAATTCAGACAGCAGCCTCACGTGACCCAACCTGCGGCTTGCCAGGTCATCACCGTGATCACACAGTGCCACATATAACCAAAGCTGTGATCACACGGGCTCATAAAGCAGGTCCGTGATCACACGGACCTGCTCCCTCTGGGCTGTGGTCCCACGGCGGTACACAAATAATGCCGACGCACACAGGAGTTCCAGTCATGGAGTCTGTCGCCATGCTGCCACACATGCTGGCAGGAGGCTCCTTTTATTTGGGGCATGCCATGATTTGGTCATGGCTCACAGCCTTAAAGGCGACATCACCAAAAGGAGTGAGCCAGGCACTCCAAGGTTACATCATCATGGAACAAGAGGGGTTCTGGGAGGAAATAGTGGCAGTCATTTCTAGTAAGGGCTGAAAAGGGTGAGTCGGGATAACAGGTGAGACGATTAGCCAAGATTCCGGGTAGAGAGAGAGGTGCTACATGAGAAGAACCAGGAGAGCAGAACTTGGGTTGACCAAGCAACGAACGCCAAAAACGTATCGGAAGACAAGAATAAAGAGACCCAGGAGAGATGACCCTCTGTTGGCAAAGCCAAGGCGGTCCAAAAAGCAACCAAGTGAGTGAGGAAATGTGTCAGCCAGTGGAGCCAGAGCTTAGGAAAGTTAGGTTGAGGGGGGACACAAAGTCGAGATCCCTGCTGAAAACATGGGTCCAGAGACTAGCACAATGGCAGTTGTAAGGCTCGGACACAAAGGTGGCATGTCTTTAGATAAAAAGAGGGTTGGGAAAATGCCTTGCTATCACTAAGTTAGGAGGGGTGTCCCTACCTCAAAGAAAACTAATGAAATTATCAGGAAGTCCAAAACTAAAAAGTCTATCACTGTCATGTCCCAAAACATTCTTCTGTCCCTCACACTAATAATCTAACATAATTATGAAAGGATGATCTCTTCTCAAGGCAGGGTCCGTTGTGCTTTCGACCAACAGAAAAGTTCCCATTTGAACTGGTAGTAAAAAGTAAGGCAAAATAATGTTCCAAAATGCGAGATTTCAAAATGCTAGAGCTGTTCTCCTTCCCCAAGACAACTTATTTTAAGTCTCTGAACAACTTTTGAGGAACTGTTGTTTGTTTCACAGTTCTTGTATCCTACCCGCTTGGTATGTTCTGCTGCAAAACTTAGGAGTCCTTGTTTTCTTAGTCCTAGGGTTCACAACCTTGTTTTCTTTGACCTCACATGTGGGTGCAGGTCCCAGACTTGCAATACTTTATATGAATTGATTCGTTCCCTTGCCAAAGAAGTGTTTTCACTAGTTTTATTTCTTTTCCTCACTAGGGGGTTTCTGAACCTGTTGGCCTTAAACTCCAACACTCACAATGTTGCATTGTGTCCACTTGGTTCACTCTCCTGCCAAGTACGCAACTCTCTCTCATTTGCTTCAGGGTCCCAGACCCTTTCTGTCATCAGGATCCCGGGCCCCCTTTCTCTTGGGTGTGGGTGCCAGACTCACACTGCTGTGTTGTGTCCACTTGGTTCACTCTCCTGCCAAGTATACAACTGTCTCTTGTTTGAGTTTGGGTGCCAGACCACCTTTCTCCAGCTCCTTAGCTCACTATGACACTTCCCTCTCACTTTATGGTCAGCTGGTGGCTTTCTGGTTTCCGCTCGTTTCCCCTATTTAAGGAGCCATCCAGCCTCTTTTCCTCTGCAGATGGGGAGCGGGTGCAAGTGGATCGAGGTGACCTGGCCTAAGCACGACCAACCTTCTTATCCCTGCCTCTTCCTTCCTGCTCTTAACTCTTAGATCAAGGGCATCTCTCGCCCAGGCGTCCGAAGCGAAGGGCAAGTCCTGTTTAGACCTGTTCGGACCAGGAAGACCCAAGGCCCGACCCCGTGCTCAGACAGCAGGTAAGCATGCACCAAAATGTGTTTACTCCCTCTGTCCCCACAGGCCATCCCCGCCCTCTAGTCCACCTGTGATGCTCCCTTGTGCCCCCTCCTTTCTCGCACACAGGTGTTGCCTGTTTTCCTTTATTCTTCTAACCTGCCCCTGTCTAGCCTACTTCTGCAGAAGTCTGTCCCGATACATTCTGGTTTCACCATCACCGTCTTGTGGCCAATGCTGGATTTGACTTTTATGGAATGCATTGATTCGCTGTGCGTCACCCTTTCTCAACTGTCATGCTGGACTTCCTTTGCATCTTGTACTCATGATGGCCCTGAATCATGTTGTTCCCATCTTCATTTTGTATACTGGCTTGCAAAATTATGGCCCTCATTACAAGGTGGGCACAAACGGATACCGGGCACCGGTAATGACACTGGTGCCGGTAATCCCTTTGCGCCCTACTCCGAGGTCCCTTTGCGGGTCCTTCCCTTAATGCCTGGTTTTAGCAGGCGTTGAGCATGGGACCCGCAAAGGGATACCGGGGTCAATAACGTTACCGCAATTTGTGGTACCGTTATTGCCACCTTCCCCCTTCCCATTGAGCCCTATCGGGGCTCAAATGGGAATGGGGAATGGCTCTGGTGAATGGGGAATTACCGGTCCCGCCGACCTCGGACTGGACCGGTAATTACTTCCTTCACCAGACTGGAGTCGGACCGGTTTTGGAGGCAGCCATGACACTAATAGTGTCATGGCTGCCTCCAATCTCGCAATGAGTGCCTATGCGTTACTACTGACTTCTGCAGTTGTATTCGTTCTCCTCTCTTGCTTCTCCACTCTTTTTGACTGCTGACTCTCTGTTCTCCCCTCCTATCCCTTTCACCCTTTTCCCATCTCCTCCCACCTCCCCTTACTTTCTTCTAAGCACTTACTCTATCAGAACTGTCCCTGGACCTAGTATGATAGCAACCTCGTCTGTCTGCTCCCCTCTCCCCTTAATTGCCCCCCCAGCACTATCTGAAATTTCATCTGGCCTAGTACGATAGTCGCTTGTTTTGTTCCTCCCCTCCCTCACTGCACCCCTTTCCCTCACCTTTTGTTTTTCTCCAGCTCTACCAGAAATGACGTTAGGCCTAGCACAGTAGTTGCCTGTCTGTTTCCATTTCCTTCCCACTCTCCCCCTACCTTCCTTATCTATGTCTTAGCTCTTGCACTATCTATAGGCCAGTGTCAATGCCATCAGGCCGAGTACGATAGTTACTTTCACATCCTTACCGTGCATGGCCTATAAGACTGTCATTGTATTTTCCCTTGTTCCCTCCCTTGCCTTGAAGCACTTTGAAACACATTGGGTATAGGCGCTATAGAAAAAAAAACGATCAAATCATATATCAACCTACATAACTGTTTGCTTCCTTCTTTGCTGTATCAGCGGTTCCTGAGAAGCTATACCTTTCCTGGAGTCTCTGAGAGAGTTTGGGTGGCCAGTGGGGTCTGCACAGTCCCTGCAGGCTGGGGCTTCTCTGCGCTTGCGTGTTCTGTTTTCGTGCTTCATATGCGTATGTGGCTCCTTCTATTCCTTTTCGAAGGATGGCTCTCCCACTATCCCGTCTCTATGGGGCTTTTGTTTGAGCCTGAGCTTGAAATGCATTGGAACACCCACTTCGGACTGATGTATTTTTTAGAGCCAATCACTGGCCTTTAGAAACAAAACTGCTCGCTCGGTTGCTCGCAATGATCCTTGTACTCCTGCCCATATCCTCCGTTGCAGTACCATCCTTAAAGCTACCTGCATAATAATTTGTATTATGTGTTTTTTTCAGTGTTGCTGGGTAGGGTAGTTTGGCTATATGCATACAACTTTGTACTATCTGGTTTTTCAGTATTGTCAGAAAGGTTAGCTTGGCTAACCTGCCAGCAATATATATTAGCTGCATCCAGGGAGGGGACTGGAAGACTTGGACTCGCAAAGGGGGCTGGAGGTGGCAAAGTGGGGTGATGCTGCGTTCTCTGGTGATGATTGTCCCCAATCCCATAGTGGGTTTCCTACCCCATGTGATCCTCCCATGGTGCACCACCCCAAGGAGACTATTGTACTGTGGATGCACCACCCTGGCCCCATGGAAAAGGTCTCCCCCTAAGGAACAACTGGCAAAATCCTCAGATTTGTCACATAGTTTATTCGGCTTAATGCTTCAATAATCCTAGGTTGACTATTGTGCAGCATACAGTGTGTTCCCATACAGTAAAGTATTTATTCCCACTGTCACTAGGAAACTATATTTTGGGCAATCCCACCGGAAATCCCCGGCATCCCATGGGAATGACAATCCCATGGGATGCCGCCCTTCTCTGTGAAACTCCCTCTCCCTTAGCAGGACGGGTGACAAAAGTAGATTCTCTAAAGAACGCTACCCACCTTAAGCACCCCTCGTCCATTTCTTCACATCAGACTATTTTGATCATCAATGGGACTTTGTAATGCGTTGCAACCTAAGTACGCTACAATCGCTTCCCTGAGGAGTGTGAATTGCTAACCTCAAGGTGACACACTAGACACATTGGGGGCACTTCAAAATGAAAACAGTAAGCAATCTGCATGATAGACATTTGCTGTTATGAGTAACAATGATCCATGTGGCACATAAAACCAAGAGAGGGCTTGCAAGTGCCACCATTACTACTGATTCACGTCAGAGCACAGTAGTAACTAAAGCGTGATCTGTTAACAGAATCGATTTTTAAATGGAGATGCAAATTTGTCTACATGAGGTGGATCATGCCACACAAACAGCTCAGTTCGTCAATAGGCCAGTGTCAACACGTGAGGTGCCTGCCATGAGAACGAAAAGACTCTATTGAGAGCAGAAGGTGTGCCCATCAAAGCCCACGAAAATTCCATTGCTCCTGAAAACAGAGTCCTCTTCACTGCTGTAAGGAAGGCATGGTATCAAACAGTGAAGACAGACACAAGTGATCACAGTTCAAGGCTGTTTAGTGAACGTCAATAGGTTGGTAGAACGCCTATCTAAAGTTAAATCTAAAGAGGGGAGCAAGCTACGACCATCATGTGAAAATAACGCAGTCCTAGTGGAGTCTGTCAAAATAAAAGGGCCTATACTAATAAACGTATGGCCAATCCTTTCTTCTAAATACAAAATGGTGTGGGATAACAATTTTTGCAAAAGAAAAGTCTTCAAGAAATGTCAAGATAGTTGCGCAGTTAGCTTCCCTTGCCCACGTTTTCATCACGGAGCAAGGTGGCACGTGCAGACTTTTGCACACACTCTGGCTTCTTGACCACGAGGTACCAGTTAAACACATAGGCATCAGGGCCTTCCACCAAAGTCTCTCTCGTAAAGACAATCTCTTATTGCAGAGGGCCTGATTAAACAAACAAAACACAAGAGTTAATTTCCTTTGTCAGGGTTTATGCTTTCATAAGTTTAAGACTGGTCTCCCACCTTCGGGCTAGCACCATGGGTCCCCCTCGTCCGGTCTCAGACATCTTTTCTTTAATGTTCACAATTTGGTCTCCCTCGTTCAGGCTCGGACCATGGATGTTACTCGTCCGGGCTCAGATCCTCTTTGTTCCACAATGTTCACTATTTGGTCACCCTCTTTTGGGCTCGGACCAATACTAGAATCAAAGACTTTCGAATGTGCAATGGGTTTTGTGTAAACAATCGCAGGACCACTTTGATTCACTTCACACAATTTACACTTCACACCAATCTTCTACTTTAATTTCTTTTGTCAGGATACCGTACAGAGACCTTCGACTGAGAAACATTCACAGTGCCGGACCACTCTGTCAATGTTATCATATCTTTTTTTCTAATGTTCAAATATTCACAAGCAATTTAGCTTCACTCGTGTCTTTCATCACATGCTTTTAACAATGCGCATTCCAGTGCTCTTTTTACTATGTTGCCGCTTGCAACCTTGACTTCAACAAAGACGGCCTCCTCAACTGACCAGCCGTGTTGTTCTCTGTCACTTCTTTGTTCTTGGAGCCAAGAATGATTCCACGGCCTCTGCTGCTCCTCCCTGCCTTGATCAGTTACGCAGGAGGACCTCGGTATCTCTGACACACAATGCAGGTTTCTGCAGCCTGGTTTCCTGGTTTTATGTTTTCTGCCTTGAAGATTTCTTGAAAGTAACAGCTTCCTGCCAATAAGATCAAGGGTGTTGCACCTCTCACGAACCTCTCGTGCCTGGTGGTCTTTTTCCCCTCATTCAGCTGCTGTACCTTTGTGCGTTTTACCTTGTTCAGAGTGTGCTGTCGTACTCTGCCTTTCATCCATGTGGGGAAGTGTAATGGAAGTAAGGTGTGAGCGATTGTTGATAATTGCCTGACCTAGTCTGACAATAGTATTGGGACATGTCTGGTACACAGCTCGGGTGCGAATCTGTTTTCTCGCAAAGCAGGCTGTCCATGTAAAAGTGTATGTGCCGAAATCAGGAGGTGGGGAGGTTGAGTTTCTAAATGTCCCATCGGTTAGGATGAGGTAAAGGTGTTACAGGGAAGAGTGGGATACTGCATCTCACCATCCAGTGTCCCACTTCCACTCCCTGAGGACCCCTCACCCAGGTGATCCTCCCCCACTGGTCCACCCCCAGGACCTGGATCCAAAAGTGATGGCCGTGTCCTGGCCACCTGAATGACAGATCCCCAGGGACTAGCGGGTGAGACACCTTCTGGTTTCTCACACTGCCAAGAGTAAGTGACCATGCTATACTGTGTTTCTTTCCTTTGAAGCTCATTCTCTTTGTGTTACACATATGACTAGTTACACTATTACTCAGTGTTCATTGTCTGTGGCATTTGGTTATGGGTGGTACACAAATGTATAGATTATTTGTATGTCATATGCGTAGTTGTAGCAGGAGATACCATATTTATTGATGATATCTAGTAGGTGTCTCATGTAGATGTTGATGAGTAGAGGTGACTGTGTGGATCCTTGGTGTACTCTGTAGGTAAATGGGCGAGGCTGAGAATTGTAGGAACTCAAGATTGTGGTTTCAATTCTACCCATGAGAAAGGAGGTGAGCTGTTTTTTTATTACCAATATCTTCCAGTTTTTTAGGAGGGTTTTCATGCCGATGGTGTCAAAAGCAGCCGAGATGTCTAGCAGGATGAGTTCACAGTGAGCTTTCATCTGCATTGTTTTTAAGTGTATCCCAGATGAAGCTCGGAGCCGATTGTGTACACCTGAAAGGTTGAAAGCCATGTTGTAACAATTGAAGTCCCGGAGTTGGTGATATATCCATTTTTCCAAAAGATTCCTTATGAATTCCTTTGCGCCCTGATGCCTCCGGGCCTGCGGGTTTGCGCGTTATAAATAAAATACAATACAATACAATGTTTGTGATGTGGCAATAACTGGCTGGGTCATATGGGTCTGTTCTGGGCTTTTTGAGCAAAGATCTGATGTTTGCAGACTTTAACTGAGCTGGGACCCTTCTGGCGCTGATGGAGTCGATGAGGACAGAAAGGAAAAAGGGTGCTGTGTCTGGAGATTCCATGATTGATTTGTAAAGATTGGGGGACATGGATCCGCAGGCGATCCTGATGGGTTGCATGAGTTAATGTTAGTTTATATGTCCTCTGCAGACAGAAAGCAGAAAGACAATAGAGAGGAGGTAGTGGTAGGTGCTGGTGGTATCGTATCTCTTTAGTAGCGTGTGGGTGGGAGCATCCTTTTTTATCAAAGGGATTCTGGACATCTAGGATCTTCATAGCGCTTGTGTAGGGGTAGGGATTGTGTTAGAGGCTATTGGGTTTTTGAATTCTCTGATGATCTAATACATTTCCCTTTCTCTGTGATGCACTGAATCAATGCATTAGAAGTAGTGTGTGTTACAAGGGAATAAGGACAGAGCCCCTTTAAGGAAAAGGACTCAGAACTATGGGAGGGAGAAGGGAGGGGGGAGGAAAAGGAGGGACAAGGGAAGGGGGACAGGCAGAAGTGAAGAGGAGGAATAAAGTAAAGTTTGTATGAATACAGGCTCCCGTGTGGTCTGTAATACGTATGCAATGAGGCCCAACAACTGGCGACGAGGCACTGAGCGCCCGCGCCTTGCAACAGGTTGCACAAGTCTGCAGCAGTACGTCGGGTAAAAGCAGACCCAGCGTCGCAATACCCAGCAGTGTCAGGTGAGGTGCCCAGCAGGTCGGAGGGAGCGAAGAGCCCGGCAGCAGGACAGAGGCGGTGATCCCAGCAGCAAGCACCCCCAGAGGGACACGCCAAGGAGACAGTGCACCGTGTGAATACCCCAGCAGCAGGACGGAGTGAGGTGCACCCAGCAGAGTGACGGCCCGAAGGTGCCCAGTAGTAGTGACGGCGGGGGGAAGAGCTGCACGCGAAGACATGTCAGCAGAAAGGTGGCCAAGTGAGCCCAGCAATGCGGCCGACTGCGCAGAGGACAGAGACTTTGCGAGGCACAGTGAACCCAGCGGACGGTAAGAAGGGTCAGAACCTTACCGTGCAGGGGAGCAGGCCAGCATCGGTCATGATGTTCAGTGACACGACATGGAAAAGGAAAACTATAATAAAATATAGAAACAAAGGGAAAGACTTGTCAGAACCGGCACACGCCCACAAGCCATGTGCCATAATCCACGCAAACGTTACGCAGTCAGCGAAGCACACACCACGAACAAAACAAGCCCTAATAGGCAGCAAACCAGGTGGAGAACCCCAGAGGCAATGGCAGCCACACCACATTCAATGGCACCTGGCCCACTACACACATGAGGCACTGGAGCCCCAATAGTCCATGGAGCACACCAAATAAATTGAAGCCCCAAGAAGTGGCATGACAGCGCCTGGCCCACACACAATTCCCCAACCAAACATAGAACGGCCGCCAAAGGCCCACAACCCATGCGTGGCTGCAGGACACATGCCCAGGTAACAACGGAAAGCTGCATACCCACGCACCATGCCGGGGCAAGAAGCTGCTCCAACAAAGGCCCCACATCATACAGCCCAGAACCAACGGCACAACTAACGCGGAGAGTGCACTCCGTGCCATCCCACAGGACCACGATTCACGTAGCTGCCAGAGTGCTCCAGAACAACCAAAGGCCCACCACACTACCACGGGCCCTGAAGAGCCTACGCACCACAGCCACCTGCACACCGCCTAAATGGACTCCCACAGAGCGGACCCCATGGCCATACCATGCCCAAATACCCGTGCGGGTGTCAAGGAGAAGGTCCCAAATACAGGCAGATGCGCAGCTGCATCGCTGCAGGTCTAGACTAAACCTCAGATGTGATGGAGGAGGCCCACAGGACGGCAACACTGCCAGACCTGACACCGCTACAGCCACATCTCTACAATGCCAATGCAGTGAAAAATAACCGACATCACAAAACCCACCAACATGGTGGACCAAGCACAGCAGGCGGCCTATGCCACGTTTCTGCGACAGCCCAACCCATTTACCGTGCACCCACAATACGATGAAGGCCAAATATGGGAGGAATGGGTTGAAGACTTTGAGGTCTTCATGAGGGCAGTAGGAGACCACGACCCGCCAAACAAAGTGGAAATATTCACCAACCTAGAAGGGAAAGAGATCAAAGAGATCATTAAAACGATCCCCACACAAGAACGAAGCACATACCAATGCCTTCTCGCTGCAGTCAACAACAAGCTGATAATAAATCCCAACAAGGACTATGAACGCTACACAATCAATCAATGCGTGCAGCTTCCACATGAGTCTGTTGGAGAGTTTGTCATCCACCTCCAGAAGAACAAAGTTCTGCGACTTCGCCAACTTCAATGATGAGGAGGCAATAAGACTGAGGATCATAGAAGGGTCCACCTCGTCAATACTCAGGAAACACCTTCTCAAAAAAGCCACTGACCCTACAAAAGATACTCAACCTAGCAAGAACATATGAGCGAGTAGACGCATAGACAGCAGCCATTGAAAAAAAAACAAATTTGACTCCATCGCGGCCCTCACGATAGGACAGCTGAGATACTCTAGGCTTGCAGTACACTGGAGAAGACGAGGACTCAGAAACCCACGGCACCAAACCCTGAGCAACACGCAATGCCACAGGTGCAGATTTGAGGTCCCACACAGACGAACATGCCCAACCATAGGACAGAATGCCGGCGCTGTGGCCAAGTAAACCACCTCCAGGCAATGTGCAGAGCAGGACTACCTACAAAACCTGCATGCCGACCTGCATCCCCACTGAGCGGGACCCAACAACCTGCACAATCAAGAGGGCCCAACAACCGGCCAACACAGGGGGGGATCCAAGTACTGCCGCCCCGAGAGAGATACCTGATACCACTGGTGGCACGGCCAGACGTCATTAGAACCATCGAGGCCATGAACACCGACCCACCCGGACCACGCAGGTATGAACACCCACTGTACCCACAGTTAAGTCGCCCAGGGAGGTACGGCCTGGAGCAGGAGTACAGCCAGGACCTTACGAGATGTTGTACTAGGGGGGAGGGGGAGACGTGGTGGCCACAGTTAACATCAGGAATGAGCAACGGTATCAAACTAGAGAGGAAGCATACCCCCTGGGCAAGTCCCAAGCCCACATATTCCAGGGGGGGAACAGCACAGCCAGTACAGCTAAAAGGACAGTCACGCCACGACCCAACCCAGGGGGACCTCAGAGTACCCGCCACCATCCACATGGTACCGAGTCCCACCATAGGGCACAGTCGCCTCAGCCATCGAACGGCACTACAGCGTGCCCTCATCAACATCCAGTACAGATAATTCGAAGTCACACAAGTGAAGGACTACACACCAGAGCAAGATACGAGTGAGACAATGAAAGCCAAGGAAAAGACACCCCTGGACAGATCCCCTCCTAGTGACAAGGGACAGAGGGCCAGTGATAATCACAATGAGGGGCCACAGTGAGACGACACCAGTGGCCTCCCTCTTCCACGAGTTATACCTGAAGGAACTGGAACAAAAGGAAGAGGAGGCGACCGCGACGGAGCGAGCAGGAGGAGAAGAGGCCTGTGAAACACCACAATGAGAAAATGCGGGCGAGACCTCATCGGACCATAAGGAGACTCCAACAGCTGATTGAGCAAATGTAGCCCGGGAAGTCTCATGTTAAGTGGGGGGGGGGTGTTATGAGGGAATGAGGACATTAAGAAAAAGGACTCAGAACTATGGGAGGGAGCGAGAGGCGGGAGGAAAGAGAGGGACAAGGGCAGGGGGACAGGCAGAAGTGAAGAAGAGGAATAAAGTAAAGGTTGTATGAATACAGACTCCCGTGTGTTCTGTAATACGTATGCAGTGAGGCCCAACAGTGTGCTCACCTTGCTTTGAGTACTTCAGCCCTTTAAAGGCCTAACTGTTGATTGTAGGCACATTTTCTAGTGTGTAGATTGTTTTTTCCGCCCGATTTTCTTGTTTTCCAATTATTTTTTTAAAATGTAATATTTGGTTTACTGAAAACCTTTCATGTTTCCAAATACTTTACATCAGAAAGAAAAAAGAAGAGAAAGCACAAAACCGTCCAAAGAAGAACATCAAAGCACAGAAAAAGAAGAACCCAACACATTTCATAATTTTTCCTTTTTTATTAAAACTGGAAAGAAATCCTACTGATGAACATACAATAGCTTTCTTCCTCTTATTTCATCATCAAAACTTCCTCCAGATATCTCATATCTACCAGAATCATCTTCACATTATTTCCCACCAGAAGGACATTCCACCATTCTATGGCAGTTATAGATCGTAAAACCCCAAAACAGGTCTCTAGATACCTAGTCCTTAAAGATTGCAGGTCTCTACAATCCATCAATAGGTGGTATAGGGATTCACAAGCCTCTTCATCTTCACAATATCTACACGTAATCTGTGATTTCTCCAACTGCTTTCGAAAAACGAGCACTTCCCTAGTCGGAAATACTTACAAATGAAATCTCAAGAATAAATTCTGGTATTGTTTGGAGGGAAACTTCCACAGATAAGGAGGTAGTTTATTGGCCAGTGTTGATTCATGGTTTAGACTGAGAGCTAGGCCATATTGGTCTCTTGGCTTCTGTGTATCAATCCAATCCTGAATCATCGATTTGCTCTTATCCTTCCCGGGGTTTATTACCAAGAGTTCAATTGAAGCGCTAATTGATTTTATCCAGTCCAAGCATCTTTGTTTCCATTTAAGACCAGGTCCAATTTACCACGATCAACCATTTGCAAAATTTGAAACGGGTGCAAACGGCCTTGCATCACACATTTCCTAAATAATGATATAATCCTCCAAAGAAACATTGCCTCTAAAGATTGAAGACCCAATTCATATTTTAGGGCGCTCAATGGAAGGCCCCTTGGCAATCGCAATACTGTCCTCCAGAAGACACCCTCCAGTAATCCCCATACCTGCCAAGATAAATTCAAAGTCACTTCTGCTCCTTAAGTCAGTGTCGAGACCATCTTTTGTTTATAGAATGTCACATGGTGAGCGAATGTGAATTTGCAGTACCTTCCTCAGTTTGGCTTTCAACAGCTCTAACCATGGTTTTTTATTTATGCTCTTGTTTATTAAGATCCCCAGTAAGTGATCGACTCAACTTGGTCAATACTTTTCTATCCTTTCTACCATTTGAATCCATTCATCCTCTTTTTCTGAGCTGAACTCATTATCAGTATTTTGGATTGTTTAGCATTCATTTTTAGGTTATTTTCAATTGTGTAGGCCCAGAATTGATTAAGACTTCTCTGAAGACCTATCTAGGTCTGGTCGATAAATACCAGATCGCCTGCGTAAGCAAGCCACAGGGTATAAGAGGTCTGGATTTTAGAAGGGAAAACCTTGGCCACCAAATGCGATTCCATCAAGTCCGATATATAGAGATTAAATAATATTGGTGCCAAGGGACAACCTTGCTTCAAACCTCTAGATGTCTTTATTTCCCTTGAGTTGACCATCTAGTTCCCTATATACAATGAAACCTGCACTTACGTTTCCAAGTAGAGTGCCTTTATGGCTACCACCAAATCTTGGGGACAATTCCACTTTAATAATTCACTCCCTGTTAACACTATCGCATGACTGTTAGAGGTCTATGAATGCCATGTAAGTTCTTGTCCTCTTATGGCTCTTAATTTTAGCAGATTCAGGATGAAAAGATTGAAATTGGTACCTACTTGTCAAACAAACCCCATTTGGCAGGGGGTCATACCATCCCGACTTGCCAAGTATTCAGTTTGCTTAGCAATATTGTTGCAACGGTTTTCCTCAATATAACAAGGAGGGTGATAGTTCTCTGGGTCTTCCCTATCACACTTCTTGAAAATGGGCACAATCAATGCTGTTTTCCACCAGTTGGGTACCTTTTTAATCACCGTAATTTGCTCAAAGTGAAGGGCAGCACATTTAACCAATTATTCAGGGTCCACCTTCAACATTGAGTTAGTTAACCCATCAGGGCCAGGAGCTTGAGATGAGTTAAGATTCTTAATAACACTCTCAATGTCGCCTCCCATCCAAAGGACCATGTTTCAGCAGAACCGCAGATTTCTCCCTTTAGTCCGGTAGTGCAAACAGCGTAGTAGAATGGTCTATCCATGCTGTCTCTGACAGGACTAATGGATACTGCCCGTTGAAACCTTCCGCTATTGTTTAGGAATTCCCGTAAATGCCTGGTTTTATTTTTACATGACACCTTCAACATGTGTTCAGCATAATGTTGAGCTTTCAGGGAACTTGTCGCGATCAGCCAATTCTTATATTGCTGTTTAGGCGTCTTTACTAGGGTCAGAGCGTTATCCCCACCACATTTTCTCAGTCTCCTTATATCCACTCGGAATAGTCTCCTTGCTTTCACTACCTCTGAATTATATATATGAATAGCTTTGAAATCCCCTTTATCATGATATGATTTGGTTTCAATAAAATCTGCACGCAGCCAGGTATATTCTAGTCTTTACTGTTTTTTATGTAGTTGTTGAAATTAGCTATGATTATTGGCAGATCTGAGGGGTTTACTCTCACCCTATTTCTAACCTGGGAGACCTGTAAACCAGCCTCTGAAATGTATAGGGGCGGGTCGACACCTCCCATGTATCTTAGTTCCAATAAGTTGTGATCAGTACTATCCATGGGGAGCACCCTGAATGACCCCACCACGTGCCACATATTACAAGAGACACAGCAGTAATCCAGACAGGCTTTTTATTCCCCCAATTCCCAAGTCTGTATCCCACGAATATCACCCTTAATCTGCCTGCTAAACACGAGAAGACCTTTATCCTCTGCCTCTACGCCAATGACGGGCTCGATTTGAAAGGGAGGAAGGTTTTAAGGGGAACCCCACATGTGTCGGATTTTATGTTTAAATCAGCACATATAACTAAATATGGGTTGCTCATAGTAATGTATACATTATCGACCAGTCCCCATCACCATTTCCACAAAAACATGTTCCTCACACATTGATTCATTCCAATACACGTTCAGTATTACAATAAAATCTCACAATGGTTGTTTTATTTTCTCTCTCGCCATAATCAACATTTGCACAAACATTTTTTGGATTCACCATTTGTTTCACTAATAGCCCTTGTTCAGCTTTTATCAAAGTCAATAGGCCCGAAAGTGGTCTACCAAAGGGGTCTTTTTCCCCAGGGTTCAAGTAGCAGGTAAATCCATCACATAATGGGGTGGCCCTTAGCAACATTTCCTGGTGGCATACATAAATATATGCCGCCAAGTCCGATCTATCAATGAAAAGGGGAGAGAATCCCTATGAATTCCATGATCCTATCCAGAGCGGGTTTCCTTTATTGATATTTTACTTCTATCGCGCTCGTACACAAGTGTACACCACTGCCTGGTGCTAGATCTCAGGAGAAGCAGCTAGCACCGTCTCTCGTCATCGTTCTTTACCCCGGTAGGTCCCTCCGCAGCTTGGGCATTATCAATTACCACTCTCATGGGCTCAAACCAGGCAGAGTTTTTAATCACTGGCAAGGCTTCTGCCACCTCTGGGAGAGCCTGAGGTAGTTGGCTCAAGTCTAAATCCACATGGACTCTCGTAAATGTATGCGGTCTCCCCTCATGGGTATTCTCTTCACTCAGCTCAAAGCGAAGAGGCAAAACATCTTTAGTGGCTTCTATCAATGTCTCTTTGATCGTGGTCGACATCAAATGAAGAATTACCCAGTCTACACACTGTTCATTCACAAACTGCACAATCCGTATATCGTCTGAATTTAGGTTTCGTAACTGGAGATGATATATACATTTTAACACATTCCTACGATAGAGGATTAAGTTGTTATCATGTGCAACAGTCTTTCTGCAAAAATCAGATGACCCCCGGGCGGCCGTCTCAGTTCTTTAACGGGCATCCTTCTGCACTGGTACTCAGAATTAATAGAGCTGGGCTTTAGCTATAACCTTGTTTGATGTTTGGATGCAGGATTGAGTCTACTTCTCTTTTCTTCAAGGGTTAGAAAAGTCCTCCTCTCATCCCCCAGCTTTTCAACCCTCTCCGATCGACTCACTAACACTTCACACTGTATTATATTTTGATCGGAGCCGGAGAATCTATTATACTCAGGCCCCAGTGTTTCTCCTTTTCGTAGGCTTTCGATTCTGCTATGAGGTCTAGCATGTCACTTGGGTCCTGTTCTTTCTCGGTTTGCAAGCCGAGGGATTTGTTCCCCTCGTCAATGCTGCACATTTCAAGACTTGTCTCATACCGGTTATTCCTTTTGGAGGGGCACCTGCCCTTTTTTTTACCCAGCTGGTGATATTGAATTTGTGTCTTCGTATGGGAAATGCCCTTGAGCCGTTAGATTTGGGTTTCTTCTTTAACTGAATGTTTTGTTACTTATTTATTTGTTGATGTTGATGTAAGGCCATTAGCTTCAACTTGTTATGTTGGATTTTTTTTCGATTTCTCAAATATGGGAAATGGCTTGACAGTCAAAATTCGATCCGCCAAGGTAAGCAGGGACATTATTTTAGTTCTTCTTTTACTCTTCAAGTTGTTTTTTTATAATTATTAAAATTATTATCATTATTAAAAGTTTAATCAAGGCCAAGGTTATAGTCGTCTTCTCTCCCGCTAACAGAATTTTCCACCAGACTTCTCTGGTTCTATGACCGTACTTGGTAATCACTTCCTGCATTAATTTTCTTCTTTGTTGTTCCAAGGTCTTACAGTCCATTACTAGATGTTTTGTTGTTTCCTGTGAGTCTTCAGCCTTGCACAATCGACAAATCAATGAGTTACCATCTAATTTGCCCCACTTTTTTGTCGTCTTATTCCCAAACAGGTTCAAACGAAAACAAAAAAACTGATCTCTAAAGAAGAAATGTGGGAAGATCAACAGATATTTTGGTAGAGTGTTCAATTTCCTGCACTCATCTATTGGTCTTCCGTAGGTTTTATATTTCTGTCTTTCGGCCTGTGTCTGGATCCAATCCTGGATAAACAGTTTCTTCTTGGTTTTGTCTGGGTTTTCGACCAGGGATTGCGGCGATTCTTCAATGTTAGCCAGGAGCGACTTGCATTTCATCTCCCATTTTAGTAAGGCAGGCTCGTTTTGTTCCTTTAAGGCTTTTTTTAGGCATATAAAGCCCCCTTTTACGTCCTCCTGGATGCATTTCCTAAAGAAGGACAGTGTTTTCCATTCTGCTATTGCCTTTAGTGAAGTAAGGCCAAGTTCCACCCTTACTGCCTGGATTGGGGTACTTGCAGGTATGTTCAATGTTCGTTTCCAGAAGGCACCTTCTATTTTTGACCAATTTGCTGGATCAAAATTAAGGTATCCTTCGGCTCCATAGGTTAGAATAGCCGAAACTTTGGCACGGTAAAATCTAATCAATGGAAGCATCGAAAAACCACCATACTTCTTAAGTAGAATCTTTGCTTGGCCTGCCAGGGACCGTGCTTTCCTTACGAGACTCTCCTGTCCTGGTGTTTCTACAATACTTGTATTAAGACAGACTCCCAAGTAGTTTATAGCTGCCACCACTGGGATCTTTGTACCATTCAGGTTCCAGGCATATTGTTTCGTTTTTCCTTGCCAACATCCTAATGGGAGAACGAATGATTTTTTCGGGTTGATGACTAATCCGTTTTTCTCAATGTATGTTTGTAGAGCAACCAATTGTCTTTGAAGCCCAATCGGGGTTTGATCAATGAGCACCAAATCATCAGTGTATAACAATCTCCCTATTTCCATATTGGCTATTTTCGGAGGAAAGCAGATGGTCTCATTAAATGCTGAATCGATGTCCGAGATGAAGAGTTTGAATAGATCTGGGGCCAGGGTACAACCCTGTTTCAGACCCTTATTTGTTTCAATTGCTTTAGTTAATAGCCCCGCTGCATTTAATCTAACTTTAATCAACGTCTCGCTGTGCAATTCTTTAATTGGGGCCAGCAGCGAGTATGGACAGCTCCATTGATATAGTTTGGACCAGAGTAGTGGACGACTTACTAAATCAAAAGCCTGCGTTAGGTCTATAAATACGATGTATAGTTTCTTGGCACTGTTTTTTTCAATACGTGCTTTTAGCAGATTTATTAGAAAAATATCGATGCTTGTGCCAATACCCTTTTCAAAGCCAGACTGCCAAATGTCAATATGTCCTGAAGTAATTGCCCATCTTCTCAGAGGCTTCAATATTAAGGAGGCAAAGATTTTTCCAGGGACATCTGTCAAGGCAATAGGGCGATAGTTAACGGGGTCTGCTCTGGCTCCCTTCTTGTAGATTGGAATGATGATCGATTCCCTCCAAGAGATTGGGATCTTCCTAGACTTAATTATATGTTTGAACAGTATTGACAGAAAGATCGCCCATTGGGATATGTCTTGTTTCAGAATACTATTGCTCAAACCATCAGGTCTCTTCTTTGTGGACCTCAGACTCCCCCAATAAATCATCCTCATTGATTTTTTCTAATGTTTCATCCACAATAGTTTCTTCTCTCTCTGACTCAGCATCCGTGACATAATCTGAAATCAAATGGGTTGTCATTTTCATCAAGTCAATATCCGAAGATCTTTCTTCCTCTATGATTTCACTCCCATTTTCTTTACTGGTTTGTACTTCGTCATAATGTCGTGTTGGGACTTGGATTTCCAACTGCGCGAGTTTAATATTTTTTTCCGGAAGAAATTTAGTTTTGGCGGTTGGCACTGTTATATCATTAATACATTTTTTGACCACCATCCCTCTGGATTTAACCGGGATCTTCTGATTCTTTGATTTAGGGACTTGTTTAGAATTCTTGTTTTCCCTTTGGGGCAAAGGCCCCTTCTTACATACAGCCTGTTTCAATTGTCTGTTTCCTTTCCCCTGATTATTCGTGTGTACTGTATGCTCTTGAATCAGATCTACAGTTTCTGATCTAATCTCCTCTCTCAATAATGTCCCATTTAGTTGGTTAGAGCAGGAGGTTTCTGTTCCATCAGATCCCACGGTCTTTGGGGCACTAGTTTCTGTTTCCTTAGCATGGTCATTAGGGCCCCCAATTATTTTTTCTTTACGGATGTTTATTTCCGAGGGATCAAACGTTCTAGACATCCGACGCATTTCTTTCTCCTTAAATAATGGGTCCAAAATTGTATGGAGTAGACCAGTAACATTTGCCATACTTGAATCCATGTCTTTTTGTATTGCGGTTATGAAGACCTCCACAAAAATCATTTTTTATGTCAGCATGGTCAACATTGTTGTTTGGTCCTTCAATTGATCCCCTACCTGCTCATACAGCTTCATAAAGGGTGTCATAATAGCTGTTAGTGTCCTTATGGTTGATGCCTCAGTGTCTTTTTCTGTTTTTTCCGGATTCTATCTGTTCTCATTCACTTCCGTCATATCTTTAATTGTTTGGCATTCAACTGATTTTTTCGGATTTTCAACTGCCAATTTTCCCCTTAGGCAGTTATCCTTAGAGCTTTCCTTGTTCACAGGTGTAGACTTAGTAGTTCTTTGAATATCAGGATTGGTCATGCTCACGTTCACCTCCTCGCCTTCGGCCGATCTCAACATATTTTGAGTTGGAGGTTTCCTAGGGGTGGATGTGCATGATATATCGCTCTCTGCTGTAGAAACAGATTCCAACAAGAGTTGATCAGGGATCTCCGATCCCAGATTCCCTCTGAATTGTACTATCCCATGTCTAGAAGACATCAGCTCCGGATGGAAAAAGTCTTTCCTAACGGTAAGGTCAAATTTAGACAAGCCTCTTGGCTTCCATATATTTCTTTCTGGATGTTGATAGGGCGGGGCTACATGGCTCCTAGTGGATGTTGGTCGGATTTTTGTGTTTCCGACTGTCGTAGACCAATGTATGGGTTGCAGGGGTTGCCCCCCCTTTGGATTCAGACCGACAGCACGAGTCAGTCACCTGGACCCCCGTCTTACTTGCCAGTGATGCATTCTTATTCACTTCTCTCGTCTGGTCTTCCCCTCTAGGGTTTAAGTCAATGGAGCTTGATATAACCTTTTGAGGGATTGCCGCATCCATAGCTTCCACCCCTTTATTAATCAATGGTATGGTTAGATTGTCCGCTTCCGCCGCTGGGGCTGGGGTTATAGATTGGTTAGATGTTATTGGTACCGGATGGGCCATTTCCACTACCCCCCCACCCCCTGTCTTCAGTGCTCTTATTGGTCAGAGACTCTTGAGTCGTAGTTTTAGGTTTGGGCGATTCGACAATCTCAGTTTCATCTGGGGGCAGCTCCACAACAACTGGGGGCAGCTCCACAGCTGGGTCGATAGTCACACATTTTGCCATGTGGCTAGCCGTACTTGCTACAACTATCACTTCCACGCTGTTTATAGGGCAAGGAGGAGATTTGTTTTTCTTACTCACCCCGGCCGCCTCTTCCATGGAGCTGCTGTGGTCTTCAAACGTCCTCACACGAGCGTCTCCTAGGCTGAGCTGCGGTCACAGTGATGTTGCAGGTGATCCACTCTTCCACGAACACTTCGAGCCGAACACTCAGCCAAACACTCCGCCACGCTCCGCTTGTGGCGAGTGTTTTGTACTGCAGGCTCCTCCTCCTCAGGCTCGCTATGGACAGAGCCAACAGACTGCAGGATCCAGGAAAAATAAATGTAGTGGCCACACTCGGCCAAACACTCTGCCACGCTCCGCTTGTGGCGAGTGTTTTGTACTGCAGGCTCCTCCTCCTTAGGCTCGCTATGGACAGAGCCAACAGACTGCAGGATCCAGGAAAAAAAATGTAGTGGCCACACTCGGCCAAACACTCCGCCACGCTCTGCTTGTGGCAAGTGTTTTGTACTGCAGGCTCCTCCTCCTCAGGCTCTCTATGGACAGAGCCAACAGACTGCATGATCCAGGAAAAGAAAATGTAGTGGCCACACTCGGCCAAACACTCCGCCACGCTCCGATTGTGGCGAGTGTTTTGTACTGCAGGCTGCTCCTTCTCAGGCTCGCTATGGACAGAGCCAACAAACTGCAGGATCCAGGAAAAAAAAACATAGTGGCCACACTCGGCCAAACACTCCGATCTGGCATATTCATTTGCAGGACCACTTCTTTCCCAGTAATCTTTGTACCTTTTGTGCCATCATTAGAAGCCAGTCCATCCTCCTTCCTATTCAATTTGGGATCCCATACATTTCTATTTCCTTTTATGTACTGTGACCGCATCCATTTGCAATCCTCCAAAAGTGCATCCATCAAGATATCTTTCTCCTCTGTCTCCCCTCTTGTCGAATCGCACAATCCTCTGCTTCTTTATCTAATCTAGACTGAATTGAGGAGGTAAGAAATTCCAAGTAAATCGTCTTAGTATGAATCATGGCTACGTTTTGTTTAAAATTTCACAGAGTTTTGAGGAAGGGGCCAAGTATTTTGATAAAGGTTCCATTATGTTGTTCTGCAGCTGCGTGACCATTGCTACTGATAGGCAGGATTCCATTATCTTCTTATTTGGTTGAAAGACAGAGTTAATTTCCGATGCCACTGAGGACTGCGAGGATGAGGTCTGATTCTCTCGCAAATGCTGCACTCAACAGGCCTCCAATATCCAAGAAGATTTCTCCCCTGTTACCGGGCTCCTTCTTTTCTGCTCCGGGTATTAACTGCTCCATTTAGTTGTAATAGCATCCTTGGGCCAGGTGGGAAGATAAACCTCCTTTCCCTTCTTCATACCCTCCATCTCTTGGAACGTCTCCAGTTTATCAATCCGGCTTCTTTTATTTTGCCCTTGGCGTAGGTAAATTGTCCCAGATACCAAATTTTTTAATAGATGCCAGATGGGTTTCTATTTCAGCAATGTCTCTTTTTTAGCCGGACCATCAGGGGGAACGCAACCTTACGGATGCAAACTTAAACTTGCAGGGGTCTGATACCCTATATGATAGTGCTCCCCTGTATACAACACGGTAACATTCATGTCTCTTATGTGTATGGGTGTACTTGGCCCAGAGCATGCCAGCTGTCTATCCCCACATTCCTCTGTTAAGGCGGGAGGTTCGCTAAAGGGCCAGTGAACGTTATTGGACCTTTCAGTAGATAAGGCTCCCCATAAGGTCGTGTCATCAGGGACAAATCGGGCCATGGGGGGCTCAACCCCACCTAAGTTCTTCTTGAGTCAACAGCGTGTGCTCTCAGCCCACCATGGTTTTAGCCATTTTGGTGTCACTCCCCTCCCACCCTTCCCTCTGACTTCCAGTACCACCAGTCCCCCTCCATTCTCTGTACTAGACAGTCTCTGAGTTCCCCTTAAAACAGTTTGATCCACTATAAAGGAGGGCAGAGATTTTAGATCTGAAAACGAGGTACTAGCCACATTTTCCGAGTCTGTGTTGGAGATATTAGGTCTTGGGCTTTTCACCTCAGTGCAGTTCCCTTCAAACGCCAAACTTCCTTCCAGGAGACACAGTTGCTGGCGGGTGCGCAGGCCAGAGGTCGCCATCCAGGGCTGAAACAAAATCCCCCGCACACTTTCTCAGGGGCCTCCTTCACTCCTCCGCTCCACAGCAACACAGCCACGCTCCACTCCTGGCACAGACAGTTGTATGACTCTCAGAGAACAGACTCTCTCCAGCAGGACGCTGTGTACCGAGCGCAACAACACTCTGCCAAGCAGTCCGCCACGCTCCGCTCCAGGCACAGGCAGTTGTAGGTTTGCTACTCCCAAGTTAATGGGCAGCAAGAACACACTCTCTCCAGCAGGACGCTGTGTATCGAATGCAACAACACTGTGCCAAACACTGCTTTTTTAAGCGATTTAGTTTGGGGGTGAATCATTTGGCTCATATCTTTTGTGAGACTTTTTAAACGTTCTTTTAGGGGCAATGCAGTCAAACGCAGATATAATCCAGTTGTGAATGAGGTGGGGTTTTACATCCAATGTGGTTGTTGTTCCACTGCGGGTACAGTATATTTGGTTGCTTCCAGTCGTTCTAGTAGGGGTTTGATGTGTATTTCTTTCCACTGTCTGGTCATGGTTGATAGTTCTTTGAAGGACCTGCAAGGCGTGGTGTTGCTGTGAATATTGTGAAAGTGATGGATAAGTGATCTCCCCGGAAAAGGTGCACTAGGGAGCAAACAGTGATTATGTTTTCATTACAAAAAATGACATCCAGAGTGTTTCCAGCTATGTAGGTGGGACCCGTCACCATATGTTTGAGATCTAATGCATCAAGGTTCGCTCCAAGTAACTTTGTATTAGTGCTGTCTTCTTTATCGAGCCAGGTGTTGAAATCCCGCAAGCATAGTTACAGTTATCGATCTACAGACAGGATATCGTCAGCAGGTTGACAGCAAACCTCTATCTCTTTTCATGTTCCACAGCAGACTACAAGCTAGATACCACCTCCAGACCCATCTTGCAGCTCTGAGCATACCTTGGTGATTATTTGGTGCAGTATAAATATTTTGTAACATAAAATAATCTCTGGTCCTTAGTACCAATGCCATTGCTGAAACCCATTTGACACAATCCGTTCCTGGATGTGGCACAGTAGGACCTCACCTAAACTCCTGAGCTTTGAATCAAGTAAAGAAATGTTCTTGTAATTATCAAGATCTTCCTTGTCCACTTTTTAAATATTGGAACAGTCTCTACACAACGCCAGGACTGAGTGAAATCGCCCTGAACCAAGTAAGAGATTAAAGATATTTTGCAAATAGGGGCCCAAATACTGAGATCATATGTGTCACTGAGTTTTGGCCTTGTGCGAGTGTACGGCCATGGAACCTTCCTCCATGGGTGGGGTCTGCAACCTTTGGCTCTCCAGATGTTTTGCAATGAAACTCCCAACAGCCCCTGCCAGCATAGCTAATGTTGAGCGTGCAAGGAAGTTATAGTACAAAACATCGGGGGAGCTGCATGTTGCAGACCCCTGCTATATGGAAATATGCAGAATCCAGCTTCCTTCTTCTGAAGGCAGATTTTATGTTAAATTGCAGAGAGGATTATTGGAGGGTCACAATGATGTACAATACTGACTCCATTGAATTTCACTAATACACGGGGATGGGCTGTGATGCTGCAAGAGCCTGCCTGTGAACATGCGCCAACATCTGAAAATGGAAGGCAAGGGCAGCGGCAATCCTGTGGGAGCCGAAGAAAAGTGATCCACAGAGAACAATTTCCAGGAAAGATTTGTGATAATCCTGAATTGCAAATCTAGAGGAAATGGAAAAGGACTGTTAGAGGTGGAAACCTTGCAGGGTGGTGTTAAATGTTGTTCTGGAATTCATGCTTTGGGAACAGTTTCAAGTGTTAGATGAAATCTCTGAGGTTCACCATGTGGTTGAGGAGAGGAGGAAACAAGTGTTGTGTCCACCCTTTCACCATCCTTTCATCACCCTTTTAGCTGGCTTCTAAGGTCCAGGAAATGGGTTAATGTTGGCCTCTGCCGCCTTCTTCTCAGAATGCCTACCATGAATCTTTTATCCTTCTGCCTCTATTTGCAGTTGGAGATCCAGTGTCTGGTGGCACAATCCACACTTTTTCTTTTTTCCTCATTTATATAGCGCACAATGGACCCGGAGGCGTGATGGCGCATACAAACACACAACAATAAAGAACATGTCAAACAAAAAACATAAAAGGGAAAAGCCAGAAAAGTGTAGAAGCAATAGCAACAAACAGCAGAAATAAAAAGGCAGATCAGACAAGTAAGGCTAGTCAATTCAGAACGATGTTTGACTTAGAATATGGTGATAAATGCTTCAGGTCGGAAATTCTAGACAAAAACAAGGGTAAACTGCTAGAGCCGCATCCCACCACGATACAGTCGGTGTTGGCGGAGCTGCACCAATTGTCGATCTGGATTCGACGTAGAACCTTCAGGTCCAGAGTTCTGACGCAATAAGGCACCACTTTTAAGTTGAGCCAGGCTAAGATTTGATTTCTAAGCGCCTCCCTAGACACAAACTGGGCCTGATTACACGGTAGGCAGTAAACCATGTTGCTATTAGCACCATGGGTGCCGCCGGTACCATACCGGTACCACCATGGAGAAAAGGGGAATTACCACCCCATTCCAAGGTTGGCGGGGCGGTAATTCCCCCTTTCTCCATGGCCCTTCCCCATTCCCATTTTTGCCCCATAGGGCTCAATGGGAATGGGGAAGGGGCTAATTACGGTACCGCAAACTGCAGTACCGTAATTAGCAACAAGGTCCCTTTGCGGGTCACAACTTTAACGGCTGGTCTACACCAGCCGTTAAGGTCGGGTCCCGCAAAGGGACCTCGTAGTAAGGCGGTAAGGGTTTACCGGTACTGGTGCCCTTACCGGTACCGGTAAACCCTTACCGCCTACCGT
This sequence comes from Ambystoma mexicanum, assembly GCF_040938575.1. Classification (NCBI taxonomy): domain Eukaryota; kingdom Metazoa; phylum Chordata; class Amphibia; order Caudata; family Ambystomatidae; genus Ambystoma; species Ambystoma mexicanum. The sequence goes on along the minus strand of NC_090935.1, from coordinate 150,720,361 downwards.
GTAATGAGGCCACTGTCTTGGTTTCTCAACATTGGTAATAATGAGGTTTCTGCAGTCCAGGACAAAGCTCCTTAGATTGGGCATACTGGTGTGCAAAAATGCATAAGTAACCTGTGTAAATAGTTTACCCGAAGGGGTGGAGGGGCTGAGAATTGGGAATGAGGATGTGGTGCGGTCATAGGGTCCCACATATCACTTGACAATCAGTCTATCCAGGCATCGAAGCTTCGTGGGGTGAGGATGGTCTGGAAAGCTGTAACATGCAGGTAGTAACTAAGATGATACAGGTCAAACATCAGCCAGAATCAATCCTTAGGGATTTTTTGGGGGTGGATTTATTACACATTGGGGTACAAATAGCGAATTTGGGGAGAAAGTGTAGCACGAGGAATGGTCTGTAGAGTATCTCCTTTATGTCCCATTCCAGCAGGTAAAAAGAAAAGGAAAGTTGTCCTAATTGAGGTGCAACCAAAGCAGAAAAGAATTATGGAATTCCCTTGGTCTCAAATGTCTGAGCCCCTCCTGACAATCCTTGATGGGTTTCAGTTGCTGACAGTTTTTGGTTATCTCTCCCATGCTCTTCCTTACCAAGTGTGCAATAGCCTATCAATTCTCCTCCTCCTCCTTTGTGATAGCGTCCAGTTCCAGCGATCATCTGCTGTCAATGTCAATATCCGGGTAGAGATCACCCAGATTACGCCCCAACTTCTCCTGCTAGTCATTGGCTGATTTGCTGCTTTGGTGAGGGAGTCCCCTACCCCTGATCCGTAAAAAGGTTTTACTGACACCCAAACCCTCTGTTGTATCTTACCTTTTCCTTGCCACCTGATCTGTATGCATGGAATATTAAGAGTGCCTGACATGGAGAGTTGAGCGAGTGAATGTTCTCTCCTGAAGGTTCTGGGAGTCACGGTTGAAGAGAGAGAGTTCCAGTGGTCGTTGCTCCCTATGCTTACCAGATACTGTACTTTCTATATGTAATCGTAACTGTACTGTGCAACTGAACTTACAACGTTTTCCTGTGTGTTACCATGCCTCAAAGTCATCTCTGCCATCAAGCCTCGTTACGACGACCCCCCCCCCCCGCGCCCCCACTTTGGCTACTCTTTAGGTGCCCTGCCAATGATCTTGTTCTTTGTCAAATTATCCTCTGTTGCCCTATGCACTATAACACTAACCCATCCCCCACTCTGAGCTCCGGATGCCTCCTCGTTGCTTCCCCACATACTCGGATCTCCTCCTGACTCCAACAGTGGTCCTCCAAACGTATGGCATACACGCGCAGCCTTCCCTTTTCATCTCAGCCTTTTCAGGCACCATGCGCTCTCCTTCATCTATCCTCACTGGCTTCACCAGCTCCTAGTCTGACACTTCATCCTACCTTCCCTCCTTAGGGTTCTCTTCTTGGATCATTACTTGATCGTCCTCCATTTTTGCAGCTAGCTAGGCCACCATAAACCGTGCGTCTTCTTTCATTGGAAAATTATTATTTTTTTAAATATACTTAAGAGAGTCCGAAGTTGCCTGTTGACCGTCAATGATGGAATTGATGGGGACGGGCCAGATCTTTACAGGTACAGTCCTGCATGGAGAAGCCTATCCAGGAAGTGCTGGTGAGGAAGTAAGGGAAAAGGTTGAGAGGTTGAATACATTTATTTATTTATCTGTATTCATTAATGACATTTGTATAACTCCCAAACCCTGGGGTATAACAGCGTTTGGTACAGTAAGACAGAGGGAAAGAAAGTTACATATAATACACAGTATTATTTATACTTCTCGAAGAGCCAGGTTTTTACAAGCTTTTTGAACGCCCTGTACGATTGTTCGCCTCCGATGGCCGCAGGGAGAGTGTTCCAGAGTGTTGGTGCGGGAACCAAGGAGATACTGGAGCATATATGCGGTCCACAGAGCTACAGCCACGAAGTGACCAGGCTTGCTAGGGCCTTTGAGGGGATGGTATATTGAAGGGGGCACGTGGTGCACATATCTAGAATTGAGGAAAGAAGCGGGAGACTGCAGACCCTAGTGGGCTGGGTGGACAACCTAGGTATGTGGGTCGGCATCCTCTATATAGTCACCCATATCATTATGGCCAATAGGTCATCAAGAATAAGATATTTTTCCATCATACAGGAGAGATGCGCATAAGTTATATGTGTCTTTATGTATGAATGTATTTATTTTGTATGTGGTGTCTTTACTTCTCCCACCTTCCTCTTGCACTGTGTCCTTGTCAAGGTCAGGGCCGATGTTTAATGACCCCTCTCTCCTAGAATTTCATTTCTCGGCTCTATCCTGCCACACATTAGCATGCATTGCTTTCCTGCAATTACATCTTCCCTGCTGTGAATTACAGGGGCTGGAGCAGACGAAGGCCATGTAGATTTAATGGTGGTGCCACCCTGTCTGGGCGCTGAACCTTCCTGCAAATTCACTGCCCAGCAGTTCTTTTATCGGTGCATCGTCGTACCCTATATTCCTTATTTTTTGCACATATGAAATACGATCCTGAAGGCCTGCCACCAGCTTTCCGACCTTCCTGGAGAATTCGCAAGATTGCATTTCATGAAACATACGCAACTGATGTCTTTTACATACATACAAAAAACAGTGCCTTTTTTCAGCCCGCTATGCCTAGTACCTCAATTTATTCAGTGCACATTACACTACTGGGGTAGTTTCTTGGCACTATGAGTTCCCCGGTATTCTGCCAGTAATTCCTGCGGAAACCAGGAAACTACCGTACTGTCTCTTCCATCCGATATTCCGGTGTTACCAGGATATTACAGGCAGTGGAGATACCACTAACTGCCAATTCCAGGACTCCATGGTATGGGGTTGCCCGCATCACTAGCACCGTGAGCACAGTACCAGTGATTTAGGCCTTTTTCTGCCAGTAGGTGCCTGATATACAGCGCCTACCGGCAGACTTGGAGTTGGCCGGTCCGGAAAGGTGCCAGTATACGTTGCTACCAGCACTTAATGAGGGTGTAAGACTGAGGCACAGGACTGGGTGCTGGAGGATTACTGAAGTGCAGACTAAAGTCAGGTTTTCAGTTGGCAGTGATGGAGGGGAACGCTGTCATTGGCTGTGTTCGTGATTAAGGATTCAGGATTTAAAAAAGGGTCCCAAACGATTTGAATAGTGGAGTTCGTGGTAGGTGCAGTAATGGGGGGTGAGACAACCTGTGGATGGAGAAATGGGTGAATAGATTGTTTTAAATAAAGAAAATGGTGCATTTTGGTGGGTTCTAAAAGCACCACCCAAGATGCAGTTAGAAAGTGTAGATTTGGCAGCTGTGGTAGAGATGCAACCTTTATCTAAAAAAAAATAAGCGAGTGGCTTTGAAATAGTTGTCATTTCTGATGCCAATTTGCGCTTTAGGCAGGGTCATTCCATCAGCTTTTGTCTCGCGTTTCCTGAGCCCAAAACAAGATGGCCACCAGACTTCCAGGAATCCCCGTCACAGTACGCTGCAGCCGCTGCAGCAGAGCTGCAAGAGTGTCTGCATGCAACTATTGCTGCAGAGGGAGAGCCTGTAGGATCCGCCAACAAGCAAAGATCATTCCCACCCTGCTCTTTACTACAACAGCTCCAACCTGAAACACAGGTAGACTCGTCATGGAACAGGTTAGGCATCAGACCAGCGGGCCAGCATCATTTTGTTGTTGTTGCTATAACAAGTTTCATTAATTTATCGGAGTAAAAGGTTGAAACAAACAACAGACAATCATACAGTACTATACAGTTGGATTCTCCCGTTACCGACCCCAACTGCAACCAAATCTACATACTCCCGCCCTGTGACCCATGATTCCCGAACCCGTGGCCAATAGGACAGTCCCTCATTCTCTTCAGGCAGTCTCTGAAAAATGCTGTTAGGCCATTTCTATCCACTGGTTCCATATTTAGTCATATTTCTGGGGGCAGCCTCTGTCCTTGTACACCCTCAGTTACAGTTCACCACAATAGTCCATTTTCTCCCGCCATCTTATTCTCAGTAGTTTTGGACTGTCCCAGCAGGCAGCCAGCTCCCTTTTGCCTATCATCAATGCCGTTTTGATTAAACTCTTTGGGGGTCATTCCGAGGTTGGAGGTAAGGAATTACCGGCACCGGTGCCGATGCCGGTAATCCCTTACCTCCGTATTACGAGGTCCCTTTGCAGGTCCTTCCTTACCGCCTGCTTTTAGCAGGAGTTATGTACGGGACCCGCAAAGGTACTTCGGAGGTAATTACGGTACCGTAATTTACGGTGCCGTAATTACCTCCTTCCCCATTCCCATTGAGCCCTATGGGGCAGAAATGGGAATGGGAATGGGGAAGGCCAAAAGGTGAATGGGGAATTACCGGTCCCACCAACCCTGGAATTACTCCATTCCCCATGCTGGATTTGGGACGGTTTCGGAGGCAACCATGGAGCTAATTACTCCATGGTTAGCTCCAAACCCAGAATGAGGCCCTTTGAGTTAAATTCTGTGTGTCCCCCCAAATATGTAAGAGCCCTAGTTTAGGACAGTCTGGTATGGGGGATCCAATGACCCTAGATGTCGTGCCTCTAATTGAGCTCCATAAGGATTGTATGGTGGGGCATTCCCAAATCGTTTGTATGAAGGTGCCACCTGTTTTGTAAAGGATCGGGTGCTCTTCCCATGTGATATAGCCCGTCCCTGGTGTAATGTACTCTATGTAGTATTTTGTATTGGATGAGGCACAGCCTACTGGTTATACTTGCTTCCCTCTGTGAACCCAGGACCTCTACCCAATCTTCCTTTTCCAGGGCCCCAAGTTCATTTAAAACTGTTTTTTCATTCTTAACTAAGGTTTGGATGTAAAACTGTTTAATGTAATGTATGTGATGTAACTGGATTTGTAAAGCGCTGACTACGGCCCGAAGGCATCTAGGCGCTAGAAGAACAACAGAATTAATTCACGTTTATGATGAACAGAAGAAGAAAAAACACTTTATTAAAAGAGAGACATTTGTAGAGCTTTCCGGAATCTAAGATGCTCACTTATCGTCCGTATCTGCCCAGAAAGAGAATTCCACATAGCCAGTGCAAGAGTCAAGAAAGCTCGGCCCCCTACCCGTAAAAGACGGACTTTTGGGATTTTCAGGAGATTCTGAGACCTGATATAATAAAGTGATCGTTTTCCCTGTAATTTCCACTTCCAGGAGATGAGCCTCTATCGGGGAATGTTCCGGGATATCCCAATGTACTTTTTGTACTTGCGCCATGGCATGATGCAGCCTTGGGTAGGTGCATCTGCCCCTTTCTTATTGTGCGGGGAAGGGGAGAAGTGCCAGGGGGCAGGGGAAAGGGGAAGTGCAGTTAACTCACAAGTGCAGCCAGCTGGTGGCTCATAAGTGCAGAGAGAGGGGATTGTAGAGTTGCAGATACAGACCCTTAAGTGCTGGGGAGCCCAGAGACAGTGTGAGGGCAACTGGACATGCAGAAGCCTGGGCCCGAGTTCAGAGGGTGAGCAGTGCATGGAGCAGTCAGGTGCATCAGCAGGGGAGAGAAGGAGAGAAAGCGTAAGCGAAAAGAAAGGTCTTGAGTTGCTTCTGGACCCAGAGGTGGTTCTGCTCAAGTTTGAGAGAGGCAGAGAGGCTGTTGCAGAGGGAGGCCCCAGCCGGGGAGATAGGTCTGCCCCCAACTCTCTGCTTGGAGAAGCATCTGATCCTCAATAGTTTGGTGATGACCGGTCTGGGGTGGGCTCCCGGTATCGCTCCCCCACTCAGAATCCTGTAGTCCCTCTCCACTAAAAAGAATTGTGGGAGGACATGTGACCCCCATCCAGTCCCCCAGCCAACCTTCCGGGTATAGTTCCATAGATGACTCCTGTACTTTCTTCAGAAGGCCCAGTATCTTAAAATTATTGCGGCGTGTTCTCCCTTCCGCATCCTCTGCCTTTTCTTCCAGCGTCTTTGTTTTGTTCTTAAGGTCCAGGATGTCTTTTTTCATGAGGAGCGATGAATCTTCCATCTGCGAATTCTAGACTCTGCTTCCCCATTCGAGTAGATACTTTGTGGAGGTCTTGTATCAAAAAGCTCACCTTTCTTTACTAGCGACATATTGGAGCCCCATATTGCATGAAAAAGCTCATTCATTTTCCTTTTTCTTTTGCCATTTTGTGTGGAGCTGTAGTTGACCGTGTCATGTGCCTTCCGATTATGACAATCCAATGGATATTTCCATCCTCCGGGCACTGTCTTGCAGGCTATATGTTGGGTATGTCCAGAGAATCTGTCAGTGCTGCCCGGATATGGATTTCGGGTGCTGGTCTTGCTTCATCTTAGATCTAATGGTCAGCTTCTAACTGCCTGCCATTGCTGTCAGTTAATATTTTCAAAGTCTTTTCATCGCTGCATCTGCGGGTGCAGCTCGCAGACCCAGCTGTCTGCTAGGAGAGTGATTACTGCTATGCCATGACCTAGGATCGCTGCTTGTGCCGTCTCATCCCGGTTGTCCAGAGAAACGTAGCATGGGGCCCTCTCACCTCTGTGTCCAGGGCTCACTTTACGGTCTTCCTCCCCCTCTCCCCCGGGTCTGGAGTCAGCCGCCTGGGTAGCAGAAAGTATGTCAGGGTGATGCAGAGAGGTAGCCTCGGTAGCCCAATCTCCTTGTCAGTGCTTAAGGGTCATGTCTGGTGGCTTCGGTGTTCCATGTGTCTCACTGTTTCCTCTGCTGTCCGTCTACTGACTGGGAGTGCGTCTCGTTGGCTACTCTGTTCCCCCTTTGCCTTCTCCTTCGCTTAGCAGATCCTGCTGCTCCCGTTGGCAGCATAGTGAACACTCTTCTGTCTGACTTCCTTGGACGGCGTTCTCGGCTGTCTCCTCGCTCCGGTCTGCCGCTTGCTTTCCCCTGTGTACCAACCAACGTTGAGATGACTCTCTCTTCTGTTCAGGTGTTCCCTTTTTGAATGTCCGGCACTTGTTAACACCCTTCAAAAACTAGAATGCAGCGTTGGCTTGCCTTTCCTATCGATCTTCATCACTCCATCCCTCTTCCTTGTCTTAGAGTACATAAGTCCAGCACTTGTTGCCTCAGTGTTCTAAAATGGGTCAGGGTGTACATAGGGTCAGTGATCAGCAAATAGTGGAGATTCTTTATCCACATTACAATATGCCATACATGAATGGGGGAAAGATAAATGGGTGTTACCAAGGAGTTCAGGTAAGAGCTGTTCTGACCCATTGGGCTCACTTCGCCTCCCTGAGGGTTGTCTTCTGCCATGTGGTCCTCCCACAGATAGCCACACCCAGGGTCAGGGTCAGGTAGGGGGGATTTCCCTCCGAGACGAAGTGACAAGCGTGCAAGATTCAACACAGGTCCCAGAAAGGCCAAACCAGTTTTTTGTTCTGAAGTTGATAAAACGTGTACCATTGCAGTACCTGGTGAGAGGGCCTTTTTGGCAATGGATGCCAATGTCTCACTGTTTGCGGCTGTGCTTCTTGTGGTGGTGTGTGCGGAGGGGAACATTTTACATTATTTTTTAGCTATAAGCACCTACAAATATCCCCAGAGTAATGAAAGGTTCTTGGTGCCTTTGAAAAGACAAAAGATATTTTCTATTTTTAATTAATGTATTGATTAGGTTGAAATGTCAACCTTTCAACAGATAAATTACACAATGAATTCAATTTCAAACAGAAAATGACAGAAATCATCGATAATGATAACAGCATAACTACAAATTCATAGCATATTGAGTTTAAAATTCTGATAAAATAGTGATAAAATTTCTTCCAAAGATGAAATCTATACACAGCAAATAATAAACTACACAATATAAGCAATAATATTGTTATTGTAGTATCGAAAAACTCTTCAATCATTCAAGCATACAATAATCACAAAGATCTAGTCAGCCAATTTCAGATGTAACAAATAATTTATGACAGCTAGATTTAATGAGATGTGTTGGCCATTAAAAATCATATGCTACATTTGATGAGCAGTTAGTGTGACAAAGTTAGAAAAATATTTATATAAATGTGCTTTCCTCAGGGCCATCAAGTTGTGACAATGAACTATGAGATGTTCTAGTGTTGCTATATCATTAGGTTGATGACAAAATCTGCACCAGTTGGGGATCATGAGGGTTTTAGGCCGAATAGATGTGATTTCATTAGGTGGCCATAAATTGAATCGAAATTTCATGAAATTACTATATTAGTTTTGATTGTGCAATGTCTGCACTCTTATCATTGGAGTAGCGCACAATGATTTCCAAGAGGTAAGGGAATTGTCACTTAGCTCCTCCAAACTAAGGGGGAGGGCAGGCAGAAGACTGGAGCTATGGGAACGGTTCATTATGCATTTTTTATAAAGAGAAAGAATCGGCCAGGCCACAATCATTCTTATGGATATTAACCCTAACTCGTACCGAAATATTTGAACAGGGAAGCACTTTGGGAGGCACAAGACTTTCTTGCAGTAGAGTCCCTACAAAAAGTCCCAGTTTGGCTGATGTTTGGGAAATTTAGCATGAGCTCCATATGCGACAATGGGAACAGTTTTTTTTAATAGAATTTTATGATTGGAATACAGAAGAATTTCCCGTATTTTTGCTGGAGGATAGTAACTTGCACTCCCAAGGCATCCATCTTGTGCTTAATTTCCCATTTGTATGGAGTGTAATGCTTATTGGAGTTAATATTCTGACAGAGGTATTCATATTCATTTACAGCATGTAGTTTCTGGATGCTGATTGACCATTTAAACAGGTTTCTCGTTATGGACTTGGAAGGAGAGAACGTAACAATATTGGATTTGTCTATATTAATGGTTAATGAATTTGCGAAAGCATATTGTTCCAAACATTTCATCTGAAGTCCAATCACGGCCGTGTCTAGCAAGACTAAGTCGTCTGCATAAAGGAGCCAAGATATCCAGGCTTTTCCTGTTTTAGGCGGAAAAGAATGGATGAGATTCATGCAAGTATGCAAATCTTTAATAACAAAATTAAAAAATGCAACCCTGTTTGTGGCGTCGAAATGTAGTAATCGAACCGGATAGTAGGCCGCCATGGTTTAATTTCACATGAAAAGAGGTGCCTGAAATAAATTGGATTAATAGATTAAGAAGAAAGAGGCGGAAGCCAGCTTTGAAAAGCCTGTGCCGTAACAGGTCTCTCAGAACCGGATCAAATGCCTGTTTGAAGTCTGTGAGGGCTAGGTATACCGACTATCCCATTTGAAATACACGCTTCTTTATAACTGAAATGATTAGTAAATTGACTGGTGTTCCTAAATCTGGTACAAACCCAGATTGATGAATATCGAATTGGCCTGAATTAGTAAGCCATATGAGGAGCTATTTTAAAATGAACCGAGCAAAGATAATTCCAGGAATAACAAGAAGGGCCATCGGACGCTATTTAGTTGGAATAGATTGATTGCCCTTCTTGTATATTGGGATAATTATTGAGAGCTTCAAGGAGGGAGGAATAAGGCCTGTGCCAAATACTTGTCGAAGGATCAAAAGAAGAAAAGATGCCCATAAATCAGGATAGGACTTTAGCATTAGGTTGGTAATGCCATCAGGGCCTGGTGCTCTTGAACTACTGAGTTTATTAATTTCAAGAAGCACATAGTTGTGGTCATAGCTTAAATAGTAAAGATCACCGTTAGAAAATTTGAGGGCAAATGTTGGGGGGTGTAACTGAGGAAAGAGGGTGGTGAAAGGTTGGAACCAGGTTTAATCGTTGATTGCATTGATCATGAGGGAGGAAGGAGTATCACTGGTGCCAGTCTTGAGGAGAGACCCGATCTGTGCACTCGACAAGACCGATAGCATTGCTTCGCCATCCTGCTGGATCTTTTTCTGTTTTTGTTGCTTAAACCAATGTCTGTATTTCGTTTGAATTGAAAATGTCCAAGAGTGATATGTTTCCGTTCTCTTCTGGAGGCAGTCTTCATTTTTGCACTTTATCACAGGTTTATTTATGGAGGAAGTGGGGTCACAAGCTCGTCTGGGGTTTTTCTGCAAAAAGGGGGAAGATTGAGGGGTAAAATAGATCATCCTGTGAAGTAGATTGCCAAGAGGCTAGAGGCTACAGCTAAATGTTCCTTGAAGGAATAAAGCTTAGTCTCTGACCAGTTTACCCTATTTCGGCCTCCTTCGAGAGAACTGATGTGTATAGTGACCACAATGGGATGGAGTCTTTTGTGCCCAGGTTAAGTTTAGAATGTTATAGTCACCACTCGTGAGAGTTCCAATAATGACAAGATTTTCCATGATCTTCATAGAATGTTTAGAAATAAAAATATAGACAATTGTAGTGGCTAGGACACCACGATGCCAGATGGGTTGCGGGGGAATATCTCCCCATTGAGCATAATAAAGCCCATATTATCCATAAGGTCCATCCAACGTTATGCTCGAGGAGAAAGGTGAGCATAAGTGGTATAAAGGCATTTTAAGTTAAGATCACTAGATATCAATATGGTATCAGTGTTTTAAAAAGCGAAAAGATATTGGATTGGCACATTCACATGCCACGATCTTGACATTCCCCCAGCCCAACTGGCCTCCCAGAGGCATAGGCATGATGGTAATTCTGTAATGTGTGCTTGCTGATGACCGCTCACCCCTTCACCCAGCCCAGATACTTTAACCATTTGCAGAGATTTCAATGACCAGAGTTAGGTTGTGGTCTTGTATTTCGACTCTTGAATGTGAATTTCTTTTTGGGTGTGGGTGTTGGTGTGTGTGGGTGTGTGTGTGTGTGTATGTGATAGTATGTGAGGAGGGGTGTAGTAGAGGCAGGATGGAGGGTATGGGGGTCCCTTTCATAAAAAAAACAAGCATTGCAATGCCAACAGTTTGGGCTTTTATATAGGCATGGGAGAGGCATTTCCAGGAACTGCCACAGTGGTATTAACTGGCCATCGATGGTAGCAACTGCACAATGGTGTGATTAACTGGCAACACAATAACAGTGACTGGCAAATGTCTATTACTTATACACAAGTGTTGGCTTTGCCAATGCTCGTTTTCAACAGGACTTCAGTGAAGGACATGCATAGTGCTTATAAATCAAGTGGCTGAAGGCAGACATAAGAATGTCTTTTTTTTACACCAGTAGCATATTTACAACTCCAATTGAGTCATACACTCTCAGAAGACCGCTTTGAAAAACACTGGCAGGCACTTCGAACACAAAGTGTGATGCAAAAGCTTGATAAAGTTAGCTCAAAGAGAACCCAAGAGGATGTGTTTTGGGTGGGGAAGGGTCAGGAAGTGGGTGGGGATGGCCATAGAAATTAGCATGGCCATGTGCAGTCAATAGGTAGGCAAATAACCAAACAACACCTACAAGCTGTGTGTCCCTTCTCATACAACATTACTTCCTATCTGACTAATGCAATAGTTTGCGCTTAGAGGTTGCGCTATATCACCACCTAACAGCCAAAACTAAAGGAAATGACATAGAAGAGTTGAAATATGATTTAGGTTATTTATAACGTGCTTAATACCCAGAGGTTTCTAAGCGCGGACCCAGGGATCAAACCTGTGCTGCTCTGCGTCGTCTTGCTTCCAAGGCGAGAACGTTGCCCCTGAGCTATCCTCCCGAGACAAATAGAAGACAACAAACTAAACTGTGGTCGATGGAATCTCACAGAAACGCTTTAACAGAGGAAAGTAGTCCTAATGACTGGTTGAAAAGCATGCATAATCAGACTGTAACTGGAAACGATTAATTTGTTACAGAAATGTATTGGAGGGGTTCATTACCCAAAATCCCTCAAAAGTTAAAACTGTGAATGCAGAGGCATTACCTTGCATGCCAAATAACTAAGGTAATGTGGGAGGGAGCCCACTAAAGCTAGTAACTGGCACATGTTTTGCAACCTTTCTCACTGACTTTGTCCCATGCTATGTCTGAGATGCTCTGCAAGTCCCGCCATTAAGTTCACATCATTTTGCATTTGTGTACAGCACTTGTAGTTTTATTTCTTCTCTATAAATGCAGAACTACAAATAATGTCGAATAGGGGCTTATTCACGGAGTAAACTTTCACATGATTGTGCCCTGAAATGTATTGGTCAATTTGTGGGTAACTCATTGGTTTGGGACTACCTAAAATTCAAAACGTACTCTGTCAAGACATTGGAAATCACGGGTGCTTAGTTCAGAATTACCAGGCCAGTTCGAATGTGTCGACTATGTGGTTGTGACTCTCTTGAGACTGTCAAAGAAAATGGGCTGTGGGACACTCTTTTTTGGTTATGGGGGGCCTGACTCATGAGAGTATAACAGAACTAAGAAAACAAAGTGAGTCAAGGCTACCTCTCCCTTTAGCGCTAGGTGGTGGTTGTTGACACAGTTCTTAGATCTAGTGTAACATGATTAGATCACACTAGTGGAGCACACATCTGGTTAAAACAAAATGTATTCTAAAAGGTTTACAAAGCAGTGACATAAAAACAGCAACAGAACGTGATCATCTGTATAGATTCAAAACTATTTCCACAGTGCTCAATACATAAAGGTTTGATGAGCTATCGGCCAATACATAGCACATATCAACAATTATCATCTGTATGTGAATGATCTGGTTAGATCCACATTTTTTCACAGTGCTCAATGCATAAAGGTTTCATGAGCTATACCCCAATATGTAGAGCAAGTGTAAAAAGCCATACGGAATCACTGACTGAGAAGGCGAATGGGGTGTCACACAAATTAAAAAGAAGGGAGAGAGAGGTGAACCTTGGGGAACTCCACAAAGAGGACGCTCAAAAGAAGTAAAAGAGGACAGAACAGCTGCCTGAGAGTGGCCTGAAAGAAGGGGCCACGACCAAGCAAGGTCCATGCCTTCAAATCCGGGGAGGCTTAGGTGATCATCTAAGATTTCAAGATGCTGTTGAATTTCGATAACAGATCGAAAATAATCAAGGCAGTCACACTGCCAACATCAGCTATCCTATGAGCATCATGGAAGGCAGCTACTAAGACATATCCGGTGCCACACCTGGAAGGAAACCTGCAGGTTGGCTTCTGGTGATACCATGTGCATTAATACACGAATAATGGCCCGGAAGCGCCGCAGGAGTGTGCATTGCCTGCCGAAGGTACACCAAAGCTAAGCCTCGTCTGTGCCCGTACGCGACTCAGACAGGCTTTGGGCAAGGCGTACCTCTAGAGCTTTGGACCATTCCCAGAGGAAATCATTGTCTTGCCTTGTAGTACTGGCCCCAGCTGAAACTGCTTTCCTGCAGGTTTGGTTGCCTCCTTGATCGCGAGTCCAGGCATAGTAGCCCCGAGCACAGGTTCTCGAAAATGCTTCCTATTTAATGCATGTTCTTTGGTGGCACATGCAGCGTCATTCTATGATCTCCTGCATGACTATTGCCCTGATCTTGCCCGTGTGACCGGAACTTGGCTACGCGTCTCATATGGCCCATCAGTAGTTGAAGCTCTACCGGCTAATTATAACATCCTCCTGCTATATCGAGTCTCTGTTACTCCTAGTGGCGGCATCGGCTTGATTTATAAATCTCTGCTGGTTGGTACAGTTATGCCACATACACACAATATACCGTTATGCTGCATAAACGCAATATTAAAATGGAAGCGATGTTGGTCCATTTAGCGATCGAGGCATCCACTACCATACATATTCTAATTATCAGGTTCTAGGTCAAAGTTTCGAATGCAAAGGATCGAATGACCAAAGGGTCGAATCAAAAGGACTGAAAGCCAAAGGGTGGAATGTTTTTTTAAAAACATTTTTTGGGGGGGTCCCCCCAAACACCCTTTTTTGTGGTAAAACCACTTTGTTTTCAAAAACGGAAACCCAAAAAAACAAAATACTAAATAAAAAAAATTAAAAAAAAAAAAAATAAAAAAAATCGACCCTTTTGTTTTAGGTCAAATTGACTCATCTTTGGCATTCGATCCTTTTGAATTCGGTACTTTGACTGGACACCATCTATCATCTTCCGCATTTTGACAATGCCTTTGTGTAAGCCTTTCCAGAATTTGCAGGCCCATTTCACTGAGTTATTAGTTGGTGATTTGAATCTTAAATCGCATGACCTATTGGATCATATGGCGGTGCGCTTTATCACTGCTATGGAAGATTTAGATTTACATCAGCTTGTTGCTGAGCCCACTCACCAGCTAGGAAATACGCTTGATCTGATATTTTCATCAGCAACATTGATCTCCACTTATTCAGCTCTATGCGTTTTCTGGACTGATAATTTTCTTATACAATTTTTAATTGGAATTAGGCTCCCTTCTCTTACTGCTAACACCCGATGCTCCATGTAGCGAAGATGGCTGTCAACTGAAGCCTTGTGTATTTCAGCTCATATCAGTGACTACTGTGAGGCCACACAAGTTTTTAATTTGACAACTCACTGTGTTTTTTTCCCCATTGAAAATCTCTAGTGCCATGGCTGCCGTATTTGTATTTGTATTTATTTATTTACATTGCGCACCTAACCCCTGGAGGGGTAGCAAGGCGCAGAAGCAGCAAGAGTATTGCGTAGCTTGGTTACATACAAGGAATGAGGTCCAGTCGTGGTTACAGTGCTGGACGCGTCTAAAAGAAACAATGCAAGCTGATGAGGCATGTGTTACAGAATTATACAATATAAGCAATACTATGTAAAGAAAATAAAAAATCAGTTGTCACATGAAAAGGTATCTACACGGAGCCATTGACAACCTAAATGTACATATATACAGCATTGTGGTAGAGCATCAGGGCAACGGGAGAGCAAGAGGTTGTTATGTGTCATGAATCTTGAGCCAGTGGATGGTCTTAGTTCTGAATAGGCAGTAGGGGAGGTCCTCCCTGCAAGAAGGTGGAAGGGAGTTCCAGTATTGTGCTGCTTTAACAGGAAAGCTGTTCCCACCCGACATAGAACATTTAAACCTAGGCACCAGGAGGAGATTGGAGTTGTCCATTCTAGAGGGGCGAGAGGAAGTAGGTCTGGTGAATCTAGTGATAAGGTATTGAGGGGCTGCTTGGTGGAGGCATTTATGGGTCAGGGAAACCGATTTGAGGAATATTTTGTCTTTGGTAGAAAGCCAGTTGAAAGACCTTCAAGAATCAGAGATGTGGGCTTTCTTTGGGATACTGAGGGCTGCTCTTAGGGCGTTATTTTGAAGGATCTGAATTTTGTTTGCAATATATTTATTGCATCCTACATAGAGTGTGTTACAATAGTCCAACTTGGGCAGGATCAGAGCCCTGGCTAGGGTGATGCAGTTAGACAGGGAGAGAAAAGGTTTGGCTGCTCTTTTGAGTTTACATGTATAAGATGTGGCAGATGCCATAGCATTAACATGTTTTTTGAAGGTGAGAGTGGAGTCTAGGTAGAAGCCAAGGGTTTTGACCTCCTTGGCTACCGTGATCTTATTGTTGTCAATTACGAAAGAGGAGTAGTTTTGGTCTAGTTTGTTAAGGTTGTGTGAAGACCCTAGAATGAGGTCTGTGGTTTATTGATGATCTTAGGGCATTACGGCTCCAGCAGAGAAAAGAAGAACGGAAATGAGGATTTACTTGATGACCAGCGGCTAAAGCTACTGCTGAGGCAAAATGTATCTGCTACACTAAACAAGTGGAAAATGCTCTTAATCAACCCAAGGCGTGTTTAAGCATTGTGCATTCACTGTCCTCTAACTCAATTTCCCCTGTGGATGTATCTCCTTAACAGACACACTGCAATTCTCTATCAAATTACTTTATAGAAAAAAATTGCTGTTATTCGTGAGAACATTTTGTCCTCTGGTTTGAGGACTGAAAAGTCTGTAGCAAACATTTTGATGAGTGTCCCCCTGCACTTTTGGTCTGGTTTTCCTTTCTTCGCGCCACCTGACATAGCTGCTTTTACTAATAAAAATGAAACCCGCTTCTCCACTTGATCCAATTCCTTTGGCCATTCTCAAAGAGATTATGCCAGTTATTGCTGTATCAATCAGTGTTCTGTCCTGGTCATGGCCAGAAGCGTACTTGTCTCAGCTGTTGGTGACCTGGCTCGCCTTTTGGATCAGGGTGGTGTCGGGCATTGATTTTGCCCAAACTATGAGCCGCATTTGACACCAACGATCAGTCCATCTTCCTGGACTGCTTAGTGTGGTCTTCACTTAAGTCCTTTCTAACTAACCGGACCAGACTCAATCTCTGTCCCCTTCTCCCTTCCGCCCTGTTCCAGCCCCTCTGACTTGTGAGGTTCCCCAAGGATCTGCTCTTTGCACTGTCCTGTTCAATGTTTATATTCAGCCTCTTGTTAAGCTCATTCACTCCCACTACTTCTGCTGTTACTCTTACCAATGACACACAGATTCCTGTCTGGCTAGATCTATTCCAACCAGAGATTGCTTCTTGGTTGGGGCTCTGTTTGGAATCTGGATGAGCAACAACTGGCTGAAGTTGAACAGAGACAAAACAGAGTTGTTGGTGGTCAGTTCTCCTATGGTCACCTACTTTTGGACTCGATTGTTCTGGCCTTCTTCGATTGGCCTGTTTTGGTCTCCGGTTTCAGTGGTGAAGGACAGTTTTTTTTAAATGTCAGCCTCATTATCAACTGAAGCCTAGATTAGTGTGGTGTGCCAGTCTGGCCATTTTCAATTTAAGGTACTCTGGAAAGTTCTTCCCTATCTGCTATCGCACTTACATGCCCCTGTTATGTCCTTGGTCTTTGGCACTATGGTTTCCAGCCTTGGCCGATTTCTGCAATCACTCCTTCGCCACTGGTTCCTTCCTCTCTCTTCTTAAACACTCCCTTGGGCCCCCCTCTTCAAAAACCCTTCTGCCAACCCCACCTGTCCAGCAAACTATCGCCCAATCTCTATCACTCCTTTCCTGGGAAAAGTCCTGGAAAAGCTGGCCATCTCCTAGCTTACTCTCCACACTGAATCTGTTGGTTGTCTTCATGGGATGTATGTGATTTCTTCAAAAATATTTCACCTAATGGAGATTTCACCAAAAAACGAAATCTACTTTTTACTTATTCTACTCTGTTAATAATGCAGGAGGAGATCCCCCGAAGCCAATCTCACCCCTCCCTACCCTAACCCCACAGCCCACCTATTATGCATTCCACATATACCATTTCCCCTACCATTTTTGGTGAAATATGTTAAATGAAATCTCATTAGGTGGAAAAGGTGTTAGAAGAAATCTATGGTAACGGTCTCTGTGACCATCATTCTGGCTTCAGAGCACCCAGAGGCACGGAAACTGCTCTCCTGAACACCAGTGAAGATCTACTCACTAATTTTGATTCTAGCCTTCCTTCTGTCCTCATCCTCCTTGACCTTTTCCCGGCTTTTGACACGTCAATCACGCTATCCTGATCAATCGACTTAGCGAGAACCTGGGCATTACATATCAGGCCCTGGACCGATCATGCCAAGTCCAACTTGGGTACTTTCTCTCCACCACCTTTCTCTCCACAGGTAGTGTTCTGCATGGCTTTATCCTCTCGCCCTGGCTCCTCAATGCTTCCCTGGCCCCATTGGCCCTCCTGATCTCTACAGTCTCCTCCAACTTTCAGTGGTATGCAGATGACACTCTGTTCTCTTTCAGGCTCCCCTAAGCCTCTTGTCCTCTCTTGCTCATTCCGGACTGTCTATCTGCGATTCAGGATTGGTGCACCAACAATCTCTGCCTTAATGCCAGTAAGGCGGAGTTCCTTCTCATTGGGACCCCTGCACCCATTTTCCCTCTCTCACTCTGGCTGTTCTCCTTGGGCCCTCTTCCTTCGCCTTCCTGTGAGGTAAAAAACCTTGGTGTCATCTTCGATTCCACTCTCTACTTCCCTTCTCTCCTCACATTACAGACGTTGCCAAGAAGGCACACTACCAGTTGCACCTCCTCAGAGGTATTCTTCTTTTTTCCCCTAGAAGCTCAGTGTCTCCAGAGCCCTGGTTCTCTGGACTACTGCAACAGTGTCCATCTCAATCTGCCTTCTGCTACTCTCTGCCCTCTGCAACTAATGCAGAACTGGACTGCAAGACTTACCCTTGGCCTCAAGCCCAGGGACCATAGATCTCCAGCCCTGAAATCTCTCCACTGGATCCAGGGATCAAGTTCAAGAACCTCTGCATCATCCGCAAGTCTTTCTGGGGCCATGGCCCGCATTACCTCCAACTCTCTCTTCCAAAATACCTTCCTTCTCGAGCCCTTCGCTCAGCTACCTCCAACTCTGAGGGTCAGACAGTTCTGGAAGCTGCTCAAGATATACAAGATATATATATATATTTTTTTCTCTCTCTCTCTCTCCTCCTCCCCCCTACTCTCCCTTCCCTTACCCCCCCCCCCCCGCTTGCCCCCCCTTGTCTTGTCGGGCCTAGAAACATTTGTGTACAGGCACGTGTTATATGACAGATCATATATCATATGGATTATTGTAATTCTCTCTTTTTAGCTCAGTAAATATGTCTAATCCATTGTCTTTCAGTGCTGCAGAATCTAGGAGCTAGATAGGCTGCCCAATGTCCTTACAGAGCTCATGATGCCTTTGGGTGTATGTCGCCCTTAAGAAAAACATGTAACATAACATACAGAGACTCTTTAGAACACTAGTAACACACTCTACAAAGGCAGACACAAAATACACACACTTTTAGATGAAATGGCAATCTGGGTATGAAGACTGGGATAGACGGGCATTAGTTTCAGCAGCAATATTTAAGTTCAAAGAGATGCTTTCAGAAGGTATAGAGTGGGGCCTTAAATTGTCACTGGCACCGCTAAAACTAGGTCCATGGGACAGAATCCCTTGAGATACCTTTTTCCTCTTCTTGGGTGGCTCGACAATGTCTAGCTTGGCGTCTTGCCCCTTTCCAATGGGTTGCGTCAATGTTGAGATGGTTGATTTTCATGCTCCTGATGGCTCGAATTGGCATCAAGACTGTTGAGTCAGTTTAACCTGGTACAGCAATGTGGTTCAATAATGCAGAGGCGATTGGCTCAAATCGACTGACGGCAGGCAGGTGATGCTCAAGTTGACAGCTAAAAAAAGTTCAAGTTGGTTTGATGAGGTCCAGCGATGTGGTTCTACAGCAGAGGCAGGCTAGGGGCCTACTGAAGCACTGGCAGGTGATGGTCGAGCCAGCAGCGCCACGGAGTTTGAAAAAAATGTGAGTTTCAAAGGCAGCTCTGGGTGCCAGCAGTGGCTCAAAATAACTTGAAGGAGGTTAAGTCAGATCAAAAGCAGTCTGAGGCAGAAAACATAGCCCAAAGTGGTTCATTCGATTCTTGGTTTCTGTGGGAACACTTCTCTGGTTTTCAGGGATAAGGTGAGGCCTTCCTCCTTTGCATGTCTCAGCCAGGAAGGGGGCTAGAAAGCACTTGCAGGAGCCGCCACCTCTTGTCAGCAGGATTATGGTTATTAGGGTAAAGGCTGCAGGAAGGCCCTGCCCAAACAGCAGGTCAATTGAAATAGTCCGCTGAAGTGAAGGGGGGTCTAGCTCCTGGCTTTCAAGTGGGCCTCATTATGACCCAGGCGGTAAATTACCGCCTGGGTCGTACCTTTACCACCATGGCGTAAACTATGTTTACGCCATGGTGGTTGGCGGACTTACCGCCCCATTCCGAGGTTGGCGGGGCGGTAAGTCCCCATTAACCCATTTACCCTTCCCCATTCCCATTTTTGCCCCATAGGGCATAATGGGAGTGGGGAAGGCGTTAATTACGCCACCGTAAATTACGGTGGCGTAATTAACAACAAGGTCCCTTAGCGCCATGGATTTTAACACCTGCTAAAAGCAGGTGTTAAATCCTCCATGGCGCTAAGGGACCTCGGAATCAGGCGGTAAGGGTCGGCGCTGTTTACGCCGCCGTAAACCCCTTACCGCCTGGGTCCTAATTTATCTTCATCTTTTTGGCAGAGGACTTTGAGCAGATTGTATTGTAATAAAGTTCCAGGTAACCTCCTTCTGGTGTCCAAAGAGGATTCAACTTAAGTGCGTTCTCACACCTTATATACTTATTTTGTCACAGAGGATTGGTGCATTTTAGGACTTCACTAAATGTCCAACAGGGCTGATGTGACAAGAGTCTCTGCCTAGTGATCTCAGTTCCACGGTTCTTTATCAGTAGGGAGGGGGCACAGGAAGTGTTAATGGCTTACGAAGTTCAAAGATGGTGGGGCGCTTATCCTCACTGTATCTTGTCTCAGCTAATCTAACTCCTCCCTCTTCCTGTCTGCCTTACATCATGGGACTCATGAAATTACTACCTTTGTGTGACCTATCCATTTTTTTGACAGGGTTTCTCTTTGAACTACTGGTCCCCACCATATAGGTGACAAGCTTTCAGGGGTGGATCGAATGGTCTGTTTTGGGTGAAATGCAGTCCCATACCGTGATAAACAAAACCTCTGGCAGTTGAACGAGTCACTAGATCGTTGAATGAGTCTCTAATAACAATTTAGGGCCCAATTTGTAAACTGTTGCCAATCACCCTTTAACTAAGAATATGCTTTACATCTTTGCTTCTTTTGAGCTGATCAGTGTCAACTATGTGACACACCACTGACCTGCTCCGCAAACTTCAGGGGATATATCGACACAGATGCACTCCACAACCAAATGGTTCTAGCACTCTGAATGATCCATGCAGCTGCCGTTCCCAGGCCCACCACAGTCCTGATACCTTAAACATTTTACAAGGGTACTGAGCCACTGTGGTTCCCTGGAGCTGGCATCTCCTCTGCTCTCTATTGACCCTTTGATGTTTATAATCCAGTTCTTGTCCTTGCACCACCATCATCTCCTGCTCCTCCAATTCCTCCTTTTTTGACTTCTCTTCTTTTGTATCAAACTGGTTATGCCATCTCCTACTGCTCTCACACCCAATGCCCCACCTCCTCTTCTCAAGCTCTTCTCTTTCTCTTAAACTACCTCACAGAAACATTGCCTTCTTCCCCCAAAAGCTTCTAGTTAATATGTTGATTGGGGCAATAAATACACTGATTCTATGACCCATTCCTCCGTTGGCCTTCACTCCGATTTGTTTTGGCTCCACGTGTCCACTTCCGCCCCTTGTGAGTAAACCCTCATGCAATTTACCACCAAGTGAGGCGAGTTTTCTAATGGTTTACTTTTTATCCTGCCAAGGCCCACCATGTTAGTGTCAGGCAGATGTGTCATCATTGCTTCCTGAGCCACTGCTCTGTCTGGCAGGTTATAGGTAATTAGCTCTCTGGACCCAGTGACAACTAAAATTGGGTGTTTGCAGATAAAGAGATGACAAATTAATTTGATGGTGCCCTAAGAGGACTGCAAATGCCTTGCCTTTAAAATGGGAGTAGCATTATGCCCCTGTGCAGCCTCTGTTTGCATGGGCTGCAATTCCCAGTTTGTCTTTCTGAATGACCACTGCACCCAATCGGTACTGGCTGGCACCTACCACCAGCTCCATTGTTTCCTCAATCAGTGCCTGTGAGAAACCAGAAGGTGTCTCACCCACTAGTCCCCAGGGATCTGTCATCCAGGTGGCCAGGACAAAGCCATCACTTTTGAATCCAGTTCCTGGTGGTGGACCAGAGTGGCCGGAGCACCTGGTTGAGGGGTAGTTGGGAAGTGGGACACCAGAGGGTGAGATGCGGTATCCCCTTCCCAATAACATCTTTTCCCCCATCCTCCCAGGTAAGATACCTAGGAATTCAACCCCCCACCCCCTTTTCTGACACAAACACTTTCTCACAGACAGTTCACCGTGAGTGACAACGGACTAACACCAGAGCCATACACCTGATGTATCCCAACACCATGGATAGGCAAGGTCAGGTAATTACGGATTATTACATACACCTGACTTCCATCAGACTTCCCCACGCGGATAATAGAAGCACGAAAGCACACTCTGAGCGTGGCAAACCAGATGAGGAAATAGCAGTTCCAAGATGGCAATTTAATATAAGGAAAAAGACAGCGAGACCAGAATGAGTTGCAAGGAGTAAAGTACCCATGACCTCTAAAGGCTGTTACTTCCGTGAACCATGGAAAGTAAGAAACCGAAGACCAAGAACTAAGGCTGATCAAACAGGCACATTGTGTTGGAGGTATCCGGGGCTCTCCAGCGTATATAACCAAGGCAGGGAGGAGCGATTTCCACTGTGGTATTTGGCTCCTACAACAAAGCAGCATCAGAAAAGACAGCACAGCCGGTGTGATGAATCAACTTCCGGGGCATCAGTGGTCCAGGGATGAATATCGGTTTCTACACCGTCAATCAATCCCACACCTCTTGTACACCAGAAAGGATCCAAACAGATTGGAATACAAGTGAATTATAAGACCTCCTTGTCCTATTTTTGGTAACGTGGACAGAACGGCAGGCTCATCTCCGCAAGGTCGTTGATAGTTAGTTGCAACACAGCAAAAATACAATTATTACCCAATGATAAAAGGGACTGTACAGTCAAGGTTAACAATATCTACTTCACTACAACAGACAGTTCTAGCACTACAAAATACAACCCACCCTGTAAAGGAGGACAGACAGTTTCACAAAGTAAAGGGATGCAATCTGGATACTGACAGGAGGTAATCAGTCTTACTGTTCAAGGTTATTCAGTTGCAGCACCAAGGAGGCAAAGGGTCATAACTGTTTGTAGGGGCCTTCGGAGAAGGGCCAGAGGTGCAGAACCACAATGTACCTTGTGCTGAAGAAGTTCTTAGTGCTCAACAGCATCGCATGGTTCCATGGCACTTAGCAGCCATTGAGGCAGAGTTAGTGGTGGGAGACAACTGCGGGTATCAGGCGGCAAGCAGTTTTGCAAGCGAGGCAGGACGGACATCTGAAGGCTGGCCGGAGCAGCGGCTCAGGGCCAAGTATCGTTGTCGCTGTGCTGGTTGGCGGATCTGGAAGGCTGGTCGAGGCGTCTTGGACGACTCTGGTGACTGCAGCATGACAAAAATCAGCTGTGCAGCCGGATGCAGTTTGAGGACTGACTGTCTCGAAAATGTCCTTAAAAATGGACGCTGGATGATGCTTGAGTGGTACTCCTCCTACCTTCTTCGCAGGGCTTGTCCTCCTTTCAAGGTGGAGGGCCAAGAGCTCAGGAGAGTGTTTGAAGGCAACAGCCTTGTCCTGTGTCCAGATACTCTCTGGCACTTTCCACCTAGGAAGCGTGCTGGTCAAACCTAGCGGGGCATGCTGTGTGCTGGCTGGGTACCAGTTCTGGAGCTGCTGGACGGGTCCTCTGGGTTTGGTATCTCCTTCGGTATCTCCCTTGTTATTTCCCAATGTTCCCTGGGAGATGTTTAGGGGAGGGACCTTGGCCTTCCTTCACTGGCATAAGATGTAAGGTAGACTGTACCTTCAGCCTGCTTCCAAATGAGTCCTCCTTACTTCTCTCAAAGTCATCAGATGATCAGCTAAGTGATGCATTCACCCCTCTTATGGGCCCACCTTAAGGAACCAATCCAGGGTCCCCACTAACAATCTTCTGTTATGCATGAGGTCAGGACCAGAGTGCTCTGCAACAGGACAAACAAGGGGTGACAACATATAGCTATGTACCACCCATCTCCCCGTCTGCTGTAGATCAAAGTCTCTCTCTGGTTTACTGAGCCCTCTGTGACTCTTGATTAAAGCGCAGGTCTCCATTGAAGTTTGTGATGGGAGCAGACTTCCTGTCTCCCCTAAATCACATCCTTCATCCCTCAGAAAGGGGTGTGCTCCGCAGGGCCGAATGACAGTAGGAAAGCAGATCCATGGAGCCTTTGATTTTTAAATTAGGCTGCCCATGGCTGGAGGAAGGTGTGCCTTCCCCCTTCTTGAGATGCTTTGATGTACATGTGGCTGTCACATTTCAGCTGAATATGACAGGGGAAGATGGCGCCTGTAGGTTGTGTCTTCCCGGAGTAAACATGACTGTGTTTTTGTGCAGGAAGCAGATGAAATGTGTGCAGGATGGCCTCACACATTTCTCGGAGGTTGATCTCCCATCATTCATTCTTATTATCAAAAAAGCAAAAGGCCTTGGCGAGTGTGCTGTCACTGTGCGGATGGTAGAATTCCTCACAGTCAGAGAGACTGATACCAAACCAGCTTGTTTTGAACCAAGGTTGAAAGTGGCAACAATGTATAAAGAGAACAGTGTGTGATGCATTTGCAGAGAGTGATACAGATATAATTGGAAACCAGAAGGAGTAGTTGAACTTTATAATTGAACTTTGGGAGAAAAGATAGCATACACAGAGTGGTCCGGCCTCACGTGGGTGCTCTTTTGAAAGTCTCTGTTAGGGATCTGATGCTGAGAGTCAGAAAAAGGAATATTGATATCAAAGTGGTCATGCAACAGGTCAAGCGAAATCCTGGGCACATTCAAAAGTCTTCGATAGTTTAAAGTTTAAAGTACATCACAATTGGTCCAAGCCTGGCTGAGGGAGACTAATTGAGTGAAAGAAAGGGATCTGAGCCCGGCTGAAGGAGATGCGGGGTGAACCGTGAGTCACCCGAGAAATAATTATCTGAACATAGTTTGAAAGGGATCTGTGCCCGGAAGAGGGGGATCCAATGTTGAACTTTTTGTTTTGAAAATGATCTTAGCCCGGCTGAGGGGGATTCAGGGTGAACACCCAAATTGAGTGCTGGAAAAGGAAAATAACATTTGTTGTTTTATATACTAGGCCCTCTGAGTCTGGAGACTTGCAAGGAATAAAGAGGCTTGGACACAGAAGTTCTTGAACTGTGAAAATGCGACAGTATCCTCGTGCCGCAGATGCCAGAGGGTGTGCTTTGCTCAAGTGAAACACCTTGTCCCGTGCTGAAAACATGGGGAAGGGAGGCTAATGGCCCAAACATCCTGACTTATCATTTTGTGAACAGTTCTTTCTTTGTCATGAACATCACCCCACCTTATTTTGTAAATTAGTTGTAAGGATTGTCAATAGCTTTTTTTAGTATAGGCCCTTTTTAATTTGACAAGACTCCACTAGGGCTGCACTATTATTATTTGTTGGTCGTAGCTTGCTCCAACCAGTAAATTTAGGTTTAGATTAGGCATTTATCTCACCCTAGCGAAAGTTCAATAAACACACTTGAACTGTAGTCACTTGTGTCTGTCTTATTGTTGATACCATGCATTCCTTACAGTGCCAATATGGTGTACTGAAAAGCTGCTTCTTCTAGCACTGTTCATACCCATGGATTGTCCCTTTTAGTGAGGTTTCTCAAAAATACAGATATAGTTTCCATATTGTGGATACACTGCCCACCATAGGTGGCAATGCTCAGAAAGCTGCAAACCACTGATGGGTTTTTAGAGATTTGGGCTACTTAAATGGCTGACCTTTTTGACCTGCCAGTGTGGCTGGATGCTTGTAATTGGATTTTTTAGTTGAGAAAATCATATTCACCTCTATTCCAAGTCAGACAACAAGATCTCATCCGTGACTGGATGCTTACAAAGCGTGGCATGCGTTACACCTGTGGAGGATCACAAGGAGGCTGTGAAG
Source organism: Ambystoma mexicanum (assembly GCF_040938575.1). NCBI lineage: Eukaryota > Metazoa > Chordata > Amphibia > Caudata > Ambystomatidae > Ambystoma > Ambystoma mexicanum. The sequence continues at coordinate 150,694,916 of NC_090935.1, read as the reverse complement.
ACAGTTTAAGCATGATTTGTATTAAGTAAAATAAAATCTATATCTATGTGGTGTCCACTCAATAGACCATACCAAATAGTATTATCTTCTAGATTACGTTTTGTAACTCTTACAGGGGACTAAAAGTTTTTCTCTTCCCTTTTATGCAAACAATCGTACTTTTGTATAAGTTCCTTCTCTCTTTCTTGTCAGGTTCTAGCTTCTGTTCCCAGAATGCTGTTTCATGTGTGACTTTGATTTCCTGGTCTCCTGGGTGTGTGTTTCCCAAATGTCTTTATTTATTATATTCTCTTTCTCATCTTCAGGATCTGGGTTGACTTTTCCCTTTTCCCAAGACAACAGGTTTTCAACTCTACTCATCTCCCACTTTGTGTATTGCATGTAGCTCTGTCCTTCATGAACATTTATTCTCATTCCTCAGCTTATTTCCAATACTTTTCTCATTAGTACTGGGACATTTTATTTGCTTTATAATGAGTCCCTTTTAACTGTCCGGTAATCCCGTTTCCTGTATTACCCTCTTTTCCAATGGGGTTACATTACCGGTACTGGTAGGGTCTTGGACTCTCTTGCTGCTTTTTCTTGGCTCTGCACCTCCCTTGCCACTCTGTCTGGTACACATGAGTTTTGTTCTCATCATCCAAATCGAACCTGCTCTGTATCTTGGGTCAGGAGTGGTTTTCTTCCGTCAGTGCTATTCTGCGGGCAGACAGCCCATCACCATTGATGTGTGGTCATGCCACCACCAGACTCCCTGTTCAGTGGTGCTGTGTATTCTTCCTCTCTCATATGCTTGTCTCCCAGTTTATTTGGCTCTGTGTTGGAGCTTGACAGACTTACGCAGTTTCTGCATTCTGCAAGAGCTCCAACTCCTTCTGTTCTGCTACACACAGGGGGCTTCCCTTGGTTCTCTCTGCTTTCCGGCTTATCGCTCTCTCTCCCGGTCTCTCATATCATCCCTTTTCAGCATCTTCGGCACAGTCCATTGGAGGGACTGATTCAAAAGGATAGTCTTATTTTCCTGTTGTGGATAGCATAAGTTCCCTTCATATTTATGGAATTGATCATTTTCCATTATGTTGGGCAAATCCACATTGGCCATCACTTTTTGCGGGCATAAATAAATTGAGGTTCCCACGGGAACTGGAGTCCTTGTCCCCAAAGGGGAAGTCTCCCCGGTGAGGTCCCACTTGCCTGGACTCCTAGGAAGGGTGTTGTGGAGTGGGCTCCCCTCGCTAGCCTTCCATGAGAGGGACGCCACCTTGGGGAGAAGGGGCACATTCCCTCAATTCGTCACACCAAATAAGTAATGTAAATCAGTCTGCCGGCACTGATGGTGACAAAATACTCCATGTTGCATGATGTGAGAGGAGAGCACATTAATGTATTTGGAGTCTCAGTGGAGTGGGGCCTGGTGTTTGGATAGAGTTTGGAAAACACTTCCACCGCTGCATATCTGCCACTGTGAAATCTATCATGGGGGTTGGGTGCATTTTCCATGTAATCGCTTTATTGGAAGGGGTGTGTCGAAACAGATCCAGATAGAGAGCAGGTTCCCCTGGGTTTATTGCCATCATACTTACAGGTACCATGAGGTTTGTTCTGATCTCTAATATCCTATGTTCACCGTTTTCATCTCATCAAGCCCCATTTCCAGTTTCTTGCCAGATGGAATGGCTCATCAATGTGTGTGTGCACGTTAGCTTGGAGAAAACCACACACCACTGTCTATGAACACTTCATGTGTAAATCAACCATGTTCTAAGGCCTCAGCCTATTAGCACCTCTTTTCAACCACTGTCACATAGAACTGGGCCTACACCTTCAAATCATGGCCTAGTGTCATTATGACCAACCCCTCTGCAAAGTTGTTTTACTTCATTGTATGGATATGTACGCTTTCACAAAACCAGGTACACTCAAAGAGAAGGACACCAGTGGTACGAATGATAATGTTTTATTGTTCTTGTTTAGTTCTGGCACTGGTAACGCAATAGCAATAGGATATCTTTTCTCTTCAAATAATGAAAGCAAAGGGCTCAGCTAATCTTAAAAAATTCCACACAAGTTCCTACAATGGTTTAAGGGTCAAAGCACCTCTCATTGTTCAGTCACTTGCTGGGATCACATTGCTGCGGCTTCAGGTCTATTTTATGGTAGTGGGATACAACCAACTCCTAGATTATGCAATTGTCTTTGGATTTCACCAACCAGGCCAGGGTACAATCAGAGCTTGACAGCTACACCAACCTGTTGCCAAGAGACCCTCTGTCAGGCACCTCTACCTCCCTGTCCTAGTGTCCTTGTCCTGCTGCCTATTTGACTGTAAGTAACATCCTCTTTATGCCTGTTCTTCCCCTGCACCTCCTTTGCACTTTGCCACCTGTTTGTTCCTCCTCCTACCTTATGTTCACCACCTATAGATCAGGGGATTACATTTACCACCAGTCAAGGTGATCTTGAACCTTCCTTTACCAAATAACTTTCACCTGCTACATCCAGATGTTAACTTTCTACTCTCTCCCTCAAGTCACTCCCAACACTTGTAGCCTCAGTCTCATACAACTAGCCTTATGGTAGCCAGGGTTGTATATGATATGATAATTTTATTTGTATTGCGCTGATACACAAGTGTTTCAGAGCACGAATACATAGTTAATCCCCCCTCTTGAGCTGGGGCTCACTAGTAGGGCTTGCACCCCAGAATGTTATGATTTCTCTCTTGAGCTAGGCTACCAAGGAATTAAACCCTTCAGGTGGTTAAAGGTTTTACTGGCTAGTCTGCAAAATTTTGTTTCAACTAACTAAACACCATATGGGTCGCCCCTATTATTTTTGTTCACGGGGGCCTGTTTCAACTGGGGTTACTTCAGCACATATAACACAATAAGGTAACAGGCTTCCCCTCCCTCTTCAGATGATCATTTTGCAACCTAAAGAAATGCTGCCGGTGGTGTAGAGTCCCTGCGCAAAAAGATCTACACCCATCTTAACCATAAAAACACAATTTATCATCATAAGTTACAAACTCCATGTACACCACAAAGGGATCTTCTGCACGGTGACCATTGTTCACATGGCCTCACCAGACCTGGTATCGCCAGACTCCTCTTTCAAGTCCATCCATCCCCCTCCCTCCACAGTATTGATGGCAGTTCGCACCTATGACCATGCGCTCGCAAAGCAGCTGGCTGGGTGTGGATCCTCAAGGTGCCACAAGCTATGTAATAGCTAGCCTCTGTGTAGCATTGAAAATATTCATTACGCATCATACAAAAAGATGCATACTCTTCAAAATCATGCAGACTCTTTGATTTTGTGTTGGCAAACAATGTATGTGGCTTTTATTAAACATAACAATAATAAACCAAACAATGATTACTGTGTTTATTTCACAAACGAAGAGGTGTGAATCGTTATCGTAGTTCTGTACTTTTTGGGTACTTGGACAGGGAAACAGGAAGTGCCCCTCCTTAACGGACCGAGTGCCCCCATTATGGGCTCTGAGTTCTGTGTGTTGGGGACCTGCATCTTGTCTGGTGAGCACTCTTGCGCTTGCTTGCAGATTCCTTCCAGGCCCATGCCGCTACACCCGAGTGGGTCCAAGGCCACTCGGGTTTACCCAAGGACACTTGCTCTCCTACAGCTCTATTCACATCCCCTTGTTGCTAAAATGTTTAAAATATCTGTATGGAATAATTCCATCCCATTTACTGATAGGTGTATTGCATTTTTGTGAAAAAGCTCTGGGTCAGAATAGACTATACTCCCATGTCTTATGACGTTCAGGACCCTGCTTATACAAAATGTTTCCACTTATCTATTTAGTTTTCTTCTGGCTAGATCTATGGCACTGTTAGATGTCGCCCTTCTCCAGATCTTCCTGGGCAGTATCTCCGACATAAATATTTTGGTATTTCTCCAGTTACATGCTATCCCTAAGGACTCGCATACGTTCTGGGTCAGTTGTTGTCTCCCTAAATCCACCAGATTATTCCCTCCTAGATGTATAACCAGGTATTCCAGGGGGTACCTGAATGCCACCAAATCTGCTAATCCTTCATGTGTGCTGTCCAATTTCATCCCCCCGGTACCCCACCAGGATATGATCGTGTTTTTAAATGGTAGTTTGCTTCTCGTCTCTTTGGTCCACTTTCCTGTCCTATCCACAAAGGAATGTCCCACGATCCATGCTGATTTGTAGGGTTTCTCTTTATCTGTTAAAAGATATTGCTTATGTTAGCTCTGGTCTTATATATCTTGTGAAACAATTTGATTTTCAACCTCCTATCTTGTTGACTACTTGTTTTCCCATGCCTTCACGCAATGCTGGTTTGGCAGTGCCTATCCTCAAAGAATGCGTCCCATCTTCTGTGATATCCCTTGTCCACATGGCCAGGCCTGACCCAGTGTCTCCAGACTCCCCTCTTCCAGACCCATTCCCTGCAATCAACATATGTGTGTGTCCCTTGAGCAGTGTTCATGGCCTTTTGCGCTCGCCTCGTCCCCATCCATCCACCTCCCTAGTATCAATGGCAGTTGGCACCTATAAACAGGGTCGGACTGGGCCATAAGATTTTCTCGGACACTGTTTGAATACTACCCAAAAGGGAGTATTTGGATGAAAAGGTGATGTAAATTGTGCATTTAAAAAATATGTATTCAGCAAATGTGTTCGCTCAAACTGGCCCACAATGCCCCAAAAAGTTGGCCTCTTTGATTAAAACAAATGGCCCACGCAGACATTTAGCGTTTGTGATTCATCCATGGCCCTATTTTCCTATAGGCCATACGAGCAGACCTATGCTTGTGTGCTCGCAAGGGGGCTGGGTGGGTGGCTATGGCAGATTTGAAACACTGGCATCGTGGCTGAGTGGGTCCCAGCGAATACGTCACACATTCACATACACACACTAGTCCAAGGCTTTATAAACACCTTTACATTTAACATGAAAACATCTCTGCAATCCACAAGGTATATCGTCATCAAGCTATCTGTTCCCTGGATACCTGTTCCACGGCTACTTGCTTCCCGGCTAGCCGAATGGGCTCATTTGTTTGTCCAAGTATGGGTAGGTCATCTTTTTGCTTCTGTATGTTCATCGATTGGTGCTCTGAAAGTTTCTATCGATTTTCATCTAATGTACACAGTATTCTAATATTAATTTATCTCAAAGACGTCACCATTATCGAATGTTTGATGTATTTTGATCTCGGTAATTAGCAGATTGCATCACTGTGCATTGTAACTGAATGGAATGTTTCGTGGTCCATGTTTGAAAGCATGTTTTATTTTGGTGGTTGAAAGATCATTCAATGGACCATTAATACATTACAATTTGCGGTCTATCAATCAATCAATTCAGGGAGAAAGTGATAGCTGTGTTAATTAGACTAGGTTACACCGGTTTTCTTTCTTTCTTTAAAACAAACTTTACAGACGAGGCTGTGTAATAGTTGCTTAATTAACATTCATAAATTATTATTTGTAATAATTATATTTTTTCTACAGATCTTAAAGACTTTTCAAGAATGTCTTCATGTATCAATTTCAGTTGCCCTTCTGTGAGCCATGTGCACAGTCCTGCATACATTCCCAAAGGATATCGATTTAATAAGAAGATGGACTACAATTTGTGCATTTCCAGTGGACGAGATTGAAAATAGAGGCCAGGTTATCTTGGGACATGTGAGGGCCAGTCGATTCCATGTCTAGAGCCTGCACTATACCATCGATATGTATGAACAATCGAAGTACACAAAAAAGCGTTGACCCAGAATTCTTCGTAAATTGCTTCCAAATGCAATAACGACTCAATTTCGGCACACGCTGAACCAGGTGAGAAGTGGATGATGAATTTATTATGTTTGTTGGTATGTAGGACAGTAGTCTGCATAAATATGTCTTCTCATTGACCTCTCGATCAATTAAAGTAGTGTTTTGAAAAGGTAACTTAATGAACGGTTTAGAGTATTCTGTGTTTATTTTCATCCATTTTTGCATTATCCAAGTTGCCCTCCTTACCAGAATTACTGAACTTTTAAAATGTTTCACTTTAGACTACTTTTTCTATCACCGCTTTCGGGACACTAATAAATCATTGAAGTTTGACCCTTCCATAGTGCCCTTTAAAAGTCGCCTAATGTTTTGCAAATGTGTTGGTTGACATGTCCTTCTTTACGTAGAGCTCACTGATGGAAGCAATGACCCTCACCAGTGCCAAAACCACTGACACGTCTAGTATCCCAATGGTGAACCCAACCGACATGCACAAAGAGATATTTTAGAGCGTTGGATGTGGCCTGACTTTTAATGCTAATGTACTTGTCCATTGTACTCTTTTCAGACAATGTACTGAAAATGAAGAAGCAAGATGCTTCATCAATGACTTTCCCGGAGTCAACAGCAACCTTGCCTGCTTATCAAGTAATTATATTGTACTAGTCCTTTATATTCGACTGAACAATACATGCATGTGTTATGCTTGGAATTGAAACATTTTGAAAATTGTTATGTATAGTATTTGTTATTTACACAAAGTGTCATGTATGGGCATCTCTCAGTATGGACCATAGTTTGCATCTCATGTTTAAAGTTTAATTTTGCTTTAACATCTGCATGAACCCAAGTACTATACTATAGGGGGATGCCGGAACTTCCACTACAATCACTTCCGCATTTGCAGTAGGTCCAGAATATGAGGTATGTGTACTTACAGATTCCTTGCTACAATGACAGTACATCCTACAAAAGATATACTTTGAAACTGAAATGCATGTAACCTTGAACTGATTGAAACATTTCTGTTTTTGGTACTAACATTATATTTCCTCCCTATTGCAGAATACATTGAAAAAGAAACATTACAAAGCAAACTACTTTTGAAGGCAACATTATAATCACAATGTTTTGCAGGGGGATCTCAGATCAGGTCCATGATAATCTTGGAAGATTATCAGGTGAAATGTGCAATGTATATTATGACTAAATCATGTAACAGTTTTTGAGGTTATGTTCAGAAGAATGTTCTATTTCTGTTGCAACAACAAACCTTATATTATAAGGTTTGCAATAATTTTAAAGTACTTTGTGGAGAAGTACTCTGTGAGATGAAAGACTTTACATTTAAGTTTGATTGTCATGTAACTTTTTTATATGATTCTTCTCGCCAAGGAATACTGAAAATGTTGAAAGTGAAGAGACAACATGCACCAGAGGTATACATAACATAATATGAAATACAATTGAGAATAACATCGGATTGGGAGGACATTTTAAAAAATGTTGAAATGCTTTGACATCCGTCAAGTTAGTTCTGTTTGTAGATATGAACATGTGTTTCATTGAGTCGAAAAGAAATGTGCTGGATTTAAACCATATAAAAATTCTCTTTTGTCAGCTTGGTTTTGGGGTCGGCAAAGCGAAGTCTGCTGTTTCGAAGCAAATTAAGAAAACAAGGGTAAAGGACGGACCAGTTTGTTTTGGTGAAGTTTTGAAGCCGATGTTTTAGTCATATTATATTTTTAGTTGGAAAATCTTATCTTCTGTATGTGTGCTATACATGGAGCATGTTTTCTTTAAATCTGCGGAGGGCCAGGAGGAAGAGGAAAATAAAGACTCGCACTTCAACTGAACCAAAGATGTCGCTTACCAAACAGATTTCACAATGGAGCAACTACTTTTTGAGGCACAGCGTGGTCCAGTCATTGATCAGAGTTGTGATGCATATGTCCAGTGGCCTTAAAATGAATGGAATCTCATCTGCAAACCATATAAAGTTACCATGGACCATTGCTACTTTGTGAAAAGTCACCCAGATGAAACTGAAGACACTGAAGATGCATTGCAATTGCTTATAGACCCATTGACAAAATCTACACCCTCGAAAAATGTTCCACCCATCAAACGTTCAATGTTTCCTGTTTCTCCAATTCATGCTGAAATATCACAGCCTGAACTAACAGAGGCTGAGCATCAATGCAATTGACTGACAAATCTGCTCAAGATCTCCACTTCAGTATGCCTAGTTTGGGAGACTTGTCCACCACCGTTGGGTCCCAAAACGCAGTACTGCCAAAAATACATTGTATTTGACTGCTACCTGCTAGAGATTTTATAAATGATTAAATGCAATCCTAAATTAGGTGACAGCCTATGCGAGGAGCCATTGGGGAAATGATCTTGTGTATTCCAAGGCACCAACCTGAAAATCCAGGCTAGCTGTGTCCACCTCCATAACACATTTTCATGCTCTGCTTAACTGATGCTCGGTAAAGTGCCTGCAGGAAATGCACTTTGTTCCACAGCTTTACTGTTTAGCGGATCGACTTTCAGTAAGATTCCAGTTTCTGTCAATTTGTGGGACTTAAGGTCCTTGCTCAAGCCCAGCACTACATATATCAGAGGAAATTCTTGTTCCCCGCTATTAATCATGCCTGCAAACTCGAACAGATGTCAATGAATAGTCCACTCTCTGGCAAAAGGGTCAGGCTAGCTGGCGATGGACCATGTGGCAGTCCAGAATTGTCCACCAAGTACTGCACTTACTACTTTCAAGACATGGGAATTTGGTCATCAGTGACGTGTCTGAATGTCTGTGGCCATGGAGAAACATGGTCTCATTAAGTCCATCGAACATCTGGAATCCAGGAGAATGCAAATAGACCTGATAGCCAACGACGGGCACTTTGGAGTTGCAAAGGCCATGCGAGAGCAGTTTCCACACATTCAGCATCAATTTGATGTATGGCACGTTGCCAAATCAATCACTACAAAAATTACAGCTGCTGGTAAAAAAAAAAAAAAAGGGTTCAAAAAACCTTTTAAAGTGGCCTCAGTCTATCAGCAAACATCTTTGGCGGAGCTCCTAAATTTGCAATGGATCTGTAGAAAATTCTACTTAAAAAATGGCGTTCATTGATGCATTATTGTTCCAACATACACTCATGGAGAGAAAACAAAAATTTCCACTAATGTGGACATGGACCTTTATTGAAGGAGCAGGAGCATCAGAAGAAGTGGTTGGTGCCATTTTCCCCTGCACACACAGCACTTGAGAAGATTGTGTACAATAAAACGCTTCTAAGAGACCTGAAGGGACTCGCTGAATTCTGCCATACTGAAGATTGGGAGGTGTTCCATGATATGTGCCTAAAGTACATGTCAAAAAGGTTGCATTTCGACAGATGGTAAAGAGGCCAGAACAAGACTGGCTGTACTTGTTCATAACAAGCACATTGGGAAGGAACAAGCAAAAACTGCAGGAACTTTCGGGAGGCTTTGTTAGCTCATGACCTTTACAAAACAAAGCAAACAATGGGGGACCAAACTAATACACCAGCTAATACACCAGCTAATACACCAGCTAATACACCAGCTAATACACCAGCTAATACACCAGCTAATACACCAGCTAATACACCAGCTAATACACCAGCTAATATACCAGAAAATGGATTTTGAATTTTTGAATTTGTGAAAGATCTGACATTGACTGAGTTGGCCATGCAATGGCTCCTGATTTTGTACCCAGGACACATAAAATGCCACAGAACAAACAAGGCTTGTCCTCCAAAAATGGAACTTGTTGAAATGTTGACTTCCAGATTTAAATGAATTGTAGATTTCTTCAAAATCTGTTCACAATCACATTTTCAATATGCTCCCCAATGTTTGGACATTCTACAGAAACAATCTGATGGTATTACACTTACATTTTAATACATTATTGAGCATTGAAATTGTATCTATTTGCACCGATGTAATTGTGTTTCATATGGATTAATGTATTTATTTTACAGGTCCTTCATTTATATTGCTTATTCTCTGTTTTTAATATATATGTATATATATATATATTAATCAAAATGTAGTCATGACCTGTTCTTTGGGAATGTACCCACTCGAGAGTCCGCAGCCAGACTTGAACTCACTGTACCTTTCACAGATGGGAAATACCCATTTGCATATCAGTCTTTGTCTGAAGGAAGGTGTATGGGGTTGCTGTTGGCACTCTTATTCAGAAGGGAATTGCCATAGCATTTCGGTGCTGGACTGCCCAGGTGGGTGGGACAAAGACTGATATGCAAATAGATATTTCCCATCTGTGAAAGGTACAGTGAGCTAAAGTGTGGATGTGGACTCTCGAGTGGGTATCGTCCCAAAGAACAGGTCATTTAGCCATGTTCATTCTCGCAGAGGGGTGCCTATAACTTTTTTTTTGATTGAATACATATTAAAACCTAAAATGTAAATGTGATTAATTAAAACCTAAAATGTAAATGTGACTATATGAAGTATGTGCCTTTATTTCTAAATCAAGGAAAACGTGTTTTTTTAAAATGTATTAATACACATGCTTTCATATTCTCTAGTGGTTTTAGAAAGTTTGTATGGGGTGGCCCTTTTGTTCCCTGAATGAGTGCCTGATACCATCCTTCACAATCTGACTCAAACTTATTTCGAATGCCTTGTCTGCAGGGTGGATGTCTGTCAAACCATCTGGTAGACACAAACGCCCTTAACAGATGCAATCCATGGCACCTGCGCTCATGGCCTCCCCGTAGCAGATCCAATAGGTTGTTCCAATAAGGGAAATGTTTTTTATATGGACAAAGTGGAGGTGTGTTCCATCGACACTAGGTTTGCTGAAAGGGCAATGTAAAGGGGTAAAAATGAGGTCATTGCAGGCCTAAAATCTATCCATTGGCTCCAGGTGGCTATAAGAATCAAATTCAAGACCCTCAGCATCAATCACAAATCTATCTGGGGCCTGAAACCATGCAATCTCCTACTTTCCTTCCCTAAATACTACCCTGATACAGCCGTACGATCCTCTAATTCCAACTCCATGACAGTTCAATACTTGTCCAAACTGAGAGTGGGTGGCAGGTCTCTCTCCTCCGCAGATGCCTGCATTCCCAACAGGATGCATGTCAGACTTCTGGAGCACCAGCTACAGTTAAACAAACTGGTAAAAACTCTACCCTTCTATACCTCTTTCCCTTCATCGGTAATCACCCCAATGCCGCTGTTACCGGTGGTCTGAACCTCATGAATCTTACCGGTTCCCTGGCCCATCCTCCGAGTAAACACTAGCACCATCCACCCCAGGCCAACACTGTACTGCCCCGAGTGCCCCCCATTTGATCGCTACACATGCCACCCTCGAGAGCTGACCATACAACCACTTAGCATGATGTTCTCCTTCTCGGCTCCCCTTAGCACTGAACCTCAGTGGCCCTCCTCCAGCTCTTGTACACCCATAGGGTCCTCCTTCCTTCACTAGCACGTCTCCCCTATCCACTAGCACAAGGCCTAGTCGGATCAGGAATGTAATTTACCATTTGGAATTTTTTTTCACCAACCTGTGTTCTCATTTCGCCTTGTGGCACTTTGACATAAAGTTTTGTTGTAGAATGAGTGTTAAAAATGTTCACTTCGTGCTTTGTGTGGCAACTTGACCTGAGAATGAACACATGGGAGACATATTTAGTATAAGCACGCAATGTCACCCTGTCTCGCATGATGGTAGAGAGGGCTGCTTCAGGTGAGCAAGTGAGCATGAACGACATGCATGAATTATAGTAAGAGCTGTACAATATATGCTAGAAGTGTAAGTAGCAAACAAATTATTCAAGAGTGGAACAGGGCATAGTAATGAAGGTCGGTAGTAATATAGGAGACTAGGAGTAGGGGTATGCTTTGTGCCATAAAACAGTGCTGGACGAGGGAGGGGTGGGGTTCAAATTTAATTTTCTTACAGAGATGATATATCCCCAGAGGTAACAGCAACACCATTTTCTGGATTGTTGTGTCTTTCCTGTTTGTAAGAACAACTTGCCCGAAACAGCGTCTTGTCCAGTGTTTTTTTGTGTCATTCATTCCCAAAATTAAAACCTACTTATCTCTGGCTTCAATCACTGAAAACAGGCTGGTATTGTTATTTGGCCTTCAGCGAAATTCAGCAACAGTTCGAGGACACAATGTGTCGAAAACCCACAAGAAAATGATAACATTTACTATACTGAAAGTTGACATACAAACTTTACTTTCCATTTCTACTATCTGCTGTTCGGAGCCGTTACTCACTGTGACATTGAGAGAATGGAACTTCCTGGAATTATGTAAGCTTAACTATACATAATATTTGAGTGATTGAAAACGGCATGTGTGCTTTGTGCCTAATAACTAATTTGGTGTTAAGTGAATGTGCGATTTGACCAAAAGAATGGACAGAGTACATTATGTTATGTTGAATGATATTTATACTGCACACTATAAAACCCGAGTGCGGAGCTCGTGGTTTGTTTATCTGTTTACTAATGATTGCTATTGGTGTATAGTTTAAAGAGGTGTGAATAGAGGTATGAATTTTTGGGGCGTATTGCTTACTGACCTTGCCCACTTATATATTCTGTGCAGTGTTATGGGTTGTTAGCTGGACCGTATTGTGATGATTATTCCTCGAAGACCCGCACCCACAACCTGTATGCAGGCTAATGATATCTACAACGCTTTGTCCCATGGGCTTTCCTGGTGTGCTGTCACCGTTGCATCATTGTGCATCTAAAGTAGTTGGGGGTAGGGCATGGCAGAACCCTTTCCATGGGCACTTGGTTCTCTTGTTCAATTACTACTCTTACCACTTCCATTATAATGGCATCTGTCTGTGGTTCAACCGAAAACATTACTATCTCTGTCCTTATTTTCAGGCCAGCTATGTGAAGCAGGTGCATCTGGTTCTCCATCCCATTGGGAGCTATACCTCCTTCACAGCGCTAAACTTTCATGCACGTCATGCTCTGACCTACTCCCCCATGTTGACATTTCTGTGTTCATTCTGTGTGGTTTGTGTTTATGATTAGGTTTCACACGTTTCTGAATTATAAGCTAACGTGTTATATTCAATTACAGAATGGCTACTAAAATAGATTCTTTTATTCTGTTATCTACACAGCTATATTCTACTGTTCTGTGCATGCCATAGTTTCCAGCTACCATCGGATGGATTCTTCAACATAAGTGGATAATCATCAACAGTGCTTACTTGATAACCATTGTGGTAGACTGATGGGGACCCATTGTGGTAGACTGATGGGGACCAATATGCCCTTTAGTGGTACCAGCAATAAGGAGCAACCTGTCAGCGTTTATGCTGTGAAAATGTGCTGGTGCGAAAGTGTTGCGCTTGAAAGTGAAGAGAATCCATATCTTCTCACGAACAGAACACCATGTGCATCCTTAGAAAGGTTTGCTGGTGTAACATAAGGACACACAAGAATTGAAGTACAGGGATTGATCGATCCCTGAACGCAATGGGCGTACCATGAGGAAGTTATAAAAACATTCAAAGCATGCAATGTTCTTTAGCTATAACTTGTACTGCAAAGAGATATCGTTAATCTTGTGGACTTCTCTTGTGAGCGTTCTTTGCAAAATGAAAGCACTTGTTACATTGCAAGCTATTGATGTTATCCTAAAAATAAATGTTTGCTCTCCTATTTGGGACAAGAAAGAAAAGTTACTTGCTGTGAGAGGATGTGTGTTTATCTTCCTGGTTCTGCGTTAAGTAACGTTATGGCGTGGTTGATGACAGGGCACGTTTTGGCTACGAACATCATGAAAATAGGTGGAGCATATCATTTGTACTAGTGATGTCAGTTTGAGGGGCCCGCGATCTGTATTATTGCCGCGAGGGCACTTGAATTTAGGGTGATGCATCAACAGATAAGATGAGCACAAGATGGTGGTGCCCAACCCGCTGTTTTTGCATGTGTAAAAGTGAGTAAAATTAAGGTAAGATGTATAGGAAAAATGTTTAAGATCGATTACAGTATGCTTAAAAATACATGCCCGAACGATTGGGACAATAACATTTTTGAGCAAACTTCCCCTTTAAGTATGTGTATGGATGCGTGTATGCTTGTGTTTTGAGAGTGCATAATGGGTGCTTGTGTGAATGAGAAGAGTGCTTGCAGTGCGTATGTTGTCTAAATGTGTGCATTTGTATGTTCATTTATTTATTTAAATATGTGTATGGATGCGTGTATGCTTGTGTTTTGAGTGCGTTCATGATGGATGTTCGTGTGAATGAAAGTGCTTGCTGTGTGTAGGTTGTGTACATGTGTGTTTGTATGTTTATTATTTAAATATGTGTATGGATGCATGTATGCTTGTGTTATGAGTCAGTGCATGATGGATGCTTGTGACTGTGAATGAGACAGAAAGTGCTTGCTGTGTGTATGTTATGTATGTGTGTGTTGGTCTGAGGGGATTTTGGCGAGTGGGGGTATGAGGTTTGTACAACAAAGGCAGTTTAAAATGCCTTTGTTGCACAAACCCACCTCCCACCAGCCAAACCAAGCTTTCCATCTGACATGCTGTGGGGCCCAGCGGGCAGGGATGGTATTATTTTACTGGGCATCTATCATGCAATGCCCTGGTACAACATGGATCAGTCATGGTACTTTTTTACTGTGCATGGTTGATAAAGCATGTATGATATGTGTTATTATGAAGCTAGACTGGCATTTTTTATGCAACCAGTCTAGCCATTTCTTACTGACGCATGACATTTTGTATTGGGCATCTCTGATAAAGCGAGCAGCATCAGTGGTATTATTCTTACTGTGGCATGACATTTTGTATTAGGCATCTTGGGTAAAACAAGCATAAGTGACAGTAGCTAGACTGGCATTTCAATGCAGTCAGTTCAGTCATTTCAGATTGTGGTATGGCATTTTGTATTGGGCATCTTTGATAAAGCAAGCATGATAAGTATGATGTAGCTCAACTGGCATTTTAGTACAGGCAGTTTGGACATGTTTTCATACTTTGGCAAGCATTTTTAATGGTAAACACAAGAGGAGTATGTTCTTATGTGGGGATACTGCCATACATTGGCAGCACAAACATGGACATGTTTTCCTATGGTACCATTACTCGCATTATGCACAAAGCAAACATGAGTATGTTCTTATATGGTAATAATAGGCTATAATGTTGCAGTAAGCATGGGAATGTATGGTTACAGCCAGTGTGAAAATGTTTTATACTGGTACATATTGTGGGAAAAGGCATAATGAAAGTGTGTTGGCGAAATGCTCCTGTGCCCTGTTGGTGAATTGCATCTATTGTTTTTTTTTCATGAATTAACCTACACAACACAATTGCAAACTGTTTGGCTTTTTACCCAATTTTTCTAAAAATTATGTTCTAAAATGCACCATTTTCAATGATTATTTAAAAAAAATTCTGGGGGGGAGACCCCCCCCCAAACCACCTTTGAACGGTGTCTCCGTCGCTACGCTCGGCCTCTCGGCCATATCAGGGACAAATATTTATGCCCCTCTGTTAATTCACCAACCGCCACTGGGCAGGCATTGCCTCCTCTAAGAGTCCTCCTATTCCCACTCCTCTACAATGGCTACCTAAGTCCCCTGGCTGAAACCATCATTACCTTTGGGTTTGCTTACTACCTATACAACCCCGAGTGGACTACAAGCAGCAGACAGCTACCACTGTCAATGTAAACATCTTCCAATTCTCCTGCCTACAATCTATCAAAACCTGGATGTTGACTGGCTTAAATTTCCCCTTTCTAAAATGGATATTTGAGGCACAATCTCCCATTCAGCTCATGGCATTTTACATCACCACAGAGTGCAAGTGGGCAGTGTCTACTGGTGCTCAGAGTGCAGCGAGCAGGCACGAGCGACGGAACGTGAGTCTCGAGCATGGGCGCTCCACTTGCCAGTCCCTTTGTTGCACAGCACGTGGTCTCCTCCATGAGGAGGTTATACAGTGATTGTGAATTGTGACAGGAAAGGTTGCTAAATAACGAGATAGACTCTACAAAGCCCAAGTATGACCATCATAGGAAGATGGGTGAATTTGGAAGTTTGTTCTCGGGTGAGGATAAAGCACCACATGGCGATGAGGATGGGATGAATTTAACCCACTGAAGACCCACATAAGAAAAAAAAAAAGGCATATGGCACAACCAACTCCAGGCTTTTTTTTGTTACCAAACCCAGACAATACCTCCAAACCATGGAACAGATGGCTTAAGCTATTTGTTATATATGCATATCTAATCCCTAGTGGAGCAGAATATGCAGACACTAGAATAAAAAGAAATGTTATTGAACAATCTGAGCATGGAGGGACACAGAATATTTGAGGGTTCACCCATATTTCCATCACCAACTGGTGATGATGCCCTTGATGTGTTCACAGAAGCAAAAAAAGGCATGAATACAAGGTGCAGTCAGGTACTGTGCCACATAGGATATTTTAAAAAATGTATTTCACTTTCCCTCTTCTTGGTTTTCTCAGGATCCCAGACCCATTTACTTTTACTTTGCCTCTCTTGGTTCTCTACTTAATGTCCCACTGAATAGACCTGGTGTAATCCCCTACAAGGTACTGTTCCACACAGGATAGTTTACATGGTTTGTTTTCTACTCAATGTCCAGCTGAACAGACCTGGTGTGCTCCCGGTCAGATACTGTTCGACTTAGATATTTATCCAGTTTGCGCCAGTTTCTCTTTTCTTAGTCTTCTCGAGGTTCCTGGCTCGTTTATCTTGTTTACTCTCCTGCCAAGGGTCTACTGATGCAGCACACGTCTGTGTCCTTTTATTTCTCTTAGGGTCTTAGACTCGGGAGGATATCTCAGGGGCAACGCGCTCACCTTGGGGCAATGCAAGTGCGATCTCTGGGTCTGCGCTTAGAAACTTCTGGGTATTAAGCACATTATAAATAACCAATTTACAAATGCAATTGGATATGTGTGTCATCAGCCTCTTTGCTTTGGTCCCAGACCTCTTTGTATTGGTACTTCAGGCACTTGGTTTACCCCCCTGCCAAGTGTCCTCTGGGGGGACAAATGTCAGTGTCCTTATATTTCTCGGAGGGTCCTAACCCTGTGTATTTACTGATGCGGGATATGCTTATGTCCTTATGTTTCTCTTAGGATCCTTGACCCATGTATCCCCAACCCCACTCATGGACCCAGGCAGCATCCGTACCTTGTTTTCGGGGTCCCGCAGCATGGCGTCCAGCTCAGGCTTCTCTGACTCTCTGGGCAAGCTGCTGCGGTCCGTGCCTCTGCTCCAGCGAGATGGGCTGCCCGGCTTCCCACCTGTAGGCATCCCAAGTTATTCACGTACTTAGTTTCGCTTCAATTTCCCATGTGCTGCCGGATCTTGGCAGCAGCTTCTAAGGAGGTAGCTTTTTTCCACCGGTATCCCGTTCTGCAGCTTCTCCTTGTGTCTCAGTCTGCAGCACTCAAACTTTGCTCTCGGTTCCTCGACCAATGGCTAAGTCCTTCCTCTGCTTTGTACTCCGTATAGTCAATAGGCAGTCTCCAACAACTAGAGTACATAGACTGAGTTGTTTTCCTCATTACTCCACTCTTCCTCCTCGTCACAGTATTGATCTGATGATCACCATGGAATTCGGTAGTACTCTTCTTCGTCTAAGTAGGAGGGTAAAAGTGGAGAAGATACAGGTCAAGCACGGCACAACATGTCAGGAGACAGGAGTGCAGTTTTCACCAAGGAACAAGAGCAAAATGGCTAATATGAAGAGCTAGTAGAACAAAATTAAGGAAGGCACAGATATGGACTGAATGGTGAAAGAACAGGGACAGAAGGAGGTCATGAAAATTAAATCGTCGACCCCAAAGAAACAGAAGAGTTCCAGCAAAACTATGTGACTATGAACTTTATTGACTGCTCATACCAAAGGGAGATGTGTGGTGTGCAGCTTTTCATCTCGCATTCCGCGACTGATGCTTTAGGTCATCGCGGAGGGACAGCAGATGACGCCTAGTAGGGCAAGGCACACAGCGCATGGGAGCTGGCGAGAGTCTAGAGCATGGACGCTCCAGTCACCGCTCCATTTACTGTGCAGTATGCTGTCTCTTGAATGAGGAGGTCATAAAATGTTTGTGAATTGTGACAGGGCAGGTTGCTAAATAAAGAAGAGATATATTCCACAAAGCCAGAGTATGGCCATCATTGAAGGTGGGTGAATTTGGAAGTTTGTTCTGGGGTGAAGCCTAAGCAGCACAATGTTCTTCACTTGGGCATTGGCCCCCATGTATGCTGTGGCTTCCAACCATGGGCTCCTGCCACCATCAAGCCAGATTCGTCAGTGACCTCAGATCCCTAGTCAATGAAAAACTTGCTGTCACAACTCACATTTTTCTCTTTGGCTTCTGTTCCAGACACATGAAACTGCTCAATACAGATCCCTACCTCGGTTGCCACTCCTTCCCAACCATCTGCGGGCTCCTTTTCACATTTCCATGGCAGACATCTTGACTGTAGTTTTTTCACGTTGAGAGGAAAAACAGGATGCTCTCTCTTCACAAGCATTTGTATTCCCCTTTAAAAGAAAGGCCAGACTGCTCGAAGGTCTAATGTCAATAATGCCTTTATAGATGGGCAGACAGGTTTGGAAATGGCCAAATGTCCTCGTCAAAGACCTTCACTACACCCGGGCCTATTACCTTGGATGCTGTAATGTTACCAACTGGCATGGTCTTCCAGGCAAGGCAGTGTTGTTCAATTCGAATATTAGATTCATCAACATGTCTCTAGAGACAATGTAGAGGCAGGGTGGGCTCTCTTCAGTGGTAAAAGTGCTGCCTGAACATTTCTTGATCTTATCCTCCAGGACCCCCATCATGTATGGACTTCTTTCCTGCCAAACAACTCTTCTGTCTCTCCTGCCTGGGGGAGGGGGGGGCACATGGCAGCTTGATCACTTGCAGCAACAATCTTGCATGCAGTGAGAAGGGACGGTTGCCACTTTGCCACCCCCTCATCTGAGGATGTACAACAGGGCCAGATGGATGCCCTTAGAGATGCTTCACCCGACTTTAACCCACAGCTCTCACCATAATTGAATAAAGCAAATAGCATACGTACCGGCAGGCCAGATCTGGTGGCAATGGCCCGGCCTGCAAGATCCGCACCCTGAGTTTTTAATATGGAGTGCTGATAGCAATCAATGCGTTTGAATGAACTGGACGCATGCTTGCTGTGTCCCAATCATTTGAACAAATACTTACCTATCATGGCTCCCCCCACTTCCATTTCCACCGCCACCAGGGATGCATGAGTGGCGGCGGTGGTGGTAATGCTTCCACCAGAGGAAACTGGTAATTGGGGTGGTGAGGGTTTGGGGGAGGGAGTGGAGACGAGAGGGAAGCGTAGAGGGGACAAAATGATGGGGCGGGCACTCAAAGCTCTGAGCTTGCTCGGAATGTGGCCTTGGATCGTGGAATGCAGCTCAAGATTGAAGCAAGCCGATTGACTACGACTCCCGCCTCGGGTGCTAATGAGAGTAAAGCACGGCCACGTGCGCTGAGATTTGCAGCTCCGCTGTCCCGGTCAGTTACAATGGAGAGTCATAAGTGGAGGGAGGGGGTAGCTACCAGGGTTTCTGACACATCTGGGCCCCTGGATCAAAGATATTTGTTTAGGGCATTCTGCTATGTGCTGGCCGAATGTGCCAATAACCTTTTAGTTCTCCACAGCGGGCTGTATTAAAATTAAAAACCTCTTGCTCTGTTCACTTGCACAGAAGTGGTGTCTTCAATGGTGGTGTATAGCCTGCTGCAGCAGTTTAGAAGCCTATATCGAGCCACAGCAAATGCGCCGTGATCTAATTTAGATGATGTATACCTCTGCCAAAAATCTCTCTTGGCGACAGACTGAACATCTGCCTTCATTCTGCTGCAGCCAGGGATGTCTGGTTCATTCTCTGAAGGGGAGTGCAGAACCTGAGCAGGACCTTAGTACTGGAGAAGATTGGTTTCATTTTTTTGACTATTTTGTGTAGGCATTTTCAGGCCAAATGGAAAATAAAAATCGTCACGTATCTCAGCTCCAACATCAGGGTAACGTCCTCCAGACCACCTAATATTTGTGAGCAGAATTTCCAGTGTATGGATCTAAAACAATGCTTAACTTTGAGATTTTCTTCTCCTGTGTTCTTTATACAGCCACCGTGCCCTTTGTTCCTTTCCTTGGCCATAATCAGAGGTGGAAATGGGCGGGAACGGTCGGGGGAAGTGCTCCTATACTTTTTATTTTGAAGCTTCACTGTTTCTAAACTTTTATTTTAAAAAGAAAACGTTCTGGAATGGTTTAGTTTTAAAATAAAAGTGTAGGAAGAAGTAGAACCGTGCACTTCAGTGCACAGAACTGAACATTCCCATAAATAGCAGGTGTGTTTGTTTGGGGGCTTGGATTGTGTGTCTGAGGGGGTGCAGCAATGGGGTTTGTGGGGAGCGGGGGCATGCCAGCAGGGAACATAGTTCCATTACTTCTTTTTGTACACTTCGATCACTGGCCATAACCAGTCGGGATGCTGTGCTAGTCATAATCTTGGCCATCCTCAGATTCTGAGCTTACACCAAACTAGGGTCCCAGCTTTTACTTGGTAGAAGCCAGCCTCTTGTTTTTTTTATAGCGTACAGGTAACGCGCTTAATACCCAGAGGTTTCTAAGCGCGGACCCGGGTTTCGAACCTGTGTTGCTCTGTGTCGTCTTGCTTCCAAACCGAGCACGTTGCCTCTGAGCTATCCTCCAGGGCCTGATGAGGGCTTTTCCTCCAATATTGTTCAGCTCCACAGTTCTGGAGACCTTTACTGGGAGCATAGAGGGCTTTGAATTTACATGTTATCTTGTCTCTGTTATGAGGCTTCCCTCTCCTTGGGTAACCTAACCTTGCCAGCAGTTATGACTCATTTCTTACAAACAAAATGAGTTCTAAGGAGGTGCACCAGAGCTAATCCGATGGCTCAGAATGCAGGCATTTAATTGGGGTGTACCTCTCTGACCACTGATCTTTCTAATCTGTGGCATTCCTGGTATCTTCCCTTCACTTTTCCTTGGTGCCCCATATACCTTCTGTTATCGTGTTGGTTTCTGCCCTCCGCATAACCCAGCAGGGAAAATAAAAGGGGTAGCATGCTTTCAGGTGGATCTCCCTTTTCGACTTCCCATCTTGTCCATCTTTGGCTGTTATTATATTTTCTAAAGCTAAAGTTGTGCACGCTCCAAATTATGTGTTCACAACTTGTACGCCTGTATTTTCCCCTCTATTAAACCAGGTCATCTGATGCATGTTAACAGTTTCAGATCCCACATCAGGGGGTACACCAGTGTGTCCATCATCCATCATTAACTCCCTTCCTTCAGTCAGGGCCTGAACATTGGTTATCGGGGTTCTCACAGCAGATATAGACGACACGTGTGAGCTATACGACTAGATTACAGTGACAAACACCTACCACATGGGCACGGGCAAAAAGAGCAACACACGAGCTGGTGGACCGGGTGGGTGGTGTGATGAATTGCCATCTGGCAAGGGTGTGAAAGCTCTGGCCTTTTTGATTTGTATTAATTAATAAAATGATGCAGCTAATTCCATCTCTGAAAGGGGGGATCCAATTTGCTATCACACGCGTCAGATCCTGTGAGCCAGCTCAGCTGTAGATGGTGATGTGTATTCTGGGCAGACAGACTGGTCCTGCCACAGTGGCAGGACAGCAACCTGAACAGCCATGCCTCTTCTTCCATCTCTTTGTGAGGAAAGGTAACAACCTACTCCACAAACAGCCAGCACAGCAGGCAGCTGTCCTAGGCCCAGGCATCACAGGAGCACACCCATTCAGAGGGAGCAGCCTCACACCAGGGTGCTCCATCTCTAAAGGCCTTTGATCCTAGTAAGAAGGGAAGAAAGCGGGTTTAGCATAGACAGGAGAGCTCTGTACATTTGGGGAAGACTTCCACCATCTTGTTTCTCTCTTCCTCTCTCTCCTTTCTGCCCTTCCACTTCCTCTAGAGCAAAGCACTTTGGGTGTGATGTCACAAGGGGAAAGTCTACCTCTTTTTAGAACAGAGATTGAACATTGGGGAGGAAGGCTAGCTCAGGGGCAGCGCGTTTTGTCTTGGAAGCAAGACAACACGGTGCAATACAGGTTCGAATCCCAATACCGTGCTTGGACACCATTAGCTGGAAGCGTGTTATAAATGAACAATAAAACAAAACAATATAACACTTAGGTAGCCTAGCTTTAATCTAATCACATGTTGGTTTCTACCTTTAAAAGAAGGGGTCTCGTACCACCATGCCATATTAGACCTCTCCGATGACATCAAATAGACAAAAGTGTAGAAATGTCTGCAGTGTGTTATATAACTTAGCATGTATGCCACTAGACTGTTCCCCCGACAGCCTGGAATGTTGCTGCTTGAAGGCAGGGTGAAAGCTCTAGAGTGTGGCATGAGTGGCTAGTGAGAGAGTGGCTGTAGGGGAAGGAGCAGTGTGCAGATGGCTTATACTGTTACTTTTGATCAATAATGTTAACAACAATGACCTTTAAGTTGAGTGCCAGCCAGCATTATTTCACCGTACACCCTAGAATGCCCTGGATGAAGGCATCTGGAAACTAGGCCTAGTCATCATCCAGTCAGGATGCTCCATGAAGCTTCTCTTTTCTAAAACTGTTACATAGATCACAATATTAGCAACTTGATGAAGGCTGCCCAATCATGCATGCACAATGCTAAACAAGTTGGGAAGTGTTTGAGCACAAACAGGTTGGACGAAGGTACCTTTTATTAGGATGGCACGGAGTGGAAAAGAGAAAAAGATGCTATGAACATAGAGGATGCCCTTCCTTGAGACCTTACAGAGAAGACCGGGTTGAGATGCAATCTCCTAACCCCAAAGTAAGGACCCTTTCCAGATAAGAAGGACCCCCCTGCCCCCCAGACCAGTAAATGAGACATGCGTACTACAGGGGAAGCAGAAGACGATATACAGGGAAGATATAAAAGCAGCCAGAGGAAGAAAAACACATTCACACAAAGGTTTGCAAGTGCACAGGTTGGACTGATTTCGACCTGCTTGGGGAAATATGCAATATTTTTTTAAATGTTTGCATCTCCAGTAAATGGTTTCTGTCATGAAAGTCAGATCTGCTAAAGAGTCTCACTTCCAGACATCACAAAGTGTTGTGGGGTTTGTACCCAGATGGGCCTGCAACCTTTTAGGTGCATTACTGAACTTACCAACATTCAACATCAACATATTAGTTACCTGCTGCTGGGCATGAGTAATTGGGATACCCGCCACATGTGTAGCAGCAACGGGGAATCGTTTTTAGAACGTGACAGGTTGACTGCTTATAAAAGTATAAACCCGATTTTGATTAACAAATCGACTACAAAAGTGGCATTGGTCTTTGGCGCGAGCATTCAGGACTAGCTCATGAAGATGACCTCGAAAGGATTTGTATCTGGTATGCAGAGAACTCAATTTATTCTCATTTTTGCATTAGGTTCCATTAGGTTTGTTCCAATAAAACGGGCGATACCTTTAAAAGTTATCAAGCAGTTTTAAAATGGCAATATAAGTTAAGTCTGGTTTGACCTGGTGGTGCTTGGGCTTACACAGTTATATTGCAAAAGGCCTTTCCATGACCTCTCACTGCCATGCCCTTTTTCTGAATCCACTGTCTAAGTCTGAATTTCGCCCAAAAGATATATTTTGGTGCAGGCTAGGAGTCCCTTTTATCCTTCATTGGCTTTTCAGGAAATAACCCAGAGGTAGAGTTGGGACAAAAGCATCAAAGGAGAGTGCCTGGGCAGGACAAAGGGAGTTTATAATAGGGTAGGAATGACTGGAGTCCATTGGACGCAGGCAGGCAGGCAGCGGAAGGGCTGGTGCTAGAGTTGCACAGCAGGATCATCTTTGGAATTCAGGACAAGAAGTATTCACTGGGAACTAGGTTATGAGATGCAGTCTATTCCAAATGCCTCTTCTATAGAGGTCAACACAGAAAGCTCCAAGGAAGCTCTTCTCTCGGCCCAGCCCAATGGCAAATTTGGGATGAAACTGCTCTGTTGGTAAGGCCCATTACAACTCAGGCATTGGTACCCAAAACCATGGCACTAAAGGTAACAGAACCCCTAGAATTGCAATCTACAAACAAAGGTTGGGAAGGGCAGAAAAAAAGGAGTCTCTCGATCGTGGCGACATTGGACTGGGTCTGCCAGCAGCTAAGGAATCAAGGAAAAGCCTGTGCCAGGGTTCCCGCCTCAATCCACTTCTGAGCTACACCGACCCAGATATCGCCTGCCTGTGCTGAGCTTTGTGCCACACACCATTGCTCCTTGGACTGCACGCCATCCTGGCCCCAGTCGACCAGTTCACAAGGCTGATGCTGAACCACTGCATCGTTGAAGATCCTAGATGCCTGGGCCAACACTGCTGAGCCTCCAGAACAAGAATAAATGTTATTAGAAGTGGTCTCATTTCCCGGCCTGACTTAAAGTCTCTAATGACATGTCTGACCCCACTCTCTATCTTTTAAAAGACATCTTACCAAAGGCGACAAAGACGGTACACCATCTATAGTGTGCTTTTATTCACCTTTATGATCAGGTTTACGGTTGCTTTGGTAGTAATGTGGGGCTGAGTAGGTGCTTTAGTCACTACTCATGCCTGTACTCCTGCAGAGCAGTGGTCATTTCATCACAAACTGTTTGCACTCGTGGCTCCTCGATAAAGAGCAATGGGGCACCGATTATGTAGGAGCGAAGCCAGCCTAGTGAAAATACTGATTGCTACCTCAGCTACAGCAAGGAACCGAGTATGTATTCATGACCTGGCTTTAACTTGATAGGGAAAGTGGATTCCCTTGGCTTGCAGTACTCCAGCTGTGCATGCCCAATGGGCCATACCAGGCCAGGTGTGTTTTGCTTCCCCAGCCTTTCCATAGCCCACTGCCCAAACAGGCTGGGGTACTGTTGGCCCAAAAGTGTGAAGGGAGGCACATCGGAAACCAGAAAGAGAGGGGTTTCATTAGAAGCTCTCTGCGTTCTGAATCTAATATGCAGATTGCACGGGAGCAAGTGGGCCATTTGCGGCAGTGTAGTGGCAGACATTAGCTGGAACAGGTAAGTGTATGTATTTATGTCTGTATATATGTATATGAAGTATTGTGTAAGTGTGTGAATGTGTGCTTGAGTGAAAGTGTGTATGTTATTGCATATGGGTTCAAAAGTGAATCAGAGAAGAAGTTGCTGTTTGTATGTTGGAGTGTATGGGTGTTTGAGTGAATATGTGAGTTCTGGACATGGAGGAGAGCTTCTGATTGGGGTTAAGGAGGTCTTCGGGGATGGTCTTCAGGTGCGTAATGGAAGCTCCTTTTTACTGGCATTATGGGCAAAGCCAACATGAGTGCTATGTGGATATACTACCCTACATTGGTACAGTTTGCTTACAGTGGCATGGTATTTAACTGGCAAAACGGACATGAGTTGTTACGTTGAGATATTAACTGAACTTTTGTCACCAGTACTGATACATTTTCTTACAGTTCATACCAATTTTACTGTCATTATGGGCAAAGCTAACTAAATGCTCTTAGGTGGGAATACCAGCCTACATTGGTGCAGCCAGTATAGGCAAGTTTTGGCACTGTTGATATGAACATTTCTTTTATACTGGCATATATTGTGGGAAAATGCATTATCATAATGCACCTGTGCACAGTTGGTGACCTGGCAGTTACTGGATTGTGGCATGTGCTATCCTACAAACAGATGGTGAACTGTGTAGTCATCTACCCAGATTTCCATAGAAAGTGTGCTGTAAAGTGTGCCATTTGAACCCATAATCTTTTCTCTAGAGCCCCACCCCCTGGCTCATGTGAATTTTCTACAGCCGTCCAATTAAAAATATTGAACAATCATCGCTGATTGTTTTCCAATTGGGTCTGGCCCACTTGCAGCCTATGCCTGATTGAGACTCAGCGAGCAGCACAGAGTGGAAACCAGAGTGAAATACAATTTCCAGAAAGCACAGAGAAGTTCATAGATTCCACTTCAGTGACATCCGGCCACAGGATAAATACACATACTAGTGGCTAGCAATGCTAGGTGAGGAGATCAGTGCACCATCAGGATATCAATGCCTTATCCAAATACGAGAACATGCCTTTCGTCAAATCAGGCTGTCGTGCTCCCTATCCCCACCTGATACAAAGTGGAACTAGAGATGAAACACATGGGGAGAAAAGGGTAAAACCATTAAGAAAGAGCCAATAATGTATCACAAAGCCAAAGTTAATGGGAAGTGAACCCATGAATCTTGGGACACATTGGACCGTCAGTCTTGAACTACCCTAAGAAGTCACATAGAGCGATGTTCCGTGGAATGAAAGGTGTGCAACAGCAGAAGGAGGAAGAAAAGGAGAATTGGTGCACTTGCAACTGTGCTGGCTCAACCAAATAGGCAAACTGGTCAGTAGCAGGGGTGAACCAGTGGTGGCTAAGTCAAGTATAACAGGCCTTGATACAAAGGCAGAAATCAGCATGCTGGTGGTGCCAACCCAGATCCTGGTTGGAGCTGCAGAACCAACAGCCCAATTTAAAAGCTATCTTGTTGAGAATCCAGAAAAGAGGGGGCACGAAGTTCCCAGATGGGGGAGAATTCCCATCTTAAACCAGGCACAAACACCTACGAGAAGAGGGCTCCCATCGCGGGCACGTCCTGGTAGCAGGCTTTACGCCATCACCTAAGGAGACAAGGGGAGAGGTTAAAATTACTATGGCAAAAACAAAGACCATGGTCTAAAGGACGACAAAGACAATGACGTGTGCTCAGGCACTTCAAACTCCCTACCACAGAGTGACATGGTGGCCATTGTCCTGGACAGATACTCTGGAGTTTGGAATCTTAGGTTAGGATTGGACTCAGGACATAGTTCATTTTGGCGTGAGTACTTCACTGTGGTTCATTGTTCCTAATCTCCCTTCTTACTTTTACCTAGAAGCGCCCATTTGTGTTAGATTCCCCACACAAAACGTTGTTACTCCAAAACGTCCTAACACTGAGAATCCAGCGGCATACAAGAAGACCAGGCATTTCCCAAGAAGCAGCCTCTGGATTGATTGAATCATAACCATCTGATGAACCAGGTTGACCCTTACATGATCCCTCAAGAGAGGTTATTTTCTTTTGCCATCCATCACACAGCCAATGGTGGCTTGAGCGATTTTTTTCGGTTTCTTTCATCATTCATGCCTTCAGACCATGTTTTTTTTTCTGAATAAACATAGTTATAGACTCATTTCCCCATTCTTGAATGTTCTGTTCATCTTAATGACAAAGGATCACTGCCATTCAGTGGTCTGGCATGGTGGGCCTATTGGTGCCGGAGAATTAAGCTTTAACTGTACACTCACATGGCTGGACATTGAAAGGGATCAAGAGTAAGACTTGGACACAGAGGCATTTTATGTGTTGGTTACAGACTTATTTATCACAAACTAATAATAATGGTTGGGAGAACTCCTATATTTCCCTAATCCTAAGAGGGGGCTCCCTTCCTCAACAAAACTAAGGAATGTCTGTGCCAGGATGTGAAATAAACGAGTGTCGTCCCGTCCGTCCTGTTTACAAAACCCTAAACTGACGCTAAACTCAATATAATGTGTAACTCTGGTATTTCTGTAAGCTATATACTTCCAAACAAAGTTTTAAGGTGCAGAAAAGAAATAAAGGTCCACCAGGAAAAGGGTTTTCCCTTCCTCTAGAATTCTTCTGGTGGTTCAAATGACACTTCATCACAGTTCCATTTGGTTCAAAGGGCAAGACGTTTCCCTTGAGTCTCCTTTCAACAAACAGTTCTTTTGAATATTCAGCTTCTCCCTCTCTGGATCACAATTATCCTTAAATGGGTTTGGTACTTCCCCTTTACATAGAAGCTCACTATTCCACAATTTCAAGGAGCGGTTTTGACCCCTGAGCTTTCTCAACCCTTTTCCTACCCCTGGTGTACACTCCTGCCAAGGTATTACCACTTTGTTAATTAGCCTCAAAAGGGATAGAGTTCTTCCCTTTTGTACTGGTTATCACTGTTCCACAATTTCAGAGCAGGGGTTTTACCCCTGGGTTTTCTCACTTCTCTTCTTACCACTAGTTTACTCTCCTGCCAAGGTCTCACACTTTCTTGGGTGTGAGTCCCAGACTCACTGTTTGCCTGGTTCTCTATTCACTCTCTTGCATCCAGGAAATAATGCTTTTAAAGTACTGTGTCACTGACCCTTTCTTGACAATGTTCATATTTGTGCAATTATTTCAGTTCCTTTAATTAGGCTCTCTCGCTCTGTCAGCAGTATGCAATATTCACCCTAAAGCACTCTGGAATTCCATTTGTTCTCCCTGGGCTTACCAGTCTTCACTGGTGGCCCTGGCATTCCTCGCGTCTTTCCGTCTTCTCTGCTCTTGGCCTTCTGACTGGGAGTGCGTCTTGTTATCCGCTCAGTTCCCACTTTGCCTTGCTCTGCTTCTGGCGGCTCCAGCTGCCTGTGGCAACTGTGCAGCAAATTTCTCTCGGCTCTGTCTCTCTGCACGCCGTACTCGTCAGCCTATATGCTGCGTCCTGCTCACCTCTGGTGTCCCAGGCAGCGTCGGATTCAGCTGCAGTCTCTTCCTCTCTCTCGTTTTGTTCAGCTGTGTCCGTTTTAAATTTACCGGCATTGGTTAGCATTTTCCAAAGACTAGAATGCAGCGTTGGCTTACCCCTTCAGGTCATCCTCATTACTCCATAACTCGTCCTCGTTTCAGTACTATAAAGGATATTTGCTATAAAAACCTGGGAATTCTCCATCTACATTACAATAAGCCATACAGGAATGTTGCAAAGGCCCATGGGTGTCATTAGGAATTACATCTGAACGATCATTTTGGCTCAGTATTTTCCTGCTTCCCTGGAGTTTGTCCTCCCCCAGGGCGAGTCTCAGGTAGCTGCCTTTCCCTGGCTACGTAAGAGAAGTTTCCATCCAAGAAATCAGCAAAGATGTTACTAGATTCATCACAACATTCCACATCAGCATTCAAATCAAGCTAAACGCAGCTGTTGATGCTTGCATATAGAAAATCAAAAAACTGAACACACCGACAGGTATAAGCAGGGCATAGGAAAGAATTCGTCTTGCCTAAAGCACTGCACGTAAGCCAAAACTATTTCATTAGAGTACAGCTACGGAGAAAGGGCTTCTGAGGAGAGTCACAGAGCTTGTAGGTGCTGTTTTGTTATTTGCCCACCCTTTGACTGTCCATGGTCATGCAAATCCCTATGGCCATACCCACCCAGTTCTGCCCCTGCCCACCCAAAACACCTCCACATGGGAACTCTGAGCCAACTTTATCAAGACTTTGCATCAAACTTTGTGCTCGAGGTGCCTGCCAGTGTTTTTTCAATGCAGTCTTCTGAGTATTAATGACTTGATTGGAGCAGTAAACATGCCACTGGTGTAATAATACTTATAAAATTGGTAAGGCAGACCTCGTTAGGACCCTCTGTGTCCTTCACTGAAGCCCTGTTAAAACAAGCATTGGTAAAGCTGACAGTTTTGACTTGTATATATGTATTGGCAATTTGCCAGGCACGACGATTAGATGCCGAGCTACTCACACCATTTTGCACCTGCTAACATGAATAGCTAGCTAATTCCACTGGGGCAGTGCCTGGCAAACGCCTTTCCCACTCCTACAGAAAAGCCCAAACTATTGGCATTCCCAATGCTGGTTTAAAATAGGAGCAGCATACAGCAAAGTTACAGGTAGGAAACCACAGTAAGAATGCAATATAGGAGCAGACGGGTCCAATACACTGCTGTATTTATGGATAAGGGGCTTTAGAATTGATTGTCAGGCAGCTGTGCCAACAAATGCCATTCTTGGGCTTACTCTTCATATCAGCGGATGCCACGTGAGATTCGCGTGGAAGGTACTCAGCCCCAGGAGCAGAAAATGGCGGCAATCAACAAAGGGTTTGGAGTGTTTCGACGTGATGGGCTCTGTGAAGGATGTTTTCTGTATCCCTACGGTCCCACTTCCAGCATTTGACACCGGACGTCTGCACTTACCCTTTCACTTGCCACCTGGTGGCCGTACTTTTACTTATTGTATATTATTGTCTTATCCCATGTACTGCACTGTCCTCTCCCGTTTCCCCCCCAAACTTCTCCTCCTTCCTGTTCCCATGCACTTGCGCGATCTGAATGACACCTGGCCTAGTAGGATCGTTGTCTGTCTTCCCACTAGTCCCCCTCCCTTGCTTCGTCGCGCCTTGAAACACTTGTGTATAGGCGCGTTATAAATGCCATATCATATCATAGCAAATGGATTGAAAAATAAGCCTTTGAAGCGGCACAGCCTGCACAGGTATTACATCAACCGTTGTCCAGAATTATCCGGTACGAACGCCTGAGTCAATGCTATTGACGAAAGGACTTATTAATTCAGCAGCGCGACACATTGCTTAGCGCACAGCCGAACGGTTCAATTTACCACTGATGTCCGCTAAGTCACTCCATGGCCGGGAGCAGTCATTTGCATCATCAATTTCGGGACCTGCAGTAAATCCTCAATGGGCATCGACCGGCTGTGTCCTACCAGCCCGTGACATCTTTGTAAAGGATGTGGGCAGCTCGTGTGACCACTGGTTGAAATAATACAGCAAAGATGCTACCGGCCCACCTAGGAATAGTTCCTGGTGGCCAGGCACGGACTGACAATAACCCCGCCCACTGTAATGTGACTGGTCAGTCTCACCCATTTGCTGCTGGGTGGCCTGTGTCAACAAGCATTGGTAAAGTCCATACAGCTGCTCTCGAACTTAAGAATTATCATGCACTTCACTCCATTACGTTCCACATCTATTGAACTGGCAGCTATTATGCTTCTGTATTCTCGTACTAGATTGGTTAGGATATTGGATTTTTTACTGTCTTAATCTTGTGTTCTGTCTAATTATCGTCTTTGAATTTTGTGCCATTTATGAATTTATTGTATACATTTTGACGAATTACTGAATCAGATTTTGATATCATATGTAGCGTAAGGTTTATTTAAACCAGTTCACTTTATTTAAAAAAAAGTCCATATAGGCATTTACCCTGCCTTCACCATTTGCCAGCTAGTGCCATCATATACATGCATTTATTTATTTATTGTGTATTTGTAAGGCGCTTATACATCAAGTTAATTGTGTTTCAAAGTGCCCACAGGGCAGCGAGGAGGAAACATGTGAACGAAAGGAAAACATAATAACAATGAAGAGAAAGAGGCGGTCCTACTAGGCTTTGTGAGCATTCAGAACGTGCAAGTGCAGAGAGAGAAGGGACGAGAGAGGGGGGGGTAAGTGCTAGAGAGTAAGTTGCAAGCAGCTGTTAAGTGCCTGGCAGAGATCACTTGGTGAGAGTGATCAACTGCCAATAATAAGTGCAGGCCTGTGAGACAACACAGGCCAGTGGGCGCCCAAAGGCAAATGCTGGGATTGGGCGGAGGCTGAGGCGATTGGGGGGTGGGAAAGGCCAGGACCCAGCTGATATATAAGGGCCCTGGTCACCAAACTCAGCGACTGTGCGGTTTAGCAAGCGAGGGAGAGGGGGAAGGAGGTTTTAAGGAAGGTCTTGAGGAGCTTCTGGAATTTGAGGAGCTCCAGGTCAAGACAGAAAGGAAGGGGGAGGCTGTTCCAGAGGACTGAGTCAGCCGGGGAAAGAGATCAGCCGCCAGCTCTATGTTTAGAGACGTGCTCGACATGTAGAGAGTTTGCGCCGGAGGAGCGTAAAGATCTGGAGGGAGAGTATTTGGTGAGGGCCACTTGTAAATAGCGTGGTCCCTGGCCCCAGTCAGCCTTGTGGATGATGCAGAGGGATTTGAATTTGATCCTTGGAGCAATTGGGACCAGGTGAGAGATTTAAGGGCTGGAGAGATACTGTATCTGGGCTTGAGGCTAAGGATAAGTCTTGCAGCCCTATTCTGGATAAGCTGGAGCGGACGTAGAAAGGAGGAGGGTAAATTAAGGAAGAGGCTGCTGCAATAGTCCAGCCTAGAGAGCAGCAGAGCTCTAGAGACATTGAGCTTCTGGGGGAAAGTGAGGAAAGGAAAGATTCCTTTAACGAGGTGGAGTTGAAAGTGGGCCTTTTTGGACAGGTCCTCGGTGTGAAGGAGAACGGAAAGAGTGGAGTCGAAGAGGACTATGGTCATGTATTGTAAAGCTGTGGAGGGAAGGGAAAATGATGCCTTTGCATCTGTGAATCACCCCAACTGCTCATGCTGTAACAGCACTCTCTGCTCTCCCCATAGCTTGGACAGCATGCACTCAAGCATTCCATGTTGTGCGAATCTTAATGCAATGCACCACTTTGTGCTAATTACTACAATCAGGCATTCTGTGCTGTGTGTATCCTTCCATGTGCAGTCGATCTCCTCAACCCATTTCCAAGTTCATGACAACAGGAGGCAACTGGTGGCTGTACTGAGAACATAAAGAGTACCCTCAAGTACAGTGTACTGTCTTCCCCTGCACACTATCAAGCTGTTTACAGCCACATTTTACTTGGGTTAGGTATGAGAGTGATTTTTGTGAAAGGAAAATTCAATGACAATTCAGTACTAAACACATCTGTGATTTAATTTAACAAAATACAAGATTTTAAAGAATAAGAGATCCATAGTTCATTCAAATGGAATCTCAAAATCCGTGGCTCAATGCGTTTCAGGACTAACTCCCTTTATGTGGAGCTTAATTTTCAAATCTATTTCGATGAAAAATGTGTAATATTATAAAAAGATACAAACAACATTCAGTAATGGTTCGCATTTGTGCAATGTTAAGTTAAAAGTTTACATGGTAGGAATGAGGTAGAACAGGAGCAAATTCTTATTTAGGAAAAAAAAAGGGAGACTGTTACTTGTGGTATCCTAGTGAATACATGTTATGCTCAAAGAGCATGAGAAATTATAGTGGATAAGTACCTGCCAAATATGATGGCGGTCCACCAAAGAATATCTGCACTGAGACTATAGCGGAAAGCTCCAATAGGGGGTTGTTTCATCCCAAAGCACTTGAAAACTGGCTGACCATGAAAAATCAGTTGCTACGAGACCTTGTGGCATGTTCTAGTCTCGAGGATCTTAGATCATGGATGGGCTCTGCTGGCTATAAAACTTATCTGCCGCCTTTATCGAATTTACAGAAGCCTGTTCAAACATTATTTAAAAGAACGGACACTTCTCAAACTACTTCGGTTCAAAATAGGTATCATCAGGGAACTCAAACAGACCGCATGGCTTCCCTTCCCACGGGCTCGCCTGGGCAGGAGAAAGTAGCTGTCTTTGTTCCTTGCTGTGAGGTGGAAACCTCAACGAAGAGTACATTTCTCCTCCCCAAGTTTGTTGCTCCACCTATCCACCATAAAGATTTGCGACTAAAGAAATCATCAATGTCGACAATTATGAACCCTACCATATGGAACTTTGTTCTGGATTCGAGGAATCACATTTCTTTAATGTGGATAAACCAAGACAATCTGAATCTAGAGCGTCACTCAAGAATAAAATCCTGGCCTGGTTTGTTCTAAATGTTGGACGTAATTGCATAAGAACTCAGGACTTAAGATTCCTCCGCAGGTTACACATCGATAACTGGTGTAGTGTCGAGAACACCGATTGTATAGTGGTGGGATGCAGCTTACCTCAGTTCCTGAATAGGATTACTAATCAGAGTCATTTCTCATCAACAACTAAACTGAATATTGTCCTGAACTGATCTGATTATTTTCTTTCATATGTATGATGTTTTGTATATAACAGTTTTTATTCATCTTCAGCTGTATGCTTGAATATGTTTACTTTTTTTATTCCTTTTGCACAGCTGTATACTTTTGTAACAGCGTAATTCTTTTGTTGTCATGTATCCCGTATTCTCTTTTTTTTATTCTGTATCCCAGGACGTGGCCTTGATATTGTATTCATTTTTTGTTTGTTGGCGCCCTCACGCCTAAGGGTTTATGGTTGCGCAGTATAACAAAAAATCTAATCAAACTGCTTTCTTTTAGAATGCCATAGTCTGACAAAAATAAAATACAGAAAATTAATTCGAAACATTAGCGATGAAGGTCTGGAATTTTTAAGAAGCAATACTCAGTAATTTGCCGATATCATGTTTTAATTATCATTGTAGCTTACCTTCTCTATATCACATTCCTGAGGATATTTTATGCTGTTTATGATAGTCTTCTGTAAGTGTAAAAAACTATAGTAAGTATAAAGATCTTAGAGGGGTTCAAGTTAGTTTTAATTCTGAGCCTCAAATAACCTCAAGTCGCTTACTTTCAATTTCGGTCCCAGTAATGTAGTTCTGGGAACTGAGTGTGAATTCAATCAGAAAACCATGAAGTGTGGCAATAAAAAATGGCTGTTTAATATATCAAACATCATATCACACGTAGTGTGATGAAATCACTTGTACTGATGACGTCTTGACGCTGACATCAGATAAATATTGTGATGTATTGTTGTTGAAAAAAGTATGGTCATTACAGAAATGGAATCGAGCAATCTAAAATAGATATACAGGTAGTGTTTAAGCTAAAACACTGTCTGGTATAGAATAAACACAAAGATTCTGAGAAAGTATGTGCAATAAATCAAATTCATATTGCACACTTACAGTCTATGTAGAAGAAAGTACTATACTAAATATGCAGTATAGCCTATGTTAACAATGGAAGACTCAGCGCATATTTAAGTTGTTCTTACTTTGTCCATTGAAATCAATTTGTGCAAAGCATATTATGATGAGGTACTTAGCCAATATAGATGTCATCCTCTGATAACTAATAAGAGACACCTATTTAGTTCATGTGATCATGATGATCAATAAAGCGATCATGACATTATGAATGGCATCATTCCTTTTTGTTGTCAGAGTAAGATTGGAAATACAAAAGCTAATCAGCCAAAACTAAAAGGAGCAGCTGTTCTTACTTCACATTGAACTGTAGTGTCTGGAGGTAAAACAAATAAACTGAGAAGTAGACCAGAATATATTAAATTCAGAGTATCCCCTCGCTTAAAGATGCACAAAGGTAGTGGAAATCCAATCACAACATTAGATTCTTGGATTAAGACATTAGCCATATATTATTTGCTGAGTTATTACTAAGTAGTGGTATGGTAGAATTAAAGGTATACACCTTTTATTTGTTTAACATGGACTCAAGTGTCCCTTCCTGTAATGACAGACAACGTATTGATAGTTGTTAGCTGCAAAATGAAGATCAGTAACTGTGAGCTGGCCATGTGCAGAGTGCATCGACTGTCAAAAGCCATTTAGATTGGTCGAGTGTCCTTGTGCACAGGCTGGAGTGTGCCCAATGGGAGAGGTTGTAAGCTCATTAGTCAGAGAGTATGAGGAGACGAGCTGAAAAGTGAGAGGACTGAAAATGTGAGGAAATTCCAATGAACTGCCAAGCTGGAAACCTAGCACCCGGGGTTAGAGTTCTTCTGTTGGCGTTGTAACCTGGGGCCCCCCCACGGTTAGCATGATCCCCCTCTCCTTTTGTCCTATCCAAAACCATACAATGGTCTTAATTATTTTTTGGAGAGACTCCTCATATGAACTACGTTTTGAACACCTTAAGAGATGTCCATGAGCAATATAGCTGAGCTGAACACTAGGTACCAGAAAAAAAAATGAGGACATGTTCGGCAGCATCGGAGCCCTGCATCCTTGATTTATTTTGGAGCAAGGACTGCATGGGAGCTTGAACTCTTTTGGATCATAATGGTCGATATTCTGAAAAGGAAGCGATTCCCTACGCTTGGTCACGGTCAGCAACCTGTCCGGATATTTACTGGGTACTAAGAGGGAAGGTACAACTCTGGTTTCAGCTAGACGGTCTGCAACATGACGCTTCCCAGATGTTTCAGGCTCACTCCCATGATCCCTCAGCATTGACTTTGCTGGCTGTGGCCAATGGGAGTTTCAGCCCAAATCATCTAGTGAGCAAAGGATTGCAGACACTTGCTGAAGCTTGAGGGCCTGCTTAAATACCCTTTTCAGATCAGCTGGGGTGGCCTTTGCACCAGAGGCCCTGGCTTTTACATCATGAACCACTCATTCTCCGATGGTTGAGGTTGTTCTGCGCAAGGCCCCCATCTGGGCAGGAATGTATGCACCTATCCAAAAATGCTTTTTGGTTGACTTTTAGGAAAAAAATGTAGCCAAATGTATGCACCGAGTACAGTTTGCGACGCTATTTTGCAAAATAAATCACCAAAGCAAGGAGGTAACAACGTGTCAACACACACACGTTGTTACTTTGCTTGATGAATGCTGCAGTGCCCGGCCCCAGTTCCATCACACACAGTGCCTGATGACTGCTGTAGAACAAAGACAACACAATTTCACAAAATAACACCAGGAAACAACCGGCCATGGGGTGGCTTCATGAAAACCGTCCCCCAGGTCCCCGAGGCCGTTCGGCCAGAGGAAGAACGACCGATAGGCCCAGTCTGATCCTGTTTCAAGGACAACCTTACAGGTTGTTGTGCCCTCTGAATGTTCAATGAGGGTCTTTTCCTCTTTCCTTCTCCTTGATTTCACAGCCCACCAGGTACACTATCCTGCCAGGTGTGAAGAGTGCTTTGCTCTCTTCATATGTGAGTGAGTCTTCGGCTTTGCCTTCTCTGTATTTTCCAATCGCGTTTTCTTGCTGGATGACTACTACTGTGCTGGTCACAGCCAACCTTGTGTACTCTCATGCCAGGTACTGTGGGCATGAAGATTGGTGTGGAGACTGTGCTTCGATCTATGGGTGCAGGTCCCAGACTCGCTTTTGTTATTTTCTCTTCTCCTAGCCTTCCTGCCAACTGTCGCGGTCTCCCTGACCTCTCTGGAGTCGTTCGCAGGTGCTTTGGGATTCCACGGCTTCCCTTTGCACCTTCCACGGCTTCTGCTGGCTCGCCTCTCTCTCTCAGGCTTCTGCCTCTCAGGGGAGTCTGTCTGTGACAGCACTTCTAGGGACACCGTTACAAGCTGGTAAGTGTCCCGTTCTCGGTGCTCTTTGCATCCCATCTCGTCTACAGTTGAATCTGCTGCTTCCTCCTAGGAGTGCCTCTCTTTCGGCAGTTGTTCTTCCCTTTTTATTAGATGAACAGCATTGGCCATTCTATTGCATCTAGTCCACGCACCTTGGCTCTGCGGCACCTGCCATGTGGATCCATGCCTCTTCCCCGTCCCAGTAGTGAGGTCTTCATTCTTCACTATGTTGTTGCTCTTCCTCGTCCCAGTATTTCTTGGGCAAGTGACATTGCCTACTCTGCAGACATACATGGGGCTAGATCTTGTGCAGGTTAAAAGGGTGAGGGAGGTTGGGGTATACGGGAACAATACCACATATCTCCCAATGTGTTGTCCCTCATCCCATAGGGGGTATCACTCCCTATGCGATTCACCCACTGAGTACCAACCCCAGGAGTACTATCGGGTAGCGGCCTCGCCTCAATGGCCTCATGGGAAGGGGCTTACCACATAGAAGCAGTGACGACATGCAGGGATTCCTCACAGAATTCAAACGGGGATAGAAATATATACATATTTTTTTTAAAACCTTTGAACAGGTTACAGGAGAGGATCTTTCAATGACTGCCACAGAGAAATGCACTCAGCATCCATGGATACTGGGAGATTGCCATGCATGTCTGTCAGCAACATGCAAGGAGATGGACAGGGCATCATTTGCTGCTACGCAGCCCCCTCAAAATGGATTATGGTGAGCTGTGCATTTCTTAAATGAATGCAAACAATTCGCTCTTCCATTTAAATTAATTTGTATGTCTCCATTTTATCATTTGCTTAGCCACTAGTAATACTGAATTCAAGGGTTCTCGACCAGTATCCTGGAACGTATTACCAAAGAACTGTGTTTGAGCAGAGTCAAATGATCAAATATTCATATCTATACGAGGGGCACGAATTCCGGTTCAAACATCTCACACCATTTTGAGCCTAAGTTCCAAACGTGTGGAAATCTTTGGAGCAAAGTCAAACCCCCATTGTTTAGATCCCTAATTATAGGCTCAACTTGCTTCCCTGAAATGTATTATTGCTGATTGACGAATCTTCCTTCAAGATAGAAGGTATGTTTGCATTATTAGACTGCAGAGCAATATGTTTTCCGTGTAACCCTAAAACCTAACACTGTCACTCTGGCAACGTGCTCCTGTGTTTTTCCATAAGGAATCCTAAGGTGGCAATTTAAAAGGCACTGCAGACTTGTGCATCAGGACATTACTCTTCAGTTTTTATGAACTCGGCATACATGTTTATAGCCTGCCTACAAAGAAGGCACAGGACAGCAGTCAAGGCTCTTAGCAGAGAACTTTGATATCAAGGAGGAAACCCGGTAGACCACTGTTCAACACAAGGTTAGCCGTGACTACTCTGCCTATATCCGGGTGGATGTGTGTCAAAGTATAAACTAGAGACAGAGCTAGAGATAAAGGTAGTGCCCACTAGAGTCTGGAAGTTAAAGGGGACCAATCACATCTAAAAGAAATTACAAAACTTTATTTAATAATAAATCAGTATAGTTAAACACTTAATTAAATCATTTAGTCCACAACAAAAAACACAATACTTCACAGGAAACACGGGAATGCGTATTAGGCAGTTGATGCTAGATAATATAGATTCAGAAAAACAATGTACACTTTGGAAAACCTACTGTGTACCAAAATCCATTTGGATTGGTGTAACATATTGTTAAATCTCTGTTTTTGATCCAAAGAGCTGTCTCGACATGTTTCTGATCACAAAACACAAATAATGAACATTCATCAGGAGAAAGCAGTTATGACGAAAAACCTAGTTCCTATAGATTCACAGAATAAGTTTGGGCCAATTTCATGTCACCTGTAGAGTTAAAAAATATAAAAACAAAGGGTCAGCTGTTTAGTAGCTACATTACTTTGTATAGTTCTAACAATGAACGAGAGAACCAAAAAAGGTAAGTTACCTTTACTGGTGCGTGTGGGGGCTCGCAACTTCTATGATTCAGTTGAGTAGGATGAGGAATCAGTCCTACAAAGTATTAAATACAAGAAAAGCCACTAAGTAAGCTTCTCAAATAGCAGCATCAGGGCCCAAACACTAATACTGAATTGGTAGACAACAAGTAGATAGTACATGATGTAGAGCCTATAGATGCTCACCTGCCAATGAGGATGGGGGGCAGATCGTCAGGGGGCTAGGATGTATTTCAGCCTTAACCCCGGTCTACCATCTAGAGAGTGGCGCTATTAGACTAGCTGGGCATCACCCATCACAAAAGATAGTGAATCCTACAGAAAGAAACATAACTGGTCTTAGAGTAGTAGGGTAGTCCTTTCAAGAACGGTTTAACAATAGTGGAATCTCCCTTAAGGCCATTGTAAAAGTGCCATATAGTCCAATGGTAGTTAGAAATAGTATAGCCAAAATATATATACTATAATGCCTTATAGAGGTGCACCCCTTTGGTGTAAAGTAGGTCCAATATTGCGATCAGCCGTAGCCCAAACAGCTGGGACAAATGGAGCTGAAAAGGAAAGAGCTCGAATAAATGACATGTATTTCCATTGGTATACAAAACTGTCAGTATGGTATAGGTACCAGACATTAACAGCGCAAAGTGTGTCAATGACCTCTGGATAGGGAGCACGTACCTGTAGCCTCAAAGAGTGGCGAGAAGAGTACAAACGAAAAAAGGTCAGGCACTGCTGCAAGGTTTAAAGATTACGCAGACGCCGCTCCTCGGGTTAGTGGATGCGGTAGTATCGGTGCCGGCAAGCTGTAAAAAGCAGAACACCATCAAGATAATAACAGTGCCGGTCTAGGTATCGATCAGGAGCGTACCTGTAAGTCGTGATCCGGGTTCGGGTGGCTGCCTCGTAACACACTGAAAAGCTGTGAGCAGGTCAGTCGCGCCTGGGTGCAAGAAAAGTAAACGTAGTCATGACAAAGTCCTACTTTGATGTTGATGTTCCTATCTAAGGAAAAACGCGGCGGCCATGATAAAATTGTGTAGCCAGTATATGGTGAATACATAGATTAGAACCCCAAGTCGGGTATAATGCATAGGAAGAGGACAACTGCAATCCATCAAAAAAAGGGCCGGGAGGCCAGAGATAGACCAAGAAGAAGTAGTTAATAATACACACGGTCACGGTGTCAACAGAGGGGCCGGTGTAGGGGGACTCTAAGTGTCACTCTCCTTTACCTTCCAGGCTCTAGTGGGAACTATCTACATCTCTAGCTCTGTCTCTAGTTTATACTCTTACCAGAGAACACCAGCTTGCAAATGAATGCTGGATGTAGACCTGTATCCACATCTGGCATTGTGCCTGGAAAGAAGCCCGCAAAGTTGGTTCATAGTGGATTATGATCGAATGGCTGCCAAAATGTTTGAATAAATGCAGCCCTGTGAATGGACAAGGATTGCCCCCATCTCTGCACCAATGTTCAAATAAATGTGGGTGTCCGCTTCAGTGACCGGTAAAACCTTCAGGACAAGTCTCCAAACACAGAAGAAAATGCTGACCTGAAAACTGGATGCGAGTGCACTCTGCTAGAACCTGCAACCTTCCAAGAATACGCCTGATAATGAAGCTCTGTCGGAAACTGGGCTTTCCTACAGCAGGTTTTCACCAAGAACAGAGCTGCCCTGCCCCAATTCCTGGGATCCACTCTCATGCCTGTGCCTGCCGAAGGTCTTGCTGGACCCATTATCACAAAGATGCTGAATGCAAAGAGGTAAGAGCACCGGCACAAGATGGCCAAGCAGCTGCCGGACCCAGTGACCTGCAGCTGCCTAAGCTGATCAAATACAATTCATAGAATCACATTCTAGCCGTTCCTGAAATGAAACACTACTTGAAGTTGCTGGAGACTACCTGCAGCCCAATGTCACTGGAGCTGGAGCTGGACTAGCCTTTTGAACTGCTCCCAATGAAGTGGAACCACCAGAGACCCGCCACAAACTAACGCGCAGTCCAGAACTAGAGGAAAACCTTTGCCATAGACCCGCAATCTTCTTCTTTAGCCATGCACCTTCGCCCAGCATCTGACCCTCAGAAAGCCAGAACGGTAGTGCTACGATAACCACGGACAACCAGCTCAGCATCGAAATGTGCGAGGACCAATGCGGCACAGTGGAGTAGGCGCTTTTGTATTGCGCCATGGTAACTGGGAAACTCTTTGGTCTGCCCCATCTGCGCTTTGGAGCAATCAGAGGGCCTTCAGCATTGGGCAGAGGCTGAGAGTGGGGCATAGAAGCTTGCTGATTGGTTCATATGTCACAGAGCTGGTAGACTCAAAGTACTGAGGTGTGCATCTGTGCAGATCCCAACAAATCAAGCAGGGGCTTAGAAACAGGTAGGACCGCACAACAAATGATAGAAGCTCAGGCACTAATGATAGCAAAAAGAACCCAAACAAGAATACGATCAAACTGATCTGAGCTATAAATGGTGGTCCATTTATAGCTTTAACCGCTCAAGAAAAGAAAGGATCCTACAATATAGTGAAAAATCTAAACTGACAAATAGTAATGTTTACATTGTGTAGAAGGGCCCAGATAGGAGGAGGGCACTCAGTGCCAGCCACTGCGTTTCTTTGCTGCTCATGGCAAATACTTCCTTGCCTCTACAGTCACCTCATCACACAGCCACAGGCGGGAACGAGCATGGAGGTTTCACCATGGACCCATTCCAGAACTTGCACCAGCCGCTGTTCCTTTTTTCCTTCACATAACACTTTCTATTCAATTCTTCATATCTCCTTCCAATTCCATCAATTAATCCATCTCCCATCCATCTATTCTCCTAATCCATCCATTTGTCCGTCTCCCTTCCTTCCATCCATCCATCCATCCATCCATCCATCCATCCATCCATCCATCCATATCATCCAGCCATCTCTCACTGTGTCCCCCACCCTATCCCTTACAAAACCATACATTTACCCTTTTAATATTCCACCCATGTTCCATCTGTTCTGAACATATCAATTACCCCTTTATCCATTCATCCACATAGCCACTTTCCCCTCTTTCGTTGCTTCCTTCGCATCACCCGTCAGCATCTCTTCACCTCCATTTTCTCTTTCTCTCTTCCCGTCACCCTTCTCTCTTTTCCCACGCTTCATTTTGTTTTCCCCTTCTTTACGCCTTAATTTCTTCCTTTGCACGGCCCACCTTTCCTTTTTCTTCCCCTACTTTAATTCTCTGTTTTCATTGCTAATACACCCCCTTTTTCTCTATTCGTATTCTGCCTTCTTTCTCTTTTTTCATCGAGCTCAGCAGATGCAGGGCAATTATTTATCACCATATCCCTGAGGGATTGCAGAGGCCAAACTCTTAATGGAAACATGGCAACCCTTCAAAAAGACCTTAAACCACAGATGCTACATTTTGGAGGCGTTTCACTTGCTGATGTTGGATTTTATTTTAAAGATTTGTTTTGTGCATAGGGCTTACATTTAAATCCATTATCCATATCTTAATTCATACAAACACCAAATCCATATTTACAAGTGTAAGAACAAAGGCATATTTTATACATATGCATTCGAATTCATAAATACAACACACATTAAATAATCTTAACATACAATAGAGAAGGAAAAGAAAATTATACTTAAAGTCAACTAATCAGCACACATATTTCCTCTATGCACTTTAACATTGCTATAGCCAGAGAGGTACCGGAAGCAAAATGTTTGATTTGCGAGTTCTTCCGTCTCTGCCGAACTTTGCCTCCCAGGAAAACGTCCCAGCGTGCCGCCTCTTAAAACGTCTTCCAGTGGTGGCGCGGGCAAGGTGGCACTGATGTGTACAGAGGGACCGTGGCGGCAAGATTAGAAGAAGCGTTGGAGGAGACTATAAAGCCCGCGCTCAAAGGCTGCACGTTTTATCTGTGCAGTCAAGCTGTGGATGCATCAATCAATCATTATGGGGGTGGGAGGAGGCGTGTCAGAGGTGAAGGAGGAGGCGATGGAGAGAGGAACGCGGCGAGAGAGGGAGAGAGGAGAAGAGAGAAAGGGAAAGGGAACAGTGAGAAGGAGCGAGCTGAGGGGGAAGAGGAGAACAGGACTCATGTTACATAGGGGGTAATTCATGGATTATTTGCGCCGAAAAAAACGGGAATTTGTGCACCATTCTGCCCGCAAATCCCCATTTGTTAAACAGGGATTTGCGGGCAGAATGGCGCACAAATCCCGTTTTTTTTTCGGCGCAAATAATCCATGAATTACCCCCTTAATGTTAACGGTTCTTACCTATCACCACTCACTGACATGTTAATGCCAGTTTCACGTTTTGGGTTAGTTACGCTTAAACTGTGGTGTGGTTGGTGGGATAGTGGGAGCAGAGCAAGGTTGTGTTTGCTAACAGCATACAACGTGTTCATATGTCTTGGTATATCATATGTCATTAAGGTTCATGTAGTAAGATATCCGTCATGATAGGTCATGATCTATGGCATGATATATGCCAAGCTCTGTGGGAGCAGTTTAGGTGTTATGAACTCGCCTCAGCTATTTGTCAAGGCAAGCACTCAAGTTGGCATGACTGGCTCAGCCCCTCACCCGTCTGATGACGATGCATTGGGTACCATTAAAATAGGTATTTACTGCTATTATAACAGTGTTCAGAAGAATCTGGCACGCAGAGCTATACTGAAACCTGATATATGTCATATGTCAAATCAACTATGTCTAGTCATGTCATATGTAATGATACACGTCTAACATTCACACTAAGATTAACATTCTCAGTGACCTCCCAGTTTGACATTCCCAGTGCACTTCCAGTTTGAAGTATCCAGTAACAATGCCATCTCCAGGATCCTCCCAGTTTTACATGCCCATTAAGACAATTCAGAGTAAGATTCCAGACTGAAATTCCCATTGAACTCCCAATTTACGCATCTGCAGTATACACAGCGGAAACATCCAAAATGTGCCCCAAATACCATGAGCATGCTGCCATTGGAGAAACCTTGCTTTTGCTTGTAAAACTTAAGACAAACCAGATAAGCCCATGTCCTGCAGATATAAGGCAGGCAGTGTGATGATGCTCGGGACCCATCAACATGAGACGAGTCTTTCCAGATACTTGGGACAACATGAGCGTCTAGGTTTCCAGGATGGATGAACAGCTTTGCTATTCGGGCCTAACAAAGCAAGACAGTGGAAGCTAAACGCTTGGTGTGGGATACTGGAGATATTGAGACAGAAAAAGAACAATGTTGATTAGAAGGTAGCAACCTGTTGAAGGGCGTCAGGCGGACTTAGTACCTGGCAAATCTGAAGGAAAAGCAACAGAGATGGACACAATCAGAATTGAGGTTACACCTTATCCTCAGCAGCTGGATGCTAGCAGATAAACATCCCTGCAAATCTTGTTGACTCTTAGGTACTGTCATGATGACCTCTTCCTGGTCACAAGGATGTGTGTGGGGAAGACTCATCTGATGTTAAACGAAGTGTAGGTCTGCGCAGTACAGTGTATGAGGACCACAATGTTGAATAAACTCACTGTAATGTTCCTTTAAATTGTTCCCTTTAAGAGACAACTGATGCAGCCCACATAAATGATGCAGCACATTTTATAGAAAAACATGACCAAAATCTTCCTGGCAAGAGTAAGAGCAAGCAAAACTGTTGAAGTAATGTATTTCAAAGCCAGACTTCATAATACCAATGCAGTGTTATATATTTTCTTTGAACAATTTTGCAACTCCTAGAAAGAGTATCAGAAACACATTTCCATTAATGCCCATCTTGAATATGTGC
Source organism: Ambystoma mexicanum (assembly GCF_040938575.1). Lineage (NCBI taxonomy): Eukaryota > Metazoa > Chordata > Amphibia > Caudata > Ambystomatidae > Ambystoma > Ambystoma mexicanum. The sequence goes on along the minus strand of NC_090935.1, from coordinate 150,650,188 downwards.
TGTGCAGGCCTTCTTGACAAAGCCCATATCTGAATTCCTGAACCTGAAAGATCCATCGCAGAATACCAAACATTAAAATTGTGTGACATGATAAACTATTATATTTTCTAGGACTCCAAGATTTCATTTACCTAAAGTAACATTATGAGTGATAGGATTAGACGCAATGCTACAGTTCAATGCATTTCTCACATATGTATGCATTTGGAGTTCTTGCCTTAGAGATTTGAAAAGACATGCCTGTACCTAGCGATGAACATTATAATTCAAAACTGCTGAGGAACAGAATTGGAAAAACTTTGTCTCTTTACATTTCGGAGCATGGCTTAGCACAGCAATTTAGAATCAGATACATGAAGAGTTCAGGGCCTCCAGTCCAATTGGAGTGGGTCAGAAGATAATTGGAGGTTATAGTCAGGCTAGATCGCTTTTAAAGACCACCCCAAGATACTTTTTGATTGGATTCAATGCAGGCTTTCTGAACATGTAAACACTATAAATCTTCTTAAGACATTCACTCATGACACCAGGCCTTGCCTTTTAAGAATCTGTTTCACATAAACTCATAAAAAGTGCATTAGTGTTGAAAGGTTAACAGATAAGGTCACAAGCACTCAGATGTATAGCATTAGCCAGCTGCATTGGATTAGTCAATGGTAAAGTCCATTGAAGATATGGCAGCCAAGACAATTTATAATGCATAGTGTTAATATGGAGAAGTCATTGGGGTCGCCATAACATCCAAAGTCATTGTGCAGACTTGAGTAGCCATACATCTATGACCCCAGTGCCGGCGATGAGTGTGTTGCTCTCCAATCAGCATATAGGTACACATCTATAGGCTGTCTGGTGAGGAAGGGGAAATATCTCCCTTCTGATGTACGTGCAACACCTCCAGCTGTGGATGGGACGACCTGATGCCCTGACTCCAGATGCCCCTCAGGCCACGCATGCCCAGGATTGTGGACATCCTCTGCTCACACGGCCTTATTCTTATGGCATGGATTGGTAGCAATATTCTGCAAAAATGACCCTCAAAAGCATCTGGCTTCCCTGAGCCTATTTTGACCATGAACTTCTCAAGCAGGTTTAACCCCTTCTTGACTACCTCCTCCACCATTACCGGACAGATTTTCTTTGCTGAATTTCAAAATAAATCTGCCGATTGCCATCCAAGAAGCAAGCCCAGGATGGCTATCACCAATGCCGATATAAAGTGGATTCATTTCCTATACCAGGATAGTGCCACTCACCACATTTCTCGTATTGCCAGCATGTCAAACAGATTAAAGCATGCACTACATGCTTTACAATTATTTTCATTTGACACATATGCACTCAGAACGATGGTCTGGAGGGTTGCCCAGAGCAATGCCAGTGGTTAAGATTCATTCTAAACCTTCCAGCCATCAACTCTTTGTTTTTGCTTTGTCACCCCGAGTGGGACGGGTATGCCCAGACGTGGGTCCCGTGCCTGCTGGGCCTAGAGACCCAAGCTACTCCTCACTGATGAGGCCCAACAAGGCCGAAACATGTTTGGGGATGCTTGTGGTCTTGTGCAGAAGGGATGTGACCTAGCAGTTCGGGCTGGACTGACCCTTTTAGGGGTGGGACAAAGCCTGATTTGCATATGGTCTTTCCCCTTCTGTAATGGCTTGGCAGGTGAAGACCGATGGTCTGGAGGGTTGCCCAGAGCAATGCCAGTGATCAAGATTCATTCTAAACCTTCCAGCCATCACACCTTTGTTTTTGCTATGTATTATAAGGGCTCCTAGTTACGATCCTGTTCTACCCAGGTGGGTCAACATTAAATCAAAAACAAATGAACAGGGTTACAGAACCCACTACACCCACTCCTGTGATGGATTACCACATTTCAACAAAAGAACAAGTTACTCTTTTACCTGGTAACGTTCTTTCGATGGGATGGTCTTACGACGGTGATGTCGGCCGTCGGAGAAGGTCCTCGAGGACGGCGTATCGACGTCATCAACGCAGAAAGATTTTCCGAAGCAGCACAGCTGTGGTGATTACTGTCATAGATATGGAATACGTCGGAGGACCCAATCCCCTTGAATGTACGGTTTGTTCGACAAATTTGATAAATATCACAATGTGATATGCATCTCCAAAAAGGAGTGTCACAGTAACTCAATATTTTACAGATATAATCAACATATGATACAATTAGTGCTCACCCAGGGTTAATACCTTGGACTGTGATTCAGAGAAACGTACATACCCTGAGAAGCTACAAGGAACACATGGGTAACACATAATATACGAACAGTACACAGTGCTTCAATACATTACAACAGTGTGTAGATTGGACACTGGGACTTAAAGTCATATAGTCAACACGACTGTGTTTCGGCCTTAGAGAGCTGAATTTGTAGCCATTCTTGTGTAGGCCTTCATCAGGACGAAGTAGGTTATGGTGGGAGTTTCCTGTGGGCTCGTGTAACATTGGAACCACGGAGGAGAGTTGTAGATCATCTGGACTTATTGGATGGTGCCGACTGGGACAAACAGTGGTCCTGTATGGGTCCGATCTCGCTCTTGTAATCCAAACCGGATAAGTCGGTGAGGAATGGCTTATTGCTACTGGTGCAAAAGATCACACCTCTGGTGAGGACGAGTCCTGACTCCAAAGTAGCAGGGCCTCCGGCGGTGCACAGGCAAAGCTATAGCTACTACTGCAAAAGAAAATGTCTCTATAGCTATGCCTGTGCACAGCTCGAGGCTCTGCTACTTTGTTGAGACTCGTCCTCACCAGAGGTGTGATCTTTTGCAAACACCAGTATCAATACGCCAATAACCTACTTTGTCCTGATGAAGGCCTACACAAGAATGGCTACACATTCAGCTCTCTAAGGCCGAAACACAGTCGTGTTGACTATATGACTTTAAGTCCCAGGGCCTCATTACGAGTATGGAAGGGCATGGCTGCCTCCATACCGGGTTCCAGTACCGGGTTCCCATCCCCATTCCCATTTGAGCCCCCATTGTGCTCAATGGGAATGGGGAGGGAGCTAGTAATGGGCCTGTTAATTACGGGCCTGTGATTAGCTCCCTGGTCCCCTCACCGGACCTGCTAAGGACGTCTGGTCTGACCAGACGTTTTGAGCGGGTCCCGCGAGGGGACCTCGTAATAGGGCGTCCCCTAATGAACGGTGCCGGTCCCGTAACAGCACCCTTCATTACGGGAGCGCCTGGGTCGTAATGAGGTCCCCAGTGTCCAATCTACACACTGCTGTATTATTATGTATTGAAGCACTGTGTACTGTTTGTATATTATGTGTTACCCATGTGTTCCTTCTAGGTTCTCAGGGTATGTACATTTCTCTGAATCACAGTCCAAGGTATTAACCCTGGGTGAACACTAATTGTATCATATGTTGATTTTATCTGTAAAATATTGAGTTACCTGTGACACTCCATTTTGGAGACGCATATCGCGTTGTGATATTTATCAAATTTGTCGACTAAACAGTACATTTTGTTGAAATGTGGTAATCCACCACAGGAATGGGTGTATTGGGTTCTGTGACCCTGTTCATTTGTTTTTGATTTACCATATATAATGTCGCCAATGGCATTTCCAGGCGACATTATGTATGGGGACATTATTACCCGATACCCTCTTGTGTCCCAGCTCCTCCTGTTAGAATATCAAATCATGAGACACAAAGTTTAGCGAGCTTAGGTTTATCCATGTCTGGACTGGCAGAGACTATTGTTTACGTCCCATTTGCATCTTTACAAGCTTTCCCTCCAGCTCCCATCTCCGACATAAATCAGCACAGATACAGCAGTTTGAATCATGAACGCCCACCAGAAGGCTGCACATCTCCTAATGTGTTTGAATCTGCACTTACTGCATAGGAAAGGTGGTCAACAGACACCAAGATAAGAGCATCTCAATGGAATCTTCCAAGACTTTCTCAGGGCATAGGCTCAGATGTTTTACTTTTTTTATTGTATAGCATACTTCTCGATAACAATTGGTAATGTAGGAATGTGCCGAAGTCAGAATCAGAAGTTGTCTCTGGCGAGAACGGAAGGGAAATCACAGAACTATGGCCCCATTATGGCCAAAACAGGTAACTGGGGTGTCATGGTCTACTACAGTGCATCTTCCTGGTGCTCCTGTTGATTTGTTTGATTTGCCCAATTTAAAGTTACCACTTCCCAATACATAGCACGGGATATTAAAAGAGATCTGTTGGGGATCTCCAGAAGTCAAGGTTGAGCACCCTTTAGCCCGGGACTTTGTAGCTTGATTAGCCATAGCCAATGGATTGTGTGCCTTATTGTCTTGTTCAATACCCGCACCCAGTCTGCTAGTGGTGGGACTACTCTGTGTGGTAGACCGGACCTGACCTTTCTGAACTATGAAGGATGGTGGTTGAGTGGGATCCAAGCACTTGAGGGAGAACTACCCAACCTTGGGCAAAAAGAGGATCTTAATCTTGTCTGGGGATGCAAACCCTGCTCATGATTCAGGGTACAGCAATCCAGCCCCATTCTTGCTTTTGGCATAGTCATCGTTCTGGATCCCTGGGTCCAGGGTACCCTACCACATGCATGAGTGTGGGACGGACTCATGTATGCTTAGTCTCGAATGCAGAGGCTCCCAGGTTCTGATCTCCACACGCCCATGGACTAGGCCTTCAGGGCCATGCAGTGATGGTGTTAAGGCAGTAAACTGACATCTTGTACTAGCAGTACAGTGAGATCAGTGAGGGTGTTTCTTAAAAGAGACTGTACACCAGTCACCAGCGGCCAATAGCTTAGGGCTTTGCATCCGTCTGTCTTTGTTTCATCTGCGTCTGTATCTCTGACGTCCTTAAGCGCCCCAAAGGGTGGAGTAGAATCTGAATTGATCTTTGTCTCACTGAAACTTCGAGGCAATGAGGATTTTCTGGCATCCTGCTCCTCAGCATGGCGGGTTGTTTCTCCCAACAGTGCATGAATGGATGAGATTGGCTCCTATTTTTCTTCTGCTTCATAAGAAGAGGGTAGTACGTCCTCCTCTCAGAACCACCTCCTCCATCACCAAATCTGCCAGAAACGTCTGTTCACGTATTAGGTCTTTCTGCAAACCAGACCATACACAACGTCGGATAGGTAGTGATGGGCGACACACATATGGAAGATGTGGCCGCACATTACTTCGAAATAGATGGCACCTATAAACACGTAATATTCCGACACCATGCATAGATTGAACCCTTAATTTAGAAACAAGTCATCGTCAATGCTTATTTTTAGTATTCCAATACAATAAAAGAGCATGTTATGCTAAAGGTTCTTATACTCTTGGCACTCTGGCAGATCTGTAATGGAAGGAGGGTGGCGGGTAAGTTAGTCAGACTGAGCAGGAAAAAGAGCAAGAGAGCTGTGATGTGCTGTTGGCAGCTTTAGTTCGGATACACCGGTCACTGAGCGTAGGTGCGTTTTTCAGTTGGTGGCCGCCATGTCGTGTTGGGCAAGATTTTGTGTGGTTTGTTTCATTGTGGTATTGTGAAGTGCGTGTAGTTTGTGGTGCTGTAGGGGTATGGCTGTGTTTCGTTCAGAGTTTGAGCGGTGTATGCAGAAGGCATATTGGTACAGTTTGATAGTGGTAGTACATTGCTTATGCAAGATGTGAAGGATGTCTATCTCACAACTAGGGGAGAAGAAAAATATCAGTATCTCTCATGCATGAATACAGTTTTTAAAAATCAACAAAGATCAATACATTTTTATATTTTTGGCTACACACTCCACAATCACAAGTTCTACAGGAGCAAACTTCCTGACAAAGAAGGCCGAGCAGTCTGCGACATCAGCTCTTCTGCGACAGTTTCTTTAATTCACTCTCCCACAGTGATGCGCCTCATTTCATGTGGTGGGACACAGTCCTTTTTGTATTGGAGACTGCAGGCTTTCCTTACTCCTGCTCATAAAGGGAAATCTGACCACCACCGCATACAACGCGGGTTTCTCCTGAGCATATGACTCCTGGTGTGACTCCACTGCACAAGTGCACCCCCCTTTTTGATGTTTTTATGCTTCAGACATGTTTCCGTCTGATGACTTCTCTTCCACATCAATTAAGCCCCTCAGCAACTCTTCTCAACTGCAAAAGAAAATGTCACTCCCTGTGATTTTATCTTGCCACATGCAAAAAATACACTTCCCTGCCTACGATTTTGGAGTTCTATGCGATATTGTGTTCTCTCGACAAACCCCATTTACCACTCTGATTTTCTGTTGCCTTGCAGTCATTTGGTATCTCTCTTTGATTGTGTTCTCTCTTCTGCAAAAACCACTGGTCAATCTCTGGTATTCAGTCTTGCCTCTGGAAAAATCATTTGACCTTCTGTAATTTTGTCTTGTTACCTGCAAAGTAATATGCGCCACACTGTGATTTGGCCTTTCCACCTGTAAAAATACACTCTCCAGGAAATACATGCGTTACTCTGCGGTTTTTAATTTTTCTTCTCACAAATATTACATGTCTCTCGCTCTGCATTTTGTATCCATCACGGAAAACAGGGTAATCACTTAGATAGTATTTTCTAATGTCTCACACAAAATCCTGTCACTGTGATTTTGTCCTTCCTCCCAGAAAAAAATACCTGTTGCTCTCTCAAACTGAATTCTAACCTGCATTTTCTATTTCCTGAACTCGCAGGAAACACAATTCATAAAGCTATCCTATGGCCCTCATCTCAATGTATTCTAAACTAACCTACTCCAATTGTTAAACCCAATAACCTATCCCTATTACAAAATAATTCCCTTCCTTTTATTTGTCCTGGGCACAAAACACAGCCTCATGTCTCTTCAAACGCTTTGCCAAAATGATGCTGAATCACAAAGTATCCCTTAATATAGATGCAAGTTCAAACTCGCTCCAAGTTCTTTTTAGTCGCAGCTCAAAAAGTTCCAAACTTCAACTTGGTTCGTGGAAATTGTGGGGATTGGAATTTAGTCGTTGCGAGTGCTTATTCGAAACACATTTCCGACGATCTCAAAAGATGGGCAACATTGGTGGTATCATGGTTGGGTTGCATCACCTCGAATTAGTACGGTGACTAAATATGGGTCAGGCATTCTCCATCATATTAACGATTTTGGAGTTCTCCGTGTTAGTGTTCTCTCAACAAACGCATCTACCACTCTGATTTTCTGTTGCCTTGAAGTCATTTGGTATCTCTCTTTGATTGTGTTCTCTCTTCTGCAAAAAACACTTGTCAATCTTACAACAAACGGTATTTTGGCTAATACATGACCAAGAGTGTCCTGGGGAACCCTGGAGAGGCCCTTGGGAATGGGAGGCTCAGCTGTTCCCAACATCAAGAAATATTCAGTAGCTACACACAACACAGCAATTCCAGGCCGGCTTGTTGAATCCATGCATACATAGTGGCTCTAAATTGAGACTGAAGCAGCTCACCAGTCTTTTAGTGCTTCGCCAAGGCTCCATCAGAAGATGCAAAGTTCTTGGAGAGCAGCTGTTCTGGAACCTTCCACAAGAGGCGGGTAGAGCCTGTGGTGTGTTACGAAGAACATGACTCCAGTCTCCTGTTTCATAGATTTTTTTCAATCCGTTTTTCTAAGGGTTAAAAAATGAAAGTGTTGGTCTTTGTAGGGGGTGAGCTGCAAGTTTTGGAGCAGTTTTATGAATACAGATCTCCTTTAAATTTCAATTATGAAGGAAAGAGCGAGGAAGATGACACATGGGGAGATCCCCATGTTTGGACCCTACTTTACAGGAGATCCAGAAAACAACGCAGTACCTTTGAGCATCAACTTAAAAATACATTGCTCTGTTGTCATCAGAAACAGTCCCAACAGCATCTCTATCGGCAGAAATGGTTGTGCCTTTGGAGGGCACTAGCGCAAGACGTTGTCTCATATTTTGCCGCGCTATGTTGTGTGATTGATGGAGACAGTCACAAGATGGCATTCAGATATAAGAAAAACGTCATTTTTAATTTCAATTCCATGCATGGCTTCACCATTTTGCCAGTATGGGTGCGCATGTAGATAGTAAATTATCCCCAAACTAATGGCCTGTGGCACTCTGCTAATTTAAGTCTGCGTCTTCGAGGAATTGAACACGAGGAAGAAAAGCAGTGTGTTATATATATTCTGCAGCCACACAGCAGTGCTGCCGATTGTGCATCAGAACAATGAGTCGACAGAATGAGGTTTGCCATCAGTGTGCGGGTCGTCAGAAATGCATTTCTTTTTTCAGTTTTCATAGAACGTGTAAAATTGCAAAACAATTTATTGGAGAGGCAGTTACATCTGGAAACATCAAGCCTTATTTGCCCCAAAGCATACATCATCTCATTATGCACAACATAAACCCAGTGATTAATGGTACATCTTAGTGAGCGATCAAGCAAGTCCAATTTACTATATGTATTTCGCATTCACCAACTCTGGCCTTTGCATATACAAATGTAATATCACAAATGTAAAAGAGCAAAACCTTTAAACGTACATTCAAGGTGACGCGGCTACACTTAGCCTGTAGCTCTCCCTGGGAAGCCTGCAACTGGAGCTGGAACTGGAGCCTGGCAGGCCAGGCAACTGCTCAAAGATGCTACACAATAAAGCTACTGTAACGGTTTGGGTCTATTTGACCTAAAACATTTGATCGAATTTGACCTTTTTTCACTCTAAAATGAGGGGGGAAGACCCCCGCAACACCCCCACTACCCCTCAACCTGATCTATATCCTTACCCACCACCAGATATATATTATATAAATTTGACTCAAACAAAGGTCAAAACAATTCGATCAAATGTTTTAGGTCAAATGTTTTTCAATCAACTATGCTAATACCCATCTAACAGCAGCCCCCATGTGCATAGACCAAGCAGCACATGAATATCTCTGGCATCTATGCACAGGGGGATGGCCGGGTGCGAGTTTGGAAGGAGGGGGAGCTACTGACTAGGACTGCCTGACTCATCATGAAGGTCATTTCTGTTCGTGTTTTGGTTGAAATTGAACAAAAAAAATAATGTGCTGGGTTGGCAGTGCAGCATCTGTCAGATGGCGTCAATCAAATAGTTATACAGTGCCTCCTTGCCAACGATCGGGCCCTGCATGGAGAACACATACAGGGTCTAGCACTTGCACAACAATGGGAGGGTAGCCAATGTGCCCCCCCCTTCCCCTAGTCGCTGCGGGTCTCAGGAATGGGCATGAACCTCTGGAGAGCTACTGATGCTGCTTAGATCTAGTGGTGCACATTCAGGATCAGGAAGTCCCTCAGAAATGCTCACCATGGAAATGCACAAGACATCACATCTGGCAGTGGTGGCCTTAGCTGCACTCACCCCCAGGGGAATCAGCACCTTGTGTATACTTTGTGTATCCTTGAAAAGGTGGAATATGCATTCATTTTCAGTTTGCAATGCTGCCCCCTCACCCCAATAGGTAAACGCCCCCTTGGACCCTTAGGCGCCACGGTTCTCAGCAAGACCAATAGGTGCACCATCGCCGTTGTGAAATTAGCCCCATTTTAGAGCTGCCCCTTTTTTCATAATGCCAATTTGCTTTTCGGAGCAGGGGGCGGGTCAAGAAGCTGGATTAGCATGAGACACACCCTGTTCACGAACACAAACACTGGCGCAGACACTTGTCTGCACCACCTTCTGTCTATCTATTGTAACCACTACATGTAATGAATATACGCCATGTTTTGACTGTACCTAATGCAACTCCTTATCTGTACCTGTGCTGTAACCAAGTCTCCACGTAAGCAGATGGCCCGGCTTCGGTGCGCTTAACAAATGTCAAAATAAATTAAAGTAAATAAAGCTATTGAGGCCCAGTCCACACTGCTTCCGCCGACGGTACAGCACAGTCTCCCGGCTGGCTAGCTTTCTTTCCTCTTTGGTAGGAGTATCTTCCTGGTACTGTTGGGCTTCTTTATTTGGCAGTAGGTGTGTCCCAGATCATCACTGCCTACTTTCTGGTGGGCTTTTATCACCCGTTATGGCCCAATATTGGCAACACAAAAAAAGGCAGGGGCAGAGGGAAGCAACAGAAGTTAAAACTTTAGGCAACATTACAAAATGACTTCACTTAATGTCAGATCAATATAAAAACAGGGAGAGCAGTGATGACCGTGCCGCACTTCCCTCAGTGACAAATGCTTATTTCAAACTCCTTTCAGTCACACCCAATGTAGATGCTGTCAATTTAGGGAATAAGATGTTAGTGGTAGGAGAGATGTGGGGTGTGTTGGAAAGTAAGAGGAGGGGTTCGGGGCTGCGTCCTTTTTCTTTTCCCGGGTACACGTCATGCAGTACCCAATGGTGGTGTACGGCACAGTAGTTACTGGAGGTTGATGGGGCGGCAGAGTTGCCAAGGGATAGAGAGAAAGGTACGCTAGTTGATCCTGCATCCCACCCATATGGTTTCATCTGTACACCCTTCTGAAGTCATGTGATCACACGATCCATGGGCTGATTGGTCCTGTTGACTATGCTAAAATGTATTTCAAAGGGAAATCCAGTGTGCCAGCTTGATCGTTTGGTGGGACATTATTGATATTGATAAATTCTTGTAATCCCTGGTCCTTCAATGTTTACATTGCGTCCTTGGGCCTCAATCAATGACTCTTAATTTATCTTAGTAAGACCAGTCTGCTTCGGGGAAGGTGCAGGGCAGCACCTGTATTTGAAAGTGGGTGGCCCTGCTAATGGACATATCAAATTCATCTCTCAGGTTGCCCCTTTGTTGAGGACGTGATAAGGGTGACTGTCTTTTTGGGGGGCCAGGTAAAAGGCAACAGATGTTGCCTTTTACTTGGAAGCTGCCTCGTAGAGTTCAATACTGCTTACCTTTGGGGTTCAATACTGCTTACCTTTTGGGTTTAATGCTGGTGGTTACCTTTGGGGGGCTGATTGGGATAGAAGTGTTTGTGTACCACTGCTCATCCATTTACTGGCAAATTATCCGTCAACTAGGGAGTTCATTTTTTTGCTCGCTTAAGCCTTTTTCTCAGGCTCTATTTTCTTCCTCTCGGTCACAGTTGGTGGCCACACGTCTTACAATGCAGTTGGTTGAGGCGCTTTGAACCACATTAGTCAAACCTGTGCATTGTAATGTACATCTGTCTCTTCCAGGGGTGCAAAAACTCTGCTTGCACAGATTCCCACATGTACACTGTACTGCCCCGATCGGCCGAGATTCCTATGTGGGTTACCGGGACATACGAGATACACCTCCCGCGACCGTGGATCTTCGGATTCTGCCAGTGTCAGGCATATGCTGGCCATGGTGGGGGACGGAGTATGCTTACGATGGAGAATCCAGAGACTCCAGGCTCCTACAAGCATTAGCTATGAAATCCAATCATTTGGAAGGCTGCACCGTGCTTTCCAGGGAGGGGACCTTTGACGCTTAAAGAATTGTATTGCAGATGGGTGAACCATACATTGGTATAACTTTGGGTCAACATTACTAAATCATGGGCCATGCTCCACGTATACAATATCTTGGGATTCCGAATGGAAATGTATGTCAGGAAATGGTTAACACCATCAATTCTACAGCTCGGCCGCATATTAAAATGAATAATTTAGCAAGGTTACTATATCCTTTTGAGGCTCTCGTATTGCTTATGAAGGTGATCATTAAACATTTGTATATACCATTATTATTAACCAGCTCATGTTTGTGCTCATTTCATAACCTCAGAAGGATGAAAGACTGAGTTGGCCTTCCTGGGATTCGTACCTGCGACCTGCAGATAAAACCCCGGAGAGATCATCTCGCTAGGTCACGTCACTTAATGCCATCCCATCCTGCAGAACTGATCCTCTGTTCACCTCTTCGGTTGTAATTGTTTTTGTACTTTGTCAATAAAAAGGCCTGTGGTCTTCTATTGTACGTTTGTCCTCGACACTGGGTTCACCTGGGGCTTCGTACTTGGCAGCACTTAAAAACATTTGGAGGAGGCCACTCACCTATCTGGCCTGATAATGTGTGCCACTTATGAACGCTGAGAGTAACTCCAGCAGCAATGCTGGGAGTAAACGAGAGTGAAATGGGGGAGGCAGGAGAGGAGGAAAGGATGCTAGATAGGCAGTCATTTTTAAGAACTGTGGATTCATGTCCAGGCAGGCCTAGATAACTTCATGCATTCATAATGCATGCATTGGACACAGGAAATGATAACAGGTGAGTACAAGTCCACCCAGGCATGGGCTGGTGAAATATAACTAAAAAGATGGCTGCGAGGGCGTGGCCGGCCATGGTTGCTGCCAAAAGCAAGAATGCACACTGCCGTAGATCAAGGCTGCGAGGGCGTGGCTGGCCATAGTTGCTGCCAAAAGCAAGAATGCACACTGCCGTAGATCAAGGCTGCGAGGGCGTGGCCGGCCATAGTTGCTGCCAAAAGCAAGAATGCACACTGCCGTAGATCAAGGCTGCGAGGGCGTGGCCGCCATGGTTGCACCCTAAAGCAAAAATGCACACTGCCATAGATCAAGGTTGCGTGGGCGTGGCTGGCCATGGTTGCTGCCGAAAGCAAGAATGCACACTGCCGTAGATCAAGGCTGCGAGGGCGTGGCCGGCCATGGTTGCTGCCAAAAGCAAGAATGCACACGGCTGTAGATCAAGGCTGCGAGGGCATTGCCGGCCATGGTTGCTGCCAAAAGCAAGAATGCACACTGCCGTAGATCAAGGCTGCGAGGGCATTGCCGGCCATGGTTGCTGCCAAAAGCAAGAATGCACACTGCCGTAGATCAAGGCTGCGAGGGCGTGGCCGGCCATAGTTGCTGCCAAAAGCAAGAATGCACACTGCCGTAGATCAAGGCTGCGAGGGCGTGGCCGCCATGGTTGCACCCTAAAGCAAAAATGCACACTGCATTAGATCAAGGTTGCGAGGGCGTGGCTGGCCATGGTTGCTGCCCAAAGCAAGAATGCACACTGCCGTAGATCAAGGCTGCGAGGGCGTGGCCGGCCATAGTTGCTGCCAAAAGCAAGAATGCACGCTGCCGTAGATCAAGGCTGCGAGGGCTTGGCCGGCCATGGTTGCACCCCAAAGCAAGAATGCACACTGCCGTAGATCAAGGTTGCCAGGGGCGTGGCCGGCCATGGTTGCAGCCCAAAGAAGAATGCACACTGCCATATATCAAGGTTGCGAGGGCGTGGCCGGCCATGATTGCTGCCCAACGCAAGAATGCACACTGCCATAGATCAAGGTTGCGAGGGCGTGGCTGGCCATGGTTGCTGCCTAAAGCAAGAATGCACACTGCATAGATCAAGGCTACGAGGGCATGGCCGGCCATGGCTGCAGCCCAAAGCAGGAATGGACACTGCCATTGATCAAGGTTGCAAGGGCGTGGCCGGCCATGGTTGCTGCCCAAAGCAAGAATGCACGCTGCCATAGATCGAGGTTGCGAGGGGCGTGGCCGGCCATGGTTGCTGCCCAAAGCAAGAATGCACACTGCCATAGATCGAGGCTGCGAGGGCGTGGCTGGTCATGGTTGCAGCCCAAAGCAAGAATGCACACTGCCATAGATCAAGGCTGCAAAGGCGTGGCCAGCCATGATTGCTGCACAAAGCAAGAATGCACACTGCCATAGATCGAGGCTGCGAGGGCGTGGCTGGTCATGGTTGCAGCCCAAAGCAAGAATGCACACTGCCATAGATCAAGGCTGCAAAGGCGTGGCCAGCCATGATTGCTGCACAAAGCAAGAATGCACACTGCCATAGATCAAGGCTGCAAGGGCGTGGCCGGCCATGGTTGCAGCCCAAAGCAGGAATGCACACTGCCATAGATCAAGGCTGCAAAGGCGTGGCCAGCCATGATTGCTGCACAAAGCAAGAAGTGTGCTGTCATTTGTGATTTCATCTGTGAACATCTGTCGGAATATAAATCGCATGCTAATAGCATGAATTGAGTCGCTTCCATAACTAGGGAATTTCTATATATTTTAGATTTGCGCTGCACCATGTCTTCTTAACAACGATTGTTCACTGAATTTTGCATGTTTTTAAAACGCAAGGTTCACCATAACATCCCTTCAGTCAACGTTTATTCCACAGACTTTGAAAGCTTTGTTTTATAACCGAGGCTGCCTCGCAACGTTACTGCACTGATCGTCACTTATTAAATAGCGCTCTTTCCAGGGGTGGACTGGCTTATAAGGAACTCTGGCGATGCCTCGGTAGGTCGCTGCACCCTGGGTCTCTTGTGTGAGGTAACCTATTTTATTTCCAATGGGATGGCCTTGCTGAAAATGTGTAACATGGGGCCACTTTGAAACGTATACCCCGGGCCTCTTTTAGCCCCCAGTCCACCCCTGCCTCCCTCTACAAAAAACACTTAAACATAACGTTCCTTTGAACATGTGTTTTCATTGAATTTCAAAGGCTTTCATAACTGGGGGGTTTTCATAATGTTCCTGCACTCTACATAATTTATTAATAATGCCCCTTGCTACTGAAGTAACTTGCCCCTAACATCTCTAATACAATCAGAAAATATGGGTAGAACCCTCTTTTTTGTTAAAGGGGAAAGGGGGCTGACTCGTGAGGAACCACAGAAATATCACAACAATTGAGCTCAGGCTACCCCGCACTTCCACCTAACGTGGCTGGATACTAACCTACAACCTGAAAGGAGTGAAAAATCCACCCGTACATATGATCAGTCACCAATACCAATAATTAAAACAAAATGTATTAAAAACTGGTATCAAAAATACACATTCCAAATGCAAAACATGTCTAAAATATAACATGCACTACATACAATAACACAACCACTACTCTGGGTGGTCCTCTTGCGAGACCCATCACACTAATATGAAGAGCAAAGTAAAAATACCCTCTGTAAGTGTAGTTAGTAACAGAGTGAGCAACTACACTACACTGGTCAGTATAGTAGATCGTCCCGGGAATGCACAATCAGGAAGTGAGCGATCAGGACGGTCTCTACTCCTACCTACAAGCGAATAGATGAATAACGGAGATAATGGTGGCAGTCTGAAGTAACCGTATGATCTTAAATGCAGGAATGTATCCTGTGCACGAAGAGGCGGACTCATTCACTTGTGACGAATTAGTGGCGCATCACGAGAATAAGTAAAGCAAGTGCTTCTTAGTGGGTGCGTAATAATAAGTGGCACAAGACATAAAGAAGACATCCAAGTCTTTATTCTGAAGATCTCTCCAATTTGTGAGATTAAGAGTGTGTCACAACGCGTTGGGCAGTGTGTCCTGAAGAAACCCCGGAGGGGGGGGGAGGATTAGAATATGAACTGAAAGAAAAGAAAGTTCACCTCCGAGCTGGAAACACTAACGTGTCGACCAGTATAGGGCATTTGCTCAAACAGTTACTAACTACAATTACAGAGGGTATTTTTACTTTGTTGTGCATATTAGTATGATAGGTCTCGAGGAATGACACCCAGAGTAGTGGTTGTGTTATTGTATGTAGTGTCATGTTATATTTTAGACATGATTGTATTTGGGATGTGTATTTTTGATACCAGTTAATACATTTTGTTTTAATTATTGAGATTGCTGACTGATCATATGTATGGGTTGGAGTTGTGCATGCAGCCGCGTTGTGTGGAAGGGCGGGGTAGCCTAAGCTCAATTGTTGTATGATATTTGGGTGTCGATAGGGCCATTGCATTGTGGTGCATATTATGGTTGTGTTGCTTGGCACATGGCCGAAGAATTTGAATCTAAGGATGGCACACTACTTCCATAGACTCTGGAGCTCCTGGAGCTCCGCTGCTAGGTACCTTGCAATGCGTGGAGTAATCCGTCGCCTCCACTTCTGCAAGCTAGTACTCTAGCTTCTGCCAGATTATTCTCCATTTCTCCTGTGCATGCTCACTTTTTCTGTGGGGAGGCATTATGAAATCTTACCGAGCGGACTGAGATGCTCTAGAGGAGCAGGCGGGTGCGTCTTACCTAGCTCCGGCTGTGAGGAATTCGACCATCCACACGCGGAGTGTGCACTCATCTGGGCTTTTTAAATTCATTTTTCATTAAATGGAATGAAATGTTGGGAGATCACCTTCCGGAAAATGTGTGGAGCTAAACCGCACACATATTTCTATGCTTGCTGCACAACAAACACATAGTCGAGTGTACTTTGGAGGGTGGGGGGACACAGCCTACAGCTGCAGTCCTCCTGTCATGTTCAGCAGTAATGTGACAGCCACTTGCACATCAATGCATCTCAGGAAGGGGGAAGGCAACACATCACTCCTGCCATGGCCAACCTAATAAAATATCAACAGCTCCATGGATCCGCCCTTCCTATTGTCAAACTTCTGCTGGTGGTAGCACACACTGTTTAGAGTTAATTGAAACAGGTCTGCGAGAGGCCTGATCACAGAACTGACAAATGGGGACTGGAAACCAATGCCTCTTTGATATGCAATGTGTCAACTTGAAGCTATCTCCCACCCCTCTGTATGAAGGGCAGTGAATGTCATGTCTGGGACAACTGTTTACAGTAGGCAACCCCTGCAGGTGGACCCCCTTTGAGTGAGAAGTATGGGATTTGATGGGGACAGAAAGTCTGTTCTCGCCACAAACCTCAAGGGAGACCTGCACTTTGGTTAATTGAGCTCTCTGTGGCTCCTGATCAGAGAGACCCACTTTCATCCACAACAGACAGGAAGATGGTTGGAACTTAGTAGTACATGTTGTCACCCCTTATCTTTCCTGTTACAAAGCACTCTGGTTATGACCCGTGACGCATAACAGAAGATTGTTGGTGGGGACCAGGATTGGTTTGTTAAGGTCGGCTTAGCCTGCACAAATCACTAGGGACCATTTGGCTTTAAAAGAGGGTTGAGACCCTCTTTTGGAAGATCATCCGACGACTTCGAAAGGAATAAGGAGGACGACTCATTTGGACTCTGGCTGAAGGTGCAGTCTGCCTTACAGCTTCCGCCAGTGAAGGACACCCAGGATTACTAAGAGGGAAGCAAGATACCTCTCCAAAAGATAACCCAGGGAACAGAGGGAGATGCAGACCTCAGAGGACCTGTCCAGCAGCTCCAGAACCGGTACTCAGCCTGCGCACAGCATGCCCTGCTATGTTCTTCCAGCAATTGTCCTAGCTGGGGAATGCTAGAGAGTTTCTGACCAAAGATCAAGGGTGTTGCCTGCAAACACTCGCCTCAGCTTTGGGCTGTCTGCCTTAAAGGACGACACGTGCCCAGTGAAGAAACTGGAGTGCAACAGGCCCTCAAACCGCGACTGGCTGCACTGTTGTCACACTGCAGTCACTAAAGATGTCCAACACGCCCCGACCAGGGTTCCAGATCCGCCAACCAGCACAGAGACAGCCATTCTTGACACCAAGCAGTTGTGTAGGCCAACCTGCAGCCGTCCGTCCAGTCTCGCTTGCCGAACTGCCTAAACCCGCAGCTGTCTCCCATTGTAACGCTCACCTGGTATCCACGGGGACATCACTCAGCCTGTTCTGACCTCTTACAACCTCGAACCCTTCCCTGGAGGCTATTCGACTGGAGGATTGGTAGAGTTTAACTCCCTGTTATCTCTGTGTGCTTGAACCCCTTCTTCCCCGGGGTCCAAACCTTCCCTTTGATCCACAGCTCACCTTGTTTTCTTGGATAGTGTGCTCTCCATCCTGCTTTCAGCGCAGGGGCACGTTGATTGATGCAGGCTCGTTGCTGCCTAGTTACTTCACTGGCAAGAGTCCGACAGGTAAGTATAAAGACTCTTTTGAACAGTTCTCTAACTTCGTTCCTTTCCTTCCTTAGATGATGCCGGGCGTCTGGAGATGGCGGCGTACTGCTGAGATGAGTAGCGCTGAAGGTGAGCGAGAGCCTGATGCGCGATGCACCCCTTTCGTATTTGAATTGAACTGAGTTCTTTTTCTGTGTCTTTTAGGTGCCGCAATGTTTTCAGCGTGGATGCCGGTTATGAAGAACAAATGCGGTGAGTAAGCGCGGTATGCAGCGCCTCTAGATGTTTCCACGCTAACCTGGAGTGTCTTTTCCCTCTTGCAGATGGATGAGAAGTTCCGGAGACAGAGTTCCCCCAGAGAGGCTGGGATTCAGGTAAGCGTTTGAAACTCGAACAGTATTTAAAAATAAGCGAAGATTTGCAGAATGCTTACTAATGCCTTTTTTCTGTCTTTTCCCTTTTCCTTAGGAAGCGGCGTGCCGGGATGGGAATGACACCGCCAAAGATGCCCGCAGAACAGAAGGAGCGATGAATGATGGGCAGAAGTGCTGCAAGGTAAGGCTGTTCCGAACTGTGTTCTTGTTCTTGCAGGAGCTGAGTGCAGAAGAAAGATGCAGGCCTACTGGAGACCGATCTGAACACAGTGAGTGTCACGCTGCAGGTGCAGAAAACGCAAAGCATGTTTCTCAGCCTGGGCGTGGCTTAAATAGTCTCTGGGTATCCCAGGTGTCTCTGGGCTGAACCACACCCAAAAGACTAGACTGTAAATGCAGTTCTGGGAACCGAAATATGTGGGGGCATCCATCTTGTCCCCATCTATGCACTGCAAGTCCAATCCCCAATGTTATCCTAGGGGAGTGAGTGAGTCTGGTGCCACAATCGCCAAGTCTGACTCCAGTGGGTCTTTGGAGGGATGGAGAGGACCTTGAGGGCCATGTAGACGATTGTGGCCTGGCTCCAGCCTGACATCATGGAGGGCTGGGGACATGAGGGGCAGGAATCATGACACCCATCTTGAACTCGGTTGCAGGAACTGCAAAGCATCCTGGAACCGGCTTGACGCTGTCGAGCATCAAGATTATCTCAAGCACCAGGTACATTGTGGTTCTGTCCTCCTGGACCTTCTCTGAAGGCCCCTATTGACTTTTACGACCCCTTGCTCCCTTGGTGTTGAAACCAAATAACCTTGACCAGTTAAGACTGATTGCTTTACCGACTACCCTCCTGTCATTATCCAGAGTGCATCCCTTTCCATCATGAAACGGTCAGTCCTCTGTGTTCCTTTACAGGGTTGGTTATATTTTGTAGTGTGCTAGAACTGTCTGTTGTAATAATAATAATAAAGTAGATATTTTTATACAATCTTGACTGGACAGTCCCTTTTATCATTGGGTAGTAATTGTATTTTCGCTGTGTTGCAACTAACCAACGATCCACAACCTTGCATAAATAAGCCTGCCATTCCGTCCACGTTACCAAAATTGGAGAAGGTGGTTTATAATTTACTTGCGTTTCCAATCTGTTCAGATCCCTTCTGGTGTAGGGCTGGCTGATGGTTTAGAAACAGATATTCATCCCTGAACCACTTGTGCCCCGGAAGTTCATTCGTCATATTAGTGAAAATCGGTCATATCAGTTGGAGCCTTGTGCACAGCTTAGTCAACGTGTAGTCACTGCTAGTTATTTGTAATAGTCATGGATCTTGACCTGGAGACTGTTAAAGGCATGACCAAGGAAGTCCTGCCTATCTTATGTCAAGAGAGGGGATTCCCCACAGCACTAAGGTTAATAAAGCTGAGTTGCTGAACTGCCTCCAAGCTTGGGTAGAAGTGAGGGTGGTTGGGGAGAAGATCCCAGGGGACGGGCTAGGCCCATGTTCCCGAACGGAAAAAGACCTTTCGGAGGGGGAAAATGATGAGGACAACATCATGAGCAGTGTTTCTCGCCAATAATCCCGCTGGCAGGCAAGTGTGGTTTTTCAACACTGGAGAGTGTCAGTGAGGACAGGGGCTAGTGCGGCATCCTGCAAGTCTCAGGCCTCAGCACAGTCTCTAAGTGGCCCAGTAATTGTTCTGGCTGTTAATGAGGTAGTGGCTAGAAAGTTCCTGTTCGAGGAGAGGAAACTAGCACTAGTTGAACAGAAACAGCGAGACAAGGTCACCATAGAGCTGCGCAGGTTGGCGCTGCAAGAGAAGAAGGAGCCCAACTGATCCACCTCTAGTGAAAGCAGCAGTAGTGGTTCAAACCAGAGTGCCGGGATAAGTCACAGCAGCACATCCCCAAAGACTTCGTGCAGACATATGAAGTGGGGAAGGATATTAACTGATTTGAAGTGCTCAAGCTGACTTGCCAGCTACAGGAGGTGAATGAGGTACAGTGGGGGGCAGCCCTGATGAGTCGCTTACCTACGCCAGTGATTGATGCAATTCTTCAGTTTACTCCTGAGGAAAGGCCCGTTTATTAGAACATGAACGCATGTCTTCTCAGAAAGTTCCGTAAAACCACGACAGTATCTCAAGAGCTTCGGAGAGCTCACAAAGAAAAGTGAGCAGACACTTGAAGTGTTCACACACTTGTCGTTGAGATATATCCGAGCGGGTGGGTGACTGGTAACAAAGTTGACACATTTAAAGGGATGTACAATTGGATTGTGTGTGAGCATGTATTGAAGAGTTGTGAGGTTGACCTACACCAGCATCTCGTGGACAAGACTATCATAAACCCTAGGGAGCTTGCAAAGGCTGCAGGCAGGTTTGTGCGTACTCA
The DNA here is from genome assembly GCF_040938575.1 of Ambystoma mexicanum. Lineage (NCBI taxonomy): Eukaryota > Metazoa > Chordata > Amphibia > Caudata > Ambystomatidae > Ambystoma > Ambystoma mexicanum. Next base: position 150,629,712 of record NC_090935.1, on the reverse strand, counting down.
GGTACAGAAAAAAGCTCAGGAGAGCACACCCAAACTGGAAGAAAAATCAGCTGAGAAGAAAGTAAACAAGGATGGGAAGGACAAAGGTTCAACCCAATCCTATTCAAAGTCAGGTCCCCACAAGAACAAAAGGCAATCCCAAAACTCTAGTTCAGCTGTGCACACCGAAAAGAAGAGCACAGGCACCCCCAACACTGGGATGCTTGTGTTTTTACCACCCAAAGGCTATTTCGTGTGTAAGGAGCTGGGCCACAGGAAAGGAGATCCTGCTTGCAAGGGCTTCCCTAAGCAAGCCATAGTGAATGTTGGACTCATGGAAGAGGCCATCATTAGTGTGGGCCTCCTAGAGGCCTTCCCGCTAGGTCAGGGAGTGGCTGAATTTGGATTGGTTACACTGAGTGGGAACGTTATCGCGTCTCCAGAAGAGAACCCTGTTCCCAAAAATACTGAACGCTATCTAGAACATGTGTATATCAATGGACAACTCCTGCGATTCGAGACACCGCGGCTAGCGTCACGGCTATCACCCGGCAGTGTGTACTGCCAGGCCAGTATATTGATGGGCCTGATTGTAGTGTCAGTGGGTTTGACAGAAAGAGTAATTGCCCCTTGGCGATTTCAGGAGTTCAGCTGGCGAGGTGAAATGACCCAATGCTGCTGAAAATGACCCTTGTCCCTAGATTACTCTATCAATACTTAGCGTTGTCGGGAGTGATTTGCTTGAGGGAGTTGTATAGGTTGCAAAAGGGTTTTCTGCCTTCGTATGGGGGCAGGAAAAAGAGAGTTGCTAGAAGAGTGATGCTCAGGGGGGCAACAACAGGAGGTCTGGGTGTCCCTGGTGTCCCTGGTGTCACTAGATAAGCCCTGGCAGCGCAATGATCCCACACGTTTACCTGGCAGGCTGGGGTTAACCGACCCAGGTGGAAGGAGATAGAAGAACATTGGTGCTCTACCCCCTGTCGACCCTACCACACCTCTCATCAACCCATGATTCCCCGGGCACAGGGGTGTTGACAGCCACTAAAATCACAGTCCAGTGTTGGAAGGGGGCCTCTGGCCAATGGGTGCAGAGGGGAACAGAAGGGCCACTCACCCCAGTATAGGGCAACCCAGACTTCACCCGGGGCTCAGGCCAGAGGGGTTCACTGCCTGGCAGGAAGGGGGGGCTAATGCACATTAGGGAATTCTACACCAACGGGTTGCCACTTAACTTCATGGACTGTAAGGACAGATTCCGGATACCAAAATCTGAAAGATACCGACATTGGTTGTTGCAACACAACATAAGACTGCGAGGGGGAAGGGAACTTAACCCTTTAGAATACACACTGTCATCAACTCCTGGAAAGGTCAAGTAGCTGTCCTGAATAAACATCTAGAGAATGGTGACCCAAACAAGAAAGAGAACTACATGCTTAAGTGGGAAAGAGACCTGGGGAGGGAGTTGGATTTAGAGGAATGTGGGTGAGTCTGGTCCCACATACACAAGACCTTGAAATGCATTACAAATAAAAAAGGGGAGGTGAAACTATGCTACAGATGGTACGTCATCCCGGAAATCCTGCACAAATACAACCCAGATCTCTCTCCGCTGTGTTGGAGGGAATGAACGGAAACTGTGTCGCTATTTCACCTCTTGTGTTCTTGTATGAAATCAACACGATTCTGGAGGGAGGTGCTTGACCACGACTGACGATTCCATGGGACCTAGGGATTGTATTGCTAGGGGACACAGAAATGAGGAATTCCCTCTGATGGGGCACATGACAAACCTCATCACCAGCCTTCTCACTGCAGCTAAAATCACTATCGCCTGGCTTTGGAAGCAATCGGAAGGCCCTGCCCTCCCCATATTGTGGGCAAAACGCTGGGACACAGCGGTAGCTGAGAAAATTACAGCCTCTCGGGGAGGTGGCATGGGGAAATGTTACATTTGGTCCCCCTTCTTTGACTATCCAGAACTATTCCCAGGCATGCCATGACAACCACCAACTCTCTGATGGTGCACAAAGTACTAAGTCTGGATCTGAGAGCTGCCCAATCGTCCGATGTCAATGGAATGGTATTTTATACGATATGTAAGGCCTATCTGACTGTATTGTGTATGCTACCCTACAGCGCAAGAATATCAACCTGTGCCTATGCGTGGACTCTACCCAATTGTTATTGCTGTTATATACCAATAGAATTTGATGTTGAAAAAAGAAAAAAAAGAAAAGACCCAACGCTGTGTAGCGGTGAAGAACTCCATGCATGTCCCATGTCTGTTGGGCAATGATCTTCCTGATCCCATAATAGTCGCAGCAGCTTCCTGATCGAGGGCCAAACATATCACCAAATTGAACACTCTCAGAGCCTTTGGGCCTGGAGTGCTTCCAGAGGGCGTGTTGGAAGGACCGGTGTGGCCGTAGTTAAGTTCCATAGACTGCGGAGACGTCTACTACTGCAGAAAAGGGACCAGTAGCCACTGAGGACCCTACTTTGGTAGCAGGGGACTCAGTCACTTCAGAGTTGCCTGGAGCAGCGCCGGAATGTGAGGTGGAAGACCAGGTGGGCATTGATCTGAAGGGCCTGCCCAAGCTGGATGCGGTCGCATCAGCTTGTGGTCCAGATCAGACTGACATCTTTAGAGCCCAGAAAGAGTGTCCCACCCTGGCGGGTCTGCAGAAGCAGGCGGAGGAGCAGGCTACGGATGAGGTCCCTGGCTTGTTCAAAGTGTACTGGGAGGATGGACTCCTGTACAGTGACCCATAAGACTCTGGGCACCTGAAGGTTGGTGATTTCCTAATGCCACAGAAAGTTCCTTCCTCAAACCAGTTAAGGGAACAGATACATCTTGGTGGTGATAGACCACATCACAAGGTACCCTGAAGCGGTCCCTCCAAGGAGCATCAAAGCCCCTGTAGTTGCAAAGGCTCCGATTGGGATATTCTCCTGTGTTGGATTCCCCAAGGAAGTTGTTTCTGATAGGGGATCAAACTTCATATCAGTGTATATGAAGGCCATGTGGGAAGAGTGTGGAGTCACCTATAAATTCTCTACATCCTTCCATCCACAAACAAATGGGCTTGTTGAGCGGTTCAGCAAGACCCTGAAAGGCCTGATCGGTGGTTTGGAAGAGCACCTGAGGAGAAAACGGGATATTCTCCTCCCATGCCTTCTGTTCGCTTACAGGGAGGTGCCACAGGTGCCACAGAATGGAGTAGGGTTTAGCCCCTTTGAGCTACTGTTTGGACACCCTGTACGAGGTCCCCTAAGTCAAGTGAAAAAGGGATTGGAAAACAGACCCTCATCCCCTACACGAGATGCTGTGGACTAATTACTCTGCCTTCGGTCTAGAATGGCAAAGAACATGGAAAAGTCGTCAAAGAACCTAAAGGCCTGTCAGGAGCTGATGAAGCACTGGCACAACCAGAAGACCACAGTGACCGTCTATTCTCCAGGCCAGTGTGTGTGTGGATTATGGAGACTGTCAAACCCAGTGCCATTCAGGACAAGTGGACTGGGCCTTACTATGGTCTGGAAAAAGTCAGTGAGGTGAATTACCTCATTGACATGAAAGGACCTAACTAGATGTGCAGGGTATTTTACGTCAACCGGCAAAAACCCCATTATAGCTGGGATGACTTGGTCATGGCATTAGTGACTGACAGACTGAGGAGGAGAACAATCCCCTCCCGGACCTCTTGCACACTGAAGCTACAGATGGGTCTGCTGAATGTGTCAACCTGACAACTGACCTGTCAGAACAGCAACTGAATAACTGTCGCAATTTACTGGGACAGTTTGCTGGTCTGTTTTCTCAGCCTCCAGGTCGCGCAGATTGGTGCACCAATGATGTGGACACTGGAGACAGTAAGCCGGTGAAGAGTAGGATTCACCGGATGACCAATAAGGTCATGGATACAATCAATAAGGACGTTTCCAAGATGTTGTCCCTAGGAGTGATAGAGCCATCTCACAGCCCCTGGTCTACTCGTCCCTAAAAAGACCAGTGGAGTACAGGGGGCTAAATCCTGTCACAAAGACAGATGCTCACCCCATTCCTCGGGCAGATGAGCTCGTTGACGAGCTTGGTGCTGCCAAGCACATGAGTACCTGGACCTCATGTCAAGGTATTGGCAGGTCAGTGGAGCTAAGAAACAACCTCTTGAAGCAAAGATATAGGCTGTGAAGGATTGGGACAGCCCCACCACACAGACGCAGGTGAGAGCTTTTTAGGTCTCAACGGGTAATACTGGTCATCAGAAGGTATGGGATCATTGCCATGCCCCTGAATGATGCAACTTCCAAGAAGATGCCAAAGAAGGTAACTTGGACCCCTGCCAATCAAACCTCCTTTCAGGATTTAAACGATAGATTGTGCAGGGCCAAAATCCTAAAAGTGCCAACTATGGTCAGGAGTTCATTATCCAGATAGATGCCTCCTGTGATTTTGGGATTGGAGCCGTGTTAGTGCAGCTGAACTTTGAAGGGGTAGAGCAACCGGTACATTAGCAGGCCATTGACAAAATGAGAAAGGAACTGGGCTGTCATAGAAAATGAGGGGTATGCGGTTGGGTGGGACAAAGAAGCTGAAACCCTACATCTTTGGGTCTCACTTTATGATCCTAACAGACCACCGCCATCTGCGATGGTTAATGGCCATACAGGGGGAGAACCCTAAGCTTTTGCATTGGTCATTTGACATTTAGCACAAGCCAGGCTCCTAGCATGAAAATGCAGATGGCCTTGCCTGATGACGAACTACACCCTCAGTAGGGTGGTGGTTCACATGTTGAGGCTGGGGGGCATGTGAGAAAGTGTGCCCTCGCCTAGGCTTTTTTGAAATTTTGTAATGAAATGGAATGTTGGGAGCTCAACCTCTGGAAAAATGTGTGAGGCTAATCCACACACATTTTCCTATGCTTGCTGCACAACAGTCAAGTGTGTTCTGGAGCAGACACGGCCTATATGCGCAGTCCTGCTGTAATGTTCAGCTGGAATGTGACAGCCATGGGTACATCACAGCATCTCAGGAAGGGGGAAGGCAACACCTTCGTCCTGCCATGGCCAGCCCAATTAAATATCAAAGGCTCCATGGATCCGCCCTGCCTGTCAAAGTTTTTCTTGTGGCAGCGCATACTGATGGGAGGCAATTGAAACAAGCCTGTGAGAGGCCTGATCACAGAACTGACAAAAGGAGACAGGAAACCAACATCTTTGATATGCAATGTGTCAACTTCAAGCTAGCTCCCATTCCTTTGTATGATGGGCAGTGAATGTTATGTCTGGGACAACTGTTTACAGTAGGCAACCCCTGCAGGGGAACCCCATTTCGGAGGGAAGAAGTATGCAATTTGATGGAGACAAAGTCAGTTCTCGCTGCAAACTTCAAGGGAGACCTGCACTTTGATCAGGAGGTACAGAGAGCTCAAAAAACCAGAGAGACACTTTGATCCACAACAGACAAGAAGATGGGTGGGACTTAGTAGTTCATGTTGTCACCCCTTACCTACCTGTTACAAAGCACCCTGGTTATGACCCACAACGCATAACAGAAGATTGTTGGTGGGCACCAGGATTGGTTCGTTAAGGTCGGCTTAGCCTGCACAAATCACTGGGGACCATTTGGCTTTAAAAGAGGGTTGAGACCCTCTTTTGGAAGATCATCCGACAACTTTGAAAGGAATAAGGACGACTCATTTAGACTCTGGCTGAAGGTACAGTCTGCCTTAAAGTGTCTGCCAGTGAAGAAAGGCCAGGATTTCCTAGAGGGAAGCAAGATAGCTCCCCTAAAGATCTGCCATGGAACAGAGGGAGATAGCAGACTCAGAGGACCCGTACAGCAGCTCCAGAACCAGTACCCAGTCAGCACACAGCGTGCCCTGGTAGGTTCTTCCAGCAAGATTCTTAGGTGGGAAGTGCTAGAGAGTCTCTGACCAATGGACAAGGCTGTTGCCTGCAAACACTCTCCTCAGCTTTGGGCCATCCACCTTAAAGGACATGTGCCCAGTGAAGAAGCTAGGAGGAGTGCCACAACAAGCATCAACCAGCATCCATCTTTTAAGGACATTTTCGAGGCAGTCGAGCCCTGAAACTGCGACTGGCTGCACCACTGACTGTTGTCACACTGCAGTCACTAAATCCATCAGAGATGCAGCGACCAGCGTTCCAGATCTGTCAACCAGCACAGAGACAATGATTGGTGACCCCAAGCCGCCGTGTAGGCCAACCTGCAGCCGTCTGTCCAGCCTTGCTTGCTGAACTGCCTGTCACCTGATACCCGCAGCTGTCTCCTGTCATTAACTCTGTTGCAGTGGCTGCAAAGCATCCTGGAACAGGCTCAATGCTGTCACGCATAAAGACCATCTCAAGCATCAGGTTCATTGTGGTTCTGTCCCCCAGTCCTTCTTCGAAGACCCCTAGTGACATTTACAACTCCTTGCTCCCTTAGTGCTGAAACCAAATAACCTTGAACATTTAAGACTGATTGCTTTATCGACTACCCTCCTGTCAGTATCCACTATCTGTCCTCTGTGTTCATTTACAGGGTGGGTTGTACTTTGTAGTGTGCTAGAACGGTCTGTTGTAGTAATAATAAAGTAGATATTTTTATACAACCTTGACTGCACAGTCCCTTTTATCATTGGGTAATAATTGTATTTTCGCTGTGTTGCAACTAACCAATGACCAATCAACCTTGCGGAGAGAAGCCTGCGGTTCCTCCTCGTTACCAAAATTGGGCAAGGAGGGAAGAGCGTGGACAAGGAAGTTTATAATTTACATGTGTTTCCAATCTGTTCGGATCCATTCTGATGTACTAGAGGTATGCGGCTGATAGACGGCCTAGAAACCGATATTCATCCCTGGACCACTAGGTGCCCCGGAAGTTTATTCATCACACCTGACCCCTCACCGCTGTCATATTGGAACAACAGGAGAAGAGCTCTTTGTGACACCCCATGTGCTGTCCCTATACTGCATCAAGTGTATGAGAGATGATATGTACTCAGGCAACCATACCAAATGTACCGTTGTACTGAAAGAGTGGAAGGAGGTCAGCACACACCTTTGAACATCATGGAGTGCTACGTGAAATCTCTGATGAGGGCAGAGTAATGTCAAGAAGAAGATCTACAAACATGCTGAAACAATAGAAGAGTAACAATGTAACTGAAGTAACCAGAGAAACATGTACAAAACGATATACAACAATAATCATATATACAAAGAAGATGAAGTAACTTGCTGATCAATAAGTGTAAATATGCAGTAACGCAAGGTAGATGAGACATATAGAAGCTTGCTATAGAGGAAAATAGAACATGGGGAGGACGGCCATAATAGGAAGCTGGACGTCGTTCTCGTGTTCAGACTCAATCCAGCTACCTCAGTGACAGACCAGGGATGCAGAGTCAGGAGATGTTGGAGAGATAGCTTTATGTGCAAAATAAAGAGTCGTCTGTTGGCCTGGGATCAAGGGTGCTAGTTTAAGGAATAATTGCAAGGCACAAGGGGAGGCAGACGGATAAGCTATGTACGCAATGAACAAGTTACTTACCCATGGTAACCTTCTTTCGACTGGATATTCCTCAAACTTATTCCTCATCTATGATATTTCCATATCCAGCTTCACCTGCTTTGGACATTTTTTCCAGCAGAGGGTGCTCTGCATCGATGACGGTCGATTTGATGTCCCTCAGAAGCCTCCGTCTCGATGCCGACGTCATCGATGGTATAACGTGTGTGCAGCGACCGCTGGCTTTAGTTCCGTTTTTAAAGCATTTATAGGATAACCCACAGCCAACAGTTACTTCTCCTGAAAGAGCGAAGACGGCAATCGCATCGGAAATTCTACTGTGGGGCAGATTGGGAGGGGCGATGATGAATACGTAGGAGGAACATCCAGTCAAAAGAAAGTTACCATGGGTAACTAACTTGTTCTTCGAATGGATTTTGTCCTCCCACTTATTCCTCATCTTATGATAAACTTGCAAAGCAGTGCAAGTATTCCCAGAGGAAAGAGTCTGAATTTTCAGGCTCATAATAATTTAGGAGTTCCTTCATAGGTGTGTGTGCACAGAATGAAGCACTGCCTTTCCAAATAAACCATCTCGGCTTGAGGAAGAGTCCAGATTATAATGTTTGGTAAAAGTGTGTACGGATGACCATGTGGCAGCTGCACAAATATCCCTAATAGCGACACCCCTCTGTAATGCAGAGGAGGTAGCCATGCCCCAGGTTCAATGAGCTCCAAGCCCCTTCGGAGGATCTTTTCTTGCTAATCTGTAGCATTCAGCTATTCCCAAAATAATACATTTTGACAAGGTTTTCATTTTGAAATTGCCATACCTAACCTGTGGCCTGCGTTACCTACAAAAAGTTGGTCATTGTGTCTTATCTTAGACATCCTGGAGATGTAAAATGTCAGTGTATGCCTTGGATCACGCCTGTGTAATCTCTCCACTTCGTTTCAGGATGAGGAGGAGGATAAAATGAGGATCGAATTATCTTCCGAGTTAATTGGAACTCAGACACAATCTTAGGAAAGAAGGTTGGTTTCACCTTAAGGACTATCCTTATAGAAGATTGTATAAGGAGGCTTGCAGTACAAGGCCTGAAGTTCACTCACCCTTTGGGCTGATGTAAAGGACACTAAAAGGATGGTCTTTAAGGTTAATAATTTTAAAGGACAGGTATGGATAGGCTCAAAAAGAGCACACATTAGAAATCTCAATACTATGTTGAGGTCCCAAGTTGGGACTTGGAATGGGACTGGGGGAAATGTATTTGTCAGTCCTTTTAAGAATTGTATCACAAGGGGAATCTTGAAGAAAGATACCTCTTCAGAGGAGCACTTAAAAATGGAGTTCGCTGCAAGATACCCCTTGATTGTACCAAACTGGAACCCCATGTTTGCCAGGTGTAATAAGAATGATAATAGCATACCATAGGTGTACTGCATGTAAACAGATCTTCATTAGTATCCCTACACCAGCTGCAGAATTTGTTTCAATGGCAGAGGTACAAGGACTTTGTTGCTTGCCTTCTGGCCGAAAGCTAAATCTCCATTATGTCTTCTGGGAGGTCCCAATCCTTGTATCTCAACCTCTCAGAAACCATGCATGAAGGTTATGGCAGTCTTGACCTCTGGATGTAAAAACTGACCCAGCGAGAGAGAGAGAGAGAGAGAGAGAGAGAGAGAGAGAGAGAGAGAGAGAGAGAGAGAGAAAGAGACAGAGACAGAGAGACTATTTCAGCAGCTTGTATATATTTAGGTTTATAGCGCTGGTTATATTGTGCATTTAATATGAACTGCGAGTGTGCGAGCCCCGACTCTACTGAAGTCTGTTCAAGGCTGCCCACGCTTACGGAGAGTCACAGGAGATTGATTGTAGAAGCTGTTTTCTTTTTTTTTTCTTAATTGACTCTCTGCACATTAAAGCGTGTTGGTAATGCTTGTGTGCTGAAAGACACGGCTGTGTTTGTTTATTCTGTTGACAGCAATGTCTTGAAACTTAATTTTCACCAACACGCTCAGCAAATGGTTCAAACAGTTGTACTTCACAAATAAAAATATCAGTCTTTAGTCACTTATCTTAATGAATGGTTCATTCACTGCATCTTGTGAAACCAGCTACCAGTTCTTAACTATACTGGAATGATTCTTGTTCCTGCGAACTCCTGTTCCTGTTGAAACACAGATTTAGGCCCAAAACACTGGATAACCTGAAACGCCAGACCTGCTTAGCTGTGGAAAAACAATGAAAGGCAGTTGGAATTCTCTTCCACCAAATAAAAGGAATTCCCAGCCAATCAGCTTACTGACTTTGTCCTCCATCTTGGCTTGGGTTCCCATCAGTACACTAAACTGAAGTTAAGGAAACCTTCACAAAAGAAATATGGCACCTCAACATTTTCTCCTAAATTAATTTCCAAAACTAATTAACCCATATATAGGACCTACCTTAATATACATAAACATTCCCAGAAGACAACCCTGACAGTACCCCCCTCCTCAAGGCCCTGTCTCAGGGCCTGGCTTGTAAGGAAATCTTTTATGAAACTTTGCTACCAATAAGGGAGGTGTGGACAGCATCAACGTTCTCCCAGGTTCTCTCTTCTGGACCACAATCAGCCAAATCAATAAGATATTGTAACTTTCCCCTTACCAACCTGGAATCCAAGACGGATTTGACCTCAAACTCTTCAAATCCTCCTTCCACTAAAATAGGACTCCCCGGAACTCTTAATCTAGTTCCCCGATATACAGGTTTTAATAAACTAACGTGGAAAGTAGGATGAACTTTTAAATTGACTGGTAATTTCACAGCAACTAGATTTATCACCTTCTCCACCTCAAATGGACCAATATATCTTTGACTGAATAGATTTCTTCCTTTAATTTTCAAATGTCTTATAGATAACCAGACATTTCTCCCACTTTACACTGAGGACACACACTTTTCTTAGAATCAGCATACTTTTTATATTTCACTTTACTTTCCATTAAACTCTTTTTTGCTCTCACTAAATTCTTTCTCATTGCCTGTAAACGAACTTCAACTGCCGGATTTGATTCTTCCTTATCAATGGCATCAGACAAAAAACGAGGATGAAAACCCCTTCCCAAAAAGAAAGGAGACAATGAAATAGACTCTTTTTCACTATTACTGTAAGCAAACTCAGCAAGCCAAATTAGGTCTACCCATTCCGAATTCCCATCCAAATAACACCTTAGATACTTCTCTAGCTCTTGATCTAGCTCTCAACCTGACCATTCGTCTCTGGATGGTAACCTGAAGATAAACTAATTTCCATTCCCAAGCTTTTACAAAATGCTTTCCAAAATTTTGAAATAAATTGAGGACCTCTGTCCGAAATTATTTTGCTGGGTAGACCATGCAATCTGACCATCCCCTGAAGAAAATTCCGAGCAAGACTTTCCGTAGTAACCTTTCCCTTTAATGGAATAAAATGTCCTTCCTTAGATAAGAGATCAACAACCACTAAGACTGACGTACATCCTTGATCTCTGGGCAAATCCGAAATAAAATCTACAGCTACAGTGTGCCAAGGACGAGGAGGAATAGGAAGAGGCTCCAGCAATCCCATGGGCTTTCCTGATTGATGTTTTGCTTGAGCGCAAACTGAACATGTTTTCACAAAGTTCAATGTATCTTGCCGTATCCTTTCCCACCAGAGCTTCCTCCGAACTAATTCCAAAGTTTTTCTAAATCCAGGGTGTCCGGAAAACACTGATTCATGACAGTCCTTTAATACACGTTCTCTCAGCTCTTACGATGGTAAATATAGACGTTCATCAAAAAATGGAAGACCATTCTGGATCTTGCGAGCTGGATCTCGCCGCTCCCAATTTTCCATTTGCTCTGTCTTCATCATCTTTTTTATCTCTTCAGCCAAGTTCCTGGGTATCTGAGTTCCTGCCAACACAAAATGCTCTGAAGCTATCAAAGGCTGAGGATTACACTCACTGTTCACATATTTGCTTCCTGGGAATTGGCGAGACAAAGCATCTGCCTTACCATTTAGCTTTCCCGGCCTAAATGGGACTCTGAGAAAAATAACGACCATCATAATTGTCTAGGAGTTAACGTCTTAGCTGATTTCAAAAATAACAGATTGCGATGGACAGTTAAAACTGTTACAGTGTGTCTTGCCCCTAACAAATGATGACGCTATTCCACAAACGCTGACTTTATTGCTAAAAGTTCCCTATCTGAAATGGTATAATTAATTTCCGCTGGCAAACATTTTTTGGAAAAGAAAGCCACAGGATGCAATTGTCCTGTCTCCGGATGTCTTTGAGACAGAACCGCTCCCATCGCCTTATTTGAAGCGTCTGCCTCAACAAAAAATGTCTTAGCAGGATCAGGATGCACCAAAATAGGACTGGAAACAAAACAAGCCTTCAACATCTGAAAAGACTTCTCTGCCTCTGCATTGCACAAGAACTTTGCCCCTTTCATGAGCAGCTTAGTCATAGGAGAAATGATTTGAGAAAAACCTTCAATAAAACGGTGATAGAAATTAGCAAAGCCTATAAAACTTTGCACTTCTTTTACCCTGGAAGGTGAAGGCCAATCTATTATCGCTTGAATCTTTTGAGGATTAATTTCTAAACCTTTGGGAGAGATAATAAATCCAAGAAATTCCACTGGTGTGAAATTGACTTTTTTGTAATTTAGCAAAAAGATGATTATCCCTTAATTTCTGAAGTACCTTTCGTACGTGGATTTGATGTTGAACTAAATCGGAAGAAAAAAAATCAAAATATCATCAATATACACTACCACAAATATGTAGAGAAACTCTCAGAGTACTTCGTCAATAAAAAACTGGAAGGCTGGAGGAGCATTACATAATCCGAATGGCATGACAAGATATTCAAAAAGACCAAACCTGGTTTTAAAAGCTGTCTTCCACCCATCCCCTTCTTTTACTCGAACCAAGTGGTAGGCTCCTCGTAAATCAAGTTTAGAAAAGATTGTAGCACCTTGAATTTGATTCAACATTTCCGAAATTAAAGGGAGAGGGTACCGGTTTTTAATGGTCACCCTATTAACGGCACAATTATCGATACAAGTTCTTAAGGAACCATCTGGCTTCGGAACAAAGAACAAAAGAGAAGCAGCAGGGGATTGAGAATGCTGAATGAACCCCTTATTTAAATTTTCTGTCAAATACTCTTTTAAATATTAATACTCTTGTTCTGTGAGGGAATAAACTCTACTAATTGGTAACACAGCCCCTGGCTCCAAATCTATCTTACAATCAAATGGTCTATGTGGAGGGAGTTCACCTGCAATCTTTTCATCAAAAACATCCCAATAATCTTGGTAACAATTCGGTAATTCTCCAACCGCAGCTCCAATAGTATAAGCAGATACTGATGAACCTTCCTCAGCCAGAATTCTAGATACAGAAATGTTCTCCTCCTTAAACTCCCAACCGACAATGTTACACACATAAGTCAGATGACAACTCAACTGTCCTCCGACCCCGGTCTATTCTTGGATTATGGGAAGTAAGCCACGGCATACCAAGAGTGATTTTTAATTGTGGAGAAATTAATTCAAATGAGATCTCCTCTCTATGATCACTGGTCATAAGCATGTTCATTAACTCAGTTTCATGAGTGATCGGGCCAGAAGTCAGCGCTGTGCCGTCCACTGCCCGGACCTGTTCTACCACTCCCTTGTGTTTAAATTGAATGCCCAGAGCTTTAGCCACACCCCAATCCATGAAATCTCCTGTGGCCCCCGAGTCAATAACCACTGGCCCTGATCCCTTTAATTCAGCATTTACCAATAAGGATACGTTCACTGTTAAATGTGGTACCGCTGCTTGTAGAGTGTTCGCCCCTTGCTGTTCCTTGATAGCCGAAGAGATAGGTCTTTTGGGAGTGTATGGGCAATTTCCCAAAAAATGACCACTCATACCACAATACAAACAAAGTTTATTTACACGCCTCCTTCTCTTTTTCCTCTTTAGTCAAAGGACCCATTACCCTTGAACCTTGATCTGACCCCTTTGCCTCAACTCCCCGACTTCTAAATTCCTTATTTACAAATTCCACCCCGGAAGAACGCTCTCCTCTACCCAAACTTCTAACTTCACCAAATACTCTTTTCCTTTCTACCTTCCTCTCATTTAAACGGAAGTCCAATTGAATGACTAAGTCCATCAATTCATCACATGAAGCTGGTCTATTAACCACAGTAGATGAAGCGTCTTTCAACTCCTCTTTCAATCCTCTAAAAAAGAGTGACGATCTCTTCTTCTGGCCACTTGCTCTCCAACACTAATGACTTAAATTGAGTTATGTAAGCAACCAAATCTCGCCCTCCCTGCCTGAGTTCCAATAATTCATCATCAACTTCCATAGAAATCTGTCGCTGGTCAAACATTTTTCGAAACTCCTCTTGAAAGAGTGCAAAATTTCCCAAAGCTAAATGTCTCTGACTAACCAAAATTCCTGCCCACGCAGCTGCCTCTCCAGATAAATAAGACATTACAAAAGTTACCTTGGCAGTATCAGATGTGAATAACTCAGGCCTGCTTAGGAAATGAAGCTCACACTGGGTGTTAAAAGACAAACCTTTTAGCCTCCCCTCCAAGATTTTCAGGAGCAGCCAAGGGAACGGGAATGAAAAAAGATCGAGCACCCCCAACCATTCCACTACTCCCAGCCTGAACATAACTCTCATCCTCCCGGTGCAACATTGGTGGTCAACAGAATAAACAAACACAGCCGTGTCTTTCAGCACACAAGCATTAACAACACGCTTTAATGCGCAGAGAGTCAATTAAGAAAAAAAAAAGAAAACAGCTTCTACAATCAATCTCCTGTGACTCTCAGTGAGCGTGGACAGCCTTGAACAGACTTCAATAGAGTCGGGGCTCGCACACTCGCAGTTCATATTAAATGCGCAATATAACCAGCACTATAAACGTAAATATATACAAGCTGCACAAATAGTTATTTTAAAGACGGAATGTCTTGAAACTTAGTTTTCACCAACACGCTCAGCAAATGGTTCAAACAGTTGTACTTCACAAATAAAAATATCAGTCTTTAGTCACTTATCTTAATGAATGGTTCATTCACTGCTTCTTGTGAAACCAGCTACCAGTTCTTAACTATACTGGAATGATTCTTGCTTCTTCAAACTCCTGTTCCTGTTGAAACACAGATTTAGGCCCAAAACACTGGATAACCTGAAACGCCAGACCTGCTCAGCTGTTGAAAAATGATGAAAGGCAGTTGGAATTCCCTTCCACCAAATAAAAGGAATTCCCAGCCAATCAGCTCACTGACTTTGCCCTCCATCTTGGCTTGGGTTCCTATCAGTACACTAAACTGAAGTTAAGGAAACCTTCAGAAAAAAAGTATGACACCTCAACATTTTCTCCTAAATTAATTTCCAAAACTAATTAGTCCACATATGGGACCTACCTTTATATACATAAACATTCCCAGAAGACAATCCTGACAGGTACTTCCTGAAGATGAGGGAGAAGCCCAGTCTGTGAAGGGAGTGATAGGTGGAGCTGAGATGTTCCAGGGCCTGTTTGGGGGAACGTGCCGTGATCAGGCTATCGTCCAGGTAGGGGCAGACATGAATCCCCTCTCTCCTGAGACTCACTGCTACCACTGCCATTAACTCGGTGAAAACCCTTGGGCGCAAGTCAGTCTAAAGGGCAAAACTGATAATGTAAACCACCCACAGCGCACCTCAGGTACCATCTGTGTTTGTGTTGGATTGGCACATGAAAGTAAGCATCCTGAAGGTCAAAGGATACCATCCAGTCCTGAGGCTGGAAGGCCTGAAGGATATGAGAGGGTGTAACCATCTTGAACTTGCGCTTCCTGAGGAACTTGCTCAAGTCTCTTAAGTCCAAGATGGGTCTCAATCCTCTGTCTTTTTTTGCATATGAAGGTACGGGGAATACCAACCCTTGTTCCTCACCGCTGCAGGCACTGGTTCTATAGCACCTGTCTCTAGCAGGGTTAATATTTCCTGCATAAGTAGCATATCTGGAACTTTGAAAGAGCTGTTCCCTGGTGGATGATGCTGAGGCTTTTTTAGAAAGGGAAGGCAGTAACCCTGGGCAACTGTTTCCAATGCCCATGCATCTGAAGTAATGCCTCGCCACTTTTTCCGATGCATGGGCGGTTCTCATACCTCTTCCCCATCTACCACAGGGACATCTTTTCTGACCTCTTTGATTGGACAGTCCTCTCCCCATTCCTACTGAGGAGTAAAATCGAAAGGTCTTACCCCTCCAAGGTTTGCCAGTGAGGCCGTTTTGTGTGTTTAATAGCAGCACCAAGCGGCTTTGCTGCCACCTCAGTGGTCTGTAATTTCTCTAGGCTTTTGTCAGCCTTGCTACCAAATAAATAAGCACCATCAAGGGGCATGTTAAGCAATCTGGACTGCACATCTGGAGCAAAACCAGACTTTAACCAGGAAAATCTGCACATATCTGTACTAGCTGCCATGGACCTGCTGATGCTGTCAGCAGTGTCAAGACCGATCTGGAGGGATTCGCAATCTGTATCTTTCCCATCCTTGTCTAGATTTACAAATCCATCCCTTTCCTCCCCTTCGGGGATATGATCAGCCGCCACTGCTACACATCCCCAAATCGTGTGAGTGAATCTGGCGACCGTGCACATAGCATTTTCTGACTTCCCGCAGAGAAAACCTTCTTGGCCCAAGCATTGTAACGCTTGTCATCTCTGTCTGGGGGAATAGTCGGGTATGCGTTCTGTTTAGAGGTTGATGTGGCAGCTTGTTACCATTAAACTTTCAGGAGTGTGATGCTTTATCAAGCAACTAGGGTCACTACTGGATGCCCTGTATTTAGAGGTCAATTTTGTATTCACTGTCTGAATCAATTCTGGCGTCTCCCAATTTGAACTCACTCTCCTTTGTAATGTAACATGAAAAGGAAGAATAGGGTCCTTGTAGGGTCCCTTATCTAGGATGTCAGTTAGATCATCCTGTTCGTATATTGGTGTTGGTCTTTTCCACCCCATATACTCTAACACTATACCACCCTTGACATTAACTGTCTTGTTACTTGACACTTCAGTATGGCCTGTAGGGTCTGGTTTTCCAAACTCTAATTCTGGTGACGCATATGGTCCATTTGCATTCTGCAGGGACTCTTGTATGTTCTTTAGCCTTGATTTGTGCGAGATCAAAGGCTCAGGGAACCCATGTGTTCCATATTGGAGCCCAAAAGGCTGTGAATCAGTTGAAGAATGTTCTGCTTCCTCATAAATTGAAGCAAGTGACTCCAAAAAGTCCTTTCTTGCCAAAAGGTGTATATATCTTTTCTGTGATCCTTGATGGAGTCGATGGTTGCACTGAAATATTCGACAGTCGTCATCGAAGGCTTTGACATCGAGGACTTGTTCCACACTTTTGGCGTCAAGGCTTGCCTAATGCCTTTGGCGCCGAGGACCTGTCAAGGTCCGATCAGGAGTGGTTCGGTGCCGATGGCATCGATGACTTTTTCCTCTAGGAAGATTTGTCTTGACTTGAGGGATCTTGACCGCTCTCGAAGAGCTTTTTCTTTGCCTTCTGGGTCCAAAGGTGCACGGTTTTTGCCCCTATCTTTTTCTTGTTGAGTTTTTTTGACCTGGGCATGGCGTTCATGAGTTTGAGGGGGTCAAGGTTGCATTCTCAAAAAGGTGCATCATTTTTACTCTGAACTTGTCCCACTTAGCCGAAGAGGCCGATTTCGTCTGGCATTTAACCTGTTCTGGGGAGTAACTCGATGGCGAAGACGTCGATCAATGTGCCTTTTCCTCGATCATCTTGAGGATGACGAGTGGGGAGAACCACTGCGTGATCTCGACTTCTGTCTTTTTATAAGGAGGAACATTTCTCGACTCGTCTGAGGACACTTTTTTGACAGAGTCAAAGGGGATTTTGACCTACCTGCCGCTAATTTTCCTCTTTGCTCTTTTAGGGCCAACGCCGTCATTGATAAGCAGGCCTTACAGTTGAAGCTAGCGTGAGAGGAACAGACACACACAGACACACGCGATGGGGGTCCATAAAGGACATTTTAGCCCCACCATCTTGCACTTCTCAAACCCTTATCTCCAAGACGATGATGCCATTTCAACAATATATTCAAAGATTCTTGATATGGAACCAAAGTGTACCATATCCGAAGAGATGACTTTAATGGAAAAACAGAACTGAAGCAGACGGTCGCTGCGTGCCCTTCATACTATCGATGACATTGACTTTGAGAGGGAGGCCTCCGAGGGACATCAGTGTGACTGACATCGACGAGCACTGCCGTTTGATGGAAAAATTGTCCAACGCAGCTGAAGCTGGATATGGAAATGTCATAAGATGAGCAATACGTGGGAGGACACAATCCATTCATAACATATTTCTCTTACATTAAAGAAGAAGAAAACATTTGCAAGAGCAAAATATTAGACAATTGACAGTGGATAAGGTCTATACAAGATTGAGTGAGCAAGTATCTAGAGGCCAAAAAGAGCAAGAACACCAAGTATAAATAAATCAAATAGCAGTAAATAGGAGGTCGAAATGGACAAATTTGGGGTCTCCTCACACGTGATTGATAAGTTGAAAACGAGGGATATTCATTAAGCTTTGACCAAATCTCTTTGATGAAACCTCCAATAGCCCATGCTTTCATACTGTGGCAATCTTGACATCTTATATAATATTCAAAATACGATAGATTCCTGCATGTAGAACAGATTACAAAAATACTCTGAATTTAAACTGGGTAGACTCATTTCCATTAGAGTGCTCATTCAATTTATTGAGCAATCTGAACGCACAGAGTGAGGGTTCTAAATGAAGATAGAGGCATGCTTTTTTACTACCGAGTCACAAGTCAATAATGCTTCAGCTGCCTATCTGAAGCCGACAGCTTCTGCTGATTGGCTCAATTCAAGATGCTGGTTTTGTTGTCACACCACCCTACCTGTAAAACAGTGCCTTCTGCAAGAAATTGTTTATTTATGCTTATTTGAAACTGAAGGTACCAGTGTAAGTCGCTGCTCCTGTCTAAAATTCGAAATGCATTCATGACATTATAATGCACTACGATGAGATAACTGACAATCACGCATGCCTTGGCAGTTGTACATCAAAATGACGAATGCCCCTATTGACAAACTGAACACATGGGGAGTGACTGATGAGTTTTCATTTGATAAGCTTTTCTGTAACACCCTTGCTGTGCCTTCCCTTTCACCATTCATTAAAGTCATGTTCTTTTTTTGCCTTTGTGCTTCAACGCCCCATTGTTACCTCCCTTTACTGCAACCCTACATATCCCTGTGTGGCACCTCTAGTTTTCATGGGTGTCAATTTTCTTTTGTTTTGTTTTGCTGTAGGGAGTGAACATGCCTTTGTATCGGGTGATCTAAATTGGGTGGGTGGCACTTATTTTATGGTCGTGCCCTGTAGAAAGTTCACTAAGGGTCTGTAATGCCTTGGATCAAGAGACAAATCTACCCAAAAATAAATAATTTGACAGGACCTATTTGAAATTTTTATTATATGCTACATAGCATTGCTCCATAACAAACATTAAACAGAACCAGATGACTGAGCTATCAACATAGGCTTTTCAGAGATGAGTGAAGGGAGTTCGATGTTTTAGGGAGTGATCAAGAACCAGGTCCGTAGAATGGAAAACAGGAACCAAGTAACTCGTCCAGACTGCAAAATGCATATAATACATTTAAACAATGTTTTTCATCAATGCTTTAATGGATAACACAATAACATGGTAAGCACCAGTGGGTATGCGTAGTTTCCAAACAAAGGGGTGCTAGTGATCCTGGAGTCAGCATTGCTAGCCTAGTAGTGTGTGACAGTATGAGCAAAGACTTACAAAACTAAATCCCCATGTATGCATGCATTGTCCGTGGCTGTTATGAGAAAAAGAGGGATCTAGACAGTAAGTTATACTCACCTGATTTGTAGTCTTGAACTATGGCTTCATGCCCCTCCATGCTTTTGGCCTCTCCAAGTTTCAGCTGCTTGCACCATCATGGATTCCTTTGGGTTATAGCTAAAACCTAGTTCTGATTTAATTTTTTTACAGGACAACCAAAATCTACAGTGAGGCAATGCAAGTGGGAATCTGGGCAACATTTTTTGCTATAATCCAAGCTAGGGTACACTGCGTTGGAAAGATAATTTCGAATGCATTATTAATTACTGGCATGAAGCGGTCCACCGGTCCATAACCTGCGGGCCATCCTTGTGGTGTCAACAGAATACTGAATGCTGGGAAAAGCAGACACATGCTCATAATGTGAAATGTAAATTACATTTCCCAGAATTCAATGGGATGTTGGCTAAAAAACCATGCCTGTCTAAATGTGCATTTGTAAAGTGCAACAGTCTCAAAGTATTCAGAGAGGGAGTTCTCCTGGCTATCTTGCTTATGTGGTTCAACAAAATGTTCTCACAATGGTTGTTGCGATACAATCTCGCTTTTAATTGTGCAAGTGATGGTTGTTCTACAAATTGTTGGAATGCGTATAGTACATCCTGGTCATGACCAGGAAACGAACCGCGGACCTGCCATCAGGGCCCAACAGCAGCCACTGTCTCTACAGGACAGCAACCCACAACTATGTACCAGGACCCCACAGGGGGCACCAGACTGCACACAATAGCCTTGATAAAGACCCACAGGTCGAAACACGTGTCGGCTGACAACTAGGGGACACAAGAGCCCCAGATGTACTATACACATTCCAACAATTTGTAGAACAACCCATCACTTGCACAAATAAAAGCGAGATTGTATCGCAACAACCATTGTGTGTGTTGGGTGTCCTGACCCACGTTTGGACTATTATGCTGCAACACTTGGTGCTGTGGGCTTAGGAAATCCAAGAGGGCGGAAAAGCCCACATTTGTGCCAGAATCCTGGAGAACCGTGCAGTCTTTGCGCACAACAAAATGGTCGCCTGACCTGCCACCCACCAGTGTGAGCGTGAGGGGCCAGAAGCGCCATCAGTGAAATCAGTGCTAAGGAATATGGTGCTGTTCAAAATCTGTTGTTATTAATGTCAAAAATGGGTGCAATACTGGTGCTCACCACTACCAGAAAGCCGGCGTTTTAAAACCACCAGACACTTGTGTAAAACTGAACAAATGAACCAAACCAGGCCAAAGAAAGACTTACTAAGGGGTGGATACAATGTAAAACTATATTCTGAAATGACTTGAAGGAAGTAATTGTCTAACGTATGTATTGAAAATAGCTGGGGATGTCAGCAGCTTAAGTGAATTTGGGTTTAAAGCCACTAAAATCGAAATGTTTAGAATAAATGAGTGACCTACTTTTGAGTGTCACATAGGTTGCAATTGTTTAAATGTCCTAGTTCTGAACTTAGAATCAGTGTTCTAGCTGCATGTGTAAAAATTGCAAGTTTGGTTTGAATGTAGAAAACTGGGAACCAAAGTGACATTTAGCTGAAGCCTGGCTTAAAGAGATTGAATTCTGCCTGACAACTACCCCCGACAGGAGTTGAAACTTGATCAGCAGCGGTGTTCCCAGGCCTGGTTGCATTCTGCTGCCCCTGCCAAAAGGAGATGACACCTCTCTGATTGAATTAGAGGAGTGGCACCTGGGGACTGCAGGAAACTGAACAAAGCACTGTCTTGGGCTCAGGCAAATGTTATATTGGGGGGGGGGTCGTAAAATAGCTTCCTCTCGGGTGAAGTGGGAGGAAAAGTGCCTCTGTGAGCAAGCTGAGCTTGGGGGAAGTGGACAAACCAGAAATTCCACCATGTGCTTTGGCAAACCACACCCATTTGTGGCCAGAGCATAATTTTAAAAAGATGGATAATTCATAGTGCGGACTTGTAAAAATTATATAAATAATATCATAATTCTTGTGAATTTTCTGTGCACATTTTAAGAGGTGTCAGGACTCTGTGGTATGTTCTGGGGAGTAGTAGCGGAAAATAAGGTTGTTACTCCAAATGTACTCCAAATGTATGCATGTTAAAAATCTGACGCTTTATCATCTGAAACCCATATCCTTTGTGCACATTTGTGTAAAATCTGGAAAAGCCCAATCTTCAATTGAATCCCTGCGCAGCACGCTGACGGAGAACTCCAGGATCCAGAACTTAACTCCAGAACTTAAAGCAGAGGCGCCTGGCCCACCAGCTAAATCCTTTTTCAGCAGACCTTCAGAATCCAGCAATCCAACCAAACTATTCTACAGCCGGGGGAGCTGTTGAATTCTTTGCCAAGAACTTTTCCCAGAACTGGTAGCAGACCCAGAAAGAAGTGCTGATAGCAGAACCGCAGACCAGACCCAGACCGCTGTGAGCAGAACCAGTACCCAGTGGCGAGAGAACCGCCGCCAATCCTGACCCGATCCGTGACGAAGTTGCATTCCTGTCCAAAATATAGTGTGAGTACTCAGCTAGAACTGTGCAAAACCAATCTCTTAGTTTAAAATAATCTAATTCAAACTATTTTAACCTACTGAGAACTGCATCATAGAAATCGTGTCCCTCCTGTTGATTCAAAGCTGCAAAACTATCATCTGTCATTCTGAGTTTTACTTTTATTTTGAGAATCTACCTTCACAAAATCGTCTGTATCTCTTGAACCGTTTGTGCGAGATTTAACTTTTATTTTAAAGCTGAGATTCTAAGCTTTCCAACAAGCTCTAAACCGACTTGCTACTCCTTATAGTTCCTTCGTAATTGCGCTCGACGCACGTGACTAAATTGCCGCAATTTGACATTGAGTTTCATTTCAGCCACGTGTAAAAATATTTGTCTTTTGCTTCCATTACGAAATTCCGTTTTCAACCTGGTAACCATCCCTGAATCATTGATAGGGCTGGCCTGAACTGATTTAAAGTATCTCTCATTCACCCTGAACCTCTAGAGGGAATTAAAATCATTTTTAGCATATTTTTCCCTTCTTTGCATACCACCTTTAAAGTACTTTGCCTGTGTTTAAAATCATCCCTGTTTCTCTAAGCTTGCTAGGGGGGAACTGAATTCGTATTGTACTGTGATTGTATTCCTGAAGACTGTGTGTGTCACTTCCACCTCCTTACATTGCATAGAGGGGGGTGGGGGGGTGAATTGCCAAAAGGGGAAAAGTGATTATATTATGTTTTGCTGAAATCATATCAAGTTTATTCCTGTGTTGCTTCTTTTCCACCTTGCATTTCCTTGCACCATATAAAGCATTCTCAGCTACCTTATCCTCTATCCTACTCCTAAGTAATTAAACCAGTGTGCTAGTACAACATCATCCATTGTAGATCACTCACTGTCATATGTCTAAGTGTGATATCAAATATTAATTTATTATAAAAGTGTGGTATATATCTATTGTTTAATTTTTCAAATAAACCTTTTTAATTTGCAAAACAAACCTACTTCTTGGCTCAGTGGGGTCAGGAGGATTCTAAGAGAGGGCCGTTATATAAGGGTTTATCATCCAGAGTATAACTTGTCATAAAAATATATAAATAAGGGCTTCCCTTGGGCGTCCCAGACGAGGCACTGACTTAGTGGGATTGCTGAATTGAAGTCGCTTAACATGTGAGAACATTTTCTTGGAACCACATAAGCAAGATAGCCAGGAGAACTCCTTCTCTGTCTACTCAACAATTGGGGTTTTGGCTAAACCCCTACAGCTCCTGTGATCTTGCGACATATGAATCCTATCTGAATGCACAAGGAACAATAGAGCTTAGCAAAGGTCAACTCCAAATCTAGAGCAAACCATTTTCCTACCCGTCTCAAAGTATTGCATGGTTTCTTGGCACTTGTGGCAATCTCTGTTGACAAGAAGATATTCTGAAAAATAAGGATATCAGTGCAAGAATTTTTCATGGTTTTCTGGTTCAGGTACTCTGGGTATGTACTCGAGTGGTAGGCTACGGTGCACAGATTTTCCAAAGTTGTTGGGGCCCTTAGGTGGGCAGGTAGTGTGTGGCAGTGAGATGGTGCATCAATGATCAGTGTAAATGTGTGGGTGCATTTATTTTTATTATGGTATTTATTGAGTGCGGACCTAGCTTCGACAAGCACTGAA
Organism: Ambystoma mexicanum; assembly: GCF_040938575.1. Taxonomy (NCBI): domain Eukaryota; kingdom Metazoa; phylum Chordata; class Amphibia; order Caudata; family Ambystomatidae; genus Ambystoma; species Ambystoma mexicanum. The sequence continues at coordinate 150,606,099 of NC_090935.1, read as the reverse complement.
GCACTTTACAGAATCATACAACAATACACATACAGAACAGAGCACTTTACAGAGGTATAACAGTACAAATGCATAAGGTTTAAGTTACTTACCTCTAACTATTGTTCTCCAGCATGGGTCTGGCATGGATTCACATGCTCATGAATAAGCCCTGTCGTTAGGCTGGGAATCCTCAGTAAAAGAAAAAACTGTTTCACTTTCACTTTACAACTGTATTTCTCCACTAAACCAATCACTGTCCTCTGGGTCATACTGCCTTCATCCAATGACAGTCCTCCCCCTAAGCTCCACCCCTGGTGGCCATCTTCAGATTTGGTAAGCACGTTAATTGGCAGTATGAACCAAGAAGAGCCACAGACGGGAAGGAGGAAGGGTTTACATGTGAACCCATGCCAGACCCATGCTGAAGAACAATAGTTACAGGTAAGCAACTTCTACCTTCTCCGACATGGGGTCTTGCATGGATTCACATGCTCATGAATAACGATTACACTGCAGTACAAATACACAACCACGGGAGGTGGCAAGGCTCGACAGAAGCAATAACACAATCGCCTCTCCATCAGACTTGCCTCAAGTGAACAGGTAGCAAAGCACCACTTGGCCGACTCTGGACTCCTACCTGGAATCCCTGTTGACGCAGTACAACCTCTTGACGGTGTGCGTAGACCTCCACATAACAGCCCTGCAAATGTCGAGCTGGGGCAAACCAGAGAGAAACGCCTTTGTTGCTGCAATGGCTCTGGTGGAATGGGCTCTCAGTCATGCTGGCAGCGGCCTGCTCACCAGTCGCTGACAGTGCATGATGCAGCCAGAGAGCCACCTGGAGATGGAAGCCTTTGATAAGGCTTTTCAGTGATTTACAGGTCCAAAGTTGACACACAACAGAGAAGTCTTCCAAAAATTCTTTGTACGTGTCATGTAGAAATTCAAGGCACAAAGCACGTCCAGCAAATGCAAGACTCTCTCCACTGGTGACAATGGATTTGGGAAGAAGACAAGTAACACCAAAGGTTTGTTGAGGTGGAACTCTGATGGCACCTTTGGCATAAAAGGTGGGGTGTGTACGCAGTACCACCTTTAAAGCGTCTAACAACAAGTAAGGCTGTTTGCATGACACGGCCTGGATTTCCCCGACCTTCCTGGCGAGGTGAGAGCCACGGGGAAAACAGTCTTCCATGAGAGGAATTAGCGTGGTACTTGATGCATAGGTTCAAAAGGAGCTCCCATGAGCTTAGTCAGTAATGCATTGAATTCCCAAGCCAGGACTGGAGCCCTCACCAGTGGAAAAGTCCTGAAGAGCCCCCTGAGGATCTCTTTGACAAGCCTGTGCGACCACAGGGAGGGTCTAATATATATGCACCTTGATAGAGGCGTGAGCCAATCCAACTTTGGTCAAGTAGAGAAAGTAGGGTAGGAGTTGAGGGGCTGTGACCCGCAGGGGGGTTGCCTCTTGAGTTCGGCACCACAAAGAGAAACGCTTCCATTTATGGCCGTAGCATTTCAACGTCAACGTGGCTCTGGCCAGGATCTCCTTCGATTCCGCATAACCTCCAAATTCTAAGGCTGCAGGAGCCATGCCCTCAGGTTCAGCCACCCAGTGTCGTGCTGCAGCATTGCTCCTCCCTCTCTAGTGAGAAGGTCCGGGAGCGGTGGTCGCCTGATGGAACACCAACGTGTGCCCCTGTCAGAGAGCGTCAAGCACCCATCTGTCTGTGGTGATCTTTTTCCACGTGCTGAAGAACTTTGCCAGCCGGCCCCCTACTGGGGTGCATAAGTGAGGACCCGGGCCATGGTCTGTTCAGGCCTGCTTGGGGTCAGAGCTCTGCCCTTCAGTCGGCTCCGGCTCTGTCCTCCGCTGCCTTGAGGGTGACCCCTGTATATTTCTTGCATGGAGGAGCATGAAGGCTGCATGTTTGGGGTATTTTAACCCTTGGAAGATCTGCCGAGTTTTCTTTTGGATGAATAAAAGGATGGCAGTTATTGTTGCTGTAAGGTTCCCAGGGAGCGCGCCTTCTCCATGTCATCCTTCATTGCTTGCAAAGACTCGTCGACTGCCTTGCCGGATAGGTTTTTTCCGTCGACTGGCATATCCAGCACTTTAGCCTGAACGTCCTGGCGGATGTTTGTTGCCTTCAACCAACCTTGCTGACGCAAAGACACCCCAACCACCATCTGGCGGAAACTTGTGTCCGCAATGTCAACTGCCACTGTGATGGCGTGGTCCGAGTCTACTTCCCCTTCTTGAAAAAGTTCTAGTGACTCGACCTGCTTGTCCTCGGGCAGGAATTCTAGGATCGGACCCAGCTTGTACCATAGTTACTGGTGATATCGGGGCAAAATGGTTAGGGCATTAGCTGCCTTGATGGCAGAGGCTGCTGTATAAATTATCCTCTTGCCCATTGCATCCAGCTTCTTCCCCTCCTGGTCCGGAGATACCAAGGCTGCCGACGATGGATTTGCCTAGCGATTCCTGGCTGTGGCCAAGACCACAGAGTCAGGCGAGGGCTGAGACCTTAAGCACCTGGGTGCAGAATCTCATACCCTGTGCTTTTTGTCCAATCCCTCACGCTTGGGCCGTGCCATACTCCGATTCTTCATTAATACCAGGCCTTCCTCCCAGATGTCATCCAGGAAGGGAACAGACATGATGGTCTTTCTTCTTGATTCGTGTCGCTGGTACAGGAAACCCTCCTCCTTAGTCTCCTCGGGGACCAAATGAAATGGCTCAGAGGCCCTTGACATCATGGAATGAAAGGTTCCAACTTCGTCCAGTGGGGAGACCCTCTGGGGCTTGTCAGCTTGTGATGTTTCTCTGTTAGCCAGGAGAAAGTCGCCCTCGTCGTTGCCCGTAGCCGTGTCCGTGCCTGTGTCCGTAGCTGGGGCTCCGGGAGGGGTTGTGTCATGGCAAGTTGGTTCTGGTAGAGGGGTCGGATGACACCGAGGACCAGCGCACCCCTTAGACTTTCTCTTAGACAGGGATGTGCTCAACCTTGGAAGCCCTCGTTGAGGCATAGGCCCCGGTGCCGGGGGCATCCTCTGCTGCATTTCCGTGAACACTGTGTGCAGAGTCGTTAGAATATCCAGCAATACGTCCCTCGGTCTAGGGGTGAAAGGAGCCAGTTGCATAGGGTCTGGACTGACGCATCTCCTCTTGCGAGTAGGGGACTTCAGTCCACCGGCCCAAGATCCTCCCCCTTCATGATCTGTGTAGTAATCATCAGGCAGATTAATGTCTGCCTCGTCGGAACTTGGGTAAATCTGCTCCGATCAGGAGAAGCCCGTGGGTCCACATACCAAAGGGATTCCACCAGAGGGTGGGGGGGCCTTCTCCCCCTCAGGCGGCTGCTGGGTCAATGCGGTCACCACGTCTTGCCCCAACCCGTGCGTTGTTGCTGCCTTTGTAGCCGTATCTTGCTGTGGGGTGGTCGTGGCAGACACTTCCTTCGTGGACCCACTCTCCATCGTTGTCATGGTAGACGTCGACTTCGTTGACTATGTGCCTATCAAGGCCCTCGTTGACGGCACCGCCTTTGACTCAGTTGACCTGGCAGGCTGCAAAGTCTTAGTTAGCTTTGACAAGTCCTCTCCAGACTTGTCCCTCGTCGGTTTATCTGCTGACGTACTGAGTTTCGACAGGGTTTGGGACTTTCTCTTAGAATAGGTCCCTTTCCTCAGCAGGCTCACTGTGGAGGCTGATGGTGATAGCAAACGCGTTCTACCTGACTCGAGACCCGCATCAGCAGCGAACCCACGTCACAGTGCTTAGCCTTTTCTTGGACCCCCTGCGAGCGGGTCATCCTCAAAGGATCTCAACCTCCTCCCAGAGGGAGTCCGCTCCTCGGACCGGCTGGCCCAAGGTGAGGCCTAGCCCTGCCCGGAGGTTGAGCCAGTGGCCTTGCTCGACTTGAGCAATGCTGAAAGTATGCTGTAGCGTTCTTTCTTGGTTTTCTTCGAGAAACCACGGCACAACTTGCATCCCTCCTCATTGTGGTTCATATGAAGGCAATATGACATGCATTACTCACCGTAATAGCATTTCTGATGATTGTATCTGCTTAGATTCACATGCTGTGGTCCGACATCCAGTGGTAACTGCAGAGTATTGCATCTTGTCTTTCGGGGACCGAAAGGGGACATCGGCATAGGTGTGTCTGTAACACTATCCCTATCGTGACGTGTGTAGTACCCAAAATCCCTCAAGAGCTGAGGTCCCTCCGATTGTATTTTTTCTGCCATGAGGGAGCCAAAGGCTATAGTGAGTGAGTACATAATGAGAGAAAGTAGTAAGACGTCTATGTTCCTTCCACCCCGAACAAGGAGGTAGGGAGGGCACATGTGAATCTAAGCAGATACAATCATCAGAAATGCTATTTGTAACGCTCACCTGATTCCCGCAGAGGCGCCGGTCTTGACTGGGTGAATGCTGTATCTTCAAAGGTGATGTGTAACACACGGTTGGCTCTTTGGGCTGGACCTCTGTGCACTGTATGTCTGACTCGAAGAGTAAGATGTCTGCAGATAGAAAATATGGGATTAATGAACTGGGGTTATTGGGTGCCTCTCTCCTCTTCCCTTTCTCTTCTCCTGTAGAACCCCAAAGGTTAACACCCTCACCTTAGGTAAGTGAACGCCAAGCTCTCCATCTGCCTCGGGGCAGGGTGCCGTAACCAGTTTCTTCACTGGATAAGGGTGCAGGCCTCTTGACCTTAGAGGACTGCTGTCCGTCGTTAACTGCACGAACGGTAAGTTCTGGGCACTTCAAATGTCTTAAAAGTCTTTTGTAATGATATCTCTTGTTTTGCAGGGTTCCGGCGATGGCGGATGGCGGGCTGATGAGAGTTGAGGATCGAACCCGCGTGAAGAATAGAAGCGCCTGGAAGCACGTAAGTAAGCGCTTGTAGCCTGCTTCACTATGCGCACTAACTGTCCCTTTTATCTTGCAGGTACAAGTTCGGAGCTTTAGAGAAGCTGAAGGGTGCTGGAACACCCACTGGATTCGGCGTGGGAAGGAGTAATGGCACGTGAGTAATAAAGTTGCCCAATGTCTTTAAACGCACCTTCTTTTGTCTTTCAGATGCGGGATGCAGCGCCGAAGGCCTCCGGAGCGTGCGAAGAGCTGGTAAGCCTTTTGTCTTTCAGATGCCGGAATGCAGCGCGAGGCGTTGGTGACAGCCGATGGACCAGGTAAGAGATGCGCTGCCAATGAAGACCGTAGTGCTAACCTGTTCTTTCTTTGTCTTTACAGGTGCTGCTGAAGACTGGATTCCAGGATGGTAAGCCTTTGTTCCCTTAGGCCCAGGATCAGAAGCAGAAGACACGATGAGCGTTCTGCTGCAGAGAATGCAGAATAACGCAAAGCAAGATTAATCCATCGGGTGTGGTTTAAATAGCCTCCTGTAGTGCTTAGGTGTCTCCTTCCACAGCCACGCCTAGGTAAGAAAAGAGTTCCTGCTTTCCAGAAGAGTTCCAGTGTTCTGAACCTAGGGAGTGGCTCCTGCCCCACCCAACAGGAAAAGTAGTCCCAAACAGAAGAGGATCAGGGGTTCAACTGGCAGGTAAGTAAGCAGCATGGTCTGCTGCAGGTAAGTCCACCCAAGCATTATGAGCCCTGATCTTTTGGAAGCAGAGATCATGACAGCACCCCCCCTCAAGGCCCCTCCCAAACCGGGCTTCTCCGGGGGTTTGGGCTTGTTAGGAAATGTTCGATGAAATCTTTTGATTAGACGAGGCGCGTGGACATATTCTGCAGGTTCCCAGGATCTTTCTTGGGGACCGTAGCCTTTCCAGTCAATCAGGTAAAATAGTTTAGATTTGGAGATCTTGGAATCCAGGATGCTTTTGACTTCAAACTCGAGTTCTCCATCAACTAGAATAGGTTTTGGAGATGTAGTTAGTCGGGTTTGAGGTTGCACAGGTTTTAATAGAGAGACGTGGAAGACCGGATGTATCTTCATGTGAGGGGGCAAGTCCAACTTGACCGCTACTGGATTTACTATGGTAGTGATGGAATAGGGACCAAGGTATCTTGGGTTGAATGTGCGTGGTCCTTTTAGAGGTAGATATTTGGTGGATAACCAGACTTGATCTCCTACTTGATATTGGGGGGCTTCCTTCCGATGTTGGTCTGCTCCTTTCTTGTATTGTTCTTTAGCCCTTTGAAGGTGAGAAACGGCTTCCTTAAAGGCTTGGGTGATTGTAGAATGCAGGTGGTCTACTGCTGGTGTTCCAAGATCTTGGAGTGGATCCAACTCCGAGGTTCGAGGGTGACTATCGTATAAAAGAAAAAACGGGGTCTTCCCCGTTCCCGAGTGGACAGAGTTATTGTAGGCATATTCGGCTATCCAAAGGATATCTTTCCAAGTTTTTTCAGTTTGTTGTAGCATGCAGCGCAAATACTGTTCCAGAGTTTGATTGGTCCTCTCGGTTTGTCCGTCGGTTTGAGGGTGGTGGCTGGTCGAAAGTCTCACATCAATTTGAGCCGACCGACAGCAACTTCGCCAAAAATGAGAAATAAATTGACTACCTCGATCCGAAATTAGAACTGAAGGAAAACCGTGCAGTCGGACGATGTTTTCGAGAAATTCTCGGGCCAGAGTTGCTGCTGTTGGTAAGCCTTTGAGTGGAATGAAATGCGCCATCTTGGAGAATAGGTCCACGAATACTAGGATCATATTGTATCCGGAGCATGGAGGTAGATCGGTGATGAAGTCCATAGAAAGCGTATGCCAAGGGCGAGGCGGGATGTCAATAGGGCGTAAGAGGCCGGCTGGTTTTTCCTTTTGACTCTTGTTTTGGGCGCATACTCCACAGGACATTATAAAGTCTCTGATATCTTTTTTCCAAGACGGCCACCAGAAGTAGCGTTTGATCTTTTCCGAGGTCTTGGTCATACCGGGATGTCCTTCCATTAAAGAATCGTGATAACAAGAGATTATCTTTTTCTGTAAATCTGTGCTGGGCAGGTATAACCGTTCTTGGAAATATAATAGGTTGTCCTTCACCGTAAAGTCCTTTCCCTGCAGATGCCAATTCTGTATGTCTGCTGGAGTTACCAGTAGCCTGGCTTTATCCATAACTTCCTCTATGGATTGTGTGGCGATTACACCTAGAATTCTTTGTTCGGGAATGATAGGTACAGGTTTAGGATTGATCAAATGTTCTTCCACTCCCATCCGAGAAAGGGCATCAGCTTTACCGTTTTTTGTAGCAGGTCGATAGGTAATTATGAAGTCAAATTCGGCAAAGAATAGTGCCCAACGGAGTTGCCTAGAGGATTGAGCTTTTGCGGTTTTCAAATATTACAGGTTTCGGTGATCTGTATTCACAGTAATGGTGTGTCGGGCCCCCAGAAGATAATGCCGCCAAGCCTTAAAGGCGGACTTGATAGCTAGAAGTTCCTTATCAGTAATAGTGTAATTGATTTCAGGAGGCGAGAATTTGCGGGACCAAAATGCCACGGGATGCAACTGATTGGTTACTGGGTCCTTTTGTGATAGAACTGCCCCCATGGCAAGGCTCGAAACATCAGTTTCAACGATGTAGGGGAGTTCTGGGCGAGGATGTTTTAAGATCGGTGCAGAGATAAATCTAGTCTTCAAATTCTGGAAAGCTTGTTCCGCCTCGGTAGACCATTCAAAACGTTTGTTTTTCTTTAACAAGGCGGTGATGGGCTGGACTATTCGAGAGAATTCGGGGATAAACCTGCGGTAAAAGTTAGCGAAGCCTAACATGCTTTGAACACCTTTTACGGAGGATGGTGATGGCCATTTGAGAATTGCATCGACCTTCTTTGAATCCATACGCACTCCGCTAGGTGATAATATGAATCCCAAGAATTCAACTTCAGTCACGTTGAAAACACATTTTTCCAACTTAGCGAAAAGTTTGTGTTGACGCAATCTCTCGAGGACCATTTTCACGTGTTTCCGATGTTCAGTTTCCGATGAAGAATAAACGAGGATGTCGTCAATGTAAACAACACACACATCTATGAGCTCTCTGAGGACATCGTTCATAAAATATTGAAAGGCGGCCGGGGCATTGCAAAGTCCGAAGGGCATGACCTGATATTCAAATACTTGGTGCGGAAGGCCGTCTTCCATTCATCGCCCTCTTTTACTCGTACCAAGTGGTAGGCTCCTCTAAGATCCAGCTTTGTATATATGCATGCTTTTCTGACTTGGTCCAGGAGTTCAGGGATCAAAGGTAACGGATATCTATTCTTAACGGTGATCTGGTTCAGGGCGCGATAATCTATACAAGTTCTAAGGTCCCCTTCTTTTTTTGGAACGAAGAACAAAGCTGAGGAAGCAGGGGACTTGGAAGGACGAATAAACCCATTCGCTAGGTATTGATCCAGGTATTGTCGGAGGTGAAGATTCTCAGGCTCAGTGAGGGCATAAATTCTACTACAAGGAGGAGTAGATCCAGGTATCAGGTCTATCTGGCAGTCATAAGACCTATGAGGAGGTAGAGAGTTAGCCTGATCCTTCCGGAAAACATCTTGGAATTCTAGGTATTCAGGAGGTAACTGTGGAGCCTCCGAGGAAATTGCTGCCAGTGCAACACCAGGTCGAGGGTGACAAGTAGAGACACATTCTGGAAACTGAACCGTTCTTGCTCGCCAATCGATCTGAGGATTGTGCTTCTCTAACCAAGGAATTCCTAGAATAATCTGGAACTGAGGGGCCTTGATCACATCGAACACGATCTTCTCATGGTGTCCATCTTGACTTACTAGCGTCACTTCTTGGGTGGTATGCGTTACTGGTCCGGAGGCTATCTCCGTACCATCCACCGTAGTAATGACGTCCTTTACAGCCTTTGGACAAAGAGTCAGATTCATCCTCAAAACCATTTCATGATCCACATAATTGCCGATGGCACCGCTGTCGACGTAAGCTTCAATCGCATGTAATCGATCCGGATGTTCAGGGCTAATGAGGACCATAGGTATCACGAAATGCGAGGTCACGGAACTGGTTTTAACGCTCGGCAAGAGGACCTCTATTCTTGTCGGGCGAGGTTGTTTCCCTGCTCAGAGTTTGTGACCCTGGTAACTGCAGCTCCTACTGCCTTCTTGGCTGGTTTCACCGGACAGTCTCGAAGAAAGTGCCCCGAGTTTCCGCAATAGAGGCATAATTGCAGCTGCTTTCTCCTTTCCCGCTCCTTTTGTGTTAGTGGTCCTTTCAGGCCCCCTATTTGCATGGGTTCCCCGGAGTCTACTCCTTTGGTAGGAGTTGGTGGTTTGGAAAATACTCGAGCATCAAATTTGGAACGATCGGCCTTCCTGTTCTGCAGTCTGTGGTCAATTTGAACGACTAAATCAATATAGTCCGAACAGTCTTGCGGGGGATTCACTACTTGGGCTAACACATCTTTGAGCTCTCCACGTAGACCTCTATAAAACAGCGTAATCCTTTTGTCCTCAGGCCATCGAGTTTCCACTATCAGTCTGTTGAAAGACGCAATATAAGCCAAAAGGTCTTGATTACCCTGTTGCAATGAAAGGAGCTCATTGTCCAAGGCCTGCCACTGTGAATGTCTTGCAAACAGTTTTTCCATACTGAACTGAAAAGCTTGAAAATCATGGAGAACCGGATCATCTTGATTAACTAGAGGGATCGACCAGTCTGCCGCATTGCCACTAAGGTACGAAAGCACGAAAGCTACCTTAGCTTGATCAGTTGGAAAGGCTGCTGGCCGGCATAAGAAGTGCAACCGGCACTGATTAATAAATACTGCAAACCTCTTTGGGTCACCAGAAAATCGTTCGGGCGGAGCCAGAGGTACATTCCCAGGTAGGTTGATCTGCACTGGGTTCGTAGAGGATGTTGAAGGAAGATTTGCCCCTGATGCGGGTAACAGAGTTTGTCCGGCTTGTGACTGTAGCAATTGTCTAGCGAGATCGTCTGTTCGCTCCTTGGAAATAATCAGTTCCCTTCTTAGAGCATTCGTTTCCTGACGGGCTGCATGCACTTCTGCTCTTAGTTCCCCAAGTAACTGGGCTAGCTGGTCGGTATCCGAGGTTTCCATAGCGCCTGGGTGGGAGTTTTGCGAAGGGCTTTGCGTTCTGTAACGCTCACCTGATTCCCGCAGAGGCGCCGGTCTTGACTGGGTGAATGCCGTATCTTCAAAGGTGATGTGTAACACACGGTTGGCTCTTTGGGCTGGACCTCTGTGCACTTTATGTCTGACTCGAAGAGTAAGATGTCTGCAGATAGAAAATATGGGATTAATGAACTGGGGTTATTGGGTGCCTCTCTCCTCTTCCCTTTCTCTTCTCCTGTAGAACCCCAAAGGTTAACACCCTCACCTTAGGTAAGTGAACGCCGAGCTCTCCATCTGCCTCGGGGCAGGGTGCCGTAACCAGTTTCTTCACTGGATAAGGGTGCAGGTCTCTTGACCTCAGAGGACTGCTGTCCGTCGTTAACTGCACGAACGGTAAGTTCTGGGCACTTCAAATGTCTTAAAAGTCTTTTGTAATGATATCTCTTGTTTTGCAGGGTTCCGGCGATGGCGGATGGCGGGCTGATGAGAGTTGAGGATCGAACCCGCGCGAAGAATAGAAGCGCCTGGAAGCACGTAAGTAAGCGCTTGTAGCCTGCTTCACTATGCGCACTAACTGTCCCTTTTATCTTGCAGGTACAAGTTCGGAGCTTTAGAGAAGCTGAAGGGTGCTGGAACACCCACTGGATTCGGCGTGGGAAGGAGTAATGGCACGTGAGTAATAAAGTTGCCCAATGTCTTTAAACGCACCTTCTTTTGTCTTTCAGATGTGGGATGCAGCTCCGAAGGCCTCCGGAGCGTGCGAAGAGCTGGTAAGCTTTTGTCTTTCAGATGCCGGAATGCAGTGCGAAGACCTCCAGAGCATGCGAAGAGTAGGTAAGCCTTTGTCTTTCAGATGCCGGAATGCAGCGCAAGGCATTGGTGACAGCCGATGGACCAGGTAAGAGATGCGCTGCCACTGAAGACCGTAGTGCTAACCTGTTCTTTCTTTGTCTTTACAGGTGCTGCTGAAGACTGGATTCCAGGATGGTAAGCCTTTGTTCCCTTAGGCCCAGGATCAGAAGCAGAAGACACGATGAGCGTTCTGCTGCAGAGAATGCAGAATAACGCAAAGCAAGATTCATCCATCGGGTGTGGTTTAAATAGCCTCCTGTAGTGCTTAGGTGTCTCCTTCCACAGCCACGCCTAGGTAAGAAAAGAGTTCCTGCTTTCCAGAAGAGTTCCAGTGTTCTGAACCTAGGGAGTGGCTCCTGCCCCACCCAACAGGAAAAGTAGTCCCAAACAGAAGAGGATCAGGGGTTCAACTGGCAGGTAAGTAAGCAGCATGGTCTGCTGCAGGTAAGTCCACCCAAGCATTATGAGCCCGGCGCTTCCAGCGCTGGGACTGGGCATCTTTATGAGCCTGGTGCCACTGGCGCAAGGACAGGGTCCAAAAGGTCCCAATTGGGACTGGCTGGCATTCCGAACCGGGGTTATGGGTCTGCTTCCAAGGGAGTCGGGCAAGTCCTGATCTTTTGGAAGCAGAGATCATGACACTATTACGGTGAGTAATGCATGTCTTCTGATGCTTGTTAATCTGCTTAGAATCACATGCTGTGCATAGACTAGCAAGCAGTACCCGGAGTTTGAGGTGGGTTGTGAGAAGGAACAGTAGAGAAAAGATGTCTTAGTACTGCTTGTCCCACCTGAGAATCAGACCTAGAATGAGTGTCTAGGCAATAGTGTTTTGTAAAGGTGTGTACAGAACTCCAGGTTGCCGCTTTGCAAATGGACTCAAGAGGAACATTTGCAATTAATGCTATGGATGCCTCAGTGCCTCGAGTAGTGTGCTCTAGACTTGAAGGGCAGTTCTCTCTTCGCAAGAGTGTAACATAGTGTGATGCATTTGACAATCCACCTTGAAATCGCTGATTTAGAGGCAGAATCCCTTTCTCTACCAGCTGCCACTGAAAAGAAGAATGGTTTAGTTCTTTCCAGGTAAAACATGACTGCCCTGCGCACATCTAGTGTGTGAAGGCTTCTTTCGGCCATGTTAGTGGGGTTCTGGAAGAAAGTGGGTAGTTCGATTGACTGGTTCACATGGAACTTTGAAATGAATTTAGGCGCAAACCTGGGATGTGTGCGCAGAACTACCTTATCTTTGTGGACTGTAATAAAGGGGTCTAATACAGACAGGGCCTGTAGTTCGCTAACTCTTCCGATAGAAGTGATAGCCACTAGGAAGGCTGTTTTATAAGTCAGATCTATCAGACTTGCTTTATGCATGGGTTCGAAGGGAGCTCCCATGAGCCTGGTCAAAACCACATTCAGGTCCCACCCAGGGGCTGGGTGAGAGATGGGAGGATAAATCCTCTTGACCCCTTCCATAAAGGCTTTAATTACTGGTGTTTTCCATCGCGATACTTTTTGTTGTGATGTGGTAAGGGCTGACAGAGCAGCCAGATGAACCTTTACGGAATTGAAGACTAACCCAGAGTCCAGCAGATGGGTTAGATACAACACAATGTGTGAGGGTGAGATATCGAGGGGATTGACGCCCTTGGAATTGCACCAGATGACAAAACGTTTCCATTTGCTGGCATAGCAATAACGTGTATTAGGCTTTCTCGCTTCCCGGAGTATGTCCATGCATCTCTGAGGGAGTTGCAGGTGTCCAAACTCTGATCTCAGGAGCCAGGCTGCTAAATTCAGAGTTTGTGGGAATGGGTGTTGGGTCTCCCCACTGTCCTGAGACAACATGCTGTACAGGCAGGGCAGCTTGACTGGTGGGGAGAGGGACATTTCCATCAGGTGAGCGAACCAGGGTTGGCGGGCCCACATGCGTGGGCACCAGTATCATGGTGACTGGTTCCTGGTGCATCTTGTGCACTATCTTGTTGAGAAGGGGAGTCGGGGGGGAAAAGCGTAGTCAAATTTCCCCGACCAGGTTATCCAGAGACCGTTCCCCTTGGATCGGTTCTGGGGGTACCTGGAGGCGTAGTCTTGGCATTGGGCGTTCTCCTGAGTAGTGAACAGGTTGATCTCTGGGAAACCCCATTCTGCGAAGACGTTGGGCACAATGTCTTCGTGTAGTCGCCATTCGTATTCTTCTGGCAGAGGAAAATCTCTGCTGAGTACGTCTGCCAGAAGATTGAGTTCCCCTGGAACATTTTGGGACAACAAAAAGATCTTGTGTTTGAGAGCCCATATCCAAATGTTTTGGGACAGCTTGGATAGCCCTGGAGAGTGAGTGCCCCCCTGTTTGTTCAGGTAATACATTGCTGTAGTGCTGTCTGTTAGGCTCAGTACTGTCTTCCCTTGCAGGTGCACCTGAAAGGCTTTCAATGCTTTGAACACCGCTAGTAGTTCCAGTAAGTTTATATGGTTGGATGCTACTTGCGGGGACCACACTCCGTGTGCTGTCTGCTGAAGCAGGTGAGCCTCCCACCCCGTGAGAGATGCGTCTGTCGTGAGAGTGGCTTCCACTGCTGGGGTGGCAAAGGTTTTCCCCTTCAAGAGGTTTTCTCTTGACCACCACTGCAGAGAGAGAACGAGGGCTGGCGAGACAACTAACAGATCTTCCCATTGTCCGCTGGCCTGACACCACTGGCTGTTGAGCCACTCTTGCATGGGACGCATGCGCAGCTGCGCGTGGGGAACCAAGTATATACATGATGCCATTATCCCTAGCAAACGCATCGCTTCGCGTGCCGTCACCTCCCGACTGGCTACTTATTGAGGAATCTGAGAGAGCATATTCTGAACCCTCTCACTGGAGGGGAAGACAAGGCCGTCTTTTGTCTGAATTAGCGCTCCCAGAAATTGTTTTACTTGGCTGGGGACTAAGCTGGATTTTTTCTCGTTGATTGAAAAACCCAGGCTGAAGAGGAGATCTACTGTTTTATGGGTGTTCAAAAACAAGCGTTGAACGAGTCCCCTGTAATGAGCCAGTCGTCGAGGTAAGGGTAAACTGGCACTGGGTGTGCTGCTGCCACTGCCAGGACTTTGGTAAACACCCTTGGCGCCGAGGCGATGCCCAAGGGGAGTACTTTGAACTGGTAGTGTTTGTCCTGGATCATGAACCTTAGGTATTTTCTGTGCGTTGGCAACATTGAAATATGAGAGTATGCATCTTTCATATCCAATGTTGTCATGAAGTCCCCCTTTTTCAGCAATGGGATCACCTCCTGCAGTGTTACCATGCGAAACCTCTGGGGCTTTATAAATTGGTTCGCTGGGCGCAGATCCAGAACAGGACACATGGCAAGATCCTTTTTGAGTACAAGGAACTACACTGAATAAATACCCTAGTTTACCTGAAGAATAGAGACGGCTTCTATGGCGTCCTTTCCCAGCAGTGCTTCCACCTCTTGGAACAGGATCTCCATTTGGTCCGGTGAAAGGCGCCGTGTGCGCGGCAGTCTGAACTGTGGAGGTCAGGCGAATTCCACGCAATAACCGTGGGTGACCGTCTTTAAGACCCACTGGTCGGAAGTTATCCCCTGCCATGCCTTGAGGAAAGATGTTAATCGCCCCCCCTGACCGGGGAGACATGGGAGGGGACCTGGACTTGGTGGTCATGTCTGACCAGAGGCTGTGGCTCCTCTGAGATTGCGGCCTCTGCCTCTACCTTTGCCGTGTTTCTGACCCCTTGAGGGGTAGTAAGTAGTGCTTCCGGATGCTTGATTCGTGTTGAAGTTACCCGTGCCGTAGTTGTTCTGACCAGCACAGCTTGTCCTCGAAAGGACCGCCAAGAATTGTTACCCCTCTGGGAGGAGAGTTTTTATGTAATTTGGTGCAAAGACCTGATAGTCTCGTGCTCCTTCTTGGCCGTCTCCAATGCTTCATCAACTGCTTTCCCGAAGAGGTTAGTCTCCTCAATGGGTTTATTAATGAGGGAGGCCTGAGTCTCAGGTCTGAAGCCTGATGTATGCAGCCATGCATGACTTTTCAGAAGAGTACCTTGTGCAAGAGACCTGCCTGCTGTTTCTGCAGTGTCCAGGGTGTTCTTTACCACATTCTGGTTAACCAGTTTTCCCTCCGAAACAATAGCGAGAAGCTTTGTTCTGGCGGGTTCAGAACCTCTTGGAGGCCTTCTTGAAGTAAGTTCCATTGGGCAACAGCATAGCTTGCTAATAACGTAGTATTATTAGCAACCCGAATGGTGTATGCAGCTGCTGATGTGACACGTTTGCCCAGGGCATACAACCTTTTAGACGCCTTGTCCGGTGGTGATTCTCCCGTGGCAAGGGGTACCCCTGCCCTCTTTTGAGTGGTAGTCACTACCAGTGAGTCCGGGATGGCGTGCCCTTTGATATACAGAGGGTCGGTAGGAGAAGGCCGAAATAATTTTTAGACTCTCGGGTTCACTGCCCGTGTCTGAGCAGGTGTGACCAAAGAGAGAGCTACCTGTCTCTTAACAGAGTTAAGAATGGGGATGGATTGACTCGCCGGAGGTTTTTCTTTAATAACATCCTCCACGAAATCCTGCTCAGGTACCGCCTCTTGAGTGGCTATTTTGAATAATTCTGCCGCTTTTTCAACATGGAGTTGAAAGCCACTTGGCCGAAGTGGGCGGAGGAGAATCTAGGCACAAGATATCAGAGTCCTGATCTTGTTGTGTCCAAGGGTTTTCACCTTCCTGCTGGATTTCCTCCCAGTTGTCCGTCGTATCCTGTTGATCCTCCTCATAGTTTTCGAGAAAGGAAGCTTCCTCTTCTTCATTATAGATGTCTCTAAGTATCCATATGGATCATGTCTTCTTGTTGGAAAACCTGAGACTGATCTACTTGAATTTGGG
Organism: Ambystoma mexicanum; assembly: GCF_040938575.1. NCBI lineage: Eukaryota > Metazoa > Chordata > Amphibia > Caudata > Ambystomatidae > Ambystoma > Ambystoma mexicanum. The sequence goes on along the minus strand of NC_090935.1, from coordinate 150,590,309 downwards.
GGTTTGGGTCTATCCAAGCCCTTTTCAGGGGCGGATGATCAGAAGAACTGATAATCCGTTCCAGCCGATCCATACAACAATTTTTCTGTAGTCCATTTAGAGGACCCAAATGGGCCTACGTGAGGAGAAGTGACGTTCTCCGCACTGTGGCGTCGACAGGAACCTCTAAGGGTGTCGGAGAGAGGCTCTCGCTGCGATTCTTCCAATGTTACTTTGGATAGTCGCCGAATCGTTGTGAGACAAAAGCTCAGATGATTTGTCGGCAGTAGAAATACTGTCCGCGCCACCAGGAGGCTTAGCGGTCGGGTTTACGGGTAGAGGCATAGCCGTAGTTTTTGGGCCTACCGAGGCCTTGGCAATCGTCGAAGCATCGGGGTCCCGACTTTCGACGCGTGTAGGTTTTAGAGTAGTGCCCTTGGTTAGTTTTGATTGCCCAGTCGCAATATCCTGCTGCGAATGCGGGGAAGGCTTTGGATCAGAGCGATCCGGGGATCCGGCGAAGACTTCGGCGGCCCCGTTGGTGCTTTTGCCTTTTTTGACGAAGGGTTGTGTGCTTAGTGCGATGCGCTTGTACGCCCCTGTCGCCGGGTGTGGTCCCTGTAGCAAGACCAGAGTCGAGCCTGGAAGGGTCGGGGATGGGCGTGGCGGATCTAGATGTGTCCACCTCAAGGACTATAACATCCGCGTTGGACGTTTAGTCATCCGAAGTACCCCTGTCTCTTTCGGCTGGTGTGGCAGTGGGGGAGAGGGGCTCCACGCGTGACATACCGTACGCGGCTCACCGCTTTACATGACGCTCCTTAAGTGTCTTAGACCGAAGGAGTTTGCACGCTGCACACCGCTTCTCTTCGTGCTCTAGGGGGAGACGGGAGTTACACATCCTGTGTTCGTCCTTTCAAGGATATCTGACTCTACACTTAGGGCAGAATCTGAAATACTAAACAATATGGCCACCCCGACCCCACTCTCCCTACTGTATAGGTCGGCCAGAGGGCCCGACCACGTGGACAGTCCGGTCGCCGGATCTTAGGCTCCAAAATCCACAGCCGTAGGTGATTACCCCGTAGTCTTCATCGAAGATGTAGTTATTGGCGAAGTGACTTAACGGGGAATAAACCGACAATTCGGTAAAGATAAACAATGTCTCTAGTAAGAGCTCCGCTATGGGGCGACCAGTTATCTGGGCGGAAAAAAACAATCTGAGGGACCACAGCACGTGAGTGATTTTGGGTACTACACACGTCACGATAGGGATAGTGTTACAGACACGCCTATGCAGACGTCCCCTTTTGGTCCCCGAAAGGCAATACTCCGCGTTTACCACTGGATGTCGGACCATATGCACAGCATGTGATTCTAAGCAGATTAACAAGCATCAGAAAAGCATTTATGATGCCGATCTTCCACAAATACATTCCTTAATCCACACTTCATGCAGAGTTTGAAGAGGCTTCTGTTTTCCTTCTCCTCAGACATGGCTGAAAGGCGCGAAGTAGGCCCAAGGCCAGGCCTTCTCAAAAATTCGATGAGGATCCGATGGTGGATGAAGATCTTCGGCAGAAGCGGATCCCTGCTGCCGATCTCTTTCCTTCATTGAAGCCAAACAAGTAACATTCGGTCCAAAAAATGTTTTACACTTTATGAAAAAATTTGAAATAGCACTAAATAGCTTGGAGAGCAACTTGAGGACTCAACACTGAAGCATGTGGTCAAAATCTGAAGATGGCCACAAGGGGTGGAGCTTAGGGGGAGGACTGTCATTGGATGGGGGCAGTAGGACTCAGAGGACAGTGATTGGTTTAGACGAGAAATACAGTTGTAAAGCGAAAGTGACACTTTTTTTTCTCTTTTACCGAGTATTCCTAGCCAGACGACGAGGAATATTCATGAGCATGTGAATCCATGTCAGAGCCCATGCTGGAGAACGCAGTGCTTTTCAGAGGTAAAAAAAGAACAGATATACAGTGGGGGTATGATACAGAGGTTCAGAGGGGTACAGCTGTTCACGGTAGCGGAGATGGGTTGATGGCGTCTAGCGAGCCAAGTGGCGAGGGAGCCAACGTGATGGCCTAGGTGTTGAGGAGGAGAGATTTATTGAAGAGGTGGGTCTTGAGTGCTTTTCTGAATTTTAGGAGCGTGGGGGTAAGTCTGATGCTGACGAGAGGAGGTACCATCTGCTTGGGGCATAGGCAGAGAAGGCTTGATTTCTGGTCCTTTCCTTTTTGCACCAGTGGATTTCAAGTGCGCATGTGTCCTGGCTTTTGGTGGTGCGCTGTCCACCAGAGATGCAGAGTTTCTCTGGGAGGTAGCTGTGTGACTTGAGGGTGACTGCATTATAGATTATGTAGCAAGACTTGAAGGTGATTTGTGCATGCAGTGGGAGCCAGTGAAGGCCGATAAGGGTGATGATGTATATGCGTAGACCCTCGATGAGGCATGCTGCTGCGTGTAGGAAACTTTTCAGGGATACAAGGGAGGACGATGGGAGGATTTCGAGGAGGGCATTGCCCCATCCAGTTGGGATATGACCAGTGCTTGAACTGTGGATCTAAAGATGTTGGGAGGGAAGGCTTGACTTTCCGCAGGAGGGAGAAATGATACCAAGCTGTCTGAGTTTTCTTAACTATGTGTGTCTTGAATGAGAGGTGTTTGCCAACGTGGAACCTGATGGACTTGGCATAGTAGGTGAGCTTGGGTGGGAAGTCCTTAGGGTTCATGGTTGATAGCCAGGTCTGCATGTCAGGCTGTTCAGTGTTGATGATTAGTAGGAATTCAATCTTGGAGGGGTTGAGATTCAAGTATGCAATGGACATCTAACAATGGATCAGCAAGAGGCAGGTTTTGAGCCTGTGCATGATCTTGATGTATAGCTGTGTGTCGTCGGCGTATTGGTGGATGTTGTGTGTGGCTAGGAGGGCTCCCAGCAGCTCCATGTATAGATTGAAGATCATTGTGGGAGAGGATGGAAGCCTGCGGGATTCCACAGGTGACTGGTAGCTTTAGAGGAGTCCATCTGAACAAACCTCTGGTGGTTGGCAAGGTAGGACTTGAACCAGCATAAGACAAGGTCTTGAGGGTGCATGCTGGGAGGATGTTGTCTGTATATGATGTGGCTTTGATGGTGGCCAGTATTTCTAGCAGGTCCTCTAAAGAGCACGTCTTGATTGTTGTCCAGGGTGTGGAGATTTCGCAAGGAGGGACGCGAGGTGGGTCTGTGAATGGAAAGCTGGTGTTTATGTTCTGGCAAATCTTGCTGATTTTGTTGATGAAGGTGTTGATGGTGTTGGATTTTTTCGATGGAGTGGTATGGCAGGCTCGGGTAGCGGGGTTGACACAGTGTTTGACCGCATTGAAGAAGGCTCTGTTTTTGTTGTCAGCTTCTGCTATGGTATTGCGTTAGTAGGAGGCCTTGCCTGGGTTAATTAGTTGTGCACAGGTTGCTCAGAGTGCCTTGTGTAGCGCCAGGTAGGATGCGGTCCTGGTGCAGCAGCAGGTTTTCTCTCGTTTTCTGATGACTCTTTCGGTGAGGTCGAGTTCTTGAACATACCAGGATGATGCAGGTGCATTGTTTCAGAGGCATGTGTCGGTCGATGGAGGCTGAGAGGGTGGCGTTGAGGCCTTCCAGTGGAGAATCGCATTTTTGTCGGGGAGTTTGGTCCATGTGAGATGGAGGTTAGCAAGGTCTACCGTGAGGGCTCCCACCGGGAAATTCTTTAAGGACCTGAAGGTTTGCCGGATGGGTTTCTGCTGGGAGTGCTTGACTGGGGTGGTGTGCAGGATGTTGAAAGGCATGGCCAGGTGGTCAGACCAGTCAAGCAGGACCAGTCAAGCAGGAGAGGAGAGCTCTAGTGGAGGGAAGGCAGTGTGGTGATAATCAGGTTAAGGATGTTACCTTTCTCATGCGTTGGGTCTTTCATGTGCTGTGTGAGGCTGAGTGTGTCGAGAAGGCAGAGGAGAGCTTCCTTCATTGGTTTGGTGGTCTTGTTACCTGGTAGGTTGAAGCCACCTGAAAAGATGTTGGCGTGCATGACAGACATGGTGGTGACCAGGTCAGTGAAGATTCCGATGAAGGCAGTGTTGGGTATGGGTAGTCTGTAGATGAGATGGAAGGTGACTGTGTCCATCGAGGAGAGTGGGAAGTAGCAGGAGAGGACTTTGAAGTAGCCAATGTTGTTGACGTGAAGTCTGGTGCAGGGCCACAAGGTTTTGTGGATGACTGCGAGGCCTCCACCTGTCTTGTCCGGCCAGTCTCTTTGTTGGATGCTGTGGCCATAGGGGACAAGGACGTCTAGGATGTGGGTGGGTGTCAGCAAGGTTTCAGTGATGAAGATGGCATCAAGGTTGAGTGTAGTGATGAGGTCAGCAATGTCTGCTGCATGGATGCATGGATGACAGCTGAGCGGTCGTTGGCAAGAATCAACTTCCATGTTGTGGACGGTAAGGGGGTGCCGATGGGCATTGCACGTCGATGGTGGGGATGGCCTGTGGGGATGGAGGGAGAAAATACTTGTCGGAGCGTAATTACCTGTTCTCTAAGCACGGGTTTGGGCCCTGGGTCTTCCCAGTACAAACAGGAACAGCCCCCAATCAGGAATTACCCTTTTTTTTGTCTGCCCTTCATTTCAGATGTCCAGGTGAGAGACAACCTTGATCTAAGACATATGAGCAGAAAGAAAGAGGCAGGCTAAGAAGGTGGGTCGGGCTTAGGCCATGTGAACTAGATCCTCTTGCACCTGCTCACCAACTGTGATGAGAGGGCTGGAGAAGCTGGTTGTGAAATTTAGGGTTGAGGTGGACAAACATGGTGGGTGAGGAATTGAGGGAGGTCAGAGAAGAATGAGTTAAGGAGTTGTAGTATATGGATAATGCGGGCTGGCAGCGAGTGGAACAAGAAGCATCCTTAGCAGTTAACGAAAATGGGTGGGAATCTGGATGAGATATCTGTGCATTGGTGGATGGATCGCATAGGGTCTTCATAGGGGAGTTAGAGCAAGTGTAGGAAGCGGAAGAGAGATTAGTGTTGCAAATAGTTTCTAGATATGGGGGGTGGTTACCAGAGGGTGGAGTAGCTGTCTGGAAGTACAGCACAGGTTGGATCTCAAAGCAGATGTGAAAATGAATTAGAAGATGTTAATGTGGAAGGTGATGATGTAGTTGCCAGTTATATAGAATCTTTTCCCAGTTCTATCGCCAAAGTCCAGTCCAGTTATTGGCTAGACCAAATTTGTCATAGTCGTAGCTGCATTCTAAATTGTGTGGATGGGTAGCTATGCCTGCGGCAGATGACCACTGAACTGGTGTGTTTATTCATACCTTAAAACTCAGATGGAGCTTATATGTGGTGTTGCTGTGTCATCTGATCGTCTGTGGGGAAGAAAACCAGCTATCCTCGTAGACTCTTCTAGGCATTATGGACAGGCTACCCTCAAGTGTACTAAGCGCAATAGACTGGCTGACCTAGAACATCTGCTAGGTGAGAGACAGGCTACCATAGGATCTAGGATAGTAGGATACTCAAAAACATAATCGACATGTTACCTTTATAGTCTTATGAAATATAATTCCAGGTTCTATGAACGCAACAAACAGGAAACTACTAAATGGGATTTCAAGGATACCAGAGTTACAATGGCTAACTTAAGGATCCGTAAGTGCAATGGAGGGTTATCAACCTATATCTTTGAGCGTAATGGCCAGGCTAACATTATAAGGTGCCAACCCTCCAATCCATCCAATGGATACAGTTCTTCTAAGTGCAATACAAGTACCAGCCTTTGTTTGTTTTATTCACTTTTTATGCGCACCAAACCCAAGGGTAGCAGGGCGCAGTGGCAAGGAAATGCAAAACGTGCAGGTTACATCATAGCATAACATACAGCATCATAGCATAACATACAGTAGAGAATACAATAGGTCTCTGGAACACAAATAATTACAAAATATGCAAAGTTAAAGTAAGGTCAAGCAGAGTTGCAGATGTATAGAGTCAAGAATTAGTGCAAGTAATTCCAGTAAGAGGTAGGTGACACAGGTCAACTGAGGTCAGTCGAGGTGAGGAGTTGAATGACATTTTTTCTGAAACGAAGATAGGGCAGGTCCGCTCTCAAGTCTTGTGGTAGTGAGTTCCAGGTTTTTGCAGCCTTTACCGGGAAGCTATTTCCTCCGATCGTAGTGAGTCTAAAGTTCGGTACTGTCAAACAATTAGAATTGACAGCTCTGGTCGGTCTGAGAGATGTTCTCCTGTGGAATTTGTCAATCAGGTATCTAGGGGCGGAGTTATTAAGGGCTTTGTGGGTCAGGGATAACATCTTGAGTTTTATTTTATTCTCCGTGGTCAACCAATTGTGATGGTGTCTGGCGGAGGAGGTATGGGATCTTTTGTAAAGTTCTTCAAGTGCTAAATTTACAGAATTTCTTCTAAATGTGGTGCATGTGCTAACCTTAACAATTCTTTAAGGGCAGTACACGTGTTAGCTTTAAAGGTTCTACATTACATTACTTGTGTAATGTGTGTGTCAACCTGCCCAGTTCCTTTTACATGCAATACAGGTGCCAGCCCACAAAAAGTACTTCTAGGTGCAACCCAATTTCCAGCCCTCACAGTTCTTCAGTACAAAACAAGTGCTAGACATATCCAAATCCATCTACTTGCAACGCATGTGCTAACCCACACAATTGCTGCCAAATGTAAAATAAGAGCCAACCTTTGCAGGTTTTTTTAGGGCAGTACATTTGCTAACCTACAACACATTTCTAAGTGTAATAAATCCGCTGACCTACCAATATGTGGGAAGTAATGGTGCCGTAAAAGGTAGTGTGGATGGTGATGTGGCTACTGATGGTGGAGAGGATAGTGGTGGTATGGCTGAGGATTGAAGAGCTGAATTTGATGGTGATGTGAATAGTTTTGGAAGTTGGTGGCCATGCCAAAGAAAGTGACGAAGTGGATGAGGATAGTGAAGTGGATGAGGATAGTGAAGTGGACGAGGATAGTGAAGTGGACGAGGATAGTGAAGTGGACGAGGATAGTGAAGTGGACGAGGATAGTGAAGTGGACGAGGATAGTGAAGTGGATGAGGGGATGATGGCGAGTGTGTGTTGTTGTTTAAGAACACAAGAACGATTAGTTGAACGAGTATGACCATTGCATAGTATGAGCTTAGATATGGATCCTGGGCCGAGTGGTCCTGTGGCAGAATGGTATTCTTGAGATTGGCTTGCTCCTTAGGCGAAGTTCATGCAGTGATTGTGTTGTATGTTGCATTTATTATGTAGCATTGGCACTTGTCTTTTGTTTCATGTCTTGTTTGCATCCATGTCGTCTGCTTGCATTGCCTGGTGTGGGTATCTGAACTGTGTTTTGTGTGTGTACATTTGACTGGGATGTTAGTATGTAGCAAGGGTGGTGTGCCGACGTTGTTGTGTAGTGAGGTTGAAGTTGCTGTTGGTGCACCAACTCAGTTTAGTGGACACAGAGACAATGTCCATTAGTGACACAAGGCACAACTCAGCATCCTCAGCCAGGGGTATTATGCGCCTCAAGCTGGTGACAAATGAGAGCTGGGGGGGCACTGAAACTGAAGTGCCCCTATTGACAAGTTAAGCTCTTGAACCTTTCTCCACCTGAGCAGAATCAGGGATGAAGGGATGCCAGGTTACTCTTTATTTAGGCAGGGCTGTTATTGAAGCCCTCTCCAGTAAAGAAAGGGCCTTTTTTATAGTGATCAGGTTGTTCCTGCTTCTGGACCAGTGCTGCCATGCTGGTGTCAGAGTCAAGTGCTGGCTCCAGGAGGACTGATGCCCTTGCCTGTGGGTAAATGATTCTAAATTGGACACATTCATGCTCAAGTATGTGAGAGCGGGTGCTGTGTGTGTGTGGATGTTTGGGTGCATGTGTGGGAGGGTGCTGTGATGGGGAGTCAGAGGAAGGTGGCAGGGAATCTGGGGTGAGGTTGATGTGTTCCTAGGTGAGGTGTGGTCAGTGTGCGGGGGACGGTATTGTGCTAGGATTTGGATTGATATGTTGCAAAGCTATGTGGTATTTATAAAGTTAAAAGTCAGCCATTATCCAGCCCCTGAGCACAGAGCCTGTAAGGGGACGTGGCATTTGTCACCTGCCTGGTGTTGGTTTACTAGTCAATGGGTGGAGGAGAAGGATCCATAGAGAATGCGGGGAAGGAAGGGAAGACACTGGGATCGAGAGTTGAAGAGTAGACAGTTTATAGCTGCGAAGCAGCCCCATGTCATGTGCGACACCTTCAACCAGTTCCGTGTTCTGTGTCGAGACTTGTAGTCGGTTCTTCCTATTGTAAGTATGGTCCTACAAATGCCAACAGAGTTAAAAGCCAGCATTGTCTCAAGACGTCACGCATACATGACACCACTTGGCATCCTATGTAGGGTACCTTTGATCAGTAGTCAGACATTTCATAAGCGGAAGAAAATACAATATACAGAACTAAAACATTACGATGAATTCATTAGTGTGGAAGCGCACTAAAAAAATAAATTACGTCCTATCAGCCGAGTTGGCGGTCTACTAATAGCAGGAGTTGAAGTTAAAAGCTGGAGAGAAGAACAAGAAAAGTAAAACCACCATGTGCCCACGTGGTGTACAAGGTTGACTGCCATGCGCAATACTCACCAGCCCCCCCAAATAATGAAATCTCTGCACCATAAAGAACACGAGTCGACTTCGATTTCATATGTATGCTTTTTAATATCATTAATATTATTATTATGTTACACTACAAACACCAGTAACAATGATAAATACTGCAATGGAAATGTTAAAAAAATAGTGTACATGTCTTCATGTTTCAAAAACACATTTTCTTTTTAAATAAATTAATACGTAAAACTGACGGTACAAATACAAAATAAATGAAAACTGATAGTTTAAGGCAGTACTCTACATAGATAGTAACTCTGGTACATCAATGTGCTACATGTTCATAAGGGGAAGCGAACTGAAAAAAAGACCCATTTCTTTAAAAGGTGTAGGTTGAAGCTTCAGGAGCAGGAATACAGTAGGGGTGATCAAGTAAACCCAATCGCTGGTTGACAGCCAGGTGGGTGCCTGGTTTAAAACTCCTGCAAGTGGTCGCCCGTTCTTACACTTGCCCCCTCCCAGCCACTGCTGGAAGCGAAGTGTTCAAGGCTTCCATGCCTCCAATTTAGAATATGTGACCAAGCATGCATTCTAATGGTTACACTCATGTCGATTTTCCAACTGGAAGAGCAGAATGGGAAAGGACTAGTGAGTATCAAAGCACTGGGGCAGGACCATAATCATAACACAGCACTTGAGCACAGCTAGGAGTAAAGACAAGCATTGCAGAAAGTATTTTTTTTAATACACAGCATGGAGCTAAAATACAGTACAGGTGAGGCAGTGCACTAGGGCAGGCTTGGTTCAAAGGTAAATGACTATGCTGAGCTGGTGGGGTGCGGAAAGAATTATTTTGGTCAAGCACTAAGGAGTTCAAAACCAGAATCGGACTGGATCTGTTGCACGGATTGGGGTACCTGGGCCACCAAAAGACAAAAAGATACAATTAGACTTCTTGTGCAGTGCATGAAAAACCATGGATAAAGTCACGAAAACTTTACCTCTTCCCAACCCACATTGTCCCCACCACACTACATCGTTCTTAGGAAGGATGTATACAAATATTTGTAAAGAATTTCTGTGCTGCAACTGAAATCCAATTGATTGATTTGATGAATTTATAAAAGGTGAAAACCCCAGAGGCATCAGGCAAGAGTTGACGTAGAACATTTTGAAGTATCGCAAAGGGAGAAGATACCAATAAAGAAAAGATTTTAATTTTTTTCCAGAAAGCACCAAGCGAGTTAATCAGTCAAATTCCTAATTGGAGATGGCTTCCAAAACGGGGACCAAATACAGAGAACTGTTTCTCCCCTCTACTTTTACCACGAGCCCTGGGAACTTGCGATGGAGGTTCGTCCTATAATCACAGTGGTCTAGACGGCTGATAAAGTGGAATATTGCACACAAGGAACTGGGGAGAAAGACCATGGCTGCATATGAATGTTACACGTAAAATCTTAAATGAACCTTTGATGAGGAGGAAGCCAGAGAAGAATTTCTAGAAGGAGACATCGAGGAGGATGTAGGTCGGATCTTTTGGAGCCGGATGGCTTCATTTTGTACAGCCTGAAAATGGCTCAAGACAGCTCTAATCGACAGCTCTACATCCAGGGCTGGGGCGACAACGTGGTTTCTAGTCAGTGGGGATCATGGCCTACCCTCTGTACTGCTTTTGGGAAAACGGTGGCTTAATTTATGATGGAAAATGCAGGTATTTGACCACTAGGACAGGATTATAACGAATTTGACTGCCAAAAATATGAAACCCAAAGGCCAATATAACAAGTTCACGAGCCGAACAGAGCAGGCCTCCCAAACGGGATCATCCCATTGGGGAAACTTTCCAACAAAACTACTCAGTTCATCCCAGCAATGGAGAGGTGTTCTAATGCTCAAGACTACAAGCCCATCTGGCTGCAGCGATTAAATGATCTGGAGGATCCTAATTCGTTACCAATATCGTCTCTGGACAGCGAGAACTACGAGTGACAAATCTCTCCAACCACGTACCCAACAACTAAGCACCTAACCTCTTAGGGCAATGACTGGTATCAGAGCAGCAATTCAGCAATTATACCATTAAAAAAGGAAAACGGAATATTGCCTTTTGGCGATGATGTGCTGCGACATGCTGACATTTTGTGGGGCCATTGAATTTTAGCCTTCAAATCAAATGTAAAAGCTGCATTTAATTATTTGGTTTTAAAAGGAAAATATATATTAAGAAATCATTACAGCCAAAAGGCACAACAGTCCTGCTCAAGAATGGACCTCTCCTGCTCCTCTGCCTCACCTAAAGCGACTAACCCTGCAGAAAGAGATATAGCTGCCTCTGCAATGGCCATTTCAAGCTTTCCGCTAACCCATCGCAAGCAAGAGAAAGATCAAAATATGTCTCCATTACAGCGGATCAATCAGGAGCCTCGCCGCCTTAATAGCAGAAACTAGCATTTAATGGTTCTAAAAGAAGCCCACTCGATAACAATTAGGCATGCGGAGGAGGGCTCACAGAGGAAGGGCCTGTCTCAGCAAACTGAGGAATGTTTTCCAGTTTACTAAAGAACAGACAAAGGGGAGGATGAAGTGTAGGGAGCTTGAACTCTCGCTGAATCGTCGCCTGCGCAAGGAGGAAACAGTGGGATTCAATATCTGAACTGATGAGACCCTTTCAACTGGGAGACTGCAGTGACGCAAGGAAGTGACGCAAGGAAGTGATGCGAGGCAGGTTCCTGTGTCAGAGGTGGCCAAGATCTCCTCACAGGGAAGAGGCCAATAACATAATAACATTTCACTACATAAAGTGCGGCAACAGGTCCATCTAGCTCCGAATGATGACACAGGGGATTGGTGTGTCCTCCTCCACACCACCGACACTATCCCTGCCTCCTGGTGACAGTGCCGCAGAGGCATTCACTCTGCATTTTACAATTATCTACACAGATGCACTTGCTAAAGAGAATCCATGGGTGAGAGAACAGGAAGGCAATGGGCAGATCAGTGCAAAGAGTTACGCTGCCACCAGTGAAGTATCATTCTTTCCCCATCCCCCTCTTGCATCGGGGCCAGATTAGCTGTTGAGTCCTCTATTGATGGTGGTGGTGGTTTAGGGCTCAACCTTGTGCTGCCGTGCTATAAAAATGCCTCAAACGGTGGATGCAGGGCTCAGCTATTGAATAACAACACTGCCTGAATCAAACTACTATTACCTGAGAGTTCACTTCGACCGCCACATACTATTAAAGCTTCCACCACTGCAAATGCCCTAATCGCCAACCCGCAACAAACACAAACCCAACCATCAATGCCCGCTTCTTTTCGACCCACAAGAATTCTTGAAGCTTGCGACTCAAACTACCCATCACCCTTCAATCCACCACCACCATCATCGTAAAAGACCTGGGCCTGTATCACAGACACCGTCAGAGGGGTTCAATATATGTGCTTCGACAAATATGTTTCGCATCTATGTATGTTTGCACTGGTGCCATTTTTTACCGCTTGAAACATGTCACTGTACACGAACCGTTTCTGCTAAGGGGCTGGCTAGCTCTTTATCAGAAGAGGGTCATAGGCAGGTTTCCCACCATTGTCTAACGTTTGTCATCTGCAAACCTTTCCTGATCATATCCCTCTACACTCCAAATTGCGCCTTCTGCCCCCAGTCCAAAAAATGTCCTTCCCATCAATAAACATCTCTGCACTCAATACCTGCATTGTAGACCTAATTTATGGGTCTCTAATTCAGAACCTGTAAAGTGGGAAAGGGTTTTAAAGACCCACCTGCAGGTTAACTAAAACACCCAGTCAAAGCACAAGACAACACACTCCACCTCTAGGTCACCCTTGCAGCAAAAGGCAATACAGCAACAGCAGACTGATGGATATACCCTCATTTGCATAAGTGTCTTTTGTGCAATAGGTTGCGCAATTTACAGATCTTCACATAACTCATCACCCTGTTCATATATAAAATCCCTGTCCCACTGCTCTGGAAAGTAGCTTCATGTAAAGATCATCATGCACTACATTTCTGGAAGAGATGCTCCGCTCTTTTACATCCATAAGTAAAAGAGTAAACGTACATCTGCCCTATTTGCTAAAAATGAATTCGTCCAAAGCATATAGTCGGTTCATCTCAGCTGAATGAAAGACAAACTAATGGCTGGCTGTTACAATTACAATTCTCGAGGAAACACAAATACGCCCCATAACTACGCGAATGAGCAACAGGCCAACACGAAAATACTAACTTATGTTACCCATGCAACTGCTTTAGCAGTGTTCTAATTGCTCACTTTGAGGGCTGTGGCTCAAGGATAGTTCGATGACAATGGGAACAGAGAACTAGCTTCTAGAGGTTATGAAGACATTGACATGGTCTCACTTGTCACGGGGCTGCTTCCAACAGACAAATCATTGTACGTCTATTGGTTCAATGGAAACCAGAGCCCCAACTGTTCCCAGAAAGGGACATGCAGCTTTCGTGGACATGGACAGTACGATTTCCCTGAACGTAAAGATTAAGCAATGCATGAATCAAGGAGAATCTTAATCCTTTCATAAAGTAAGACTCGCCAAAGCAGTCGTAGGATTAATAGATTATTTCTTCTTTGAAAGGATCATAAACACATAGCAAGGAAGAATGAATAAAATAATTAAAACATGTCTAAATACAACCAAACGAGAGCCTTAGCAAAGTAAGTCCCTTGGTTGTGCCAATCACAAATCATTGCTTTCTCCCAGTCTAGACTGGACATAGAATTAACTATTATGTACCCAAAGAGTACCAGTTTTCATAAGGTCAGCCATCAAGAGGAATTCGATAAATGTACGAATTAAGCCAGAACTACCATTCAATCTCACAATATATAGAACACGGTCCTAATTAACTCCTATTGCTCAGGAGTTCTACTCCTACAATATGCAATTTTGATATATGAGGTGGTTTGCATTACTCGCAGATTGTCCAACTCCAGGCCTCGAGGGCCAGAATGCAGACCGTTTTTCAGGATATCCCTCATTAATATTCATTAATGTTAATTTGCAAACATTTAGAATCATTGTATGCAAATGTATCTCATGAATATTAATGAGGGGTATCCTGAAAACCCAACACGGATTCGGCCGTCGAGGCCTGGAGTTGAGCAACCTTAGCAGCACGGCTTGACTGATGCCTTGGGGAGATCGAGCGAGACTGATTTTGAATTATCTCAAATGGTAGGACAAGATTAAAACAATGGAATTACATACTATCCAGACCTCAAGAAGCACTGTCTCAGGCATTTCATCATTTTACTCTAAGAAATATGGAGGCTGCTCACACAGTAAATCTGTCACGGCCAGACTAACATCTTTACTAATTAGACTTGACAAATATGGACCGATGGCCACCTGGCCCATTCTGAAAACTCTGATAAGAGTTATTCTAGACTTCGAGTTCAGAATCCCTAAATCCCACAAAAGCGCAACGCAGTGATGGACGCCCAAGTAAAAGTCCATACTCCGAGCTAGCACGCGCATCCAATATCAGAATGCCCACTTCTTTCTGGAGAAGGGAAAGGTTGTAAAGCCTGGGTGTTACTACCATTTCGTCTTACTTGGACTGTGGCAATGCACTGTGTATGGGTCCCCCAGCATGCATAGTCTGATGCCTTCCGATTATTCAGAATACTGCTGTCAGTCTGCTCACCCATTCGTGCTCCTAGATTTACCACTTTCACTGGCTACCTGTTTAGCGAAGCATCAGCTTTAAGGCTCCCTGTAATGCATATAGAACCTTATATACGGTCAGCTCGGCATTTCCACTCGACAAGCTGCTCCAGTAAGTCCATCCTTGTAAACCTGCGCTCTGGCCCTGCTCTTCTCGGTTCCCCCCCTGACCTCAGGAAACATTCTAGTCACTCTGCCTTTGTGGTCCTGCCCCTGCCCTCGCGTGTAAGTCCATATCTGGTCACTTCCGGTCTAGTGTTCGTCTGAAATATAGAGCTGCGCTGCAAACCATCTCTTACCAGGTGTAAGAGCACGCCACTAATCCCTCCAAGAAACAAACATAGCCTAATACCATTGCTGCTCACTCTATAGATGGAAACAATATAGAAAGGAAAATGCTGGTGCATATGGGCAAAGAAAATAGAAAAAACAAACTGAGAAGGAAAGTTTGAAAGTTGAATGGTGCAAGTGAGACAAGCAGTGTTCCATATGTTGAGTCAGGCGAGTGAAACAGTGGCGGGTTACTTTTAAGCAGGGGAATATTAACTACCTACACCTCAATGTCTATGGAAAGAAAGGGGGAGGTGGCTCACAAATAAAGCAACCTGGTATTTGTTCATAGCATAAAACAAGGTTTGCAAGTAATCCTAAGTGTTGGACTTGCATGGTTCAAAAATAGGTGTTGAGAACCACTTCAAAGGGAACCAGTGTTTCAACAGGTCTCTGCGATGCCATTTTTGCAGATAAACCAAGAATGTGGGACTACAGCTACCAGGGTGCGCGGTGCAAAAGTGTGTTGTACCAGAACAACGCACCTCGACTCCTTGTAAACACAGTGCTTTTATTAAACCTATACACGTCCTACATCGCTTTTTACATATGTAGTGTAACTGCTTGTTTACCTTAGTGTTCTTTTGACAATGGCATTTTCTAACAATGGTGGGAGAGTTACTGGAATATTTAGCTATAGGAAGCAGGGTAGGAAATGGGCCGGAACAAGACAGAGCGTAGCTCTGGAAACGTTTGTCCGGCTGGAGCTCTCGCTGCTACATCCTGAGGCCCAGGGATGGCCCTGACAACTTACTGGGCTGTTCTGGAGCCGAGCTTTCACCGACTAGGAGCCAGCACTTCGAAGACTTGGCACGAGAGACACAATGTACACAAATGTACAAATATAGAGAGCCAAAGCCTCAAATCCTATTCAGAGGCTATCCAAATTGGTATATGTCTTGCATTCACAGACATATTTTTGTTAGGATGAATATTGTGACAAATGAAAAGCATAGAGCCCATATTCAATTACTCAAAGTGTTTAATTGACGAATCACTAGCACTTTTTTAACTTTAAAATGGAGGTCATTTTTTTGTTCCCAAAATGCTGTTTGCATTCATGCAAATCGACATTCTTGGGTTCCATGAAGAAAGGTGTTTTGTGACCTGCGCTGTACAATGTCCATTGGACTCGCACTTCACTTCACAAGGTGGGGGTCCCCAAGTAATTCTTTTTCGATACAAGGAAAGGTGAAAGTATATAGCCCGGCACCTACCCTTTTATGTGAGTATTGGACATGGGCTGGTTGAGATACCAGAAGTAAGCAATAATTGTATTAGTGTGACATTAGTCAATATCTATCAAATAAATAAATAATTTATTCACAAAAAAGTTCAAGTATTCGGAATTGGGAAAGAGGGCAAATTACGCTCATTTACAAGTGAAAAAATAAAAATCCAGCATTTTTGTACACTGCTCTGGTGCAGCCAGGATGCTGCTATTCCTTAAACTGAGCTTGTATACGGTAGGACCTTTCGTCAATTACCCTTCCCTAACCAACGTCCTCTTTCCCTTCAAGCTTTCCCTACAAGGTGTGTTCCTTGGAAATTATTTAAAGTAATTGAAATTCCTCGGTAAGATTCACTGTCACCAAATCATGTTCAAACATTCATCTTCCCTTTTATATGAACTCTTGGCGGAACACAAGCGAAATGCGTCCAGATAAACAAAATGATGGTCCTAAGCCGGTTCCTCAGTCTCAGCAAAAGACATCCGATACCAACAGCAGCTTTGGGCCCAAACCTTCTGGGTCATCTTTAAGACAGTGTACTGTAATTATGAGCCGCTAAAAGTGGTCGGATGTGGTTACTAAAGAATGTAAAGTAGTGGTTGCCCCGTTCAATGCCCAGGAACCCGACCTTGATGTGGTCAAGCTCTTGGATACTTGGTCTTTTGTCAGCTCCTCTACTCATCTGCATGTGTTCCGGGACGGTAGGGTTGCCAGTGCAGCCAGACGGGTGCTCGCCCATACATACAGAGCCTCTGGATGAGTGGAAGAGCATGCAGAAAAACACAGAGTGTGTGTAGCGATTGGCCAATTACCAGCCTGGTGCACACAAAATCACCATGCAGGAGTTTATTGGACTGAGTAATTAATCGGGCTTCCGGCAGGTGTTAAGGAGTGTGGTGCCACAAGATGCTACATGTGCATCCATCAAAAAGATAATGGGGCACCAATTGGCATGCACCACCTCCAAACGATGTAGTAATAATGCTACGCCCATTCAATCTGGGCTGTTCAAAATGGCCGCCAGTGACCATCATGGCGGTGCATATGAGGTGTGGTGTGGACGGCAGCCCCATGGGAAACATGCTACGCCTAGCTATACTTCTGCACGGCCCAGCGAACAGCTGCCATTTTTGTCCTGTGTTGTGCTTGTAATATAAGATTGAGTTGAGAAAGCGCCAAACACAGGTACCAACCGATTTGACCTTGATGTTCCGGCAAAGGAGAATTTTTTTTAAGTGAGCCAGCCCCACTTGTTCAACAGTTTAATATTTGATCAAGTGGAGATGAAGAACTGTTACACGGGTAAATCATTCTTTAAAAAATATATGGCACGGTATACTCCGGATGTTAAGGGAAATTCTGAACAAAGCCTACTTGTGCCACACATTAATCCCTCACTGTGGTGGAAGGTCAGTGGCTGTCTTGTGCGGTTCATTGTACGGTGCTAGAGGGCCTGTATTACGGGGTACACCTGTGTTTACATTCCCAATACAACAAACTTCCAGAATCATGCAGAAAAAAATAGCCAAATAGAGACCACGTTGCCTTCGTATAACAACACGAATTGAACTGCTATCAAGTGGGCAACTAAAAAGGTGTCCCTTTAGAAAACACCTACGGAATGCACAACAGCTTTGAATTGGGGGTGCATCTCAAAATACAGCCATGTGACTAGTTGCAACAACCGAAGTCCTGAGCAATTCCAGTCACTGATCAGGGAAACAAACATTCTGTATTCAGAGCAGATGTTCTCTCGTGGAAGCAGAATGAAATGACGAGCCACAGTGTACACATGAAGTCCAGCGAGTTGGGAAGGAAATCACTTTGCATTCACAACAAACTAGAGCATTTGGGGGGCCCCTGCCATCTCCTGCTATGGGTTAAGGGGCTTTGCACAAACCAATTGGCAAACGCCCACTCATGGCTGTCGGGTCGCCCCCTGGCTATCCTCTGTTGGGATGATACACCCAGCTCAGGCTGATGCCTGGCCTTGCAAAAGCAGAAAGCCATCCTGCATTGTAGCATTGACCCGTCTCTCCCAACACTCTTCACCTTTCTACAGCAAATAGGGCCCAAGTGCACCAACAGCATTGGATCTCCAGTTGGCTTCATGAGCCGAACAATCTATCCAGCAGCCCTAACCATAGTGAGGCTTTCACATTTCACATCGGACCATTGACCTCTTTTCTTAAAAAAATAACGTTCCTTTTGACAAATAATAAAATGGGCTTTTTTGGTTTCTCCTGGCTCCATGAACACAAAGAGGTGCATGTCCTACCATAGGAGGAAGCAATGGCTGTTAAATTTTACAGTTAACGTGGAAAGCACGGCTTGGCCCTCCCGCACTTATTACTGGATGTGACAGGCGGTGGAGGAGGTGGCTTGGCAGCACATGCAGGTGGGGTTGACGGACTTTGGGGGGATCAAGTCGAGGTCCTCATCATCGGGAATCTCATCTAACCGGTATCCGTCCTTTAGCAGCTGGATGTTCAAGTCCTGGTTGATCTGCTATAAAAAAAGAGAGGTGCTGTCACAACTACCGAAGGATCATTAAGGCAACATATAAACACAAGCATTCACCAGAACTGGAAACCCTCATCATTGTTCTCCAAGAGGTATGCGCACTGAAGAGCTGTAACACCCTACATCCGCCCCTCTGTACAGCGGTCCATGCAATAATCCCCCTGGAAAGGTATGAATGCAAGCCATCCTTCACCGCCCACAACAATTCCCACAGTGTTGCCATCATATGCTACCATAGTTGCCCAGACCCCTATTCCTCTCAGGGATTTGCCCAACACATTCACTACTCCTGGGGCAGCCACTCAACACCTCCTTTATTAACGGAGGTCCAGCCCCAACGAGAGTCTGATTCAACAGTAGTTACTACACAGTCTACTATGGCCCAGTCCATTTATCATTTCACCAACAGAAGATATTCCTGCAAACCTACTTGTTGAACGTTTTAATTCCTTCTATGTAGTCAATTTAACATTAAATGGCCCATAGAGTCGGACTGATATTCTGGGAGCAGCGAGGCTGGATGGATGGATGGATGGGTTCATGGGCACACACCTTTCCACTTTGTGATATACATTACGCAGGTGCTGACAGCAATGTTTTTGTATGAATGAATGAGACACATTGTGGCTTCCAGTTCATTTATCAAGATGGCCGGCATTGATCTGTAAGACGGGACTCCAACCGGAGTCCCTCTTCGATTTCTTTGGTGGCCAGCAGGAACACAGAGTGGCAGCAGTGGCGGTGGCGCACGCAAGTGCGGCTATGGATGGAAAAAAGAAGAAGGGAGGGTGGAGGGGCATATGGGGGGGCAGGGGAAGCAGCCACCAGGTTGCTCAGAAAGCTGGCTTGGACCGTGGGATTCAGCCTGCGATCTGAGCAACTCGATTGGTTGCTCCGCCTCTGCCCTACCCCACCCCAGTTGCCAAAAAAGGATGTGAAACTGACCGTTGTGGAGTAAATAGTCCAAGGGCTTGAGTTACTGATCCACAGGCACTAATTACTGCCTGGCCAGGTTGCTGTGCAGTATTAAATACATAGATGACATGACACATTTCAGACCTGCATCTACTATTAGCAGCAGCACCCTGCCAGGAATCCCGAATAGGGAAGTGCTCGGTCTAAAAAGAAACAATTCAAATACACATCGGCAACGCAGCACATGTATTCTACTTTGTCTCTTTGGGATGAAAATAAAATACACACAGATCTCAGTTGGCGCATTGTTTGCACTATGCTGAATCTATGTGATTGCACACTTTATGCCAAAAGATGATATTCCTGAAGTGCAGCTCGGTCTTCTCATTCCAACATCGATAAAATAAGTATCACTTCTAATGGGTCATAAGACGAGTACATTGCAAACAAGTTACAGGTGTCATGCATGCCTAACATATTACTGTTCATCACTAAAGCAATAGAACCCGAGGGTGGCAGGATCATTACCGGTCGGGTAATGTCCCTGGGGCGATAGTTACAAGCCTTAGAAAAGTGAGTAATGCCCCCCACTGAGGGTTCTATTGCTATTAGTAACCCGGAACATTGTACCTGGGCACTAATAGTATTTTCACTCGAGTTTAGAAACAACATCTCAACCATTTCTCAACTCGAGCAAAGAAAGCAAAAGAAATGGCTGCCATGGATCGGGAAGAAGGGACTACGGCCGGACAAAGAAAGGGAAAGTACTTGGTGGGATGCAACGCTCCAAAGCACAGCAGGTGAGTCTTTGTCGGGCCAAGGAACGACCCAGCGAGGGCCAATCAGATCGGTTGATACAATCTGATTGCTCCTGCCGGGTACTAATACTCAATACATTTCTAACTACTGCCAGCGATGGACTGGTCACTCGCCGATTCGGCCCAGGGAAGATTGAGAGGAGTTATGTGGGCAGTTTTATACACTGAGCCCTCAGGGCCGAAAAATGCACACCATATTATATTGAATTTCTTCTGCTGAGGAACTGAGAATGTCGAATAATATATTCCTTTGGCATATGGATCGCTAAATTAGCCCTGATCCACTCAACCATTGTAGCGACGTGAGATCGCTTATTCTGTGACTCTCAGCTGTTTTGTACAACATACGGCTTCACTTTGACTGCCCGACAACGTGATCAATGGCCACCACTCTGGTAGCGCGTTGCGAGGAGTACTGCTTGTTTTGTCTGTTGCTATGATAGCTGGTCCTGATTGGCCAGCCCACTGTATATCCACCTACCAGCATCACCGGTAGGCGGAAGCCAGTCTGCCCTCTCAAGGGCCACTGAATAAGGGCCTGTCTGTGCCTGTCCGGGCATGAAGGCCCACAGAAGACAATCCTACCACTCAGACCATGATCATCCTGCCATACACGTGCGTCTGACCTACCCAGTGTCTTCCTTTCATTTCAGTTTGTGCACTACTCAACTACGCAGATTGCCAGTAAGAGCATAACGTTAATCCAGAACGCAATCAGTCTCCCATCTTCCTGACATCTTGCCATATAAACGTATATCCACATGAAAGCCTGAGATGCTATCACTCACTGCATCCAGTGGCTTTTGTTCAGTACGCTCGTCATTGTAACTGCTACATGCTTACTAACTTGTTTCTTATAACCAATTTCCAAGACCACTTTACAAAGATTATTTTGCATTTGTAACCGTTGCCGTCTAAATGCACAGGTGTGTTCGTAAAGTGCAGCCTATGGCACTGCATTGTTACAATCCGATCCTACACTGCTATATTGATTCTATCAATCAATGCTACCAAATTTCTACTTGTTAACTAACCAGACTTGTTTCTTACTGGCATTTATTGCATTTTAAGAGACCACTCTAGTCCACCGGCTTACTTGCAGTGTAGTAAGCAGTATAACTTATAGTACTTACTCTTCCATTTACCCTGCCTACATTCTACTGCAACATTTTTGCCTTACTTAATCATTGAATGTACACCTAGCACCGGCTTAGTCAATACGCCTATCAGCTGTTCAGACTGACTTTCATATGTAGCATAGTAAAAGTTATGTCTTCTAGTTCGCATCTGAAAATATTGGCTGTTTGCTTATTCCAATCCTAACCTGCATTGCACTGAATGCCTTAACCAGACACCTGGCTCTCACCAAGTATGTACTACTACTAACTTTGACACGGTTCTATTGCATCTCTTTACTGCAAACGAAACATACAGTCCAGCTTTAGATTGAACTTTCACTACCCATGATCAAGACCCCAACTAATGACAAATGGACACCACACGTATCACACCTTGGCAACCACTTCCACAGTCTGACCAAATCAGACCCACATACTTCTTGCCTCCACTATTCTCCATACAGAAAAACCTGCTTCCAGCGGATCACATAGCCACCACACCATCTTATGTACTGACTCCTGCCCAACAGATTCAAAGACTCGCGACCAAACCTAAGCCTAACCAACCATGCCCCACTAACCTCAGAAATGAGAGACTAGCATCTAGGCTCAAAAGAACTCCCACACATGCCTACCTAGTACGGAAGAGTTTGAAACCATTGACGCCATGCAAAAGGAAGTCTAAACCTAAACTCAATGCACAACCTTCACCACAGTTACTATCCCAACAACATAGCCACCTCAGGACAGCCAAGATAAGAAATTAACAGTAATTGCAGGCACACTTATCAATGCCAGATCTTTAGTCTCCCACGCCATTGATATTGTGGATATCATCACCACCAATCAGCTTGACTTCATTGCCATTACAGAGGCAGCAGCAGGACACTTACTCTCCTTAGCAATTCCCTGAGAACTACTCTTTCAATTAGATAGAGAAACTTCCAAAGGCGGAGGCATTGCCTTCATTGCCAAATCTAATCTAGGCTTAAGAGTTACTCAGCATCTGCCATTCCACTCTGCAGAAATATTGTCAGTAAAACTACCACTATCAGACTCTCGCACCATTACCATGCACTTGTTATACAGACCCCTTCCCCCCAGCCCTATAGCATCATTCGAGGAAGACATTACCACCTTACTCAATTCCAACACCAAACCGCGTTCACAAACTTTAATTCTGGGAGATATCAACCTTGGACTGAACGACCCGATTGACACCAAAGCTACTACCATTGCTAACCCTATCTCCGAGGCAGGCCTTACCCTTAGAATTAAGACGCCTACACATTCTAAAGGCCAAACTCTCGTTTGGCTCTCAGAGATTAACTGCACAACTTCCATATCTGCCAACGTACCTTGTGCATGGACGGACCATCACCGTATTTCCTTTACCCTTCAGGATATTTTACCAACTAACTCCCCATTCAAACGGCCCCTCCAGCCGTAACGAGAAATAAACGAAATATAACAGTTAATAGCTTCTTCATTGCATTACCAATATTACAGATCACAGCACTGACCCAGTAGCGCTAGTCGAACTGTACAACTCTACTCTTAACCAAACTATTGATATAATAGCACCACTAAAACTACGTAAAGATAATCCACGAGCTCACTTGAACACCTAGCCTCTAAGCTACACGTAAAGAAAAAAGACACCTTGAATCTCTCTGAAAAAAAACCCTCTGAGCAGAATAAGGAAATCCTCACTAATATATCTGCGATTAATATACAGGAAATTCTCCAAACAAAGATACCTTTAATGAAAGAATTACTAATGCTAACTCTAGCACTAGAGAACTTTTTAGCATTCTTAGAGATCTAGAATCTCCCGCCATTCCCATTGATACCTGCACCAAAGACAAAACTCGTTGCACCAACATCCAAGATGCCCTTTGTAACAAAATTACCATGCAACAAAATAAAATTGCAGCAACAAAAACGTCTCTCCTCCTCAATGGCTCACACACCCAGGAAATACTTGCTGAACAGCCTAAATCAAACAACCAATTTAAATTTGCACCGGTCTCCATACCAGAAGCAGAGAACATAATAAAATCACTCAAACCATCTCGATGCCCACGGGACTCCCCGCATCTATAAGCAAAGAGGCAGCTAGGAACCTAGCACCTTTCATTACTTCAGTCATCAATTCCTCATTCAACTCATGCAATGTACCCACTAATCTCAAAGATGCCTGGGTTCTTCCCCTTTTAAAAAAAACAAAACAAATGTAGACCAAAGTATACCTACAAATTACAGACCAATAGCAACTGTACCGGTCCTTCTAAAAATATTAGACAAGGCAGCATACCTCCAGATTCAATCCTGCCTTGAGACCAACAACTTATTAGGTAAATCTGGTTTTAGTCGAGGACACAAGACAGAAACAGCCCTTATCGATTTAAAAAACTAAATTGACGAGCTTAAGGATAAAGGCGACTTAGCCATCCTTCTCCTCCTGGTACTATCCACCGCCTTCGACTTGTTGGACCACAAAGTGCTCTGCAACCATCTTCGCTCAGCGGCCCAATGCTCAAAGGAAGCCACCACTTGGATCCAATCATTCCTTGACATTCGATCCATGCGAGTGTTCTCTCCCACATCAGCAGTTGATCCAGTAGCGGTCACTTGTGGAGCCCTTCAGGGCTTCAGTGTCTCCCCAACCATGTACAATATATTCACAAAGCCTCCATTTGATAAACTTGACAATCTGGGTGTCTCTTATAGTAACTATGCAGACGATACCCAGATACTCATTCCTATCTCAGGAGACTACGACAAAGACGTAACACTGATAAACAAAATTTACCTCATAATACAAGCTTGGATGACTACCCACGGCCTATGCCTTAATGACGATAAGACTGAGCTCTTACTCATTGGATCAAGCAACAAATTAAACAAACTCTGCAACCAATTTAAAGCAGCTGACATTGACGGTCTGAATATTAAAGTCTCCAAGGAGGGTAAGACTTTAGGCTTCTACCTGGATTTGGCTCTGAATCTAAATAAACAAGTTAACGACACGGCCTCTGCCAACAGTTGCCAACAGTTACACGTGCAAACTTATCTACGTGTGTACCACTGACAGTTGCATCACACTAGCGCAAGCCCTCATCTTGTCTAAGCTAGATTATTGCAATGCTCTCTTATCTTGGAACTAGCAAACATAACATTAACAAATTGAAAATACTCCAAAATAATGCCCTTAGAAGGTGTTATGCAAACCGAGAACACAACACGTTTCACTCCTTAGGCGCACCACTAAATGGCTTTCCATCAAGCACAGAATCACATTCAAAGCCTTAAACCTCACTTACAAATTCCTTCACCAAAAGCACTTCAGTACGCCATATCAGAACCTCTCAGGCCAATACTCTCAAGATCCCTAAATTCAAACTCAAGAAAGCAGGAGGGAGTAGCTTCCTAGTTCTAGCATCCCAGCTTTGGAGCACCTTGCCAAATCCTTTAAGAGTAGCCCCATCCCACTATATGTTCAGGAAGGACACCAAAACTTGGCTGTCTTCTTTGGACCAATGAACTAGACATCACCATCATGAGTCCCCTTCCGTTACCCTGCTTCGGAATAATGTACATACAGCTAGTCTTTTATTCCTAACTCCACAACGCTTGATGCAAACAACTGTTGTGCTCTTCTGTGACCTTGTAAATGTATCATGTAAATAACTGTTGTGCTTTCCTGTTATCTTGTAAATGTAAATATATGTCATGATCCCGGTTGTTCACGTAAATGCCTGTAACCAAGTAACTAATAATGCATCCAGATACCTCAGGGTTCAGAGCGCTGTACAAATGAATAAATAAACAAACACAACTTATTTTCTTAAAGAAAGCACAGAAAGCCCCTCGTTACCGGCAGTCCAAGGACCTTTGTACCAAGTACACACACTGTCTCATGAAGTACTACACTAGAGACAGAGTCCCTTTAAGAGGTCAGGATGCCAAGCAGTCACAGAAAAACAAAGCATAGATCATAAGAAATCACAGTCCTACCTTGGAACCAGTTCAGACATTAGGCAGCCTTTGCAAATTCTTGTGCAACCTCGCTTGCAGGACACAGAAAACACCTGGGTCGCTAATCGAGCAAGTCTGCATTTGACTCGCACTGCTCTGACCACACCGGCCAAACACATTCTTCAAGAAGAGATAACACCAGAGAAATTGGTAATCTTAAACCACTTGCCCGAATGTACCAGCAATTTGTAATACTGGCCTCAGTAAAGCAGTATAGTACAGTTCCATTATCCCCTGCACAATACACAATTGACATCTATGAAATCCAAGATGGCAGACCAGCCATTTAAAGATTAGGTCTTCCTTCCGGTCGAGGCTACAGGGCTATAACAGCCCAGACTCCCAGTGAGACAATGTGGATGATGGAGGCAGGTGATTAGTGGCAAGAGTTTGGAGAGTGGTTACATGCTAATGGCGGAGGAGGTGGCAGAAGAACATCAAGAGGGTGAACAGCAGAAGAAAGAGGAGAAGAAAAGGAAGAGGTTGCGTACTATTAGGAGAAGGTGGCAGGGAAGAGGAGAAGCTTTTCAACATCAGAAGGGAGTAGTCGATGCAGAGAAGTGAAGGTAGGAGGTACAAAAATAAGGAGGACAAGGTTGGAGAAGAACAAGAGGAGCAAGTTGACAGCACAGGAAGATTTGAAGAGGACAGCTGAATCCAAGGCAGGAGATGGGGGACAGACTCTGATGTGTTGCAACACTGGTGGGTGAAGGAACAAGGGGGAGGGATAGTAACAGAGCAGGAGTAGAGTGGTGCTAAGAGGGGTACATGTATGGACCCTAGGAGTGGGAAGTGAGGAGGCCCCCCTCACATTCCCTGCGTTGGTGGGGGAAAAGCTAGCCCAGTGGGTCTTAATCCTTGCAAAGAGGTTCACCTGATATGAACCACTACTGGAAGAACCCCAGCAACATCAACAGGAACAGTCCGAAGGAGATACCCCATTTAAGAAATCTGTGTGAACCCCTTAAAGTTCAACCCCGATAATGACCAGAGACTGGAAGGACACTCACTAAGGAGATGGGGCGGGGGGAGCCCTTAAGCTCGAGACTGACCGAATGTAAATCAAGATGAGACTGACTGAGGTGGTTTGAAGAGCTTTGTTGTAAATAAAAACAAATTACTATATGTCCGTGTACTGTTCCTTTGTGCCACTCACTGGCCTATATAACAACAGTGTTATCATTAAATCAGGAGTGCTGATGAGGGGACCAATTTGGGAGCACTATATAAACCTCTGCATTGTATACTGCCAAATAGTAAATGGTCATAGGTGAAGGGTTTCACATTGCAATGATACGCTGTAACAGAAGACATTATTTACTTCTGTAATTTGGTTTCCAACCACCTCTCGAACATGGGATTGCAACTTTCCCCAAGAAAGATTAATGCTTGGTTCTGCCACAGAAAGAAGCAGGATATCAGCAACCCCTCAACCGTGACAAAGCTTTGCTAGTGCTCTTGTAATCCCCCAGCAAAGGGGTTAACTTGCGTGAGGAGCCATTCACTTTATGGATGCCTTGAATAGGCAAATCTGGCCTGAAGCTGGCTTACTTTACTGCCCTTCATAAAGTCTAATTGTACAACTGTACATTCTTCAAGCTGCTTCGTGTTCTTACGACTGTGCTTGAAAATGTTCGATGAGCCCCAGGGAGGTACGAGAGGCTCTGAGTAAGCTTGCTTTAATGGCAACTAGAGGGTAAATGAGCATTTCTTTGACAGATGATCCTGACACTACAGGAAAGAAAATTAGGTACACAAATCAACACAATATACAGTTGACTAAAGTGGCAGCACTGTGCACCAAAGAGATTATGGAAAACATATCATGCAGCCCTGTCCATGGAATGGAAAAACAGCTTTCAGACCTAGCATCATATAATGAACCTTTAGAAGAATAATTTGACTGTCAAATTACTTAGTATTGTGATGAATGAGTAAAGCCACCGGTGACAGAATAGCATTTGGTGAGGGCAGGAAAGTCTGAACGTTTTTGATTTTGGGAAATAAAATGATGCCAACTCCAAACGCTGGAAGACATTGACTTGACACGTTATGAACAAGACCTGATCCACCGGGAGCCCACACCTCAAACTGAAACATTTTATAGTTTACAATTGAACGACATTTATATGATATATCTTGTGAAACAACAAGATAGAAGAGTAGAATAAAAACCTGTGAGATAAGGGGTAAGGCTTAGAAAGAAACCCAAACAGGGTTTGTACTACTTCACAGAAGGATATTAGCCTAGGAGAGCACGCTCTGGATAGATTGATCATAATTATAATTGCAGCTAGCATAGGGTTGTATGCCAGCTTTCCAGAACTTAACACCACCTACAAAACAAGCTTTTTGCAAGGTACAGGACCCATAAGTCTCACTACCCACACGTTTGCACACACCTCTAACTGACTTGACGTGCTCTCTCCATTAGGAAAGTAGAACTCTTCCTTCTGAACTGCAGTATAGCTCCTAGAAGCGTGGCTTAAGGACCTTGGTGACTTAAGCTCTCTTCTTTGCCCTTTACATGACATATCCTCGAACCATGACATGAGCTGTTGAAATCTTTTACATGAGCACCCCCATCAGCCCAAGTGCCCCTTTATTCTAAAGTCTACTTTCTCTGTGTTTCCTTTATAGGGATGAGCCAGTGGTGGTCTCCGTTGTGTGCATTTATTAGTTTAATAAACTCATGCTCATGAATATTCCTAGTCGTCAGGATGGGAATACTTGGTAAAAAAAAAGTTTCACTTTCACTTTAAAATTGTATTTCTCCTCTGCGTCATACTGCCCCCACCCAACGACAGTCCTCTCCCTAAGCCCCCCTCTCCGCCCCCGGTGGCCATCTTCAGATTTGGTAAGCATGTAAAGTAGCAGCATGAACCAAGAAGAGCCGCAGAGAGGAAGGAGGAAGGGCTGGCATGTGAATCCATGCCAGACCCAAGCTGGAGAACAATAGTTACAGGTAAGCAACTTAAACCTTCTCCAGTATGGGGTCTGGCATGGATTCACATTCTTGCACAGCAGTACATATACACAATCACAGGAGGTGGCAAGGCACAACAGAAGCAATAAACACTCACCTCTTGAACAGACTCACCTCAAACAAACAGGTTGCGTAGCACTGCTTGACCGACTCGGGATGCCTCCCTGGAATTCCTGTCGACGCAGTAGAACCTTGTGAGGTGTATGTGGACCTCCATGTAATAGCCCTGCAGATAATAATAATAATTTCGCATTTCTATAGCGCTACGAACCCTCAGGTATCTGAGCGCTGCTTATTATTACCCACGGTGTGTGGTGCTCATTTATCGACCGCTGAAGGAGTGTGCCACTTCACCAGCGAGATGTCGAGCAGGAGCACACCAGAGAGAAACACCGTCCTAGCTGCGATGGCTCTGGTGGGGTGAGCTCTCGGACGGCCTGGCAGCGGCCTGCTAGCCAGTCGATGACAGTGCATGGTGCAGCCGTAGAGCCACCTGGCGATGGAAGTCTTCGACAAGGCCTTTACCTGATTTACAGGCCCAAAGTTGACGAACAACTGCAAAGTCTTCTGAAAATTCTTCATACGCGTCACGTAGAATTTCCAGGCATGAGCAACGTCAAGCGAATGCAAGGCCCTCTGCCCGGATGACTGATTCAGAAAGAAAACAGGCAACACCAAATGCTCGTTGAGGTGGAATTCCGACGGTACCTTTGGCATAAGGAGGGGGGGGAGGAAGCAGTACCAGCCAAGAAGCGTGGAAAGACAAGCAAGGCTGCTTGCAAGACAGGGCCTGAATCTCCTCGACCCGCCTGGCCGAGTTGATAGCCACAAGGAAAGCCGTCTTCCATGAGAGAAACTTGAGCGGAGCCTGATGCATCGGTTCGAAGGGCACTCCCATGAGCTTAGTCAGCACAACATAGAGCTCCAAATACGGGGCAGGAGCCTTCACCGGTGGGAAAGTCCTGAAGAGCCCCTTAAGGAACTCCTTGACGAGTCTGTGAGACCACAGTGAAGGTTTGCCCGGAGACCTGGTGTACCTGGCTATGGCAGCGAGAAGGCACTACCCACAGAGGCTTCCTCTGTCCGAGCCCGTCCATGCCGATAGCCAGGAACCCTGGTCCAGGTCGCCTGTGGCCCCATCCTGAGGACACGGTACTACTGCCCACACCTCAGGTACTCCTATAGTCCTTCACCACCTTTTGTATCATTACGGCGATCCCATAACTCTGACACCCATTTCTCACCTGTCAATCGCCGCAAGCTGCTCTTTGCCTACAGTACCCCGCCTCCGGCACCACCCGCTCGTGTTATGTGGCCCACGTTTGCAAAGAAAGCACAGTGCGCACAAAAAGACTACTTAAACAATCGCTTGTCTCTTTTTCTGCTTATCCTGGTTTCATGCATATAACCCACGGCCCTTGCTATACTATTATTGCCAACTCTTACCATGTATTTGTATACTTCGACCATGTGGTTATAGTACTACACTCTACCCTATAGCAAATTGAGGCACTACCAGCACCTTAGACCACCACTGCATACTGTGTCCAAAAAGAAATATGTTTACATAACGCATGCCATATTTGCGCCCTGTAATCATGCCTATCCCTGCGAGAGGAATTTCTTGCAATTGCATATCCTAGTGTACTGTAGCTGTTTTGCCCTACTGCATTAGCGTAGCCCCGTTAGTGGTTGTGCCATACTGTATTAGCCTAGACCTATGTTAGTTGTTGTGCCCTACTGTACTAGCCGAGCCCTGTGTTAGTTGTTGTGCCCTACTGCATTAACCTGACCCTACGCTATCTGATGTGCCCTACTGCATTAGCCTAGCACTGTGTTAGCTGTTGTGCCCTACTTTACTAGCCTGGCACTACGTTATCTGTTGTGCCATGCTGTACTAGCCTAGCCTTGTATTAGCTGGTGTGCCCTAACTCTAGGTCACTATGCATTACTGCTTGATTGGTGCCATTGAAACCCACTGTGTTTACTCTCGAACAATGTCACTTAGTCTACTATGCATTATTGCCTGATTAGGAGCATTATTGAAGTCTACTGTGTTAATATTTCAACTATGCTAGCCTTATCCACTGTACCCAATAGGGACTGAAAATAGCTTAGCCCACGGTGTACACCTGCATCTGTATGTTTATTCTGCACCTCACCATGCCTACTCCTGAATTAGCCTACCATCAGCCCTTTGCGCCCAACCTGGACTGCCTATAACCTACTGCCATTATGTACCTTCGGTGTACTATTAGACTCCTACTAGGTGTTTTATCCAAGATAGTGTGGCTAACGTTACACATTGCCCCTCCTATCATCTTAGTATTACAGACTAGCACCCCGATCACTAACACCCCGATTACTATGTTCGCTTTTACGACTACCCTTAACAATACTCAGACTCACCCCACCATGCCAGCTACATCTTCACATAAGCTTAGCCTATAGCAAGAACCCCCTATCATACAGGTATCTTGTAGTACTGCTGATAGTTATTTAAGTTTGCGCGCACGCTTATCTAAATTGCACGAATTACCAGCTAAAAAAGTAGAGCAACTAAACCACCTAAAAAGACCTTATCCCATAAGTAGCTACAGTGCCCAATACAGGCCTGGCCAACTATAAAAGATCTAAACCCAACTCTCATAGGCATACTATTATAGACAAACCTAGTCCCAATGTACCATATGCACCAGAAAGCCACTTACCCAATCTTAAAGGAGCTCTAATAAACGCAAGGTCTTTAGTTGCACACGCAACTGAAATATCCAACATCATCCTAACAGATAACCTTGACTTCCTGGCCATCACAGAATCTTGGTTACATGATGCCTCGGGCCCTGTCCTTTCACTAGCAGTCCCTAATAATTACACTATCCTGAGAGCGGACAGACATGCCTCTCGAGGAGGAGGAATAGCAATTATTGCTAAAACTAACCTCTCCATGAGATTAGTTATCACACCTACTCTGAAATCCTGCGAATGCCTAACTCTCAAACGTTGAATATTCATCTTATTCATAGACCACCAGGTCCAATCGGAACTTTCCCTGATGACATCTCCTTGCCCTTGTCTAACAATTTAAAAAATACTTCTCAAACCTTAGTGCTAGTTGATTTTAATTTAGGTTACAACGATACTTTGGATATCCATTCCACTGCCATTGCCAATACTTCGAAAGAACTAGGCTTTACCCAGAAAGTTAACCTACCCACTCATGACAAAGGACGAACTCTAGATTGGATCGCAAAGTACAATTGCGAATGTCACTATCACGATCATTGCTCCTCAAATTTGGACTGACCATTATCTTCTGTCATTCACATTAGCAACTAAATCAGCCATAGTTCAGACGACCCCGATTGCCCCACCAACTCTCACGAGGAACAAAAGAAATATGAGAGCAGACAAACTACTTACTTACATACTACTCAACCTTAACTCCCTACCGGATAACTTGGACCCTAACTCTCTAGTTGAACAATATAACAAATTTATGACTATCGCCCTCGAAGATATTGCACCTCTCAAACTAAGGAAGAGTAAACCTAAAAAACATCTTACCACTTGGTTCACCCCTCACTTAAAGAATCTAAGATTACTCAAAGGAAATTGTGAAACTGCCTGGAAACTCTGACCCTCAGCAGAAAAAAAAAATAAACCTTACCAATATCTCAACCCAATACAAGAAAGACATCCTCCTAGCCAAACAGGAGACGTATAATAACAGAATTTCACAGTCTAAATCGAGCACCAAAGAACTGTTCACAATTCTAAAAGAACTAGAAACACCCATTTTACCACAAGAAATTTGCACCAAAGACAAAATGTGGTGCTCCAGTATTCAGCACGCACTAGCCAACAAAGTCTCTAACTTACAAACTAAAATTGCCCATAAGAAAGCCTCTCTAGCACCTCGAACTACCCCTAGCAAATTACTGTTGCCACACCACAAACAAGAAACACGTTTCAGCTTCTCTAAAGTCTCTGTCATTGAGGTGGAGAAGGTCATACTTGGACTCAAACCATCCAACTATAAGGGCCACCAATGCCCGGCACAACTTATGAAGGACGCTGCCAGAGAACTCGTGCCCTTCTTATCTAAACTGATTAATTCCTCATTCACATCTGGTACCGTCCCTAATAATCTGAAAGAATCATGGGTGCTAACACTTCTCAAAAAGCAAACCCTTGACGCAACCATACTTACAAATTACAGACCTATAACAACTGCAATCTCTCTTAAAAATACCAGATAAAGTGGCATACATTCAAATCTAGAACTTCCTGGAATCTAGCCAATCTGGTTTCCGTCCTCAACATGGTACGGAAACAGCTCTAATTGATCTTAAGGCCCAAATAGATGAACTCAGAGACAAGGGCCAATCAGCCCTACTCCTCCTCTTAGACCTCTCGGCCGCATTCAATTTGGTTGAACATAAAGTCCTATGCTGCCACCTAGACTCCGCAGCACATTTCTCAAAGGAAGCTATAATTTGGATTGAGTCATTCCTGAGAAATAGGACTATGAGAGTCTTCTCACCCTCAGCATCAGCAGACCCTATACCTATAGCTTGTGGTGTACCCCAGGGATCCTGCATGTCACTGACTCTCTATAATGTATTCACCAAGCCCCTCTTTGACGAAATAGACCATTTGTATATCGCCTATACGAATTACGCAGACGATACCCAAATCCTCTTACTGGAGATTACTCCCTGGACCCGGCTTTGGTGAATAGAATCTATGGCATCGTTCCGGCATGGATGGCCACCCATGGACTATGCCTGAACGATGATAAAACAGAGCTTATTATCCTAGGCACCACGGCTCACCTATCTAAATTAAGCCCGGACTATGCCCACTTCACCATTGATGGCAATGACATCAAAGTAGCTAGGGAGGTGAAGACCATAGGTTTCTACCTAGATGCCACCCTCAACTTTACTAAACAAGTTAACTCCCTGGCATCTGCTACTGCATATACGTGTAAATTAATCAGAACAAGTAAACAATTTCTCTCCACAAATAGCTGTCTAATTCTATCTAGAGCCCTCACATACTCTCTAAATTGGATTATTGTAATGCCCTGTACATTGGTGCGAGTAAACATCATCCAAAAATACAGGTACTCCAGAATAATGCTTTTAGAGCAGCACTTAAGATAAATAGAAAGGAACACATTTCCTCCACCAGGAGAAAATACAAATGGCTAACTACTTTCGACAAAATTCGACTCAAAATTACCATCCTTACTTATAAATGTCTAAATAACAAAGCACAGCCATATCTGACTGACAGGATTATCAGAAAAACATCCCACAGACCGACTAGATCTGCCAACTCTAACTGCCTCCTTGTACCACATTTTAAACTATCCACCATTGGGGGATACAGTTTCCCAGTTAAGGCAGCTCAACTGTGGAACTCCCTTCCTCCTCGCCTAAGAGAATATCAAACCTTTGCCAAATTTAGACAGAACATGTCTGATTGGCTGAAAGAAAACGACAAGTAAATTGCCATACTATAGCCTTACCTTAGCTGCCTCTACTACGCAGAGGCTAGCCCTAGTACTTTGCTAACTATATACCTGACTGTTAATACTCGTCCACATTGTACATTTTTCTGTATATTGATTTGTTTACTGTGTTTTAGTCCTCATTGGACACTTACTCTGTATATTAATTCCTATTACTCTGTACTTAGTCTCTCATGTAAATTATGATGTCCTCATGACCCCTAATTTACCCATGTACCTATGTAACCAAGCTGAACGTATTCTTATTCCCCCGATTCCCCAGGGTCCGGTGCGCACTATAAATAAAATAAACAAACCATATGATATTTTATTAATATAGCGACCATACACAAGTGTTTCAGGGCGCGACAAGGCAAGGGAGTGAAACAAGGGAGCACAGAGACAAACGATCTTACTAGGCCCAGTGACATTGAGATTGTGCAAGTGCAGGGGATAGGGATGGGGATGGGGAAAGTGCAAGGGGCAGGGAAGGAGTGGAAAGTGCTGAACACAGAATCGAAACAACAACAAGTGGTGCGGCCAGTGCCAATACTAGATACAATGTTTCACCTGAATCACATAATACAACATTTGATCAAATTGGAAATTAAAAATACAATAGGTGTTTATCTATATTGACATGCCTCCCCAGGTCATTCTCAGACTAAAATATGAATCAATAAGTTCTTGGTTCCATTTTCAAAAATGTCTGTTAATTACACATAAATAAGCCCTTCAGATTGCAAAGTTTTGTGTCCTACAATCAGCTCATTAGTCATTACTTTTCCAATATTCTGTAACTCCTTTAAACCTTTGGCACCAGGCACTACCCAGATATGTTTAACCATGCTATGTGAACCAGCATGACAAAATGTAGAGGGGGCCCAATGAACAGTTCTGAAGAAATTAAATAGCTTGAAGACATTGTGAGTGGTCAGAAATGTGAGGTGGAATACTTGGTAAAGGTTTTTAACAAGTAGCGATTTTATTAAAATATATGGGTGAGGTAAACACCTCGCTTTCCCTAACCGAACAAGGATTTCCCTGCCTATAAAACGAAGTCTAAAGGAAAATGCTCTAACATCAAAAGGTATCTGTCCCTCACACTTGTACATACAACAAAATCTTACAGGAATGGGCATGGGTGCTCAAGATAAACAAAATAGCAATTATATTCAAATGCAAACTTTGTAACTGAATATCCTTGTAACCAGGGTCGGAAGAATTTCCCAAGTTCAATGCAGGATTTTCTAAATAAATGTTCCAATTAGCAAAAGTTCTTGTCAATGGTCAAATTCCACTTCAAGGACAACCCAAAATTCCTTTCTACATCGAAATTCTGTTTCACTAGACACTTGAATTATCTACGGGTTAAACAAAGTTCCACTCTGCAAAAAGTTTCCACAAGCTTTAGCTTGTCAAACAAAAAGACCTTGTTTCATATTTCCAAAGAACATTTCAATAAAACGCCTCTTCTTTAGGAAAAGACAACCACTTCATAACATGTCAGTCGTGGCGTCACTTTCTTTCCACCACAACCTTTCACCACACTGTAGTACTTCAATGTCTTCTTCCGGTTCACTAACCTGCCAGGACTACCACTAACAAGCCCTATTCTAGTATACTCTCCTGCCAGGACAAAACTCCTACCACTACTACAAGTACTCTGTGATGAGGTTAAAGTCAAGCATTACCAAAGTCTAACTTTCAGCAACTTTGAGCTTTACAACTTCTTCTATAAGGATACAACACCCATTGATGTTCTTTTATTACAAGTATTCACTTGCTATATGTCCAACTGTTTTCCCTTTTCTCTGTAATGGTTTAGCCAGTGCTGTTGAAGGCAAGTATAGGTTTTGGATGCAGACAAACATTTGCTTTGGACTTCCTGCATCATTAGTTTCAGTTAGGTAGGGAAATCCCACCTTAGCATAGGGCAAGTTAGGCCTTCTTACAACCTAAGTTTTATTTTAATAAAAGTTTGTAGCCCAAACTTCATTCAGTTGTCTGTGTCTACTTCATGATAACTGCACAAACCTTACACCCTCCACACCCCTACAGAGGACCTCCTAGGTCTAGTGTACTAACAGATTCAGACCCTAACCATCTACTTTCAACAAAAAAGCTGTTAATTGTTGCAATTCACAATGTGGACGCTGCCCACATGACTAACCTGTCCTCTCAGTACCACCCACAAACAACTGAGATTTTCATATCGACACACAGGTCACCAGCACTTCCGACCTGCAGCCATCAACACTAAAGATTTCTGCATCTGCCTTCCTACTACCCAACTAACACATCCTGACCTCCTTCCTTACAAGGCCATACACAGCCAGGTAAGCATTGTTGGTAGAAGAGCGCTATACAAGACCCCTTCACATTACACTGCACTAAAAATCCCCAAATCAGTTCCAAATATTGGGAAGGGCCTTCTTGCGCTGGGGAAATATTGCATGTGAAGCACAACTTGAAAAGACACAGTACATGCCCATAGCACATATGGGCAAGCAGTCTGATGATGCTTAGGACCCATCAAACCTGGTAACCAAAATGCAACTATATCAAAAAGTTACCTGCTGTGAAAAATGCCTGCGTTTTGTATGATTGTTACACTGTGGTACTTTCTCGTTGCCTGAAAGTGCTGGACCTTAAGTTCAATTGAAAAAGGATTCTAGACAAACCCTTTATAAAATTCAGTTTTCAATTATTCAGGATTTATAAAGTAAGGGAAATCTCATGCACAAATGAATCATGAATCAGTATATTGGTAGATTTCGCGATGTTGCGATTAACAACTTGCCATAAAATCATGATGTCAGTTGACTACTTCTAATGGATTACTCAGATACATTAGCTGCAACCATGGTCAGATTAATTTGGAAACGCATTTTAGTGCAAATGTTTCACTGCTACTTCAAGCATGGCTGAGAAGTGCTCAGCGGAATTAACATCTGAATGTTCTAGCATTGACTTGTTTCATGCATTAGAGTATTTGACGTGGCCACGTCTCTCAACTGACAAAAAGTAACAAGACTGGTTCATGACCACTTTATGCTATTACAAGATAAACTCTGTTGGGGTGGTGAGCCAGACATCAAGGCCCTTGATCCATCGTTTGTGCGGGGATCATTTGGAAAAATCTGTGAAGTTGACTCAACTACGCCTTGTGCCTCCTTTACTAGACATATGTAAACTTACTGGGACTGGAAACTGAATTGGAATCTGCATCTGACTTAATAATGGTCATCAGCATCAGTCCACTGACATAAAATGTACTTTTCGTGAAGCAAACAATGGCACTATTGAGCATTCCCTTTTTTCTGTGACAGAGTACAATCTCATTGACTAATACTCTAGGTTGCTGTCCAATCTCATGACATGGGTGAGTTAACATTAATTGTACTCTTTCTTTTTTCAAGGGGATTAATCAGTCCTCTACTATACCTGAAAGGATGGCAAGGTAATTTATTTTGGTTCAGTTTCAATGTGCCACATGAGATTGCTCGATGCCACCAGTACTGATGTGCATAGTAATGGATTTTACCAGATGAAGGCATTAATAGATTCTTGTGTCTAAATGATCACCTGACAGATGCTATTCTTTGCCCTGGCGGGCTTTGTCCTGATGGGAAAAAGAACACATGCGCCACACAGACAATTGAACCTATGCTAGTTAGGGTGAGGCTTTACACTGCTCTCTGATGCTCCTTGCACACTACAGAATGAAGAAATTAGGGTTTGGCAATTTTCTGAAACTTAAAGGTCCATGTCTCCCACGACCCCAGCAAGAACCACCCTCCCCTTCATCTGCTAGTCCTCAATACTTGCTGTACAATGCACCTAAAAGAGTAAGAGCGTGAGAGGGCCATACACAGTACCTAGGCACATGAAAGTTCACAATATTTTGCTTCGCTATGGCCTACAATGTTTTGAATTAGGTCATGCTGTGTTTGCAACTTTATGCAATGTGTGAAACGTTTTATGTTGCTTGTGGTCAACTGCTACGTCTATACGTTTTCATGATGCTTCTCGCTATAATACTGGATTGGACTGGATTGAGCAAGGATCTACTATCTACTAGTAGACCTTATTAAAAAAAATAAGGCCACCATTATCTTTTTAATTGCATTCCGATGGATTTTCTGCATGAACTAAGACTCCTGCTAATGCTGTTGTGGCCTGTTTGTGATCAAAGGGGGGAAGAGTGGGTCAGAGATCTGGCCTCAAGATTTGAAGCATGTCTGGAGTCACAATCCTGGCCGTTTCACCAATAGTTTTCAGTTGTGTTTGTTGCATAAAACACAACTGAGGTCTGTGCTGATGGGATTTGGGATTAGCCAGAGAATTGAGGTCCTGGTCTCCTTTCCCAGTGGGAAACTCCAATACTCCTTTGCAAGGCCACCCGGAAATCATTGTACTAACCACCTCCTCTTTCCCACCCTTGTTATGGCCTCCTTACTTCATTTTTAGGCCCACCCATCCAGCCCTGTCAGACTGATAGCTACCAATTTAGTTTGGGTGCCTATTTGTTCATGTAGTGGACACTCCAATATAATAATAATAATAATAATAATAATAATAATAATAATAATAATAATAATAATAATAATAATAATAAATTTCTTACATAGTACTACCACCCATAGGTCTCAGAGTGCTGAAATAACAAAAGGCATTATTATTCCACAGAGTGGTACTCAATGTATCGACCTCAGAAGGATGAAAGGCTGAGTTGACCCTGTCGGGATTCGAACCTGCCACAGCAGGCTGCACACAGATATCAGGGGTGAGCACTTATCTTGCTGTGATATCTGACCAGCATGTTTGATGTTTCACATTTGGGCGGATATAACCCTACTTACATGTACTGAAAATCAAGCTAGTTACTAATCAGGTGTTTGGAAACAAGGAGAGAAACATAGAAAATCACATTCAGAGTTGGCTTAAGAGGCCGCTAAA
The DNA here is from genome assembly GCF_040938575.1 of Ambystoma mexicanum. Lineage (NCBI taxonomy): Eukaryota > Metazoa > Chordata > Amphibia > Caudata > Ambystomatidae > Ambystoma > Ambystoma mexicanum. The sequence continues at coordinate 150,551,540 of NC_090935.1, read as the reverse complement.
CAAAGGTATTTAAAATTGCAAGTAAGTGGAGGTGTTGCTTTATGACATGAAGTCTTTAGGAACTTCTAATGAATTAACATAGAAAAGGTTATGAAAAATGTGGGAGGAGCAGCTTTGTGAATTGTTGCTTGGGGATTAAACAGCAACACACAGTTTCCTCCATCTAACAGAAGATAAAGGTGGGAATGGCTGCGGAAGACTCAGACTAAATTGCAGTTAGGAAGATAAGAGTGCATGAAACTTGGTCGGATACATCGCAGGAGCAGAGCTGCAGATCCAAAACCAAATCCATAAGCAATGTATCTCCTTTCTGCATGATCTTCCAATTGTAACGTTAATGGTGTATCCTTACAGCGGTATTCTTATTACTGCACCATTACCACTTTATCCCCTTGTACAGTGCTCTGCTGCTTCACAACTAGGTGCACGCTGCGTAAAACCCAGCACATATTTGCAGCTCATAGTCCACTTTACTATTCAGATGTACTAATAATGAAGTGTATGAGCAGGTGCAAGTGGATCTAGGTCACCTGGCCTAAGCCCCGCCCACCAGTCAGACAACTTAAACTGTTGCCGCCTTTCTGTTTTCCCGCCCTTTTCCCCCTAGTTAAGCAGCCCTCCAGCCTTTTCCTTCGCAGTTGGTGAGCAGGAGCAAATGGATCTAGGTCACCTGGCCTAAGCCCCACCCACCTTCTTAGCCCTGCTCTTCCTTTCCTCTCTTCACTCTTAGATCGAGAGCATCTCTCGCCCAGGTGTCCAATGTGAAGGTCAGACGAAGAAAAGGGAAATTCCTGTTTGGACATGGTCGCGTTGGCAGGAGCCAGGGCCCGAACCCCTGCTCAGACAACAGTTAAGGATGTGCTGACATGCGTTTTGTCCCTCCGTCCCCACAGGCCATCCCCACCATAACCAGGCAACTCCAACAGCAATGCCATGGTTGGCGTAGTCCACGCCCCTGCTCTAAGGCATGCACTACACAAAGCAGCAACCACACCCCCATCAGCCTCAAGCCAATCAACACCCCCTCACCATCCACAACACGGATGTTGATGCTTGCCAACTTCCGCTGAGCTATCACCCATGCAGCAGACATCACCAACCTCATCACTACACATGACCTTGATGCTATCTTTATCACCAAGACCTGGCGGACACCCTCCTCCACCCCACCCACATCCTAGACATCCTTGTCCCAGACGGCTCCAGCATTCAACAAACAAGATAGGTGGAGACCTTGCAGTCATACACATTACGTTGTGCGCTGCACCAGACTTGACGTTCACAACATTGACACCTTCAAAGTCCTCTCCTGCCGCTTCCCGCTCTTCCCGACTGACACAGTTACCTTCCCTCTCACATACAGCCCACAGAAACCCAACACCGCCTTCATCAAAGACTTCACTGAGTTGGTCAACTCCATGTCACTCACACAAGCAAACATCTTCCTAAGAGACTTCAACCTACCAGGCAACAAGGCCACCAAACCGATGAAGGAAGTGCTCCTCCGCCTTAGACAACCTCAGCCTCACACAACACATCAACTTTACTTTATTACACTTGTATAGCGCTGCCACTGACCTGGCGGCTTAAGGGCGCTACTGGTCAGACAGGACAGACATATTGGCAAAAGACAGCTTGGCTGGGAAAGAAAACCTCCTAGCTTCAGAACCAAGATTTGAAGAGGGCAGCTAATTAAATAGGAAGGTCTGGAGTCTTTTCCTGAACTTGATGATTGAGAATTCCTCTCTTAGAGTTAGCAGCAAGCTATTCCACGCCACCAGCGCTGCTGCTTAGAAGGCTCCCTGCCTGACCTGAGAAAGTTTACATGCAGGAATTTTCAGTGGTGTAGAGTTATTTGACCTCAGGTTATAACTATTTGATTTGATGACCAGTTTGTCCTTCAAATACTCTGGTGCCGTACTTCTCAGACACTTAAATGAGATTAGCATCAGCCGGGAGTGTATTCTCTCCTTGACCGGGAGGCAATGTAGACTTCTTCTTGCCTCTGATATGTGGTCCCTTTTTTCAGTTCCATATCTATCCTGACTGCATTATTCTGCACTACCTGCACTCTATTAACTTCATTCTTTGACACCCCAAAAAGGAGACTGCTACAGTAGTCGATTATTGCACCAATCAAGGCTCTTGCCAACATTTCCCGGCTTTCTCTTGAAATAAAAGGACGTGTGTGAGTTAGCAACTTGATATAGTACAAGGTTGAAGACCCTACATTACTCACTTGGGCCTTAATGTTCAAATTACAGTCCATGTAAGCCCCAAGGGTTTTGACCTTGGTCTTAATTTTCATTGTACATCCTTCAATCTGAACCTGAGAGTAATCTGCCATCATCTAACGAGTTTTTGACTCTGTCCCAATGAGCATCAACTCAGTTTTTTCTATATTGGAGAGCAAGGCTGTTGAGACACATCCATCTTTGGATTAGGCAATAGATTTAATTGATGTTCCGCTCATCATCTTCAAATATGCCTGTCAAATGTGTTGTCTGCGTAGTTGGTAAATTCAATGTTATTCTCTTCTAGGAAGTCCAAGAACGGGGCTGTAAATATGTTATAGAACATAGGCGACAGACATGTCCCCTGAAGCAATCCTTGAGACAGCTCATTAGGTGTAGCATCTGCCAGAGCGCTACTCACCCTCAATTGGCGCTCACTAAGAAATGAGTTAACCCATTGGGCTGCTGGTGTTGCATACCCTGCTACCTTCTACAACCTGGTGACCAATAGTGTATGGTCAACCAGGTCGAATGTGGCCGACAGGTCCAGAAGCATAAGCATAGAAGTTTTTCCTTGATCCATAGCCTGGACTTAAGATCGAGCATCACCGTCTCAGTTCCATAACTTTCTCTAAAGCCAGACTGCCATCGATTCAGGATGTTGTGTCTTAAGATGACTGAGAACTTGCATGTATGCCAAAGGATCTAACATTTTCAGGAGAAACAGAGAATTAGAGATAGGCCGGTAGTATAGAGGGTCTCTCGGGCATAGGTTTTTTCAATAATGGCGTGATCCATGAATTTTTTATGCTTCTAGGGGCATAACAGTCCCTAAATGAGGGATTCACAAATTTACATGGAGTTGGAATAAGCGTAGGAGAACAATTCTTAATGACACGAATCAGAAGTTGCTTCTTTTGATATAGCAATCCCTTCTTTGATAGTCTTTATTTTAGAGTCCATGGCGTCTTGAATTAAATTACACCATTTGGTGTCTCTAATGATTATTGCATAGTCATCTTGTTTAGGTGTTTCTAGCTCTTTTAAGACTTTAAATAGTTCTCTCGGTTGGGCTTGGGCCTTAGAGATCTGGTCATCCAAATACGATTCTTTGCAGAAACAAAAGCAGATTTAAATTTATTGACCATCTTTTTATACAGTTCCTTATCAGAATCGGCAAGTGTTCTTTTCCATCTATACAGTGCTTTAATTTGATCACTTTTCAGCTTTTGTATATCTGGAGAGAACCATGGGTTCGTTTTCTTACAATAACTTACTTGCTGCGCAATGGAGAATGCACATTAACGGCTCTCTGTAATCTGTGTTGATAGATATTAGTAATATCTTCTACTGAAGTAGATTCATCAACATTTAATTGTAACGGGGTAAGCCACTGCTGCAATACTTCTGATGTTAGACCCAACACATGAGAAAGGTAACATCCTCAACCTAATCATCACTGCACTCCCTCTACTATAGCACTCCCGCTTGAATGGTCTGACCACCTAGCCGTTCCTTTCAACAACCTGTACATCACCCCAGTCAAGTACTCCCAGCAGAAACCCAGCAGACAAACCTTCATGTCCTTCAAGAACTTCCCAGTGGAAGCCCTCACAGAAGACCTCACCAACCTACACCTTCCATGGACTGAATGCCCCCAACCGAACTGACGCTCTACTGGAAGCACTCAACGCCACCCTCTTGAGCCCCCATCGACCAACATGCGTCTCTAAAACAATGCACCTGCAAACCGAAACCGTCAGCACCCTAGTACATGCAAGAACTCCACCTCAACAATAGTCTCATCAAGAAACGAGAGAAAACCTGGCGCTGCTACAGGACTACATTCGACCTTGCCCCCCTTGAAGTCCGAGCAACCCGCTGACAACTATTCAACACAGTCAAGGCCTCCTACTATCAGAATACCATAGCAGAAGCCGACAGCAAAAGTAGGTCACTCTTCAAAGTGGTCAAGCAGTACGTCAAGCCACTAACCAAACCTGCCATACCACACTCCATCGAAAATTCCACCACCAACAAATTCTTCATCGACAAAATTAGCATGATTCACCAGCACACAGATGCCAGCTCTGCATCCACAGACCCACCACACGTCTCATCGCGCAGAATCTCCACACTCTGGACAACATTGAAGACACTCGACAAGAGGACCTGGCCACCCTCAAAGCCACATTGTATACAGATGACATCCTCCCTGCATCCATCCTCAAGACCCTGCCCACATAATCTCTCCTTCCCTACCTGGTGATCATCAAAATCTACCTAACTCAAGACACCTTACCATCAACCCTAAAAACAGGACAAATCATCCCACTACTAAAGAAAGCCACTCTTCCCTTCCTAGGTAAGATCATCGAGAAAGCGGTAACCGGCCAACTGCAGCAACACATTGACACCAACAATCTACAAATCCGGATTCAGACCCAGATGCAGCATGTTGACAGCAACCATAAAATGGCCCTGTTTGCTTAATCCAAGTATTTCCTGGTCAGCAAATGTCTTCTCAGAGTCTCCAAGATGAGACTATACATGTTGTGTTGTCTGTCTGTATAAATTGTCTGCGTCTTTATGCCCCAGGGTCCACAGCGCGCAATACAGATGATGTAATGTAACACAGGTGGTTAACGACACCCTCAACATCCTTGAGACAACCACTCCTGCCTCCCAGTTCATCTTGTCCGCTTTCGACACAGTAGACCACCAGGCACTTATTGGACAACATACATTGGCGCATGGGGATCAGAAACCTTGCCCTCCGCTGGATGAAGTCATACCTCGCCAACCGCAAGCAGCTTGTTCAGATGGACTCCTATAGATTACCAATGTTACCCTTCAACTGTGGAGTCCCGCAGGGTTCCATCTTCTCCCCGGTAATCTTCAATCTATACATGGAGCTGCTGGGAGCACTCCTAGCCACACACAACATCCATATCCACCAATACGTAGACGACACACAGCTATACCTCAAGATCGACTCCAAGGACATCCACAGGGTCAAAACCTGCCTCTCACTGATAGTCTTGAATATCCAGTGCATACTTGAAGTTAAATCCCTCCAAGACCGAATTCCTACTCCTCAACAACACTCAACACCCAGACATACAGACCTGCCTATCAACCAAGAACTCGGAGGGCTTCACACACAAGCTCATCTCCTGCGCCAAGTCCCGCTGGTTTCACATCGACAAACACCTCTCCTTCAAGACACACATAGCTAAGAAAACTCAGACAGCTTGGTATCAGCTCGCTCTCCTGCGAAAAGTCAAGCCCTTCCTCCCTCCAGACAACTTTAGATCCACTGTTCAAGCACTGGTCCTATTCCACCTCTATGCGGGCAATGCCCGGCTTGAAAGCCCCTCCCCCGTCATCCTGCCTTTTGTCACTGAGAAGTGTCCTACATGCAGCCCCATGCCTCATCAAGGGTCTACGTAGATACGAAAACATCAGTGCAGCCCTTATCGACCTTCACTGGCTCCTGCTGCACGCATAAATTACCTTCAAGTCTTGCTGCACCATCTATAAGGCAGTCCCCGTCAAGTAACCCAGCAAAGAAACTCTGCATCTCCGGCAGACCGCGCACCACCATATGCCAGGACACGTACAGATTTGAAATCAGCCGCTGTAAAAAGAAAGGACCAGAAAACAAGCCTTCTCTGTCTACACTCCAAGACTATGGAACCTCCTCCTTGTCAGCATCAGACTCGCCCCCACACTCCTTCAACTTAGAAAACAACTCAAGACCCACCTCTTCAAGGAGTCTCTCCTCCCCAAAACTTAGGCCATCACATCGCCTCTCACGCCACCTGACTCCCTAGATGCTGTCTACCCCTCTCCTCCCGGCACAGCTGTAACAGTCATCTGTCCCCCTCTGTAGCCTATCCCCGGCTGTATATTTGTTCTGTTACCACTAAAAAGTGCTCCGTTACGCATTTGTATTGGTGCATTCCTCTGTAATGCACTCTGTTGCTTTTCGAAGCTAGGTCCGCACTCAAATACCATAATAACTAATTATTTGGAAAATGCATTAGTCTTTAATGCTTACATGTCCAACATGTTCTGGATGAACTGATTACATCAGTTCAACTGCTTTTTCACCAATTCATATGTTGCAAACACATTTGTGTTAATGAATTTGTGCTGCGATTGCAGTATGGCTGAATGAATGGGACTTGGTAGACTCACATTTTTATATAGCATTACGGTTCATATTCCCTTTTTGAGTTTGTAGTTATGGAGTACCATAGTTTATATACACAGGCCCTACTTTGACACCCCGACTGACCCCTGGACCAACATCCTGTCAGTGACCTGGCAAGCAAAGGATCTTTTCACCCCGGACCATCCCATATTAATTGTGCACTGGGATATTTTCTCTTAGGAAATATCCAATGAGATATTTGCTCCTGTGTAAAGTCCTCGGGGAGATTTGCTGTTGGCGAAGACCATTGTGATATTTATGCTCTGCTAGTTGCAATGGTATTATGTTGGATGTTGACTTGGAGGTATGTCGGTGACAACACTATTTGGTACTTAATCAGTCTCATCAATAGCCCAACTCTCCCCACCAAAGCAGTCTCTTGCTCGCTGCGGTTCTTACATCTATGAAGATGAGAGTTTAAGTCGCTTCATTTTGGGACTTACAATACTGAATCCCAAACTTTTCCTGAAGATTTGCGGCTTGGGAAATAGAGTCTGTCTAGCCCAAACTTCACAGGTACACAAAGACCTATGAATCCCTGATCCTTCCGGTAAAGATGTGAGATTCTTTTGAATACAACCCAACAATAACCGCCATTACAATGAGGAATTAATGGCGTAAAAAAGCACACTGAAAAACTTTCAGACATTGGGTAGTCTAATGTAGAAATAACTCCACTCACTGGGATGCCAAGCCTATTATGTAGAAATACGAACCACTCAGTGGATTAAAAAGGACGGATATCAGTAGATCTCAGGTGGATGTGTGTGTAGCCGTCTGAGGTATAGGGGGTATATGGGGCCATCTTTTTTGTTCTGGGGGGCCTATGTCATGAGGGTGTGAAACAGTATTTTGAGCAATAGGACTTAGGCTACCCCACCTGTCTGGCACTTGTCGGTAATATTTCCCAGCACAAATTAACAACAGATACAGGAACCAACTAGTTGGCTGGGTGCGATACATCAACAATATTTTTACAATCTGGAGAGGGACAATCATACAACTACATGAATTTCACACATGACTCAACAGCATAGACACGTGTATAAATTTCACCATGCACTACGACTCCACCAATATAGCATTTCTGGACTTGAATATCCTTATGGCAGAAGACGGCACAATAACCACAACAATGTACCGGAAACCTACAGACAAGAATACCTTACTGAATTTTACAAGTTTTCACCCACAAGCACTTAAGGAAAACTTGCTGTTTGGCCAATTTCTGAGGATAAGGAGAAATTGCACTACTTTACCAGAATATGACCACCATGGGAAAGACTTAGAGAAGAGAATCGCCTAAAAGCACAAGGCTGTCCTACACCAGTCATCAGGTAGGCTCATAAAACAGCAAGAAACAGAACAGATTGCTTGCCGAAACATCAAAGAGAAGATCACAAAGAAAAAATGATGTGTGCCACCACATTTACACTAGTCAGTAATGCCATCAGAAAAACCATTCTTAGCAACTGGAGCCTATTACAAACAGATACCTTCACACCAGAGACACCAAGATTTGCGTTTGAAAGGAAGTAAAAACCTGAGAGACCACCTAATACACACATATCCCATGGAAACAACCAAAAGGACAGACCAAACCGTTTTTGGCATCTCCCACCGGTAGTAGGACACTATAGATGCGGCAAATGTTCAGTGTGCCACCTCACACAAGACCAGAAAGAAGTCTCACTCAATAGCACTATATGGAAATACAAAACATTCTCCAACTGCCTAATCAAATGGAGCATCTACATGATCAAATGCCGTGCAATCTATTATACATAGGGAAAAGCAAACGTGAGATTAGGCAAGGAATCTGCAAGCACAGATCGTGCCTTAAGAATTCCATCGAAGACAAACCCATGGTGGCACATTTTGTCAAAGAAAAACACAAGCACACAGAACTACGCTGGTGCATCATTCAAACTATAAATGCAAAAGCCAGGGGAGGAGACAGGGACCTAGAACTAAGAAAACTGGAACAAAAATGAATCCACCGCCTGGACACGGTAAAGAATGGCCTAAATGTTTCCATAGAATGGAACCTATTTTTCTAGGATTTTGTTTCCGTCGAAAACCACGGTTCTAGACTAAACCAGCACTCTATAAATTACCATTAAAAGAGAAGAGAAGTGGCTATTCTACACCCAAAAATTATGGCATCACACAGCAGGCCATAGATGATACTGAGAGCTCTACCTTAGTATGTCCCATATAACATACACAAAGTATATGTATAAACTTGTATCTTAACACACCAGTGTAATGTGACCCTAACCATTGCATGACACGTCAACAGGTTATAAAAGACAACACATGAGCAATCAGTGGTCTTAATAATGTATGTATGCTTTTAAAAATGTGTGTAAACTAAAACATGTATGTCAATTTATGTATGCTTAAAAACCATGTTGTGAATACATCTACATAATTTGAAAAAACTAGCTCCACGAAGATTAGCAAGCGTTTACTGCTAGATTCAGCTTCCACAAAGCAGAGGCACCCATCACACACGCACATGGGCACGCCATTTAGTTGCCCACATGTCACAAACATCAGAAAACAGACATTTCAGTGAGTAAAACACACCATGTATTGAATTTTATTTCTTACAAGGAGCATCCATACACACTAAGCCCCTCTAGATAAGCTGATCAGTTCTTCATGATGTTACTGAAGCCACGATAACAACTCCATCACGCACTTGCCATACGCGAGCCCCAAGCAGCTTAGCAACAAGCGTCATCAGTACTTAACAGTGAAGCGCATGCGCGTAAGACGACACACTACCGCGGATACAGCACAGAAACCTACAGATGCAGCCGCAGGTAAGAAAGCGCCACGAACAGTCAATATATATATTTTTTAAAACAAACACTTCCATAATGTGTTACTGCCCGTGCAAGTCACGCACGAACACAGGCACTAACAAGAGAAGTTACCACAATGGGACAGTACGATCACACACTGGTATAGCCCAGATGAGCTCCCAGTAATTGCAAACCACAGGACAGAGCGAGCACAATGGCTGCTAGCCTGGAACAAATCACACTGTTGAGCATAATCTATATGCCAGTGGACACTACAATGAATTTAGAATCCTTTCTTTTCATCAGCTACACAAGCTAGAACTACAAAAACGAAGCCTATACAGATGGGAGCAAGGAGTATACGGCACACAGAGGGCACCGCAAGAGAAGAATACCACATCTCTTCTCTGAACCTGAGGCACTCAAATCATTGGTTGAGGTAGGATTTTTTCCAGCACACACCCTAGGCAAATACAAGCCTATAGAGAGACACCAAAATGATTTTTCTATTTTTGTGATTTTATCTCACTCTCTCATTGTTAGATTCTGCAATCACGGGGCAACACAAGTGACACACCCCAGTCCATATTATTATGGAGAACATTCAATTGACCAGTTCTTGCTAGAAACACCAGAAGTGTCGACTAGACAGATGTTTGGTTATGAGAACCACATTCTAAGTCACCACCTGTACTAACTCACACTGTGCAAATACTCAATTGCAAATGGGTATTATATGAATGTCTAATATGATAACATTTGTATAAATACCCAGAACTGTTGGGGCTGAACATGGTAACATATGTATAAGGGCCTGAAGAGGTTTTTAACGAAATGCTAGAAAATAAAATTATTGTATATGTAAATGCAATTTTGGTGATCTCTAATTCATGTACAGATCAAATCAGATGATCAGTTAATTTGTGATGGGAAATATTACCGACAAGTGCCAGACAGGTGGGGTAGCCTAAGTCCTTTTTCTCAAAATACTGTGCGTGTATTCGGGCATGCATTCAGAGCTTCAAGCTTAGCTTAATAAACGGATCCAGTCTTGTGTAACTTTTGGTTAGGTTATGGGTTGTTTAGCTCTGTGAAATCGTCCCACAGTTGGAAGAGACATGTTTCTTAAAACTACAAAGTGGCTCAGCCCTTTCGTACGCCACTGTGTTTGTATGGTGTTCTAATGCATCAAGCTGCGACAGAAGAGGGGCTCAGACACATGCAAGAGACACACAAAAACTTTATTTGCATAATTCTGTTCAAGACAATCCTAAGAGTGGACAGATCTCTCCCAAGACGTACATATGTGAGAGCAGCAGAGCATATTCAAATCCTAGCAGGTTCCAATACAGCCTTTTATCTGTACCAGGTTGATAAATTGAGTACCATTTAATTGGGTAAAGCCAGCATTTTTTTTATAAAAGTGTTACAAGCTTGAGCACTCCATTAAGACACACTATACAAAAACTGCAGGTATGTATGTCGTCACTGGACAATATCCATTTCAAAGTCCATGCTCATAGGTGAGTAGGAATTAAGAGAATTTCAATGCCTAAAACCAGGCATTGAGGCAGTCGCTAGGCATGGGCATTCTGTTGGGAAGCTGGCTATGAAAGTGGAATGTGGAGGGCTGCTTTTTCCTTGGATGCCTTGATTCTTCATCTTGCAAGATCCTGCCAACTGTATTCCCCCAGCCCTTGTAACATCCTGGAGGTCCATTTAAATATTTTGAATCTGCAGGGCCACAGCGGAGGCATTGGGGAATCAAGTTATCCCCACAGTAAGTTAGAATACGGGGGAATAAGAACAGCAATGGCCATATTTTTATATGAAAGACAGAATCAGCTCCAGTTTATTAGTCATATCAGTGCCTTTTATCAGGACAGTTAAGTTGGTGTGACGACGTACTCTGCCTGACCTTGCTGGTGGATGTTGGGGTTGCACAAGCTAGGTGAATGTAGACCAGGGGACGAGCGAGTGTGGGGAGGATCCCCTGGCTAACCCCTCCATGGAAATCACAGAAAGGTAGCGGCTCACAACATTTCCACAGAGGATACTCCTGCCTCTTTAAAGCAATCCATGAACGGTGGCCAAAGGAAGCTGGCAGACCATAGAACCTCCTCCTGTCATCCTGTGACCCACTCACAAATCAACTACAAAGCCGGTCAACTGGCTTCAGCCCGGAGTAGAGAATTGGGAGGAGTCTACCCTTCATAAAGCTTGAACCCAGGATTGAGAACAAAGGAAAATAAATCCTGTGAATATCATAGAAGGGTGTGGAAACCCCTTCCACCCTGGATTCAGAACAAAGGAGAGGAGATCCTGAGAATACCACAGAAGGGGGCAGCAATCCCTTACTGAGACATAGAACCAAGGGGAATACATTCTGGAAGACCACAGAAGAAAACTGTAGGAACCCCTTAAATGCAAGGCTGAGATCCAGGTGGAAGATTGCCAAGAGAAGGAGAGAGAGGAAGAGTGCAAGATCCATATAAACCAGAGGCTATATCTCCCAGGTTATTGGGTTAATTTGATGGGAGAGATCCGTCCCCAGAATTACTGAGCACTGGGAGAACTTGTTTTTTGTTTGCTCAGTCTTGATTCCCCACCCCGTACCACCTCCCTCCAACCCACCCAACCCAAACACACACCCACCCACGAGAGACCATTTATTTCACTAAGCTGTCCCAAAGTCCAACCCATATCCTGGAGGATAACCTTTCTGCCACTTTAGATTAGTCGCTCAGACCTTAAAATGTGGTCTTTTTGTCCAAATGTGCATGGTCCCTAATAAACAATCAATGTCGACCGCACAACTCGATTAACAAAATATATCCTGTTTTTGAATCCCAAACTTTATTTCAATGCTGTATGCTTTTGTAAAACTACACATTTGCATAATCACCATCAGCATGTCTGTGGCAAAAACAGCTAGAAGTAGGCAGCCAAATCAAACAGTTTTGTTGCAAGTCTTTAAGTTTAAGAAGCACAGTTGTACAGCCCAGGAGATTTCAGGCTCACATTGCTTTACCAATTGTGAATGAGAACAAAAATAAAATAACTATTATCCTCATACTCTTTTCTTAACATGCTTTTATAAGGATTTCTACATTAGACAGTTTAGTTTATTCCGTATGGGATTTATGTAATTTTCAAGTCATCTATTAACAGTATTGTTTTAGCTCTTGAAATCCAAACATCAATGCATTCTTCTATTGCCCAGAGCTGAAAGGTGTCAACATTACAGACTGTGCTCAAATCCTGGCTTCACTATTTAACTAATGTGTGCAATCATTTGATCTTTGGAAAATCATTCTATCCCACTGTAACTTATCTGACAAAAGAGGGAGGCCCAAACAATGTATAATTTCAATAGTATGCAGTATAAAAAACACCTATGCTGGTTAGACTGCAGTGTGAACATACTAATCACAGTGACTATTCAAACAGTGCACAGCGCAAAGTTTATTTGTTGTTGTCTTACTCCCGGCAACTTCTTGTAATTAAACCTCTGAAGATGCGTTCAAGTATCAAAGATTAATGTCCCTTTTTGTGAGGTTGCTTCGGGTGATGTCAATGCCTTTATAAATTAGGGGGCCCTGCACCTGCTCCAGAGGGCCTTGCAAAACCTAGAACCTGTCCTGCATAAATTGTGAAGAACAATGGACTTCATTTCAGAGGAAGGAAGACCCTGGCATTCAAAGCCTAGATTCTTTTGAGTTTCCTTCCTGCCACCCCAAGGCCTCACAGACTGAACTAACGCGGTGTAGCCTACAGACACCAGGGAGTGTAGTGTTAACTATAAACTCTCAATATACACTAGTCCTCCCACCATAAACTTTAGTAGTTGTGCTTATTATAAGCCCATCTGGCATCGTATCCACTGAAGAACGCAAATGCACAAAAGGTCATACATATTACCCTGCAAAATCGTAGGAGCAATTAAATGATCTACTAAAATGAACGACAGAGTGGCTTGCATGACTACAAGCTTAACGAGACCCTCAGATTTGTGCATACAAAAAAAGTCCTACTGTATTCTCAAATTTAACCAAGTAGCCAGAAGAACTGCAAAAACTTTGAAACACAGAGCAAGGAACAAGTTACTTACCTGTAACTGTTGTTCTCCAGCATGGGTCTGGCATGGATTCACATGCTCATGAATATTCCCCGTCGTCCGGCTGGGAATTCTCGGTAAAGAAAAAATCAGTATCAGTTTAGTTTCTGATCTGTCTTTCTTAGTAGTAACCAATCACTGGTCTCTGGGTCATACTGCCCCCAGCCAATGACTGCCCTCTCCCTAAGCCCCGCCCCTGGCAGCCATCCTCAGATTTGGTAGCACTTAAAGTCGCAGTATGACCAAGTGAAGAGCCGCAGAGGGGAAGGAGGGAGGGTTTTCGCATGTGAATCCATGCCAGACCAATGCTGGAGAACAACAGTTACAGGTAAGTAACTTGTTCCTTCTCCAGCATGGGGTCTGGCATGGATTCACATGCTCATGAATATAAGAATACATAGCAGTACAGACATGCACAACCACGGGAGGTGGCAAGGCTCAACATTAAGTATTACATAAAACTCAACATTAAGCATATCTTACCACCTCACCAGGCTCACCTTAAGCGCATAGTTTGCGCAGCACTGCCTGGCTGACTCTGGACTCTTCCCTGGAATCCCAGTCGACGCAGTAGAATCTTGTGAAGGTGTGCATCGACCTCCACGTAGCAGCCCTGCAGATGTCCAGCAGGGGCACACCAGACAAGAACGCCGTTGTAGCAGCGATCGCTCTGGTGGAATGGGCTCTCGGACGGCCGGGCAACGGTCGGTCTGCCAACCGATGACAGTGCATGATGCAGCCGGAGAGCCATCTGGAAATGGAAGCCTTCGAGAGAGCCTTCCCTTGGTTCACAGGTCCAAAGTTCACAAACAGCTGCGATGGCTTCCGAAAACTCTTCGTTCGGTCCACGTAGAAGTTCAGCGCTCTAGCTACATCCAGCGAGTGCAGAGTCCTCTCGGCCGGCGACGAAGGCGACGGGAAAAAGACTGGTAACACCAAGGGCTCGTTGAGATGGAAGTCCGACGGCACCTTGGGCATGAAGGAGGGGTGCGTCCTCAGCACCACCCTCGTCTCGTGGAAAGTCAAGTATGGAGTCTTGCAGGAAAGGGCCTGAATCTCACCCACGCGTCGTGCAGAGGTGATGGCCACAAGGAACGCTGTCTTCCACGACAGGAACTTCAACTGAGCCGAATGCAAGGGCTCAAATGGCGGGCCCATTAGCCTGGTCAGCACCACGTTGAGCTCCCACGCCAGGGCTGGAGACTTCACCGGCGGGAACGATCGGAACAGTCCTTTCATAAACTCCTTCACCAGGCGATGAGACCACAGGGACGACCGTCCTGCAGTTCTGGTGTATCGGAAAATCGCTGCCAGATGTACCTTGATGGAAGCATGAGCTAGTCCAGCTTTGGCCAGCGACAGAAAGTACGGTAACACTTGAGGGGCTGTAATCAGTAGAGGGGAACCTCTTCCACTTGTGTCCGTAGCACTTGAGAGTTGAGGACGCCCTGGCCTTTGCAAGAACCTCTCTGCAGTCAGCCGGGATATCGTACCCTCCAAACTCTAGTGCTGCCGGAGCCAAGCCTGCAAGTTCAGCGACTCCGGGTTGTGATGAAGAATGGCGCCTCCTTCTCTGGAGAGAAGATCTGCGTCCATCGACAGTTTGACTGGTGGGGAAGCTGACAAGTCTAGAAGGTCCGGGAACCATATCTGTCTCGGCCACTTCGGGGCGACGAGGATCATCCTGCACCGGGACCTCTTGAGTTGGTTGGTGAGCCTGAACAGCAACAGAGGGAACGCATACAGGAACAGGCCGTCCCAAGGGAACGAGAAAGCACTGCCCATGCTCCTCGGCTGGGGGAACCTGCTGGCGAACCTCTGGCACTTGGGGTTCGTCGTCGTCGCGAACAGGTCGATTTAGGGTTTGCCCCATCGCCGGAAGAGTTGATCCACTTGGTCCAGGCATAGTTCCCACTCGTGGCACGAGCGCAGCTCCCTGCTGGGTGAGTCGGCGATGGTGTTTTTTTATCCCCGCTAGATGAAAAGGTACCAGAAACATCCCCTTGGCAACGGCCCAGTGCCACAGATCCTGGGATTCCTTGGACAGGGCTGGGGATCTGGTTCCTACCTGCTTCCGGATGTAGACCATCGTGGTGGTGTTGTCGGTGAAGATCCTCAACACCTTGCCCTTGAGGGACGGGAGGAATGACTTGAGGGCCCAGAACACTGCTTGGAGCTCCAGTATGTTGATGTGGAGCGGCCTCTCCTCCGTGAGCCACAGGCCTCTCGCGTGATGATCTCCGGTGTGTGCTCCCCACCCCTCCAAGGAGGCATCTGTCGTCACCGTCACCTGGTATGCTGGGGTCTGAAAGTCCGTGCCCGCTGCGAGATGCGCGCGGGTGCCCCACCATCGAATTGCTTGGCGGAATACTTCGTTGAGCGAGACCTTGTCCTCAAAGCTGCCCGTCGCTTGCATCCAATGGGCGTCGAGGAACTCCTGCAGGGGGCGCATCCGAAGCCTGCACAGGCGCACCAGATAGATGCAAGAGGACATCATCCCAAGAAGCGACTTGATGGACCTCACTCTGGCCACGTTCGTGGCCAGCAGATGCTGTCCCTTGCCCAGGATGGCCTGCGTTCTTTCCTCCGACGGCGAGGCCAACTGCACTAGTGTGTCGAGCTTGGCTCCCAGAAACAGCGCGACCTGCGACGGAACCAGGTGGGATTTGGGGAAGTTGATGGAGAATCCTAGGTCCGTGAGTAGCCGGACGGTCTTTGCTGTGTGTTCGACGGCGAGTTCCCTTGTCCCTGCTCGGATGAGGCAGTCGTTCAGGTAGGGGTAGACGTGGATCCCCTGCATGCGCAGCCGCGCCGCCACTAGTGCTAGGCACTTGGTGAACACCCTGGTCGCCGACTTCAATCCGAATGGGAGAGCCTTGAACTGGTAGTGCCGCCCTTGGACTACGAACCGGAGAAACTTTCGGTGTCCTTTTAGGATGGGGATGTGAAAGTACGCATCCTCCAAATCGAACGCCGATAGGAAGTCGCCTTCCTCCAGCTGGCCCAGCACGTGCTGGAGGGTAACCATCCGGAACTTCCGTGCCTTGATGTATTTGTTTAGCCGACGCAAGTCTAGGATGGGACGCCAACCTCGTGTCTTCTTTCTGCCGAGGAAGTATCTTGAGTATACTCCTGAGCCCCGTAGCCTCCTTGGGACGAGTTTGATGGCTCCTTCTTTGGGCTTAGCCCTTACCTCTAACAGCAGTTGAGGGACGTGGTTTTCCTTCCTGGCCATGGGAGGAATTCGGAGAATTTCTTTAGAAATTCCAGAGTGTGCCCGTGGGCAAGGGCATCCAGCACCCAACGGTCGGTGGAGATGGACTCCCACACGCTGACGAACTTCGCTAGCCGGCCTCCCACCGGGGTGCTTCGGTGGGGGCCCGACGCAACGGCCGGTTCAGTCTTGCTTGGAAGCAGCCTTGCCACCTTGGCCTCCCTGGCGACTATGGTGAGATCCACCTGACTTGCCTCGTCCCCTGTAGGCTTCTTGCGACGAGCAACGGGGCGCCTAATCCTTTGGAGGCACCTTGCTTGCCTCCGGAGTTCTGTAAGGGCGGCCGTCTTTGCTGCAGAACTCCCAAGGCCCAAGCCGTCTCCGTGTCGGTCTTGATGGCCTGCAGTGACTCATCCACTGTCTTTCCGAAGAGGTTGTTCCCGTCGAAGGGCTTGTCCAAAACCTTGGCTTGCATGTCCTGGCGGAAATCCTTCGCCTTGAGACACCTCTGCCGTCAAAGGCAAACGCTGTTGCCCAACTGGCGGAAACCGGTGTCGGCAATGTCTGTGGCCACAGTTATGGCATAGTCTGTCACCAACTCACCCTCCTATAGGATCGCGAGGGCCTCTGCCCTCTTGTCGTCCAAGAGGAAGTCTAACAGGGGGGCGATCTTGTACCACAACTCCCTGTCGTAGCAGGCCACAATCGCTAGGGCGTTGGCCACCTTAATCGTCGTCACCGCCGACGAGATGACTCGTCGTCACATGGCATCTAGTTTCTTTCCCTCGCCGTCCGGTGGGGAAGTTGAAGCCGAAGCCCCCCCCTGCTTCCTTCTTGCCCACTGCCGAGACGACCGAATCCGGGGTCGGTTGTGCCCTAAGGCACAAAGGGGCGCCGTCAGGGACCCGGTACTTCTTCCCGTATGGGTCCCTTTTGGCAGGCGTCGTGGACGGGTTCTTCAGGAGGGCAAGACGCTCGTCCCAGATGTCATCCAGCAACGGCACAGCAAGGATAGTCTTCCTCTTGGCCTCACGCCGTTGGTAGAGGAAGCCTTCCGTCTTCTTTTCTTCAGGGCAGAGCTGAAAAAGCTCGGATGCCCTGGCAATCGTGGCGTGGAAGGAGACAATTTCGTCAGGGGGGAGCCGCCCGAAGAAACGGAGACGGGAGGTCAGTCCCGTCGTCGCCGCTGTCGTCATCCATCCCCGTCGTGGCCGTGTCTGTTCCCGTGTCATCCCTCGGGACCGGGGATGGTGACAAAGGCTGAGAAGGCTGTGAGGGCTGAAGGGGAGCCGGATGAATTCTCCTCCTCTTGTTTGGAGGGCTTCCCGACGTACCCGGTTCAGCTGGGTCGTCCATCGGGGGTAGGGGCACTCTCGTCCTCATCTCCGTGCATAAGGCTTGGATAGCCGTCAAAATGGCCACCGAGTTGTCTTGCGGCTCGGGTTGCGACAGGCGTGCCGGGAGCGACGGTTGGTCCTCCTCCACGGCAACCTTGTCGTCGCCACCCTCGCTCTCGTCATCCCCCCCCGTCGTGATCCCTCCCGTCGGACCGGGCCTCTTCCAAATTCTCGGTCAGTTCCTCCTCGGAGGTTGTGTCCGTGTCCATCACGACTACCGCCCCCCCCTCTTTATCCACAGGGATTTTCACGGGGGTCTTCTCGACGGGCTTAAAAGAGGATTCCCTCTGCGGAGTCAGGGAAACTCTGGGCCCTGAGGTCACCTCCACTGGGATAGCCTCCACAGGCTTCGCCAGTGCCGCAGCGACTCCCTCAATCGAGGCCTTGGCCGGAATCAAGACCTTTACCACCTTGGGCGCGCTTGAGGCCTTCACCTTAGGGGGAGGGTCACTGCCTCGCTCCCCTTCGGCATGATCCTTCGAGATCGACCGGGGCCTTTCCAGAAACTTAGCCGGGTTCTCGGATTTTCTCTTCCCCGAGCCAGAGCGTTGGCTCGCGGTTGATGGCGTCGGTGAAGGTGCGCCCTGCCTGGCAGCCGAGGAGCCTGACCGTTCGGTGCTCCCGGTGCCCGCGGACTCGCTGTGCTTTGCCTTCTGTTGGGCCCCCGTTGCCAGGGTGCCCTCACAGGACTTGGAAGACCGCTCTGACTTCTTCTCACCTGCTGGGCTCTTGCCTTCCAGCCAGTTGGAGAGACGGGTCCGACGATCCCTCATAGTCCGATCCGACATGTTCATGCAAAATGCACAGTCCTTCTCCACGTGGATTTAGTCCTCGTGGAGGCAGTAAAGGCATTTCGAATGCTCGTTCTCCTTGAACACATTTTGTAGGTTGCATCCAGGGCAGATCCTGAACAGTTTGCCGGGAGTCGACATTCCCTTCTCCAGGGCCATGTTCTTCTCGTCCGCGAGGTAGGCCTCAGAAAACTTCTGGAATCCTCTAAGAAGCATAACTTGACGAAAACTTCACCCTTGAGCGGCGTAGATAAATCCGAAATGGGTTCCCGTTGATCGGAAGTAGAAACGGTGGAGCTTGAGGCTCGAATAAACCGAAAAATGAGAAATCTCTTTGAAAAACCACAAAACGCAGTAAAAGCTCGAGAGCTATAGCACGAGGACTCCCAACACTTGAACGTGCGGTAAAAATCTGAGGATGGCTGGCAGGGGCGGGGCTTAGGGAGAGGGCAGTCATTGGCTGGGGGAAGTATGACCCAGAGACCAGTGATTGGTTACTACTAAGAAAGACAGATCAGAAACGAAACTGATACTGATTTTTTCTTTACCGAGGATTCCCAGCCTGACGACAGGGAATATTCATGAGCATGTGAATCCATGCCGGACCCCATGCTGGAGAATGGTTTATACACTCTTGCGTGTCCAACTGGCTGGACAGGTCAAAAGTCTCCTACCAAAGTTTCTTGATCCGGCAGATGGGAAAATGATCTGCGGTGTGATAAATCAAGCACTGTAACATGGCCCAATCGGAAGGCTTTGAACTTAAAGGGTCAGATTACAGACCCTATGCACCGGCACAATTTTGCACGGCATTAGTTTGCCCTAGTGCAAAAAATATTGGGTGCATATTTGAAAACCTTTGCACCATGAAAAGTGCAATTAGAATTAGGGCAAACCCTCTGATCTCGGGCCCAGGTCCCCTCCCATGACGCTGCACACCTGCACTGCCTCCGGGGCAACCCCTCACTTGGGGGTTGTTTCTGTATCCCTACAGTCCCCCACCATCTCTTGACACTTGATGTATGCACTTACCCCTGCACTTGCCACTAGCTGGCCGCACTTTTACCTACTGTTTTATATATTCTATTTATTTTTTACTGTTGATCCTATGTATTGCACTGCCCCCTCCCCTACCCGCACTTTCTTTCCTTCCTCCCCTGCACTTGCGCAATCTGAATGTCACCTGGCCTAGTAAGATCGTTGTCTCTGTCTCTGTCTTCCCTCTATTGCCCCTCACTTGCCTCGTCACGCTTTGAAACGCCATACATCATATCATAAAAATTGCCCTATGGCAAAAAAACATATGTTCAATGGTTTTTTACACCAGGGCATAGTTGCCTTAGTGCTAATACCATTCCCTATTCACACAAGCGCGAAGTTTGCCCTGGTACTAAAATGCATTGAAAGTATATGGTTTCTGCCCAAGGGCAAACTTTGCCCTATTGCTAATACCATGTAAAATTGCACTTCTCATGGTGCAAAGGTTTTCTAACAAGCCGCCAATATTTTTTGCACTAAGGGCAAACTGTGCCCTTGTGCTAATACCATGTAAATTTGCACTTGCACTGGTGCAAAGGGTCTGTAACCTGGCCCCAAGAAGGTCTCTTTGATAAGTTCTGGAGCATGAGTAGGATGGACTTGCCTTGAGCATACTTGTGGCCGAGAAGAAGATTGGGGTCAGTAATGGGTTCCAGTCATTTACGTCCTCTAACACATATTTGGAATATCTCAAAAGACTTGGAGGTGTAACTATTACTGATCTGTAACATCTAAGCTCATTTGTTCATAGCGTTATGTCCTGCAAATTAGGGACTGCGGTGTGCTAAGCCTTTTACAAAAGCAGAACGAATAACCTATGAACTAGAGTAATTTGTTCACATGTTGATAATACATGAAGCCTTAACCAGATTTTAAAACATGTTTGTAGAATTGAATGACCAGTTTAAGGCAATTTTGATCCATTCTCAGACTGCCAAGTATGGGACAACAGCAGGGATGTTTTCACGAACACGTATCACTCGTCGTGTAACTGACCATGCTCATCCCCCCACTTAGATTGTGTTAATTGCAAGGAGGTGTGTTATTTTCAGCATTAAAGGTGCTGGAAAGATCTCCCACAGCCCTCAATCACATCAGGTCAAGCAGACGTCATAAAATAATAAAACATGGAATATAGCATTTTCTTGACAGTCGTGCAGAGGTGGTGTAGGCAGTGGGACTGGAAGGAGGGCAGCACACGCGTATTCGTTTTTCAACTGGGTATGATTCCCTCACCAATTATGTCAGCAAAGATTTCCCATTCCATTAATCTCTTTACAACCACGTTATTATTTTGAAGACACCGACCAAACAGCTTATCTTAATAATGAATCCCCTAATTCCCACTCTGACTCTTATTCCAAAACGTTTCCAGATCACAAATCAAATATATTTTGTAAATATATTTTTAAAATCTACTTCAATCAGAAAGTAATTTATTTAGAATTCTATGTTTATGCAAAATACAGCAGAAGATAAGTCAAAAATTGAACTATCTTAAGAAACCGACTGTTCCTTTGATATTCGATTGAATGTTGGAAGAAAACATGGATCATGAACTTTAATATCAGCGTTGCAGGTAATATAACACAATCCATCATTTTTATAATGCACAGAGCTCTTCACTCCCCAAAGTATTTCTAGATTTTCTTTGCTACAACTTGATACCTGTTGGTCCTTCAATTACAAATGGAGCCTCCTTTAAACACATGATCTTTTCATGTCATTTTGTCAGCTCTTTTTGGTCTCTGGTCTTCCCTATACTGCAAATTATATTTGAATTCCGTGATCCTCTAACATTGGAAATATTTTAATTAATTATTTTAGTTAATTAGATTTTAAGTTTATTAATGGACATTATTTGTTCAATATCTTTATTGTTCTGGCATCTCAGGTTATTACTAAACATTGGAAAGACGCACAAACCCACAACATGAATGACTGGTGGAATTTATTGTGTTCTACTCAGTGTTGAATTCTGGATTGCTTGTTGTAAAGACTGGAGGGGGGTATCTGTACTCCCGCTCTCTATATGGGAGAGTAGAAGCACAGAGCACCCCAGCCAAGATTCTCTATTTGGTAACGTTGGACGAGGAATCGAGTCTTAAGCTCTCAGGAGGTGATGCGGGCTGGTTCTTAAGTACAGTGTAGTCCACAAGCCCCCACAAAGGAATGTCCACACACTATGTTAGTGATAACACAGTTCTTGTACATTTTGAGCCTGCAATTTGCCACTGTGCCTGATCCTGCAGTTAGTATCCTGACACTGTTTTGCAGCGCTAGGCCTTATCCTGCATTTGCATCTTGACACTGTGCCTCGTCTGACCAGAGCCTTCAAAGGACCTGCGGCCCTACCAGTTACAGCATTGCCACCCGCCAGCCTCACCATACCCTGTTTGCATCCTAGCAAAATGCTTTTGAAAATTCTCAGCTGCCTAATTGCCCTTCACTGAACCCTTTTGTTTATTCTGACTGCAGACTTGTTCAGAATATTGGTCTCCAGAATCTAGCTCTCAAGTCCCTCTAGGCCATTCCAACAACAGTTATGCTAACCTGGACCATCATCATCATGTTTCCATTCTGCCTGGTCCCTCACAACCTCCCATGCACAGGGCCACACTTCCTCTCCCACCCCAATGGCATCAGCAGACCAGCATGCCCAAGACACCATCCCATCCCCTGTCCCACCCCATTCCTACCCAATACAAACCATTTCCAACCTGCCTTCTCTGAGTCTCACCCTACAGCGGACACTTGTAGTAGCCAAAAAGCAATGCAGGCCACTATCCCTTACATTCCTATCCCTAAGAATCTCACTATTAGTAACTCCTACCCCAGCATAGGCACAAGACTCGACCGCCTCAGATCTAGGACACACAATTTCGACTCCTCCTAACACAGGCCCACGTGAAAGTAAAACTAAACCCAAACCAGCGACTCACCGCGCACACCCAATATTATCACCCAACCAGCTCACTCCCTGCTCCAATGCCTCCTCCCCGCACACTCAACAGAAAACCACGCCAAACTACCACCGAAACAATCAAAGGCGCACTCATCAACGCAAGATCTTTAGTCGCCCATGCCTTCGACATAGCCGACATCTCCCTCAATGATCTATACTTCATAGCTATTACCGAGACCTGGCTCCACGCAGCCTCTGGCCCCGCACTAGCGCTAGCCATACCTAATGACTACACCATCTACCGCGCAGACAAACAGCCAAAGGCGGCGGTGTAGCCATTATTGCAAGAAGCTACCTCAACATAAGACACATACAAAACCAATCACTCCCATCTGCGGAATTACTCACCATCAAACTATCCACAACCAACACAAGCACAACCACCACCCACCTCATCTATAGACCGTCAGGCCCTATATTATCATTCAACGACGATATAGCTCTCCTACTCTCTAACACCACCAAACCCAATTCACGATTACTTATCCTAGGTGACTTCAAACTCGGATTCAATGACAAGAAAGATGACAAAGCAAGCACCATCGCTAACACCATCTCAGAATTAGGACTCACCCACCACATCTCTCAACCCACATACAACAAAGGGTGCATATTTGACTGGATAGCTGACCTCAACTGCAATACCACCATCCTCTCCAACACAACATGCGCCTGGACTGACCACCACCTCATCACTTTCACCATCAACAAAGACACTCAATCTCCTGTTCCACCTCCCAACGCTCCACCTACACTCACAAGAAACAGCAAAAATATCACACTTCAAAAATTTCTCCCTCTACTCCAACCTATCATCGACTTCTCACCCCCCATTACCAGCCCCACTGAATTAGTAAATCTCCACAACACAACCATTCTCAAGGCCATAAACACTGTAGCACCACTCAAACTATGGAAAGCCAAACCACGCGCGCATCTCAACTCCTGGTTCACTCCTGAACTAAAAACTCTCTGCAAAAACAAAAGACAAGCTGAATTAGCGTGGAAACAGTCTCCCTCCGCTAACAATAAAACATCCTACACACTAGCCTCCAATACCTACAAGTCAGCAATCATCCAAACAAAAAAAAACATGTACAATGAAAGAATCTGCAACGCCAAATCCAACACCAAAGAGCTCTTCAATATCCTGAGAGACCTTGAGTCCCCTTCCCCCATCCCAGACACATGTACCAAAGACATCTCTTGGTGTACCAACATACAAGAAGCACTCCATGGCAAAATTGCTATGTTACAATCCAAAATTTAGTCAAAGAAAAAGTCTCACCTTCGCTGACAATCCTATCCCTTCCACACACACCCCACGAATGGATGACAACCTATTTGAATTCTCCACCATAACTACCAAAGAGGTTGAAGATATAATTAATTCTCTGAAACCCGCCAAATGCCAAGGTGATATCTGCCTGGCGCCAGTCATCAAAGACGCGGCCAAACATCTTGCTCCTTTCATCACATCCAGCATAGTACCTAACAACCTAAAGGATTCCTGGGTTTTACCCTTACTCAAGAAACCCACCCTAGACCCTAGTGTCCCCACGAATTACAGACCTATTACGACTGTGCCCTTCCTCCTAAAAATCCTTGACAGAGCTGCCTACCTGCAGATACAGAACCACCTTGAGAAAAACAACTTACTAGGACTAAGACAATCGGGCTTCTGCCCCAAAAACGGCACCGATACAGCCTTGATTGACCTCAAGACACAAATGGACAACATCTAACCTCAGTAGCCAAATTCTCCGACAAGGCTAATGCATAGATTCAGTCCTTCCTGAACAACAGATCCATGAGGGCCTTTGCTCCCACATCCTCTGCCAAACCAGCCCCAGTCACATGCAGCATCCCTCACGGCGCCTGCATTTCCCCCAAACTATACAATGTGTTTACAAAACCCCTCTTCGACATACTGGACCATTTGGGTGTCATCTACACGAATTACGCAGATGACACTCAAATACTCATCCCACTAACAGGCGACTATTCCACCGATAACACAGTACTCAACATTTATTCCATTATCCAAGAATGGATGGCCAAACGCGGCCGTTGCTTCAACAACAAGACTGAGCTTCTTCTCCTAGGCTCCCAATCCAGACAAAATAAACTCAACAAACTTTACCAGACATTCACCATCGGCAACAACATCTCCATCTCCAACAGCGTTAAAACTCTTGGGATTTACCTTGACTCCTCCCTTACACTGACAAGACAAATCAATTCCATCTCATCCACCACCGCTTACACATGTAAGCTCATCAATGCCAGCAGACCTTCCCTCTCGTCCTCCAACTGCACCACCTTAGCCAAAGTCAACTATTGCAACGCTCTCTACCTGGGTACCAGCCAAAAGAATATCAACAAGCTGCAAGTTATCCAAAATAACGCACTAAGAGCAGCTTTGAACATAACCAAACACTAACACATCTCTGACGCCAGACGATCCTGCCAATGGCTATCTATACCTCAGAATTGAATACAAAACACTCTCTCCAACTCACAAATGCTTATCCAACCAAGCACCCAGATACCTCTAAGACAACTTCACACACCACACCCCATCTCGCCCAACTAGATCAGCCCAAACACACTGCCTAAATATCCCCAGATACAAACTCCAAAAAGCAGCAGGTTCAAGCTTCCATGTGCTTGCCACTAAACTCTGGAACTCACTACCAGTCTATCTTAGATCCGAACCATCCTTTCACCGATTCAGACACAGTGCCAAAACCTGGCTACTGGCCAAAGAAGCCTAAAACGCCAATTATTACCTCACAAATGCACTTACTGCCTGCACAATCTGTACAACCTCAATCCTTGTAAATTATGTCATATTATGTACATTACCAGTAACTGTTTTATAATGTCTATACTACCTGTATTGTTTACCTATTGACTATGCTTGCAATATTTTGCTACGTTATAACCATGCCAAGCGCCTGGATGCCCCCGGGCCAGGTGGCGCTATACAAATAATAAACAAACTAAACTTTATATAAATAAGGTTCAAGTTTATATACATACCCAATAACACACTTTGTGCTCAGGCAATACTATAATGATAAATGTACAATTTCTATGTGGTACCACAATTACTCTTTGACTCCATTAAAATGCACCACTGCTGACAGTTTCAAATGGCATACAAATCAATAGCAAAAGGTATCACCCATAGACATTTGGAAGCAAAACAAAATGGTTAAACAATTGGCAGAATACTGGGCCCCTACCACCAGGCACAGTTCTGTGTGAGGATCCCCCCCACTTCGGCAACCTGTAAATAATATAATAAACAAGCCCAGTCCATGTATTGTTCAGCAGAGTCTGATTTCCCTCGACAAATGTTCTACTACCCCAATGTACCTGGTTTAGCAGAGTTAGACGTCGGGTAGTCGACGGATCCTTCTCGAGTGAACTCCCTTTAAGGCAGGAGCCACGGATCATCGAGATTCCTCGAAGAAAGGAGTGAACAACAGTGTCGAGGCAGCAGTATTGGTCCTTGCGGTGCTTGTTGACAATTGGTCGTGGACGGCCTGCAGGATGAGCCGTGCAGTGCACCTCGACGACGATAGTTTGTTGCCACAAAGTCAATGAAGAGCGTAGGCCCAGCAAATGCGTCGGGTCGTCAGCAGCTGGCACTGGCGATCAGCACTCAACCACGGCTGGCTTTTGTATCTTCGTTGGCGTCTTTGTGGACTTTGGGTGGTGGGAAACCTACCAGCGGATTCTCCTCGGTTCGTCTGTGACCTTGACTTTCTCCGGCAGGACAAAGCGGTCGACGGTGATGAGCATGGGAGTCCTTGATTCAAAGTGTTCTTAGGCAATGGAGCGTTGCAGCTCTGGTCATCGGCGGCACACCGTCAAGCTGTCCCCGCTTCTGGGCAACACTGCTTCGGGCAGGCCTCCAGCCGTTACGGCCATCCTTCGAACCCTGATCGACATTGATGGCCTTGACGTCCAGGTGCTGCGCTTCGAGATTCCTCGATGGACCCAGTCTCCGGTTGGCAGCCTATCGAGGACCGACTTCCAGGGAGCCTTGGCGAAGGTTAGCTGGAGCACGATGGTCCTTTGTAGGTCAGGAAGAGGTCTCCTAGCCAGGTCCTCTCTTGGATCAATTTCTTGAAGGTACAGCAGCTTTCAGATTGCGTTGAAGGGAAACATCAGATAACCTCCTTCCGTCTCGGCTTCAAGATCAAGCATCAAGTTTCGACTTCAGCTTCTCAACAATTTCCATCAATGAGAGATCCCCAGATATACAGTTTGGTCTCTCATTCACTCTGCTGGGTCACAATCAGGCAACCATTCATTCAGAAGGGCTTTCAGGCAGGCATGCAGCCAATCAGGCGAACACTGCATTCAGGCCATTCTCCTCCATCCAGACACTCACAACAAGTTATGTGGATTGGGACAAGCACCAGGCCATAAAGCACTCCACAATGCATTCATACCAATTTTGGGCCGGGCTGTCTGTGTCACAAACCAGAAACCCATAACAGTTAATATATATTCGTCACACACTCCATTCACCCAGGTCACACCCCAAGGGTGTCCCCACAACATAGTCATTGGGAAGGGTCCAGCCAGTCTGACCTGGGCTTACCCACAATACCATATATGGAACTTTCACCCAACAGCCAGTCAGGGGAAGGGACAGAGTCAGGGCTTCCCAGGGCTTTGGGAAAACAAGGTAACCGGCAATAGAAAGCAAGAGGCCACAGGGGCCATCTTGCCTCCTATCAGTAATCAACTGATTCCAATGGCAGAGCCTGGGCATCCCAAAATGGAGGATACTCAGAGCACCTGTCAAATTCAGCATGGAGCTGCCACCAGCCCATACTCTGCTCTGTAGGCCACACACAGGTGCCCAAACACATACACTAGGTGTACAGGGTTGTACCCCACCCATGGGTGCCATAAGGGTATCCTATCCCAAGGGTCTGTTCACCAAACCAAAAAGAGGAAGAGCTGCACTGACAGGAGTCCCACATGGACTATATGCATGTACTGTTATGTACTGGGCAGTTGGCTTGTGTCATTCGCACAGGATTAGTAACCTATACAAAGTAGGAGTACATCATATTCAGGTTAGCAAAAAGGACAGTTAAAAAGAATTGAAAACAACAGTCTTTCAAAGATTATATCTTCCTCAAAGTAATGCTTATGTTTGGTTGCAAGCTTTTGAAAGCATATGGGCATTCTATCTGAGGAGGACACCTATATCGCACCAGAAACGGACAAATAAAAATAGGCATCTGATTTCATGTATTATCTTTCCAAAATAAACAAAGGTGTTCTATTAATAATGCTTGCTCTGCATTCTCCCTATTTTAGTTTTGGCTCATATGTGGCTCTTTAGCAACACCTCCATAAGGCACAACGTAATGGTAAATAATATTGTCTAGATGTGTTGCACACTTCTGGCAAGGGGGGGGGTCATATTCATGAAACCTCTGTCATGTCAATGACTTGGCACATTTTTTATTAAGCGTGCCCTTCTCCGCTTCCTTTCTTATAAAAAAGTTTCCATGGAGTGTGAATCTCGTTTAGGCCTCGTTTTTCACAAGGGACCTCTTGCATAACTCTATATGATCTTCTGAGGTCACAGGTCTCACACCAATCTCTTCTCCATAGTTATTTTTTTTCACTTGGTCAGGATTGTTATGTGGCGGTATTACCATATACTGCTGCACTACTGCACCGGCCAACTAGAAGTTGGGCGGAAAGTTGGAGGATTCACCTCGAGCTATGAGCTGGAGTTACATCTGCTGCAGTAATTTCGGCAGATAATGTTCCATTGATTCCTACGGACTAAAGAAAAAACGTGTATTTACACTGTCACCACCAATTGTAATCCGGCAGTAAAACCGCTGGACCAAGTTGTGGTACCAGTAATTCCGTTGGGCGGTATTCCGGCAGATTTACCACCGGAATACTGCCCAACTCATAATAACCCCATGTCTTAACCAAGAATGCCTCCACCCAATTGATTTCTGAGCAATACAGCATCCCAGCACCAAGCCCTGAATACAAATTCTTAGCTTGTACTATTGTCAATTGTACAGAAAAGCTAAGGACAAGTAGTTCGGATTTTGTTAAGAAAAGGTAAAGACCTACTGGTTTTTCATTACTCTAACATGTTTCTAATTTTAGTGGAATCACTCGAAGAAAATTGTAATATATGAAAGTTGTAATGTTCAAAATATCTAAAATGGGTAATCAAGTAGGCTATTAGAAAAACCAAAAGTGTTGACTTTGCCAATGCTTATTTTCCTAGCTCTATTTGCGCTGTATAAATCCCATACACAAACAGTCGCCCATCTCGGACATCACGCTGGACATGTGCAAGGTGAAGTGCTCATGTAAGCCTGGTTTTTCGCCATGCATGGTTTTGGCTTAGCGGTTGTATCTACGGCTTTGATATGCTGCCTCATACTTTATTACCTCACCCAGGTTAGCCCCTCCCTTCCATGATCTTTTACAAAAAATTATCTGTTTCGTTAGATCTCTGTTAGATCCGGTTTGATCAACCATTTTTGACATTAGATCCGCTACAGAACAGGAGTTATAAGCAATTCTTTAGTGGGGGGGGGGGCTGACCCGTAGCTAGCCCCCCCCCCTCAATCAAAAAATGTACCAAAATGTATGTCATTTGTTAGATCTTTGTTAGATCCGGTATTACCAACCATTTTCAACGTGAGATCCACTACAGAACAGGAGTTATAAGCAATTATTTAGAGGGGGTGCTAACCTGTAGCCAGTCCCCCTCAATTAAAAAATTGACCAAAATGTATGCCATTTGTCAGATCTTTGTTAGATCCGTATGATCAATCATTTTCAATGTTAGATCCATTACAGAACAGGAGTTATAAGCAATTAATAAGGGGGGGGCTAACCCATAGTAAGCTAGTAAGCTAGTCAACCCCGCCCAATCAAAAATAGTACAAAAACATGTCATTTGTTAGATCTTTGTTAGATCTGGTATGATCAACCATTTTCAACGTTAGATGTGCTACAGAACAGTAGTTATAAGCAAATATTTAGAGGGGCACTAATCCATAGCCAGCCCCCCTCAATCAAAAAATTGACCAAAATGTATGCCATTTGTTAGATCTTCATTAGATCCGGCATGACCAACTATTTTCAATGTTAGATCCACTACAGAACAGGAGTTCTGAGCATTTATTTAGAGGTGGGGCTAACCCGTAGTAAGCTAGTCAGCCCCCTCAATCAAAAATAGTACAAACACGGACATCATTTGTTAGCTGTTCCTTAGATCCGACATGATCAACCATTTTCAGCATTAGATTTGTTACAGAGCAGGAGTTATAAGCAACTATTTAGAGGGGGGCTAAACCGTAGTGAACTAGTTAGCCCCCCTCAAAAAAGTTTTTTTACAAAAATCAATGTCATTGGTTAGATATACGTTAGATCCGGTATGATCAGGCCTTTTTTTCCTGTTAGAGCACACTCAGGTGCTGAAATATTTGGCTGCAAACGAGGGGGGCCTGCCCCCCTCAACATTTTGGAGAAAAGATATTCATTTCAATACATAGCCGTTAGATGCGGTAAGATCAACCATTTTCAATGTTTGCCTCATTCTGATCACTTGTTTTTCACTGTGTGAAAAAAGGGGTAAGGGAATTCGGCAAGCAAATGCCTAAATAATCTAAATGTTTTATACACATCAATGCGTCACATTGTTGGAATTTTTATCTTTTTCTCGCCATACGAGCAAGCCATTATTGCAGATTTTACTGAATTCGGATGTAGATCTAGGCTGTTCATATATAGGGTGTATTGATTTGAAGGGCTCTTGGTGTGCGGGTGATTAAGACAGTGTCGTCAGCATACGTTTATACTGGTACAGGTCTTTCACCTATTTTGGGACATCGGCTTCACATTCTAGTAATACTTCTTGGAGGTTATTAATGTATATTGAAAATAGCAATGTGGCCATAATGCCCCCTTGTCTAACCCGGAGCATAACAGGATCCAGGGGGGTGCAATGGCCTTCTATGCACTACTCACGCAAGTTATTTGTGTGAATTACCTTTAGTACGTCTACCAAAGACTTAGGGCAACTATAGGACATATGCACATGCCAGAGTTTGCCTCTGTTAACTTTATCAAAGGCTATCCTGAGGTCCATGAACGTCAGATATACTAGTTACTTTTTGACGAATAAGGAATGGGCGGCCACTAAGAAGAGATTTAGACCTTTGTTAGGGTAATTTCTGGCGGTCGGCAGAACCGTACCCCGGATCCGTGGATCTCCAGCTCTCGGAAGGCCCCAACTCCTTCTGCGCCCCAAAGAAGTAGAGGGGCCACACAAGAGCAATTAGTTACTGCTGTTTATTAGAAGAAACAAGCATGGACAAATTCATGGAGCGTAGGTTCCAGGCAAATTCTCATCAGAGTTGGGCTTGCAGGCCTGTTTTCTACCTGTGTGAAGTAACAGTTTGCATCACCTGCGAAAGCTCATCCCCCAATCGCCACTCTGGGTTGGTTCCGAGTGGTAGGTTCAGTATAGGACCATATAGTGAAACGGGTTATTGGTGGATCAGAGGTCAGGTGGTACGCTTGGTTCGTCCATAGAAATTGTTACTCGGAAAATGATACATGGAGAGGGTTAGTGATTGGTTATGTGGTATTGTCATCAGTGGTTAGCCCCCCGTGTCCTGATTGGTCCATCAGCGAGCCCCCAAGCCTGGGACCATCGTCGTTCCCAGCCCACAATGTACCTGGTGCTGGCAACAATGTAGGACTATGTGTCAGTGAGAAACAATGGACATGTTCTGCTACTGCCATTAGAATGCTCCTTTCCCATCGCCGTCTGTGTCAGAGTTGTTACGACTTTGTTGCAAGAGGGGTCCCAGGCATGGGACACCAGTGCTTCTTCAGTCTTCGGGAATTGGCATTGTATCAGGGTGGCCTGGTCACGTGTTGGGAGACCATGGCTGAGGCAGAATTGCAGGGGTTTAATTTGTATTTTGCTTCGGATAGTCACAGCAGTAGCGGGTGTCACCTTGGCTTGGATATTGTGGAATGTGGATTGCAACATCGCGACCTTGGCTGCAGTGGCTCCAGCCAGGGGCTGTTCTGCATGCTCAGCATATTGTAGCTCCGTAGGTTCTATGAGCTGCTTCTGGCCTGTCGGCTCTATTCTGAGGCCTCCTTCGGCTTGGGATGTTGTGGCATAATGTCCATAGGAGAAGGAGGTGTGGTGCATAGTGCGATTCCTTGTGCATCGGTCCATCTGTACGGTCTTGTCCTCAGGGTTAGTAGCATGAAGCCTCTGCTAGTATATACACAAACTCTTCAAGCGTCTTGCGTTTCTGCGATGCGGTTGCTGGCCTATGTGAAAAATAACAATGATGCACGTCTGAGTGTGCGTGGTCCGCTAAGTTATAGCACGGAACGTGTTCTTCGTGTGTATCGGTGTGTGAATGATCCAGGCGTGCGACAGCACTGGTGTTTTCTGTCTGTCGTGGCTATGTCACCAAATCATCTCTAATGATGGCGGCTTTGGTTGCGAAGCGTTTAGTCGAGCTGGTCCATGTGATCGTTCCCAGCCCAGTCTTGGTTTCCGCCGCGTATCTTGTGCGGAATGCGGTCTGGTTTCGCAGGTGGAGCATGGTCACTGTGTGTGTTGGCATTCGGGGCTGTGGGCAGAGGTGCGAACTCGGGTGGCCGGTTGTTCTTTGGCCGTGACGTCATCTTCCAAAGTTTAGGCGTTGCTTGAGGGAAGGGAGACTCATCTTGTTCCATTGTCCCAAATGAGAGGCGGAAATCCAGTTGTATTGGTGATGATATGGATTTATCTTTGACCCAATTTTCCAAGATGTTTAGCTGGCACCTTCAAAAAATGGAGGGAGTGGTCAGACCAGGAAAGCGGGGTGGAGAGGGGGTTAGAGAGCAGAGCTGGATGAAGGCATTGAGAGTTTGTCCAGCCGAGTGGGTAGGACCAGAGGGGAGAATAGAGAGGGAGAAAAAGGTGCAGAGGTCATGGAAACGTTGTGACTGAAGAGTCGAGGTGGATGTTGAAGTCACCCAGGAGGAGGAGTTTAGATGTAGAAGTCAGGAGAGAGGAGGAGAAACCGCCCCATTCTAATAAGAAAGGTGGGATAGGGCCAGGGGGCCTGTAGATAGTGGCAATGGTCAGAGAATAAGTAGGAGAGATGCCAAGCTTGCAGACAAGGCTTTCAAAGGAAGAGTAGTGCTGGGTAGGTATGAGGGAAGAAGGGACCCACACAGGGAAGATCAAGGCTACTCCACCGCCAGAACAGTTGGAATGGGGCTTAGAGATGATCTTGTACCCATCAGGGAGGAGGGAGTCAAAAGCAGTGACTGAGCTGGCATTGAATCACGTCTCAGTGAGAGAGAGGACGTTGAGAGCAAAGTCTTCAAGGAGAAGGCAGATTTTGGAAGAATATTTGATAGCAGAGAGAGCATTAAGCATGGCCAAGAGAAGCCGGTCACCACCTTTAAAGTTTTTCCCAGCAGGTGCGGTACAGGGGAGAGTACGCCCATCAGAGAAGGAGAAGGTGGTGTAGGGGATAGAGAGGAGGGAGGAATAGCAGGAGTGGGAAGGAAGTTGAGGAGAGGTGGCAGCCGCCGGCCAAAGAGTAGGAGATTGGGTGCAGGACCCTGAGCCATGATCGTGCCATTGCGATATGATATAAGTCATTTATAACGTGCCTTTACACATGTGTTTCTAGGTGCAACAAGACAAGGGAGGGTACGGAGGGGGGACAAGACAAACGATCTTACTAGGCCTTGTACCATTCAGATTGTGCAAGTGAGGTAACGCAAAGTGCAGGGGACGGGGGAAGTCCAAGGAGGGGGGAGAAGGGGAGAGTGCAATCAGGGCAGCTTTGTTCTGATTAAGTGCAGCCGGGACAGCGCAGCTTGTGTTAAGTGCAAGGAGGCTGGGGGCTATAGAAGTCAGTTATAGACCCTAGTGTGCAATAAGCCGGGAGGCAGTGCGGTTGAGACTGGTCAAGAAGAGCCGGGTACCTAGAGAGGCTCTGAGGGTAACCAAGCAACCAGTGGTGCAGCAGACAGGTAGATCAGCAGAGGAGGGAGGTAGAGAAAGCAGAGGAGAAAAGGAAGATTTTGAGCTGCTTCCGGAACTTCATCTTGTCTGGCTCAAGTTTGAGAGGGACAGGGAGTCCATTGCAGAGGGAGGCACCTGCAGAGGAAAGTGATCTGCCCCTTACTCTCTGCCTGGACAAGCGTCTGACCCTCAGAGAGTTTTTATATTATTGTTCTGTATGGTTTTGGCGTTACATTGCACTGCCTGCATTCTTCACTTGTAGGTTCCCTGTTGCGCTCATTGCTTTGCCTGTTGGTTCGGTATTGAATCTGATTTTGCAGGTCAGTTCATGTTCTTTGTTGCGCTCCCCTCCCTTGTGCCTCCCTCCTGTCTGCGCACCAGCACTACTGCACCTCCCGCCCTTGGGCTCACCTCACACCCCTCTTTCTTGCCCGCACTCTCTATGGTGCTCTCTGTATGACCCATCTTCTCTAACTGCTTTTCCATCAACTATCCTATCCCACTCACTAAGACTGGCAGGAAGAAGCTCAAATTGTACATCCTTGTCTCCAACCCAGTCCTCCCTACCACCGATACCTACACCAGTCAGTGGCGTAACACAAGATCGGGGGGCCCCCCCTGCGAGCCATGCTGAGGACCCCCCAACCCCCAACTCGGCAACAAATCACGGGTCGCGCCACACATCGGCCCGGCCTAGATTACCACACTTGCTCAATACGCACGAACGTGCTGCTGAAGGGGAATGCCGCACACTGCACTAGGAGAAAGATATAAATATGTGTTTTAATGCAATATACAGCACACTTTCTATGTAGGGTAACACCAATCCAATACATGCAAGTCACGAAAACTGCACAAGAACATGAATGCTTTCCTATTAAAAATGCTATGCCACAATGAAAACATGTCCAACTGGCTTCACAATGTAGACACAACATTACAGCAAAGCATGCCAGGCCACCTTTAGACATACCTAGACTGGGTGCCCCCAAAATGGCAGTCGAAGCAATATGACTCATCAAGAAGACAGCACAAATTCAAGCCTGCGTCTCTGCGGCCTCTAACACCACAGCCAAACTCTTTAAAATCTGCAAGGAACTGGCCAATCCTTTTGCAGTCTCTACCTCTCCTGTTCCCTCAACAGGCCCTCTGTATGGCTGTGGCCTCTCGCTTCTCAACTAAAACTCAGGATGTCCTGTCCACTATCTCCTCTTCCTCTCCCTCCTCCTCTCCCGGCCCCCCTTTGGCCATCTCTCCCTCTCCTCCTCCTTTCTCCTCTTTCTCTCTAACACCTGATGAGGTTTCTAGACAAGTCCCATCCATGGAAGTGTAATCAAAACAGGTGCTCGCCCGCTCCTCCAGAACCATCAAGGACCATACTGACACCCTTGCTCCAGCCTTTGCCGATTTCGGAAATCATTCTTTTGCCACTGGAATTTTCCCCTCTCCCAAACTCTTGGAAAAGCTGGCCATCTCCCAGATTACTCTCCACACTGAATCTGTTGGTTGTCTCCATGACCATCAGTCTGGTTTAAGAGCTGCCAGAGGCACGGAAACTGCTCTTCTGAACACCTGTGAAGAGCTGATCTCTAACCTTGATTCCAGCATTCCTTCTGTCCTCATGCTCCTTGAACTTTCCTCTGCTTTCGACACGGTCAACCACGCCATCCTGATCAATTGACTCAGTGAGAACCTGGGCATCATGGATCAGGCCCTGGAGTGGCTGACCTCCTTCCTCTTGGACCGCCCCTCCCAGGTCCAACTTGGTCCCTTTCATTCTGCCACCTCTCTCTACGTGTGGCGTTCGAAAGGGCTCCATCCTCTCACCATGGTTTTTCAGCCTCTACTTGGCCCCTTTGGCCCACCTGATCTCTACCTTCTTCTCTAACTTTCAGTGTTATGCGGATGACACTCAGCTTTCCTTCAGGTCCCCTCAGCCTACTCTCCTCTCTCGCTCATTCCTGGTGTTATCTTCAACTTCGCTCTCTCTCTTGCTCTCCTCACATCTCGGACGTCGCCAAGAAGTCCCACTACCAGCTGCATCTCCTCAAAGGGACACTTCCCTTTCTCATGTTCCCCCAGAAGCTCACTGTCTCCAGAGCACTGGTTCTCTCTAGGCTGGACTACTGCAACAGCCACTTTCTCAATCTGCCGTCCTCTACTCTCCGCCATCTGCAGATCAGGACTGCAAGACTTATATTTGGCCACAAGCACAGGGACCGTTTCTCTCCATGAAATCTCTCCACTGGCTCCCGGTGGCTGCAAGGATAAAGTTCAAGACCCTTTGCATTGTGCACAAGGTTTCTGGGGCTGAGATCCGCAATACATCCAACGCTCTCTTCCAAAATACCTTCCTTCTCGAGAACTAAGGGTTAGATGCTTCTCCAGGCAGAGAGTGGGGAGTAGATCTCTCTCCTCTGCAGGTGCCTTCCTCTGGAATGGCCTCCCTACCCCTCCCAAACCTGAACTGGACCACCTGAAGTTCCGAAGCAGCTCAAAATGTTCCTCTTCTCCTCTGCTTTCTCCCTCAACCTCCCCTGCTGACCTACCTGACCTATCTGTCTGCTGTGCCAACTGGTTGCTTGGCTACCCTCAGTCTCACTGAGTCCAGGATCTTTCTTGATCAGTCACCCTTGCACTGCCTCCGGGCCTACCACGCAGTTAGGGGCTGTCTATGTAACCCTACTGTCCCTTGTTCTCCCTGCACAACCCAGAGCCGCGCTGCCCTGGCTGCAATTACTCAGAGCATTGCTGCCCTGTTTTCCCCTCCCCTCTCCCTTGCACTCCCTTTAGCCCCTTCATTTTCCCTTTGCACTTCTTGTTCTCGCACTTGCACAATCTGAATGACAAGGCTTAATAAGATAATTTGTGTTGTCCTCCCTCTGTTTTCTTTCCCTAAAAACACTTGTGGACAGGCGCGTTATATATGACTTATCATATCATATAATTTTATCACAGATGCCCAGAAAAATATACAGTGGCGCAGTAAGAAACGGCTAGACCTGCAGACCTCAAATGCCAGTCTAGCCAGGTAATTACACTTAACAGGACTGCTTTATCAGAAATGCCCAGATAAAAAAGTCATACCAAACTGAGGAATGACTAGACTGGCTGCACCAAAATGCCTCTCTAGCCACCATTACCACATATTATGCCTGCTTAGCATGGACATGGATGACCATTATGATTTATTGCACAATCCACCCCACCACACATTCCCTACCCCAACCTCCAAAATCAGCTCATTGGTCCAGAATTACCTCCACATCCCTCTTCCACGTCCCTCTTCCTTGTCCCAGTGCTTACGCATGAGGCTCATTGCTTCATAGGCAAGTACTGGGATGAGGAAGAGCGGGACTAGGAATAATGAATATTGCAGGTAGCTAAATCAGGCATTACCTTCAAGCACCTCTACCTCATCCCAGAGGTATAGTGCCTCATATACAAGTACTTCATCATACACAAGTACTTCCTAATACACAAGTACTGGGATGAGGATGAATATGGCTAGGAGTAATGAAGATTACCAATAAATAATCAAGGCATTAAACACAAGTAGTGGTGCAACAACATTGAACTGACTGGGCTTCAGCACTCACCTCCTGAAATTGTGGGCTATATTGACTTGACCTGGCTGACATACAGATCAGTTGCCGGACAGAAAAGGACACAGATGTTAAACAGCACCAGGGTTTCGCTGTTAACATGGGCCCAGCCCAGCAATTACTAATGTACAGCATTTCACTGTTAGTACCTGCATTCAAACACCACATTTTTTTAGGCAATTTAAATTGTGATGTGCGTTTAGTACTTGCATGCCAGGGAAGTGATTGGAAGGGTAGAGAGAGGGTACAGGAGACCAGCCATTCTCACAGCAGTCCATAAGTGGGTGCTTTCAGACTTAAAGGAGAGAGTTAACTGCTTTTAACATTGAAGCTGCACTAGAATAGTCTAATTAAAATGCATAAAGAAGTTAGATGGCCCCACACAAATAAGTGTGCGCCTCTCCCAACATTTGAAGGGTTAGCCCCCCTGAAATGTAGGTTTTGTTGCGCCCCTGAACACAAGCACACACGCCATTCACCATACATACACACGCAGACCCAGCCATCCATAGATTTAAGAGTGCAATCTTTCAGCATACAGGCACACCCAGGCAGCCACCCGTACATTTAAGTGTGCACCCTTTCACCATACAGGCACACCCAGTCAGCCACCCATACATTTAAGTGTTCATCCTTTCGTCGTGCACGCACCCACGCATACCTAGCCACCCATACATTTGTGTGCACTCTTTCACCATACACTCACACAAATATGTCTATGGGGTTGAGGGGAGCCATATACTAATACTTCAAAAATAAATTGTTTCTTTTTGAAGTCACTCTGACTTAATAAAGAAATTATTTCTGTTAAGGACTGAACCATAACGGAAATAATTTCTTTATGAAGGCAGAGTGACAAAAGTCATATGGTTTCCCCCACCCCATCACAGCCTAGGGTCTTCATGTTATGGGGTGGGTGTAGCCCCGGACTTAAAAGTAAGCTTCTTTTTGTATTCACACCACCTTCATAAAGAAATTAATTTTGATACAGAAATAATTTCTTTATAAATGCAGAGTGAATTAAAAAAGAAACATTTTTAAAAAAAAACATTGAAAACAATATTATTTTTTACTCCATGTGGTCATGGGGGCCCCCCGCACCGCAAGGGCTGCGGGAGGCCCTGTTACGCAAGTGACACCAGTGCTTCCTCCTGACAGACCCTTACCGACACCCTCTTTGTTGTTCCCTTGCCTGGCTTATGGACCTCCCATATGGTCTCTGTTCTCTCTCCTTTTTCCTCTTCTCGCATTAATGATGGCACCCGGTGGGAGGCCGTCCTGGCCCCCTTCCTCTTCTCGAAGGCCATTATTAATGTCTACTTGAATGTCACCGTTTCGGTCCAGGGCCCTCAGGCCAATCTCCTTTTTAATAGACGCTTCCTGCGCTTTAACTTCCTTTCCTCTCCTGCTATACCTTCTTACCCATCTCTGGCTCCTCTGCCGCCTCCTTCCTCAGCCACCTCTTCGGCACCTCCTGCTGCTGCTCTGGCCACCCTGTTGCCTCCTTCCACCGCCACCCCTCTGGCACTTTCTTCTTCCACTCCAACTAACCTGCCTTCTCTTGCTTCCTCCTTTGCCGATCCTCGGGTGCCTTCAACACTTCCGCAGGGTGTACCTCTGGCCTGTATGCCCTCCAGAGACGTCCTTAAAATGTGGCAACCTGCTTCACATCGCTACTCTCAACTCTCGCTCAGCTGTCAAACATTCCTCTGACATCTGCAGTTTCCTGGAAGAGCTTGATTAGGATGTAACTCGGTCTCACCAAGACGTGGTTCATGGTCAGCTCTGTCATGAGTTTTGACACTCTCCTTCTTGATAGCTACAAGATCCTCTCCGAACACAGAACCAATCGTCCCGGGGGAGGTGAGGGGGGGGGCGTAGCCTTGATTTTCCCCGAGTGGATCCCTCTATAATTCTCATGCAGGACTACTCCTTTGATTGCCTGGTCTGCAGGCTCTCTGTCTCTCCAGGCCTCTCTCTCATTGTGGCCACTATCTACAGGCTTCATGGCCAGGTCGCCCTCTTCCTCTCTGAGTGGGCTGACCTCTTCTCCCTCCTTGCCTTTACCTCACAACTTCTCCTTCTTGGAGACCTGAACATCCACCTGGATACTACTAGACTTTCTTCGGGACTCTTTTGCAACCTCTGTGACTCTCTCCCTATCTCTCTATTATCCCCTCTGGCCCGAAACACACTGCAGGGCACACCCTGGATTTTCTGATCTCCTCAGACCTCACCCTCTCGAACCCTCTCACCTCTTCTCTCTTGGAGCAACCTCTTTCTCCTTTCCTCCCACCTCTCTCTCTCTCTCTCTCTCTCTCTCTCTCTCTCTCTACCCCCCCAGGTCAAACAGACTCCAGCACTGCCATCTACCTTAGAGATCATCCGACCCATGAAGCGTGTCAGTTGAGGCTATCACTGTTACTTTCGCTCTT
Source organism: Ambystoma mexicanum (assembly GCF_040938575.1). Taxonomy (NCBI): domain Eukaryota; kingdom Metazoa; phylum Chordata; class Amphibia; order Caudata; family Ambystomatidae; genus Ambystoma; species Ambystoma mexicanum. Next base: position 150,511,635 of record NC_090935.1, on the reverse strand, counting down.
CCTCCTGCGCCTTTTACTGACTCACACCCTGACACAGCTCTCTCCAACCTTCATCTCGCTATCTCTAACTATAGATGTCATTGCCCCTGTCATGAGGATCTGCTTGAAGCTCAAATCCAAGTGCAACTCTTGGTACGATTCCGACCTTGCGATCCTTAAACGCAAGTGCAGGGCAGCTGAGAGGAAGCGGAGGACATCAGGCGCAACCCCCTGACAAACTGGCCTGCCGTCAGCTCCAAAGGCAGTACAGGCTCTCTGTCCTCGCCAAGGCTGAGTCTCTGCGGCATCTAACAATGCAGCTGAACTTTTCAAAATCTGCAAGGAGCTGGCCAATACTGCTGCAGTCTCTACCTCTCATGTTCCCTCCCAGGCCCTCTGCACAGCCTTGGCTTCTCATTTCACCACTAAAACTCAGGACATCCTGTCCACCTTCTCTTCCTCTACCTCTTCCTCCATTACCACTACTGGCCAGTCTGTGGCCGTCTCGCCACCTTTCTCCTCCTTTCACTTGTTCACCCCTGATGATGTTTCCAGACAAGTCCTATCTATGAAAGTCTTGTCAAAGCAGGTTCTCCCCTGCTCATCCAAAACCCTCCAAGACCACATTGACACCCTTGCTCCAGCCTTGTCCGATTTCTGCAATTACTCTTTTGCCACTGGAACCTTCCCCTCCCCCCTTAAGCACTCCCTTGTGCACCCCATTCTATAGAAGCCCTCTGCTGATCCTACCTCTCCTGCTAACTAATCTTGACTCTAATCTTCCTTCTGTCCTCATTCTCCTCGATCTTTCCTCTGCTTTTGATACGGTCAACCATGGCTTCCTGCTCAATCGCCTCTGTGACAACCTGGGTATCACTGATCAAGCCCTGGTCTGGTTGACCTCTTTTCTCACCGACTGACCCTCTCAGGTCCAACTGGGGTCTTTCCTCTCTTCTATCTCTCTCTACTTGTGGTGTTCCCCAGGGATCTAACCTCTCTCTCTGGCTTTTCAACCACTACCTAGCACCTCTTGCCCACTGCATCGGATGACACCCAGCTCTCCTTCAGGCTCCCCTCAGCCACCTCTGCTCCTTCTCTGATACCAGATTGTCTGCCCGCAATTCAGGAATGGTGTGCCGCCAATTATCTCTGCCTTAATGCCAGTAAGACTGAGATCCTCCTCATCGTGACATCTGCTCCCTCCTTTTCTCGCTCTCTCTAGCCGCCCACTCTGGGCCCTCTTCCTGCTCCTTCCTGTGAAAGAACCTTAGTGTCATCTTTGACTCCACCCTCTCCTCCTCTCCTCACATCTCCAACGTCTCTAAGAAGTCAACTATCAGCTGCACCTCCTCAGAGGTATTATTCCTTTTCTCACTTTCTCCCAGAAGCTCTGGTCTTCTAGGCTGGACTACTGCAACGCCTCTTTCTAAATCTGCCTGCCTCTACTCTTTGACCTTTACAACGTATCCAGAACAGGACTGCAAGACTCGTCCTTGGCCTAAAGCCCAAGGATCATATCTCGTCAACTCTGAAATCTCTTCACTGGTTCCCTGTGGCAGCAAGGATCAAGTTCAAGACCCTCTGCATCATCCACAAGGCTTTCTGGGGCCTGGGACTGCACTGCCTCCAACTTTCTCTTCTTAAACATCTTCCTTCTCGGGCTCTCCTCTCATCCACCTCTAACTCCAAGGGTCAGACGCTTCTCCAAGCGGCGAGTTTGGAGCAGATCTCTCTCCTCGGCTGGGGCCTCCTGCTGGAACAGCCTGCCTGCCTGCCTCTCTCGAACTTGAGCAGAACCACCTCATGTTCTTGAAGCGACTCAAGACCTTCCTTTCTGCTTCCTCCTGCTCTCTTCCTCTCCCCTGCTGAGGTTCCTGACTGCTCCACGCACTGGTCACCTGGCTACCCTTTAAACCTGGGCCCAGGCTCCTGCATGTCCAATTGCCCTTGTACTGCCTCTGGGCTCCATCAGCAATTAGGGGCCTGTACCTGCAACCCTACAGTCCCTTCTCTTTGCACTTATGAACCACCAGCTGGCTGAATTTATTGAGTCCCTTCCCTGGCACTTCTCCCCTCCCTCTTGCCTGCACTTACACGATCTGGATGACACATGTCCTAGCAAGATCATTGTTTTATCCTCCTTTGGTTTCCCCTCCTTGTCTTGTTGTGCCTAGAAACACTTGGGTACAGGTGCGATCTAAATTTCATATCAGTGCAGTTCCTGTTTCACAATTCCTCCCTTGATTACAGTCATTCACTGGCCATGCCATTTGCCCTTCACAGAAACAAGCTTTCAGAGACACCAAGTTTGGGGAAGGTTTGTTTTCAACACCTCTTAGCAGGCCACACTTTATTGCAAATGTAATAATCTGCGATGCAAGCCAGGCTTTCAGTGGGAAAGCCATTTGCGCAGTCTGCCCAACAACCAGCCAAAAGGGTCTGCCTCTGGCCTAAATGAAATCTTCATATGGAAACAAAATGGCCCTTTCCTTTATAGCTGTTGCTGGTATTTTGTATGTGAATCATAACATACATTATTTCTTGTCAACACACACAGTCTTCCCCCCCCCCAACATCTTTATGTTAGCAGGGCAACATTTTTCTCATGTCTTGCTTCAAACTGCTAACGCACTAACAAAGCCATTTTGGGGTCAATGTTTGAAAATCCTGCTTTTCATGTGAACGCAGCCTTTCTTTTCTTCCGCCGCCGTGAATTAAAAGGCTTCTTTTCCATTTGTAATAGCAGATAGGCCTTTTTCACATGACACTTACTTATGTTATTTGCAGAACCCACCCAGTCTGCCTTAGTAGGTCCATATTCAATGTGAAGGTTTTATTTTATATGAAGGCTGGCAGGTGATTTTTCCAGTGGGCCCTTCTGTTCTGTTGGCTTGGGGCCTTTGATTAAACCTCACAAACCGTAATGAAACACAACATGTCTAACGTTTGTTCTTTTTTATTTTGACGCTAATTTAATTAACATTATGCGGTTTGTGTGTTCTCATAAAAGAAACAGATTTTTGGTTGCACAATCTCATGCCTTCCTTCAGGCAATCATTTCGGGGCAAGTCACTATTCCACAATAATAGCCCCTCCCACAGTCTATAAAGCTTAAATGCAGATTCGCATTTTATATTAATGAAACAGTTGCAATGGCAAATCTGATTGTAGTTTGCATAAAATTAAGTATTTGTTAAATACAGAGTAAAGCAATTGTCCAATTCCTTCTATGGTAACTTGTAACCGGTGTACCGCAGATGTTTAACACACAGGGCGCGGTAATCTTGGCACTATAGAGTGATAAGAAGTATGCATTGTTGTATAATGCATATCTTTTGTACCATTCACTTGACATCTACCAGTTCTGTCTTCAATCAGTGGCAGAAAAATAAAGTATACACTTGCGCAGCCGTTTCATTATTTCCAGAGAATAGCAAATTGCAATGGATTTATGTCTTGAAAGCAATAACCTTGAAATGTCATTCTCAATCTTAATGTAATTTTACGTTACACGACGGGAGTAAACAAGTGAAGACTTTTTCCAGTCTAGTTCATTTTTGAATAAGCTATAAGCATGCGAAAATTACTGTACAATCCCATTGATATGAACCAAGCACCTGCTCTTGGCCAACAACATTAATATACAATGCAGCAGTGCTTAATAGTTGAAGTAGTACTCTCCTTTCACATGCAGATGCAAGTTCCGATCGCTTATATTGAACTTCAGTCCCTAAACCTAAAATTCTATTCACTTTCTTTTGACTGCACTGAGTTTTTTTGCTAAATGTTGGCAATACTGATAGCTGGGAATTTCAATTAATTGTGAATGAAGCTATGGGTGTGCTCAAACATTCAAAGCACTACAAAGAGTGAATGCCACTAGGTGCACAAATATTGATAAACATGTTTGACAGGAACATCATGTTTAATTTATTTTGTTCAACACAGTGACTGCCATACATGAAGAGTTTAAAAACAAAATAAATGTGTTAATTCTCCATAGCAGCAATTGATAATACATAATTACAAAAATACTTAAAATTCACAAAAGCCCTCATGTACCCGAGGCCTAAAATGAATGGTGCAGTATGTGCGATACTTGGGTTTAAGGGTGGTGCGGACACCAGGAATCACTAAAGAGTTTAATTATGGGGACTACATGGTCGATATGGCAGATAATTGCAGACGTGGCAACGGATACCAATGTCATTGCCCGGGAGGATGTCCTTAATCAAGATGGTAAGAGTGCCCAAATTTTATATATGTTACATAACATACCACTCTGGCATTGTTTCACGACATCATTGTGAAGTGAACTTCGTTCATCTGGCCGGGGGGAGGGGGGCGTCCCGCATGAAGTGGATGCACTTGACTAGACTGTACGCAGAGGGAGGGCTTAATGCGCAGGATTTCAAGTTATATTACCCAACCGCTCAGGTACACTACGCCATTTCCTGGCAAACGGGTGAAACTTCCTTTCCCCATGTCTGGCTTGAGAGGTAGCGTACCGGCCCATTTTAGTTAGCGTCTCTATTAGTAGGAGGGTCCCATTGGGCTATACATCCGCTAGACCTTGTGGGGGCGACTTGAAGGCATGGAAGAAACTGCATGCTAAAGGAGAGCAGCACCCCTTATACGACCGGTCTCTCCCCCTGCGGGGACTTCAGATAATACCCCCTAACATGGAAGGGAACATCACAAGGACCTGGTGTTCAATAGTTATCCACGTGGTGGGTGATTTATACGTGGGTAGCTGCTTTGTGGGGTGGGATGATTTGAGGACAGTAGTGGGGGATAAGCCACTGCAAAGGCTATATACTATTTGCATATGCGAACTGTGTTTAGGACGCACTGGCCCTACCTTTCTGGATGAGCCCCCGTTGCACGCCTACCTGGCTTATGTATTGCAGAGGTCAACACCCAAGAAAAGCATCTCTAGGTTGTAAATACCAGCGCAATCCATGTCTTTGTTTACCGTCAGCATTTCACACTCTAAGTGGAGTGGTGACTTTCAAACCGAGTTTACGGACGTGCAATGGAAGGAAATTTGCTCAATGACAAGGTAGGTGTCAATGAACTCTTAATATAGACTCATTCATTGAAAAATGTTATATAGACTGTACTTCCCCCATCAAGATTGAGGTTGTTCCAGGGCTGACTGGCCTAATGCGTGCCCCAGATGCACAGATGAAAATGCAACCTTGCTCCACATGCTGTGGTCCTGCCCAACACTGCATGAGTATTGGGAAAATGTAATAACCACATTATCTTCTTGTAAAATCACTTCGGTGATTATATACACGTAATTAAAAAAATAATAACCACATTAACTGGCATACCGGGGAACCCGCTGGCGCTTACGGCCTGTGATTGTATACTAGGCTATGTGGGGAAATTTGGGGTGTTGAACACAAGTTTCTGAACTTGGGTCTCTTGTTGGCTAAAAGAGCCATCCTTCTGCGATGGACACATAAACAGCCCTCTACGAAAGATATATGGTTGAACGATGTTGTGTGGGCTAACTCTACGGAGGAGCTGTATATAACACTGATGCCTTGTACTAGTCGCCCGAAAGACAAATGGTCTGACTTCCCAGCGTATCTGATCAGGGGAGAATCCACAACATGAATTGTTCACATATGCTTTCCAAGGGGCCGACGTAACAGATAACTGCTGTACAATGTACGACTGTAATGCACATTTCCATGCTCTGATGTCTATTTCATGTACATAATGCTTTGCCTATGCAAAGTGTCAATAAATAAACAGTAAAAAAAAAAAAGAAAATTCACAAAAGACGCTTTGGAGAAGCTTATGCTAAAGGAAATTAATGTTAACAAGTCTCAAAAGTCAGTCTGCAAGTTGGGGCATCAAAGTAACCTCAATAAATAAACAGTAAACAAAAAAACAAAAAAACAAAATTCACAAAAGACGCTTTGGAGAAGCTTATGCTGAAGGAAATTAATGTTAACAAGCCTCAAAAGTTGGGGTATCAAAGTAACCTCAACGCACCCAAAATGGGTCCCCACATTGACTACTGCATCGTCTAGACGCTTTACACAAGTCAGACACCAGTCGAAGGTTAGCTTTGCATGTGTACCTTTAGCTAGCACACTGTGTGACTTAAGCATGATTTTGCAAACTTTGAAGGCAATAGTTCTATGTTCTTTTAGAAGCTTGAAGGGATTTGTGCCAAAACAAAAGCTAATATTGCTATGTTGTGAGACCTAATATGATTTACCACCTAAATGGTTAATGTTGATCATGTTGCATCATTATTTTCATCATACCCTGCATGCCAGAGCCCATCCTTTACCTCCAACAGTGGTCTAAATGCCCACCTGGTACTGCGGCAGGTTTTGAGGCAGAGAACAATGATGAAGATGACAATGAGCTATAGGTAGTTGGATTTCTATAGTTCGTGCAATAGAAACCACTACCCCTAAGCATTTGACAGGCTTACCACTAGATATAATTATTGTTGTGTGTGTAACTCAAACGTACCTAAGAAAAAATGCTCATTACCCAGGTGTGTATGAGAAACATTGGATGCTAGCAATATCTTCCCTACTGAGTTGTATCCCCAAACCAAAATTACTTACACTTGCAATATTGTGCATTTAAGACTCCTACAAAGAAACACACCAAACATAATCTCACTCTGTTTAGAATTTATGTATATTTAATATCTTGTAGAAATAATATGAGCCTTATAAATAGTATAGTCAAACAATAACCAACAAAACAAGTGCAGTGTTGCCAAACTTGTGCAAACACTGAACAAGTTAAAGAAAAGCCTGGTCACACGTTCTGAAGTGTAAACATGCAAGAAAGTGCTTTTATGTAGTAAAAGTATTAATTGAATTTAATATCCAATAATGGCAGAGTAATGCCACGTGTTCAGTCCCATGCAGGGACTTCATCAGATAGATACAATGTGAGGACAATATGTCTCTATCTTTATCAATTCACTATGGATAACAGATAATGAAACAGCTATTATGCCACGCTGCACAGTTTTTTTTTTATGGCTCAGCTTCATCAACATCCAGAGAAACCCACTACGTTAGAGGCTTTGCAACCAGGAGTCGAAGATGTTAATATTCACTTCCTAACTTGAGCAATGGCGTAGTTGAATATATTCCCGGCATCCTACTCTTCTATTCACTCCTAAAATTAAAGCTACCTAAAACCAACCAGCAATACATTTAGCTATTGTGGCGCAGTACAACTTAAACTCATATTTGCAATCGTGGTACTGTCAGGACTGACACGCCAAAGACAGGTAAGGTTATACATACCAAACCCTGAATAACTCATTAACTGGAAAGGGTTTAAACAAAACTGTGAAGGGCCTATGGGCGCCTATCGGCAGTTAACTAAGAACAACCAAAATAAAATCTGATCCATGGATAAAAATGACATATAAAGCTTTTCAAATCTCCCCTGAAAGGATTCCTACGATCAGTTCTGTGTGCTTTGATGGATCCACTTATCCTATGTAAAGAAAACCGAGGAGCCCCACAAACTGGTATCACGTGCTGTGTCACAACTCAATGCAATGATAAATTCAGTGTTTCACCAGCAAAGTTGAAAGGCATCCTTAACAAATAAATGTCATGTTGTCTCCTAATGGTGAAACCAAGGAAAACACATATGTTGCAAAAATGGTTTAATTTCAGCCCCGTCATACTGACGGATGAAAAGAACGAAAAGAAATTGTAAAAATGCTAGGTTTTAGGACCTTGTAAATGTACTGTCTTATGGTAAAGGCATCCAAAAGCGATTTGCTTCTTTTCACCAAAGCAGTTCAGCTTTGCAATTTTGTTTTTCATTCAAAAAATTGAAGCACGCATTAAAAATCAGAACTTAGAAAAACTGGTAAAGGGCAACTTATAGACCTAGACAGAAGGATTGCCATAGTCCATTCATTAAAATAGCTGCTTGCTTTCGCTTAACCAGTCAATCAAGTATGCATCTTTGTGTTTGCTGTAACTTGTCAAAGGCAATAGGCATTATTGCACAATAGTTCCAGGTGGTTTATATAGCTTGCCTTGGATTGTCAGATGTTCAATTCACAGGTATATTTATGCATTACGAGAGATCTGAATAGAATATAGGTATATAATGGTTTATAAACCATGGGATCAACGTTGTCACGATTCGCTTCCTTCACTTGTTCCTGCTACTTGAGGGCATGATTTGGGGACTATTTCCTATTGGAATTACCTCCTATACCCCATGACACAGTACTATACTGATTTGGTAGCTCCATCCACCAATTTTCAATTTCAATTCCCCTCTGGATCCATTTTGGGAATTATGCAGGCAATATACTTTTTATTATAAAGTCTATGCTCCCCAGTATTCCTTCCAAACTGCTTCATCTCCACCCTTGCACAGCAAGGTGGGGTAGAGGATAAGGAACACCTGTGGTGCAAGTGCTAGCAAACATCAAACCTGAGGCGTGTGATGGTTAGCCAGCTTTAAGGCCTAATTTTGCTTCAGTCCACTGCTAGTCATTGTTGCAGTGTACCCGTTTGTGACTGGCCCCTTGTTCTTGCGCTTAGTTTCCAGTCCCTAGTTTGTTATTTCTTGTTCCTGGATCCCTGGATTTTGAATTTAGTGTGCCTATTACTATTTTCTGCTTCCTGGATTCCATTTCAGTTTTCCTCTGCTTTGCAGACAGCACTTTCTAGCCTTATCCTTTTCCTGTGCAGTCTAGTTTGTCTGTGTTCTATAATATTTTACGCTGTGTAACCTTGATCGTTTGGACCACGCTCATTGTGAGCATTCCTATATTGTACTCTTTTAGTTTCCTTCCCCGGGTGGGGAGGGGAGATGTTTTGGGCTTGTAATTTCGCTTTCCCTGCTCCTGTTCCTTGACTTTCTATTGGAGTCTGTTCCTGGTTTTCCCTTGCATTCCTCTGTTCATTCCTCATTGTTAGGAGTGGTGTGCTGTTGTGCCCAGCTCCTGTGTGGATGTCTATGTTTTCCTTACTATTCGGTAAGCACTATTCCTACTGGTCCCTTGTCAGGAGTTATGTATTATGTTAGCATCCCTTTGCTGTTACAGCCTTCCTGGGTCCCTGTTTGATCAGCAGGGTTTCTGGGCTTTCCTAATATTCCAGGTGGTGTTTCTGGTCCTTTCAAGTATCATCTTTAATTTTGCTTCTAAAATACCATCAAGGGTGTTAGCTCACAGATTCTGTCATTGCTTGACCTGTATGTGGGCGTAGCATTGACCGTACCTGTAACATCAATTATAGACTATCTTTGTAATCATAAGGCGATTCTAAGTGCCTCTTCCACAACCCTTTCATATATTTGCATCGCATTCCACTTGCACATCCTGGGATTAGCGTACATGCTTCTTGGTTTGTGAGTGCATGCTGTTTAAAATGTCTTGCACACTGTGTGGTCGTGTGCACATTTCCCTAGCTATTATTTTTTTAAACCTTCTTTATTGGCATTTTCCAACAAAACAAAACAAATCGTAAGACCGGACATCGGTCGTACTGTGAGAACCGCACCCCTCTCACCCCTCTCCGCCCGTTGTGTTGAAAAGAGGCATTATGCCATCGGTTGTCATCTATGTGGTGGAGCCGCTAGAGTTCCGGTGCGATGTGTCGGGCTGGTAGTTGAGTCTTGCGTTGGATCTGGTTGTTGTGCGTCGACAGCGTCAGTCGTTGAAAGCAAGTAAGCGATGTATGGCCCCCATATGTCCGGAGGGCGTGCGTGTAGTGGCATAGTCTTGATGAAATCAGTTTCTACATCATGACAGAATGTTATGTCTTTCAGCCAGTGCTGTAGGTTTGGAGAGGGGCCCCTACCCCACATGGAGGTGATTCCTCTTTGCGCTAGGACCAGCAATAGATTTGTTAGTCTTTTAATTGAGCTCGGTAGCGATTGAGTCAGGCCTAGCAATGCTGCCTTTGGTTCAAAAGTGAGCTCTGTTCCTGTTCCTATTATTGCTGAGGTTTTTTCGAGCACCGCTCTCCAGAAGGTGGCCACTGGGGGCAGGACCATGCCAGGTGAAGAAAGTCTGCTGTAGGTGCTCCACATCTGTTGCATTCTGCTGAGATAGAGTCCCTTTGAGAATGAAGTTTCGCTGGTGTGTGGTATGTTTGACGGAGGAAGTTGAAGTGGATCAGTTTAAACCTCGTTTTGATCGCTACTCTATGAGTGAGTTTTAGGGTGTAGGCCCATTCCTCGTCCAGGATTGTGCTGCCTAGTGTTTTTTCCCCATTTCTTTCTGGCGCTTGCGCAGGGCGGGTTCGATTAATTGAATAGACCCTTGTAGATGTTTGTTACGAGGCGCCCGTCTCCTTGGGCTTGGATTGCATAATGGAGTAGTGGCCAGATTGGTGGTTGTTGTGGGAAGGCCGGGATTACCACCTGTAGCGAGTGTCGTAGTCTGTAATATATGAACGTATCAAGGTCATTGTTGGCTCCTCTTTCTCGGGTCTGTTGTGCGGTCAAGAAGGTCCCTGCTGGAAAAAGGTTGTCCATGGAGTGTAGTTGTAGCTTTTCTGTCCAGAGTAGGAAGACTTTTGATTGTGATGGATATTCCGGGAATGTGTTTGATCGGCAGAAGTGGAGAGTATCTGGCCAAGACGTCGTTTTCCTTGGCAATGTTCCTCCAGATTGAATATGTGGTGGCAACTGGATTCATTACGGATTGAGTGACTGGGGATTGTTCAAAGATAATGGATCGAAGGAGGTGTGGTGTCGCTAGCGCTCTATCTGAACATGTGGTCTTATGAACTGCGTTGCGTACCATTGGCTGAGGTATTGCGCTTGGGCTGTCCAATAGTAGCATTACAGATCTGGGAGGGCCAGTCCACCTTGCCGTGTTGGTAGGGTTAGTGTGGAGTAGGCGAACCTCGCCACCTTGTCAGCCCATATGAGGTCAGGACCATACTCTTTATGCGTTGGAGAAGTTTTTGTGTGAGGAGCAAGGGGACGTTTGAGAAGAGGTACAGTAGTTTTGGTAAGATGATCATCTTTACAATTGATACCCTGCCCCAGAGGTTGAGCGGTAAGGATTTCCACCTGTTGTTCTTGGCTTGGATGAAGTCTATGGTGGCTTCGTAATTGTCGTGAATGATCTCCTCTTTCAGGCGGGACATGTAGATGCCGAGGTACCTCACATGTGTGTGTTGCCACTGGAAGCCGAAGTCGTCAGCAAATTCAGTAGTGACGGCGGTAAGTGGGAAGATTACAGATTTGCTGTTATTAATTTTCAGCCCTGAGAAGCGTCCAAACTGTATTACTGCTCTCATTGCTGGGTTTAGGTTCTCATCTGCGTTCTGTAGGAACAAGGCTATGTCGTCTGCATAAAGTGAGATGACCATCTTGTGTGGGCCTAATGAGAGGCCTCTGTGGAGGTGGTGCATACGCATGTCGGAGGCTAGGGGTTCCATTATTAAAGCAAACAGAAGTGCAGAGAGTGGTGTCTTATTCCTCTTCTCAAGTGGATATCGGCAGAGCAGTAACCGCCTAGCATGATGTTGGAGATTGGTTTTTTGTAGAGTAGGGAGAGCAGGTGTAAAAAACGCTTGCCCAGACCCATCCTTTCCAGGACTGTGAAAAGAAAGGGCCATTCGACCGAGTCGAAAGCCTTCTTGGCATCTAGTAGTACTGCCACGGCCTGGCAGTCCCTTTCTAGGTCTTCCATTGCTCCGAACATCCTTCTTATCCCATATGATGTGTTCCTCCCAGGGACGAAACCCGCTTGATCAGCCAACACCATGGCGGGCATGAGGGGTAGTAGCCTCTTGGTTAGGACTTTTGCGAACATTTTGTTGTCAAGGTTTATTAGTGAAATTGGCCTGTATGAGCCGCTTTCAGTTGGATCTTTGCCGTTCTTGTGTAAAAGGATTATGTTGGCCCTATATAATGTTGGTGGTAGCTGTTCATTGGTCAGGGCCTCGTCGTAGACCTGGAGGAGTAGTGGGGCGAGGAGGTCTGCAAAATGTTTATAGAATTCACCAGACAGGCCGTCTGGCCCTGGTGCTTTAGAGTTAGGTAGTTCCTTGATGACCTCGAGGATCTCTTTGATGGTAATGGGGGCATTTAATGGTTCTCTGAGCTCTGGGGCGACACAGTATAGTTCTATTTCATCTAGGTATCGTGTCAGCTCTGCTGGGTCGGCAGAGTAGCTTGAGTCGTACAAGTCTTTGTAGAATCTGCGGAAGCCTTCGACGATGTCGAGTGGATGGTATTGCCTGTGGGGTCTCTCACTGAATCGATCGCTGCAGGTTTTCTGTTGGCAGCTATGAGCCTCGCGAGGATGGCTCCGGGCTGTTGCCCCTCGCCATATTGCTGAATTTTACGGTGTCTGTCTAGAAGTTTTATTTCCCTTTCGGCTGCGCCTCGGAACATTTCCAATTCTTTCTTAATTGCTGCTAGCGCTTGTGGAGTGTTGTCATTTCGGAGAGCTCCTTCGAGGTCCTTGAGTCTTGATTTGCTGGTGTTCAACTCACTTTGCAGTAGTTTTAATATTCCACATTCTTTCATCATGCAGACCCCTCTAGTAAAACATTTTAAAGTCTCCCACAGAGTCCCAGCTGAGGGCACCGAGCCTCGGTTGGAGTAAAGGAAGTGTTCTAGTTCATTTCGGAGTTCTTCCGCAAAGACCGTGTCTTGCGGTGCTCGTGGCTTGAATCTCCAATGAGGTCGCGGTTTGGTTGCCTGTGTGGTGTTCCAAGCTAGAGACACCATGGAATGGTCTGACAAGGATCTCGGCAAAATGCGGCAGTCGTCCCATTGTAGGCGGCTGTGGCTGGATACGAGGAGATAATCTATTCTCGAACTGGTTTTGTGAACCCAGGAGTGAAAGGTAAAGTCGCGTGTACTTGGATTCTTGTGTCTCCAGATATCAACAAGGTCGTAGGCTTTGCAGATTTCAGTAATTTGTAGGGATGCCTTGGAAGGGGTTGTCGTCGTATTGCGTGATTTATCTTTGGGTGGATTCAGCGTTGTGTTGAGGTCACTGCCTCATATTATCGTAGATTGCCTGATCGTGCTCAGTTGTGTCATCACCCAATCGAAGTTGTTGGGGCAGTCAGTATTTGGGCCGTATGAGTTCACTAGGGTGATTTCTTCTCGGTCAATTGTTCCCTGTATCAGGAGCGACCTGCCTTCTGTGTCCTTTTTTTGGGCGATTAGTCTGAAATTGATTGCTTTGTTGATTATTATGGCCACTCCCCTGGCGTAGGACGAGAAAGAGGCGAAATAACGATGACAACCCCAGTCCTTTGCCCAGGGGTGTTCGGCATTCGGGCGTAGGTGGGTTTCCTGAATGAACGCAATGTCGATTTTGTGCCGGCGTAGGTATTGAGTCATTTTCCTTCCTTTCGCTGGCTGATTTCCACCTTTAATATTCCATGTAGCTACGGTGAAGGCGCTGCGCATTTATTTCTTTGTGCGTGTGGTTCCTTGCGTTTGGCTGCTGAAGGGCGGGGGGTGGATCTTGTCGAGTTGATTTTGCTTGTGGTGTGCTCTTCTCCTGAGTGGAGCACATGGGGTGTCCTGGGTGCTATAAAACTTGTTAACTCCCAACTTGTGTGCATATCCCTCCCGTTTCTTGCGAGCAACCCCCAACTGGCTCGTCATGGCTCCCCCTTCCTTTAACGTGTAACTTGTAAACTGGAGCATTGCTGTGCTAGGGGCGCTTGGATCTTCCCAAGTCGCGTGGCCTTGGGGGTGTTTTACCCTCTATTTCGTGTTCCGACAGTATTGATTATCTCAATGAGCTATTTTCTATTGTCTCTGTTATCTGTGGTGGATTCCTCAGGGCCCTTTCTCTTTGAGCTCGTGCTTGGTTATTCTCCGGTGGTCGACAGCCCGCCTGGTCAAGGTATACATTTGCCTCTTCGGGGGATTGGAAAAACTGGGCCCTTCCCTGATGTTGTATTCTCAGTCGGGCAGGGAACAGCATCGAGTAAGGGATTTGGTTTGTGCGGAGTCTCTGTTTGACGTTTGCGAAAGAATTCCTTTGTGCCTGGACGGCTGGTGAAACGTCTGGATAGAAGTGGACAATGTCGCCGTTGTACTGTAGCTCGCCTTTCTCTCTGGCCATTCGGAGTATCGCATCTCTGTCTTTGCAATTGAGTAACTTTGCAATTATTGGTCGAGATGGCGCTCCGGGAGCGGGCCTTGACATCGGTATTCTATGGGCTCTTTCAATGACGAATAGGGGCGAGAGTGTGTCTGGACCAAAGAGGGATTTACACATTTCTTCAATTTGGTATTCCATTTTGCCTTGTAGTTGCTTCTCTCTTACTCATACTATCCGAATGTTATTCCTTCTAGAGCGTCCTTCGAGATCTTCGTTTTTTGCGTTGGTTATTTTCATTTGGGCCCCGAGGGACGACACTCTGGTATTTAAGGATGATACTCCATCGTCTAAGTTAGAGATCCGTTGCTCTGCTTCATCTAAGCGCTCATTGTGGGTGTCTAGTCGGTGTTGAACTTGATCGACTTTGGATGAGAGGCTGTCTAACTTACTATCTAGGTTGTTAATTCCGGATTTCAGTTCTAGAAGAAGTGCTCTGATGTCGAGCGACTGGGGGTCGTTGTTATCTTGGCTTGACATATGTGGCGGGGATTCTGGTTCGCAATTGCGTCTCAGGGTTTTTGCTGAAGTACCAGCATCAAAGTTCAATTTGCGCTGTTTGTCGGGTTTCCCCATTGCAGGCGCGGATGGGCAGTGTTGTTGGCCGCTTAATTGTAGGGTTTGGATGGCAGTAGAGGCGGGGTGCTGAACCACTGAGTGTCTGTATTGCCCATGAGGATTCTTGTACCCCTGGGGGTGTTTTGCCCGTTGCTTTGTCTTTTTGAAGTGCTGTTCAGAGCCAAGCTTTCAGCCCACCATATGTGCCCTAGTTGATGCCAGGGTCGGTGGGTTATAGGCAGCCTATTTGGTGTTTCTCGTGGAGTCCCAGGGCAGTTGGTTTATATCGTGGTGCTATGGCCTGTAAAGGCTGACTGCGGTGGTCTCACTGTGTTGCCAGGGTGGGGCCCTTTGCTAGATGGTGTTGGGTTGATAGTTGGGGGCAGCCTGAAGGGGCAGTTATTCAACCTTGGGGGGGGAGGGGCAGTGGGTGTGAGCCTGGGCCATGAGCTGCAGTCTTATGGATCTTCTCATTGAGCGTGCCCCCTCAAGCCGCCTCCCTCTTTGCGTGCACTGTACCTGAGGGGGCCCAGCCACTGTTCTGCTCCTTCGTGCGTATCCCAACTCCTGACCGCCGCTGTACCCTCAGGATGTTGCTGCTTGGGTCGCCGGCGGGAGGTTATGGAGCCGCAAGGCTCTACTGGAATGTGGCTTTACAGCCACCGTGTGCCGCTGTGTTGCCAAGAGCCAGGCGGGTGCGTGGTCTGCCCGCCGGAGTCGCAGGGGCTCTCCTCTCACTCGGCGCGTGTTGCCTCGCCAGGCCCGCAGCGAGTCACAGTGGGATAGTCGTGGGACCGCTCTGACCGCTTCAAGCCCCCGCCTGGGCCTCTGGGGTCGGCGGCACCTTCTGTGGAGGGGGTCCGTGAAGCCGGGCCGGGATGTTCGCTCCTCACGGAGTCCAGCAGACCTGCGTGGAATTGGCTGGGTTGTTGCTGGGGGGGCGGGGAAACCAGGGGGGGTGTGGCCACAGCGCTGGCGTCGCAGGGGGCGGACCCTCCTGCTCCTCCGTAGGCTCGGCTGAGCCGTGCGACTGCTGCCGCAGCTCCTCCTCGGCAGCGGGGAGGGCCGGCGAGTGTTGGTGGGCCCTCGGGACTCTTCTGTCATCCGGGGACGCTGTAATGCACCAAGCAGTGTCCAGACGGCCAGAGTCTTCGGATCCGACTTCTGCTCGGCCGATTTTCTTCACTGTGCTCTGGTAGGAGCGTTAGTGGTCGTTTTAGGGAGTTGTACTGCCGGAATATGCAGGATTAATAAGGATTTTAAGAGGCAGCGCGGGAGCTCACAGAGGAGCGCCCATATTGTTCGGGTCTCTAGCGCCCTCTACATTTCCCTAGCTATATCCACTGCTCTTTGTCTCCCCATTACAATACATATATAAAAAAAATATCACATGTTCCTATAGCGGTTCATGACACATTCTTCCTGCTTTTAAGTGCAGTAATAATAGATGTTACAATTACCCAATTCAGTAATACCAAATGATGCTTCCAATGTAAAAGCAGTCAATTTTCTGAATTGTATTATGTATTACAAACCTTGAGATTTGCATACGTCAGGAATGTGCGACCATACCCCTTGTTCCGAGAAGTAAAACCCTCAAGAACCTGATCACATCAAATGGAAGCGTTCATGCACACACTAGTGTTCTGCTTTTTGATTCTTACTTACTGGAGCACAAGACCGTGACTCACCTCAGCAGAAGAATATCCTGAGGACGAATATCTGGACATGTCGAAGTCATCATCACTAGGAAAAAGGAGAAAGCAGAAATGAGACTTTACCCTAGTCTTGTACATTGCACCATCCTTCGCCTTTGAAATAGATTCTACAACATGATGCATTAAACCTAAGAGAGATCATTACACAGCCTGAGCTGCGATTCATTGTATTCAAGTCAGAAACACTGCATAGATATGGCACACTATCACGCCTACTCTAAGCAGAAGAGCAAGTTACTTTCCTGGAAATAGGCATCGTTAAGGGCTATGGTACATGCAGGTTACCTCTCTGATTCCCCACACATTAACCACATAAGCAGTGGCATATGCAATAGTATTACCTTTTTTGAAGGCATGAGATAAGTATTTGACAAACCGTGCCATCCTGGCACTAACGGCCATGGCACCCTACTTTTATGCAAGATATCACTCTGTATGAATGCATATTACCTGAGCGTTGTGTATGTAGGTTAAACTGAACGTTTTTCTCTCATGCATCCAAGTCAGCGAAGATGTGTGTATTTTACTGCCATGTTGTGCATGCGGGTTCTGTTCCGTCATATAAACAGTTCAATGCTATGTTGTGCATAGCCGTTACCGCTCTTTGCAATTTTCCACCTATGAAAGAGGCACTTTATACTGAAAGGTCATTAGAAGTGTTTTGTGCTCCTCTTTGAACCTAAATGTTTTTTTTTCAATGGCAAACAGCTTGATGAGCCTCTTAACGGCCCAAGGATAGGGAATGAAAGAGGTGATGCCCAAACATTAGCAAAATAAGAACTGGCATATCCAAGAGTTTGGGCTTTTTTGAAGGCATGGGATAGTTATTTGCCAAGCACTGTCATAATTGCACTAATTGGGCATGAAATGGCAAACGCTGGAGAATTGTGTGATTAAACGGGCATATCAAAGTAGTGGCTGGCAAATCACTCTTTAATACCTTTACACAAGCCAATTGGCTTTGTAAATGCTTGTTTTTAACATGACTGCAGTCCAAGGAACAGATAAATCAAGTGACTGAAGGCACATTTGGTTAAGACATTTTTATTAAAACAGCATACAAATCTACAAACAGGGAAACAGAAAGGAGACAATGTCACTTTTCTGTTTCCGTCCAAACAAATACTGGACAAGGCACTGGAGCAGAGGCAGCCAAACAGAAATGGTGGGATAATCAGTGGTGTACAGGTGCAGGGGGCTCGGTGAGTTGGACTGAAGGGGGTTTGGCAGCAACTCAAGGGGGAATTGGATCAGAGGCACTGAAAGAAAACAACATGAGGAGTGGCGCAGGAGGGAGGGAAGTTAGGCGTAGAATGTCAGTGCAAGCCCATGTTCTGAGCCTTCTGATTGGCTCACGCCACTCCCCCGGTTTCTAATAAAACACGAGAAGCTCTTGTTGCAAGCAATTAAATCCAATAGGCATGTAAAAGTGATAACACATACAATATGTTTGCTCTATGTTTATATCTGTTAGTGTAAATATAAACTAGTCCTGACTCATGCAGTTAATAATGGTTGAATGGAGTACTTGATCAACTTCATAGCCAAGGGAATGTGCATTTGTAAAGAAAACTTTTCTTATTTAATTTAATGTTCAAAGACACTTCGTTCATAGTAGGGGGGCTCCTCCATAATGGGGGACGGGGCACCAACCCGCCCATTGCACTTTATAGAGGACCCGAAGCCAGCCAAGGGAAATCAATCCCAAGTGCTCTTGGGCTGGCTTGAACTGTCAAAGGGAAACATGATGCGTTTTGACAGTTTAAGTTTCCCCGTGTGCATGTCCAATGCACCATGCAAGGCTGGTGGCGGTTTTTCCTTCCCCAGACGATTGGGGACACATGCTGTGGAACTGCAGGTTTAAATGGATGACAGACAATGTTTTATGTGTTAATGGTAATAAGACAGAATTCCTGGTATTTGGGTCAGCCCAAGCACGAGAGAAATTAAGTGCATCATATGCAGAATTCTGTATAAATCAACACACCATAAAAGCATCTGAAAAGGTGAAAACTCTAGGTGTAATTTTTGAAGCATCCTTAAACGCGGCATTAGAAACTGCCAGTGTAGTTAAAAACTCAGTATTATATGAGACTTATCCGCCTAATTAAGCCTCATATCTCAGAAGAGAACTGTTACACTGGTTAGAGCTGTCATTTTACCAATAACAGATTATTGTAATTCTCTAATGGGCAGTGCCAGCAAGGCTTGTATCAGGGAATTGAAGATTCTGCAAAATGATGCCATTCGTTTGTTTGTTTATTGATTTATATAGCGCACCGAACCCGGAGGTATCTGGGCGCATTACAAAAACTTCTGATCTTCAAGTTACAAATGGTTACAATGGTTATGTACAATAATACGAAACAGGAACAGAGAGTATAAAACTCAAGAGGTTGCAATACAGTACAATTCTATACAGTAATTTCCAAACTAGAGAACGGTAAATTACAATGAAAAGCTGAAGCTTTAGGAGAAGCAGGAAGTCCAGGCGTGTCAGATGTCTTTAGTAACCAGCCACCTTTTAGTATTTTTCCTCAAACTGTGAAAGAACTGGTCTGAACGCAGAGATAGAGGGAGGGAATTCCATAACTGGGCGGCCATAACTGGAAGACTGCTGCCACCTGCTTTTTTTAGTTTGAATCTTGGGACTACCAAGCAGAAGGAGTTAACAGTCCTCGTGGGACGTGTAGATGATTTCTTTTACAATTTCATCCCTTAGGTATTGCAGGGCAGTGATGTTGAGACATGTGTAGGTGAGGGAGACTGTTTTGAATTGTATTCTATCCTTGATAGAGAGCCAATTGTTCTTTCGCCTAGGCTCAGAGATGTGTTGTCTCCTCTGAATACTTAGGGCTGTTCTCAGTGCATTATTTTGGAGTGTTTGAAGTTTATTGATGATGTCACTATTAGTGCCTAGGTAAAGGGCATTACAATAATAGATTTTTGAAAGGCTTCGAGCTCTCGTTAGAGTAATGCAACTCTCGATAGATAAGAACTGTTTACAGGCCTGGATCAACTTACAGGTGTAAGCAGTCGCATAGGCTGTAGCATTGATTTGTCTGCCTAGATTGAGAGCTAAATCTAAGTAAAATCCTAATGTTTTAACCTCCTTGGCCACTTTGATGCCGATGTAGTCGATATTGAAAGTTGTGTACTTGTTACTGAGTTTGTTGAGGTTAGCCGGGGCTCAGAGGATTAGAAGTTCCGTCTTATCCTCTTTCAGGCACAAGCCGTGGGATGTCATCCACGCCTGAATAATTAGATACATTTTGTTCACTACGGCCAGTGTAGGTGACACCCAGATGGTCAAGGTCATCAAATAGTGAAGATATTTTACATTGTACATCGTGGGTGATACACAAGATCCTTTGGGTAACTCTGCAGGTTATCGGTGAAGGGTCCGCTGAGGCAGACAAGAGAGAAAACTCTCATTGACCTGTTTAGAAATAATTGTATCCATGTTGTGGCTTCATGGGAGAAGTGGGCAGCAGTGGAGAGATGTTGATAGAGCACTTTATGATCTACCAGATCAAAGGCTGCTGATAGATGTAATAGTAGTAAGAGAGCATGTTTCCTATTGTCTTTTAGGTCGTCCATTTGATTCTTAAGATCTATCTGTGCCGTTTCTGTGCCGTGTTGTGGACTGAATCCTGACTGCCGAAGCCCTAACAGGTTATTAGTCTCTAGGTACGCTAGTTACCTTGTCCAAGCGTTGGATCACAATTCGATCTCAGATACTTAGGTGCCTATCCATACATACACTTGTGTGTCATGGTGCTGATTTTGAAATCCATTTCTCTCATTCAAACATACATTCTTTCCTCCATTCACTCATGCACCCTTACAGCTGAATGAGTGTGCAGAGAAGGACGGGGTGTGGGGAGGAGTAAGGCTACAATGTTATGCCCTGGCACCTCCCCCCCCCTCCACCTCGCCTTCACAGTGAGGGGAGGGGTATGCCAGGACATGACATGGCTGCATGTCTTAATGGCCATCAAGATTAAATCAAACGTCATTCCTGGTTGCTTTACTGTTAACGGCCATTTAGATTTTAGGTGGCAAGACTGCCCTACTGTGGCACAGTAACAAATATATCCAGGCTGACACAACGTAGGCCAGTCTTGCCAAGGCAGTACAAGGCAGAGAGGACCGGAATGCAGGTAGGAACATAAAAAATAAATGTATTTGTGTGTGCGTGTGTGGAAGGGTTTGAATCCAAGTGGATTCGTGAATGTGACAGTGTATGTTGAGTGGGAGCAAGTGTTTATGTGACAGCGTATGATTTCTGTATGAGTGAATGAGGAATGAAGGCTGATGCGTGCGTCTGAATGTGAGTGAAGAAAGAATGAAGGATATGTAAATGATTAATCCTGATGCGTGTGTACACATGTGAGGGAGAATGAGTAATGTGTAAATGCTGAAGGAGGAATGCTGGTCCGTGTGTTTGAATGTGAGAGAATGAAGAATGGATGCTGTATAAATGACGAACGCTGATGCATGCATGCATGTGTGTATGAGAGAATGTGACAGTGAATGAGGAATCGATGCTCTATGAAGGATCATTGATGAATGTGGATGCATGTGTTTCAGCTGGGCAGCAGGTTTCTTATTGGGGGAGGAGGAAGATTGTAAAAAAGGCAGGAGTGCTTTTTGGTTAAATGAGTTGAATATTTTTCCAAAGTCTGTGTGTCCAATTTGGACAAATAGTAAATGTGGCATGTCATTTTTTTGTGTTGGTAAACAAAGGGGAAGGCAGCACATTGAGTGTTCCAACTGGTACTGGCCCACATTGGTGGGTCAGTCTGCCAATGTTTCTCTAGTGTAGAGGGCGTTTTTACTGGTCATCAAGGGTGATGGCCGCATTCTGAGACTTCCTAGGTGGTACTGGCCCACATTGGTGGGTCCAGTCTAGGCATATTTCTTTACTGTGGTATGGCATTTAGTGGGCATCAGGGTTGACTGCAGCAGAATGATTGTTCAGATGTGGTACTGGTCCACATTAGTACAGTATGGACAAGTGCTTTATCGTGGCATAGCAATTTTTACTTGGCATCCTGTGTGAAGTCAGCATGATGAATGCTACTACATGGTACATTCCCATATTGGTTGGCCCAGTGTGCACCTATCATTTTACTGTGTCCTTGCATTTGGTACTGGTAAAGCCAACAGGAGTATGTTCTTATATTGTGATACTGACATATATTGGTGCAGACTTCGAGGACCTCTATAGGCCCAGACAACATGAACCTATTTTTTATACCCGCATGTATTGTGTGCGAAGGCACCATGAAAATGGGTCGGAAATGCTCCTCGTCAATGTGGATGGCTTGCATCTATTGGATTTTGACATGTATTACCCTACAAAACCCATTGCAAAATGTCTTACCCAATTTTTCTCCGAAAGTGTACTGAAAATGCATGATTTTAACCCAATATTTTAAACATTTTCTTGGGCGGAGAAGTCCGCGAACCCCCTTTGCTTTGTTCGGGATACCTTGCTACGTTCGGTTGCTCTTGCCTATTCAGGGGAAACATTTACACCACTCCATTAAAAAAAAATCACCAGCTGCCACTGGTCCCTAGTACCGTTCACACAAATCAAAGAGTGCTGTATTGAATAAGGTTTAAGTTACTTACCTGTAACTATTGTTCTCCAGCATAGGTCTGGCATGGATTCACATGCTCATGAATATTCCCAGTCAGGCTGGGAATCCTCAGTAAAAGAAAAAACAGTTTCACTTTCACTTTAAAACTGTATTTCTCCTCTAAACCAATCACTGTCCTCTGGGTCATACTGTCCCTATCCAATGACAGTCCACTCCCTAAGCCCCGCCTCTGGCAGTCATCTACAGATTTGGCCGGAGGGAGGGTTCGCATGTGAATCCATGCTGGAGAACAATAATTACACGTAACAAACCTTCTTCCGCATGGGGTCTGGCATGGATGCACATGCTAATTAATAACGAATATACAGCAGTCCCACAGGCTCAAAAGAAGCAATTAACACTTACCCCTGGAACAGACTCACCTCAAGTGAGTGGGTTGCGTAGCACTGCATGGCAGACTCTGGACTCCTCCCTCGAATCTCTTTCGACGCAGTAGAACTTCGTGAAGGTATGCAATGACCTCCACGTTGCAGCCCTGCAGATGTCAAGCAGAGGTACACTAGAAGGGAACGCAGTCGTAGCAGCAATCGCTCTGGTGGAATGGGCTCTCAGACGGCCCTGCAGAGGCCGTTATGCCACCCGAGGACAGTGCATGATGCAGCAGGAAAGAGCCACCTTGAAATGGAAGCCTCGGACAAAGGCCTTTCCATGGTTCACAGGACCAAAGTTCGCAAACAATCGAGAAGTCTTCCGAATACTCTTTGTGCGCGTTACATAGAACTTCAAGGCACGAGCAACATCCAGAGAATGCAATTCGAGAAGAATACAGGCAAAAACAAGGGCTTGTTGAGATGGAATTCAGACAGCACCTTCGGCATGAAAGGGGTGCATACACAGTACCACCCTCGGTTCGTGGAAAGTCGGATATGGCTGCTTGCAGAATAGAGCCTGGATTTTACTGACACCTTTGGCAGAGGTGATGGGCACACGGAAAGCCGTTTTCCACAAGAGAAACTTGAGTGGGGCTTGATACATAGGTTTGAAAGGTACCCCCATGAGCCTCATCAGAACCACGTCGATTTCCCATGCCGGTGCAGGTGCCTTCACTGGCGGGAAAGATCGGAAAAGCCGCTTGAAAAGTGGGACCACAGTGAGGATCTACCCGGGGATCTGGTGTAGTGTAAGATGGCCGCCATGTGTACCTTGATGGATGTGTGAGCCAGTGCAGCTTGTGCCAAGGACAGCAAGTACGGAAGAGTCATGACCCTCTGAGGGGTAATCTACTGCGACCGGCACCAGGTAGCAAAACATTTCCCACGTATGGGCGTAGCACTTTAGAGTGGACAATGCCGTGGCTTTGACCAGGACTTCCCACCAGCCCGCTGGCAACTCATAACTCAAAACTCTAAGGCTGCAGGAGCCATGCCCACAGGTTCAGCGATCCTCAGTCGTGATGAAGGATTGCGTACCCCTCTCTGGTGAGCAGATCCAGAAGTACCGGCAACTTGACTGGAGGCGGCACGGACAGGCTGCGTAGGTCCAGATAACAAATCTGCCTCGGCCAGGCATAGGCAATGAATAACATCTTACATCGACACGGTCTTGAGTTTGTTGATGACACGTAGCAGGAGAGGAAGCGGGAAAAGTGTACAGAAACAGACCTTCCCACGGGTAGGAGAACGCGTCCACCAAGCTCCTCCGTTGGTGGAATCTGCTGGCAAACGTCTGGCATTTGGAGTTCTACGCCGTGGCAAAAGCCGTGGTGAGCTTATTAGTTTGAATAATTGGCTCACCTTGCACATTTTGACTTCCTAGTGCAGAATCTTGACTGCACTGAGGAATCCCTTTTGCCAATTCAGCTGCCACAAGTTCTTCTTGATGTAGTTCTTTTTCCAGTAACTATAACTACTACTGACTAAGTTCCCACTCAAGGCAGGAGCGCAGTTCCCTACTGAGGGAGTCTGCAATGGTGTTCTTGATGCCTGCTTGGTGGAGAGAGAGGAGGAACATCCCCCCCTGTCCGATGGCCTAGTGCCACAAGTCCTGAGAGCACTGGGGATCGAGTGCCCCATTACTTCCTGATGTAGAACATGGTGGTGGTGTTGTCCGTGAAGATCCTCACCACCTTGCCCCTCAGAGACAGTAGGAAGGTCCAGAACACTGCCCGTAGCTCCAGGATGTTGAAGTGCAGATTCTTCTCCTCTGGCAGCCACAATCTCTAGTGTGTAGACATCTGGTGTGAGCCCCCTAACCTTCCAGAGGTGTCCGTGGTGACCGTCTCCTGGTAAGGCAAAGTTTGGAAAGCAGTCCCCTGGGTGATGTGAGAGTGCACCCCCCCCACCACTATCACCCACCTGAACTCCTCTTTGACAAGAATCTTGTCCGAAAAACTCCTGGACACTTGTATCCAACGTGCATCCAAGAATTCCTGTAGGGGTCGCATCTGCAACCTGCAGAGACAGACGAGGTAGATGCAGGACGAAATGCAGAGCAGCGATTTGATGGCCGCACCATGGCAATCATCGCTGACGACAGTCGATGCACCTTCCATTGAATGGCTGCTAGCCTCTCTTCCGAGGACGATGCCATGCACACCACTGTGTCAAGTCTGGCGCTGAGGAACAGCGCATTCTGAAAATGCATTAAGCAGGACTTCAGATAGTTTGCGGAGAATACCAGCTCCGTCAGCAGTTGGACATCTCCTCTGTGTGCTCATCGGCCAGTTACAGAGAGCGGGCGTGTATCAGCCAATCGTCTAGGTACTGGTATACGTGTATTCCCCGCAGATGCAGATTGGCCGCCAACTGGGCCAGGCATTTTGTAAACACTCTTGGGTCCGATTTCAAGCCTAATAGTAGGGCCTTGAACTGGTAGTGTTGGCCTTGCACCATGACCATAGGAACTTTCGATGTTTCCTGTGGATGGGGATATGGAAGTATGCGTCCTCTAGGTCCAACAATGTCAGGAAATCTGCTTTCTCCAGTTGGCCGAGCACATGCTGCAACGTAACCATCCTGAATTTTTTACTCTTCAGGTACTTATTCAGATGGCGCAGATCTAGGATGGGTCTCCAACCACCAGTCTTCTTTCTTACCAGAAAGTATCTGGAATAGACTCTGGAACCCCAGAGCCGTTGGGGAACGAGCTCTATCGCCCCTTTCCATAACATGGCTCACACTACAAGGAGCTGAGGTATGTGGAGCTCCTGACGGGGAACCGGTAGAATAAGTGGGCACCCGCGTTGGAACTCCAAGGTGTATCCCTGGGCGACTGCGTCCAGCATCCATCTGTCGGTGGTGATCGTTTGCCACTCGCTGACTAACCTAGACAGCCGTCCTCCCTCCAGGATGCACGAGTGGGGGCCTGATGTCTTGGCCGGTTCAGGCTTGCTTGGGCGCCAGTGTCCTGTGGATGACAGCGATGCTGACATCCGCTACCGTAGGCCTGGGGCGACCACTATAGGCTTCCTGCGTGAAGAATTGGGGAGGTTGCCTGTATGATGTGGAGAATCCCTTGGATGATCTGCTTGATTTATCCCTGGAGGAGCTAAAAGAAGACGAGCAATGCTGTTAAGTGTCAAGGGAATGTGCCATCTCTGTAACTGTCTTTTTGGCTTTAAGGGACTCGTTGACTGCCTTCCCAAACAGATTTTCTCTGTCGAAGGGCATGTCCATCACCATAGCATGAAGGTCCTGAGGAAAGTTTGTAGCCTTCATGGTCCGACGCCACCTCCCCTTCCAGAAAGAAGGCGAGCGCTTCCATTTTCTTGTCATCGTGGAGGAATTCCAGGATGTGGCTGAGCTTGTACCAAAGGTCGCGGTCGTATCAGGCTAAGATAGCCAGAGCATTAGCATCCTTGATCGTGGATGCCACTGTGTAAAAGACCCTCTTCCCCATGGCGTCCATCTTCTTCCCCTCTGTGTCTGGGGGAAACTGATAATGATGAAGCCGGGTTAGCCGAACATTTCCTTGTGGCAGCTGACACTACAGAGTCCGGAGACGGTTGTCATGATGCCTACCCCCGGGCATCTGGACCAAGCCCATCAACCCCGGAAGCAGGCATCCAGACATTTATTAAAACCTCAGCAGCCCCGGCTAGGGGCTACCTGGGTTCAGTCATGGCGCCTAAGGTGCCAGGCTCATAGTCATTACTTACCTCAGGCAGACCATGCTGCAAAATGTCCAAGCCAACGTGAAGCCTGGAGGGGACTATTTTACTACAGGGACTATTTTTTACTCGGGTGTGGTTCTAGGGACTTCTTACCTGGGACTACTTTTGAGGCTATTTAAACCACGCCCGACCAGCAACACGCTTCGCGTTCTTCTGCATTCTGCAGCGTAACGCTCACCGTGCCTGCAAGCCAGCATCCATTCTTCTGCCACACCCGCCTCGAATTCCGGAGCTCCTAGAAAAAAGGGAAAAAAGGAGAAAAGGTTAGATCACGGACATTATTTTAATTCCTTACCCAATTCTGGATCTAGCACGACTCTGAGCCTGAAAGGACATTACTTCAGCACGCGTCGCACCGCCAGCTGCAGCGCTGCGCCATACTCACCAGCCCACAGCATCTTTCGATTCGGCGCTGCCTCCATCATTTTCTTCGGCGAACTCCAATACCTGGGGGAAAACAAAAGGAATAACAAGGTGAGCCTAGAGAGCCGACAAATACAATCACTTTTACCACCAGGCTTACCTGATTTACCACTGGAGGCATTACCCTTCACTACACCACATCTTCTTATGCCGCATCTATAAAGAGAGAGAAAATAACAAGTTAAACTCACGCAACTTTTACCGGACAGTGTTGGGTAATACAGAATCTTACCTGAACACCATCAGCAGCCTCCAGACAATATCTTTAGCTGCAATTCAACAAGGGGATGCAAGAGTGAACATCGGACATATTGAACTCTTTGAACTTTATAAACCCCAGAGTCAATATTCCTCCGGAACTCTTCCAGTACCCCAAACCAGTGAAGTAACTGGTATCTACGCGCCCTGCATGCCACGCAGGATGGAGAGCTCATCATTTAAAAACATAATGTGAGGATATCGGAGGTGACTAGTTGGGAGAACGAGAACAGTGGGGAGGGACCATCACTAAAATCCACGGGGCTAAATCCCTTTCTCCACTTGCAGGAGAATACTTCTACGGGTCAAGCAGACGAGATTAGGCGGGCCAGTCCAGATGGCATCTCTGCACTATGCTTCACGTTGGTGGAGTCCGCAGCTGTCCGGGTCCGATCGACGCCCCTGTGGGAACCGGCTGAGCTTAACAACGGTTGTGACCTCAAGCACTTGGGTGCGGAGTCCTGCATCCTATATTTTTTCTCCAACTTGTCTCGTTTGGTTGGAGCTGTGCATGGATTTTTCTTAAGGGCTAAGCCTTCCTCCCAAATGTCATCCAAAAAGGGTACCACCATGATCATCCTCCATTTGGACTCATCACTGATACAAGAAGCCCTCTTTCTTGGTTTCCTCGGGCACCAGCTGGAACAGCTCGGAGGCTCTGGAGATCGAGTGTAATGATCATACCTTGTCTGGTGGAGAGACTCTGTGATGGGCGTCTAGGTGCAGATTCATCATCTGCTGGGATCCTCATCTTCGTGGCTTTCTATGGCAGTCTCTGTACAAGTGTGTGTCCTTTGGTGGATTCGGGGCCCGACGTAGTGGAGGAGGTGGACCGGTGTCTGTCCCCCCCCACCCTCCCGAGGGGTGCTTGCAGCCTTCGCTGCTGCCTATGCAGCTGCGTCATGCCTGGGAGGCAGGGATACCCTTTGCGCCGTAGGAGCCCCCCTTCCTTGGATCGGCACCTACCACTGCTGTGGTCATCGCAACAAGCGTGTTCGTCACAGCAGGTGTCAACAAAGTGGTCGACAAGGACTTTGGCTGTGCCAGTTGAGCCAGCTTGGTCTGAGTGGACTTCTTCTCTTCCTCCAACCTAGGCTTTTCTGATTTCTCCCATAACTTGGCCAGGGTAGACTACTTCCTCTTTGAGGAGGAGCTCGATGACAAGCTGGCTATGGAGGTGGACAGCGATGGTGATCACAGCCTATCCAAACAGGGACCTGCATCAGCAGCAAACCCGGTGGAATCGGACTTGTGGTTCTTGGCCTTATCTTGGAACCCCACGGATGGGGCGACCTCAAAGGACTTGGACCTCTTTCCAGAGGGAGACCGCTCGATGGACCGGCCAGTCCTGGGCGAGGCAGAGGCCTTGCTCGGAGCATGGGGCAGAGGCCTTGCTCGAAATGAGCCATGGCGCCGGCCTGCATTGCCAGTATTTTGTATTCTTCGAGAAGCCCATGCATGTCTCACACCCATCCTAGTTGTGGTCCGGGATCAGGCAGTAAAGACATTGTAAATGTTATCCAGAAAGATGTTCCTTAGCCCGCATTGGGTGCAGGGTATGAAGAGGGTCCTTCCCTCCTTTTTCTCCTCCGTTATGGTCGGAGGGCGCGAAGTAGGCCCAAGATGGCCTTGACGAATCTTCACCCTTGAGGGGCGCATAACTTCACCGACAACGGGTCTCCTCCGCCAGCTGATAAGGAAGAGCACACAGGCTCTGGTGGAAACAAAACTTGGAAAAAACTTACTAATAGCTCAGAGAGCAACTCGAGGACTCCCAACACTTATGCTTGCAGTAAAAATCTGAAGCTGGCAGCCAGAGGCAGGGCTTAGGGAGAGGAAAGACATTGAATGGGGGCAGTATGACCCAGAGGACAGGGATTGGTTTAGAGGAGAAATACAGTTTTAAAGTGAAAGTGAAACTGTTTTTTCTTTTACAGAGGATTCCCAGCCTGACGGGGAATATTTTTGAGCAGGTGAATCCATGCCGTAGAACACCTATTACTTTAGTGTTATGGAGCAATGTTTTGTTTTGTGCATGCAAATTTGACTATTTTTATATGATCATTTACCAATTCAGGTCGTGCTGGCATATAATCTTGAATACTTTTGCACTCTTATGTATTTGTTTTAATTTATGCAATGGAGGCATGACAGGAGTTTTGAGGGTCACAATCGTTCTACACTTCTGAACACAAAATAAATATTTTCTGAGATCAAATACCTTCTTTTTAAAGGCACATTGGTGAAATTGGCAGTGCTGGACCTAAACCGTGCAGGGTTTTACTTGGGCAATTAATTAGCGGATTGTAAATACTAGGCATTTCACTGGAGTATCCTTACTTGCGGCTTTAAGCAAAGGCGGCAGGCCTATTCGGTTATCTCTCAGCTCCTTCAGAGCATGCTTTGTATTCAGCAGATCCTACATCCTTTCTGCTTCACAAACTCTTGCTTGTAGAGTCATTTGTCTAGCCTTCTCGTCTCCTTGACCGCTGCCTTGATCCGGAGCACTATTTCTACACTCGCATTTTACACATGAATGAAGTACAACAAACGAGAGCGCGGCATGACCCACTTCTGCCTCTCACGCATTACTGCTTTACTCATGCGCATCCTGTGCTCGACTACATTACTCAAAATAAACCCTACTTTCAAAATGTTCTAACACCATAAGCATATTAACATGTATTCACATCCCAGAAGCGCCCAGGAAAGCCATAAGCATGGCGCTTCCCTACAGTGGCATAGTGTAAAACTATGTGGGCTTCCTGCAGGGGGCGACTGCGATACCCGCAAATGTATGTGCATTTTACCATACGAATATAGACACAGAAGCCTGTCTTAATGATTGATTGCACATTTGAAAGCCAGTGACATTTTTATAGAATGCCTTTTTTGTTGATTTAAAGATTTTATTTATTTTCTCATATTGACATGTTTCAAGTATATGACATTTGAGTTCTTATTAGGTAATTCGTAAGGTTACAACATTCAACAGCTCCAACATGTGTGGTTCATGTACAATTATTCTGGGCTTATTATACATACTACAATTTCAGGGTAGTTTTCATTGACCGTTCCCCAATTATATTAATATCACCTGTGTGTTTTTGAGGAGCACCGGTTTATGAGGTATCTAGTCTTTGCATCAAATGCCAAAGCATCGAATGCCTTACCATAGAAAAAAATGCATTGAAGAAAACGCATTGAATGCATTTTTTCAATGTTAAAGGGTTTATTTTAATTATAATGGGTTTTTGAGATTAAAAAAAGGGGCCTGGGGGACCCCCCCCCCCATTAAAATAAATTAAAACAAATGCATTCGATGCTTTTTTTCATGCTTTTTTTTTCCTATGGTAAGGCATTCAATGCTTTGGCATTCGATGCAAAGACTATAAACCGTTTATGAAAGTGGTGTTCACTGTCTTTGACATACTCGTGGAAGGGGAGCCAGATTGACAAGGATTTCTGGTTTTTCCCGGATCTAAGCGCACATACCTTTTCCATGGCAAGCACCCCCAGATTGTTTTACCCACCAACATGCTTAAACTGGTCCTTGTACTGTCTTCCATCCCTGGGCTAACGTCATCCTGGCTGTCATTACAGGTGTGTGATAAGAGTAGCGTTGGAGCCCCTTGCAGCATAGATTTCCTCCACATCCAACAGAATTACAGTTGGCGAATTAGGTATGTGTGTCCCTGTGATCTCCTTTATATGAGCCAAGACCTCTTTCCAGTAGATTTTGGCTTTGGGGCATGCCCACCATATATGGTATAGGTCTCCTACTTCCCCACATTACCTCCAGCATAAGGAGTAGTAGGTGCCTGGGAGTTAGATACAATCTATAACAGATCTTATATGCGGTTTCCTTGATGGCAGTACATTTAGATATTTTATGTGCCCTCGTCCAGATACAACCGCACTCCTCCTCCGTTATAGGCATGCCGAAGTCCATTTCCCATCTGACCATGTAGGGGAGCTTGTCACCTGGTTGTGCCCTATCCCGTAACCTATATAGTGTTGAGATTCCCTTAGGTATCAGGCCTTCTCGGAGGGTTAGTTCAAGTCCTATTGGTGTTCTAGTTGGTGTTCCTGCCTCTCTTGCCGTCCTCTGGGCGATCCAATCTCAAATTTGTATACGCTTGTACTGTACCTTCTCTCCCAAATGACATTTCTGCTTGCATTCCTCAAAGGTCAGTGGGTCCCCATTGTGGAAAAAGTCTCCCAGCATCAGAGGCATGTGGGGTCCCCATGATACCCGGAATGCTACTTTCTGCCTAGGGGTGCAGTCAGCAGTGTGGGCCATTGGCGTATGGGGGCCTAGTCCTGGGGGGGATTTGTTTCCATCTCAGTGCTTGATCCCAGCCCCTGTGTTGTTTTAGCAGCCTCTAATAGTGGTCATCCCGTTCCTCGGACTAAATTTCTCATGGCATGTAGCCTTCCTAGTGGGATGTATGTGACTCCCTGTTCAATTTCGCACTAGCCTTTTCAGGTCTTAGCTGTTGCCCACAGTAGCATGGGCGCTATTTGGGCCGCCATTATATAAGTCCTCGCATCCGGGACTGCCAATCCTCCCACCGCCATTAGGCAGAGTAATACTGTTATGTATCCTTAGTTTTCCCTTATGCCAGATGAAGGAGAGAATTTCGGACTGTAAAGTTTTAATCATTCGCACTGGTATCTCTATCAGGAGCGATATCACATCCAGCAGACGGGTTAACGTCATTTTAACTGCCGCTATTCGCGGGAGTCAAGAGACTTCCTGCATGTCCCATCATAGGAGATTTTCCAACAAGTTCTTCCAGAGGGAGTTATATTTCCCGCATAGAGACCTTTATACCCCTTTGTAAGATTTATCCCCAGGTATTCTATACTCTTGTCCTCCCAGATCAATGATATACTTTACCGAGTTAAACTATCTCTCCCTGATCTTCAGTTATATTAAGGGCCTTAGACTTATTATAGTTTATGGTGAATTCCGAGACTGATGCAAATTCCTGTAGTTTCTCCATCACTCTGGGCAGGGTGGATTTGGTATCCTTCAGAAACAGCAGTATGTCATCTGCGTATAATGCTATTTTGTGTGTTCCTTTCCCGTTTACTACTCCCTGGATCTTCTGATCCTGTCTGATTGTAGCTGCCAGTGGTTCCATAGCCATAGCAAATATCAGTGGGGACAGCGGACATCCTTGCCTTGTGCCTCTTAGGATTCTAACCTGTGCTGTGTGCTGTCCATATACCAGGAAAGTCATTGAGGGTATTTGGAAGTTCGCTAAAATCATTCTCATGAACTCCGGACCGCCTCCAAATGCTTCCAGCACTCTCCTCAAGTACCTCCAATCTAGACTATCGAAGGCCCTACGCACGTCCAAAGCGGCTATAGAGAATTTTTGCCCCGTCCTATTTCCCAGATCTATCACATCGATTGCCCTCCTTATATTATCCTGTTTGTTCCCCCACCAATGAACCCGGCCTGGTCTTCAAGAATTATCTGTGGCCGAATACCTGTCAATCTCCCTGCCAGGACCTTGGCATAGATTTTTGCATCGCTATTTAACAAAGAGATGGGGCGATAAATGAAGCAATCTGTTGGATCGCTCCCTGTCTTGAGGATGAACACTGTAGTGGATTTCCCTATATCTTCCGTGACTGTATCCTGTTCTCTCATCGCGTTAAAGAGGCGTTTTAGAGGGCTAAGTAGATGTGTTCTAAAGTTTTTATAGTATCCGTTCCCAAAACCATCAGGTCAAGTCGTTTTATTTCCTGGCAGAGATGATATTGTGTCACTGACCTCCTGTGTCGTAATCAGTTTCTCCAGATTTTCTTTTCCCTAGTTAAATATCTGGGGCATCTGTAACTCCTTTACATAGTTTGTCTGGAGATCCGGTCTAGTCCTTCCCGTTTAAGTAAGCCTGCATGAAAGGGCTCCATGACACTTAGTTTATCTCCTTCTGCTGTTTGTAGATTACCCAGGTCATATCCAAGTTGAGCAATATAGCTCAGGGTTTTTGGTTTTCACAGCCTGGATGCCAGAAAACGGTTGCTCTTGCCGTCCTGCGTGTAATAGGTTTGCTTGGTGTTTATTCGTGTTTGTGCAGAGCGGTCTGCCATACGCGCTTCTAATTGTGCTTTGATCTTCCCCAGTGCTCGTAATGTTCTCTGTGATTGTTGTCTCTTGTGCTGTGCTTCTACGATCTTGAGCTCCCCCTCCAGTTTCATCCGGAGTATCTCCCTCTCTCTGCCTTCCCTGCATCCCAGACTACCCGCCAATCCATTTCCCCAGTTTCGTTTTCCTTAAAGTAATTGGAGATTACCTTCTCCATATAGGCCCTAAGGGAGAGATCCTGAAGGATCAACTCATTCAATCTCCAGGGTTTCTGTGCTCTTGGATTGTCCTTTGTTATTTCTATTTGCAATGTTACCGGGGCATGATCAGTAAGATAGTTGACTCCTATGTTTATTTTCAGTACCTGGGGGATTAAGGTTGCTGCGACTAAGAGCAAATCTATTCTCGAATATTCCTTATGTACGACTGAGTAATAAGTGTAGTCCCTTTTGGTGTCATGGAAGAATCTCCAGGGCTTGTCGATGCCTCTCGTCTGTGGATGTGAGTGCGTGGGGGGCAGTGTTTTGTCTAATTTAAGGTCCATTACACAGTTGAAATCGCTAACAACCACTTGCCCCTCACTCCAGTTCCCTATTCTCTGGAGTAGGGATCTTCAGAAAGTGATCCCTTCTTTCATTTGGACCATATACGGCAACCAATGTGTATGATTGGTTTTCAAGTGTGCCTTTAAGGACTAAATATCACCCCACTGGATCCTCATAGAAGAACTGCTTTCTGAATGCTATCTTGGCTCCTATCATGATTGCCACCCCTTTTGTTTTCGTACCACCGGAAGCAAAGAACTGTGCCATCGTCCCTTCGACCTTGGGGAGGAGGTGTGTCTCCTGAAGATAGATTATGGATAGTTGGAGTTCTGAAAGCCTCCTCAATATCGAACAACATTTTGTTGGCAAGTTTAAATACTGCACATTTAGTGACTTTATCTGTACTTTAGCCATTTCCAAAAGTTCCCGTGCCCACTTGCCCTTTCCCTAGCCTTTCCCCCCTTAGATCTTATAAAACCTGCTTTAAAAGCAGTACCATGTCGCTGTCCCACACAGATATCTCGAACTAACAAAACTTTATCCCCAACTACCTCTGCATGCCTAGCCCTCAACCCGCCACACCCCCGAACCCTCCCCTTCCCCTTTCCCTTTCCCCAGTCAGGGCCATGGTTCTTTCGAACTAATCCAGATACTAATCTGGGGGGAGAGGGGGTTGTTAATCCTCTTCTTTTCCTTGCAGTACCGTGTTGTGGTAGGTTTTGTGTATTACCACAGTAATTTGGCATTTTAAGTCAGTTTCCATCCTTGGTGTGTGCGCCTACCGACTTGTTTGGGGTCCCTCTCAGTTGAGTGTCTCTGTTGCCCCCTCCTTCGTCTATTTCCGGACCAGTCCCAAGGTCTTCCAGCATCACTAGGAGCTGAGGAACTGCTTGGCTGATTCTAATAACGTACCTCTATCCCCAGGTTCATTACAGATGGACCTTCCTCGCATGACGTGACCCTTTGTTACCTTCCGTCCCACGCGAAGAGGAGACCAAATGGAACGTCCATTTATAGGGAATATTCCTAGCACTTAGCACTTTAGTCACCAGATTCATTGCCCTTCTCTTCAGTGGAGTAGATAGCGCCAGGTCCTGATATAGTTGAATTTGAAGCCCATTGACAGTCACTCCTGGATGTGTCCTGGCTGCTCGGAGCATGGCCTCTTTCGTGGTGTATGACGATAGACCAGGACGTCGCTTGGTCTTGATCCGGGGTCTTCTGTCCTGGGCCCCACTCTATGGATCCGATCTATTCCCACCTCCTCCAGTAACATTCCAGTCAAGAGGCTCCCAAAGCACTGTTTCATGGTTTCTTTCAGATCTGTGTCTGGAGTACTTTCACCAGTATGTTTGACCTGAGTGAGTAATTCTCCAAGTCTACTGCCTACAGTTCTAGGTTGTGCGCGACTCCACTTGCTCTAGAAGTTCACTATTCTGCCTCACTTCTTCGGCCATTTCCGAAAGGCCCCTTTCTGTCGTGTCGACTGAGGCCCAGGTCATTGATTTCCTTCCTTACTTCATGTAAAGAGCTTCCGAGATCCTCCCTCTTGGAAAGTTGTTTTTGGAAGAAGCTTACATCTGTCCTCCATCCCTTAAGGCACTCCTGTAGCTCTTCCTTGTTCAATGCCATGGCGGGTGGCTCACCTTTCAGTCTGCTCTTTGAAGGGGTCCCAGTGCCTGCCGAAGTGCCCTCTGGTATCTGACACCAACACTGCTCCAATTGTCTTCCCCGTTGGTGGTCCACTGACCCTTTGCTTTTAGCTGGGGCAGCCTTTCCTCTAGCTCCTGACATTTGTAAACGACTTTCTGGAGTGTCTTCAGGTGCCCCTTCTTATCTTTGGTTTGGGGCCACCGAGTATTAGGAGGTGGGGGACTAGTCCCCATTACCTTTTGGAGTGCTCTCCCCCCGGGAGGGTCAGCAGAGTGTCTAGGTAGCCAGGGAGTAAAGGGGGAGGATCTCAGCCCTCAGTTTATCCTGTTGCTTTTGGAATTTCCCTTGTTACCCGCGCTTCCTTTCAGGATTCCTATAAACTCTTGCCAGACTATACAGTGGTGAAAACTTTTCCCTGCAAATCATAACTCCTCACAAGGTATATCTCTCTATCCTGTGGCCTGCTTGGCACCGTAGTAGACAGCGCTACAGCGGGGCGTGTGCCTATGGCTATCTATTTTAAGTGTGCAGTTTCTTTTCGTGCTTGGGAGGCCTTCACTTACGGTTTCAACACTGCATCCCTAGCCTTTGGCTGAATGCAGCCCTTCTTGTTGATATCCCCGGTGTGCCCTGTGTTGCTTTCTACCGCTGTACTCATGCAGGCTCTTCTGCTTCCAGCCCCTTATTGTATGCCAGAGATTTGCTCTTCTCCTTTCTCCCCCCACCCAACCCTTATGGGATCAAGGTGGCCACAGGCTCGCTGCACTTAGGAGGATTGCCGCCTGGTTTGCTCTTTTCCGCTCCAGTACTGGTGTTCAAATGGGTTATTTGGACCCTCTGTTCCCGACCACAATGGGTTGGCTTATGTCTTAATTTCATCCTTAAGCTCCTACATGAGCTGGATTCGCTCAGCATTGCCGTCGGGGGCAGCGCTCACTCCTCCGGCCTCTTCAGCCTTCTGGTCCGATGTCGTGGATCATTTGCTCTCCCCTCCGGCGCCTGCGAGTGCTGTTTCAGAAGGTGCCCTTCTCTTCTCAGCTCCGATTCAAGAGAGCTCAGCTTTCTGGACACCGCTAATCACTGTATTCCGCGGGGGGGGGATGGGTGCCCTCCACCGTTGGCAGGCCTCTCCAGCTCCCGACACTTCACCATCCACTGCGTTTGATCTTGCGTGGGTGGGTCTCTCTTCCTCGAGCTCCAGGTCAGCGCAGCCCATCCCTTCCAGCTGTCAGGTTGGAGTTCCTGATGCACGATTCACCCGGATATTTCTCGGGTCAGGTATCGTGAAATGTGCGTTGAGTAATACACATAGAATCGCTTGCCTGAACAGACAGCCCGAAGGCTTGCTACTGTGGGCCCAGGTGCAGGACAGGAGAGTACGTCATCATACACCGGCGGCCATCTTAGAATCCCCATTGAATGCCTTTTTTAACGATCATAAACAGATATTACAGCAAAAACGAATTTGATTAAAACGACAAGAGACATTGTTGTAAATACCTTTCAATTAAAAATGTTCTCTCACATTTAAACAGAGCCAAAAATGAATAGTGAATATACTGGGCTTCCTAAATATGAGCAGTGGCAGCTGCAGCATTTGGCGCCGGGTGGGTGGGGAGCCCTTCAATCAACAGCATTCCAAATGATCCAAGGGCAGTTGCGGCTGATGGGAGTAGTTTCTTTCTTGTAACTCCATTTCTCCAGCATTGGTATCTTTCATGGATTCACATGCTTAGAATATTCCCCGTCAGGCTGGGAACCCTCGGTATATTTAGAAGGACGTTTTCCATAGGAAAAATGTCGACACTTCTGTGTCCTATGTACATCGTTTTGGCCCGCTTATGCCTGCCCCAATAGGGCGTAGTGGTATAAACAGCCCTGCCCCCGCGGCTCCCTTCAGATTTTAACCCCCAAAGTAGTATGGGGTATATAAGGTTTGCATGCAGGGGAGGCCGGCGGGCGCATGTGAATCCATGAAAGATACCAAAGCTGGAGAAATGGAGTTGCAGGTAAGAAACTACTCCCTTCTCCAGCACTGGATCTTTCATGGATTCACATGCTTAGAATAGATTGTATAGCAGTACTCGGAGGTGTGTAATGCAAACCAATATCATCATAGCCACACATGCAGTTAGCAATGGAAAAAACTTCCAGTCATGTTATATTAACAGTAAAAACCAATTAAGATACATTGATAGAAGGATACACCCCTCTATGGGGCTTACCTTACTGAAACAGGTGTCGTAGGACTGCTCGTCCCATGTGGATATCCTCTGCATGTTGCTGCTCGAAGCAATAATGCCGGGTAAATGTATGCGGCACCGACCAAGATGCTGCTTGACAGATATCCCCCAGCGGGATTCCGGACCACAATGATGCCGATGACTAAGTGGATCTCGTTGAATGGGCCTTTGGACGCTTTTCCAGAGGCTTCTCTGCTTTCGAGTGGCAAAAAAGCAATCGTCGACGATACACAGCGGGCAAGTCCTTGCTTTGAGATTGCTTTTCCCTTTGCCGAAGGGCAATAAGCCACAAATATTTGTCTTGTACCTCTAAAATCTGGAGTACGATTGAGGTAAAACTTTAGAGCTCTTTTTACATCCAATCTATGGAGAGCTTTTTCCGTGAAAGATGAGGGTGTTGCGAAGAATGTCAGCAGTACAATAGAAGAATGCTTGTGAAATATAGTTGGAACTTTTGGTATGAAATGAGGGTTGGTTGTCAATACCACTGTCTTTGAAAAACCTCAAGTATGGAGGATCAATAACTAATGCCTGTAGTTCCGAAAGTCGTCTTGCCGAAGTAATCACTACCATTAAGGCTAATTTCCACTATAAGAATTTTAAAGATGACGATGACATTGGTTCGAAAGGCGCCTTCATTAGTCCTGCCAGTACCAGGTTGAGACTCCAGTTCGGAGGAAACTTTTTGGTTAGAGGAAAATTTCGAAATAAGCCTGTTAGGAAATTTTTAACTAATCGATCACTAAACAGTGGTGTTGAATGTCTTTTATGAGTGAATCTCGAAATGGCTGCCAGATGAACCTTTATCGAAGAAAAAGATAAACCCCTTTCTGCTAAGTGCAGCAAGTATGGAAGAAGTTGCTCTACCGCGATGTTCAGGGGTTCCAATCCTGGTTGATCCTTGCACCACATACCGAATCTCTTCCACTTACATGCATACGAAGTATTCGTGGACGGAGCCCGTGCTGCTTGTAAAAATTCTACCACAGTCCGATGAAATGGTCAGACCCCCAAATTCGGAGAAGTCAGGAGCCAGGCTGTCAGACTGAGGCCGTCTGGGTCGTGATGCCAAACTACTCCCTTGTCCTGAGATGGAAGGTTCGGAACCTTCTGGAACCTCACTAGTTCCGTTATCGACAGCTGGAGTAGGTCGGAGAACCACGACTGTCTCGCCCAGTAACGGGCCACTAGGATCACACGACATGGGTATTTGTGAATCCATTGTAGAGTTCGTCGGATGAGTGCAAACTGAAGGAACGCATACACAAACTTGCCCGTCCACAGGAAGGAGAATGCTTCCCCCAGTGAGTCGGGTTGTGGCCATCTGCTCGCGTACTGTGTGCACTTCTTGTTCTCTCTCGTCGCAAAGAGATCCAGGGAGGGATGGCCCCATTTTCTGAAGATATTTCCAGTTGTTGGTCGTTCAACTCCCACTCGTGCAGTTGATTCATCTCTCTGCTGAGAGAGTCCGCCTGTACATTGTTTACTCCTGGCAGATTTTACTCTTCTGTTCGAGAGCCCAATGCCATATTTCTTGAGCTTCGTCGAGAGAGTTCTGGAACAAGTACCTCCCTGCTTCTTTAGGTAGAAAATTGTTGTTGTATTGTCCATCAATATTCTTAAAACCGATCCCTTTATGCGTGGTAAAAATGGTTTTAGGGCCCAATGTACTCCCTTCAACTCCAGCACGTTGATATGAAGGGTCGTCTCTTCTGGGGACCACTGACCTTGCACTTGCAGGGACTCCAGATGGGCTCCCCATCCTGTCGGAGATGTATCCGTCACCACCGTCATCTGAAACTTCGGTTCCTGCAGGGGCATCCCTTTCGTTAGATTTTCTAAGAGTTGCGACCACTGAAGCGCTTGTAGAAGCTTGTTGCTGATAGTCAATTTGTCTCACCATAATCCCCAACTTTGGGACCATCGGTATGCCAGAGATTCTTGTATTGTCTCATGGAGGGACGACAGTTGTTTACTAATGGGATACATGACGCCATGACCCCTAGTAGCGACATGTATTTTCTTACTGACACTCTGGTGTTGGCTTTCCACTCCTTTGCCTTGTGCGCGAGTTTGTGAACTCTCTCGAAGGACGGTTTTACCAGTCCTGACTGCGTCTGGAACTCTGCACCCAAAAACACCAAGTTCCTTGAGGGAGTTAAGGAGGACTTCTCGAAGTTCATTGCAAAGCCTAACCGCTGCAGAAGTTGCATGTTGGCTTTTAGACTTGCTTGTGCTATTATCGGCGACGACCCCCTTTCCAACCAATCGTCCAGATAAGGGTAAACATGATGACCTTTTCTTCATAGCCAAGCTGCTACTGGAGCCAAGCACTTTGTGAACGTCCTGGGAGATGACTTTAGTCCGAATAGGAGTACTTTGAACTGATAGTGGGTTCGTCCGACTACGAACCTCAGAAATCTTCTGTGTCGTCGACGCATTGGTATATGAAAATATGCATCTTGCAGGTCTAACAACGCCAGAATATCTCCCGGCTGTATAGATCGGATAACCTCCTGAAGCGTAAGCATTTTGAACTTCAGACTTTTCAGTGTCTTGTGGAGATCTCTGAGATCTAGAATGGGTCGCCACTTGCCGTTGGGTTCTTTGACAATGAAGTAACGACCTCTCTCGACCACCGGAACCAATTCTATAGCCCCTTTTTGCAGCATAAACGCCACTTCTTGTTGTAATATTTGAAGATGTGGTTGCACCGAAAACACAGGTGGAATGTGCGGTGGCACGTTTTTGACTGCAAAGAGTGGCCTAGTTTCACTGTGTCTAACACCCAACGGTCCGATGTTATTTTCTCCCACTCGTCGACGCGGCGAGACACTCTGCCCCCCAGGACGTCCTGAAGCTCGTCATTGTTGGGTCTTTGACTGCTTCTCTTTTGTGGACGATGAATAACCTCCTCTTCTTCTCGAAGCCTGATAGTCTCGGCCTCTTCGAGTCGCTTGGGCAGCTCGCCTATAGCC
Source organism: Ambystoma mexicanum (assembly GCF_040938575.1). Taxonomy (NCBI): domain Eukaryota; kingdom Metazoa; phylum Chordata; class Amphibia; order Caudata; family Ambystomatidae; genus Ambystoma; species Ambystoma mexicanum. The sequence goes on along the minus strand of NC_090935.1, from coordinate 150,471,275 downwards.
TTGAGAGGAGTATGATGGCCTGCCCAAACCCCGGTCCCTGGATGACACAAATCGGGAATTTCCTGATGCTCCTAAGAAGGGGCGAAAAGATTGAAAAGTCCTGCCGCTCTGTAGGGCTCCAAGAGAGCATTCTGTGTCAGAGTCTTCTTTCATGCCTTTTAAGGCCTCGTCCACCTTCTCCCCAAACAATTGCTCCCCTTCACACGGCATATCGAGCACTTTGTACTGTACCTCTGGCCTAAAGTTTGTACACTTAAGCCAGCCTTGTCTTCTCAAAACCACTCCGTTGTTTATTTATTATTTGAAACCTGATTCCGCCAGGTCTACGGCGATGTTAATTGAGTGGTTTGACGCCTCTTCCCCCTCACGCACCAGCAACATAGCAGATTTTCTGTGCTCATCCGGTAGATGTTCCAGGATGGGGGCTAAACGGTGCCACATCTCCCTGTCGTATCTCACCATAATAGCCAGTGAGTTAGCTGCCTTGACCGTCGTCGCTCCTACTGACAAAACTTTCTTGCCAAAGGCATCCTGCCTCCTGGCCTCGTTGTCCGGGGGGGGTTGTGCATTTATGATGTGACCTCGCCTTTCTTGCAGCAGCTGCCGATGCTACCGATTCCGGGGAGGGCTCTGCAGACAAACATTTTGGAGTAGAGTCCGGAGCTTTAAACTTATTTTCCAGCCTGCCTTTAACCGCAGGCTCCGAAAACGGATGGCGCATGGTTCGTAACCCTTCTTGCCAGACGTGGTCTAGAATGGCAACCGAGAATACAGACTTCCTTCTCTTTCCCATATGATCAAACAACAAGCAGTCTTTCTTTTCCTCCTCCGTTGTCAAGCCAAACTCAATACATGCCTTGCCCATCATTGCGTGTAAGGAACTGATGTCATCCACCGGTGATGGTTGCGCCGGACTTCTTGGAGCTTCCATCTCTGCCTCCGATTCCCATGTCGGATCTCTGGAAGGGGACGATGATCTGTCCGAAAAAGACTCTATGTTCTGACTCGGAATCTGGTAACTCTCCTTCCTCCGGGTGTGAGCGTGGAGGATCCTCGCTAACGGGACAGGATGCTGACACCCTGGTCATTGACCGCGGGGCCGGACCTGGTTCGTCGTCGGCCGGCGTAGTAGGTACCATTACAGGTGTACCAATGTGAGGCAATTTCGCGTCCAACCGGCTCAATAGAGTCTGTAATGTGGACAACACTTCCAAGGACAACACCGCCTGGGGATTCAGTAAAGACGAGGTAACTGGGATACTTCGCCCACTCGAGACCGTCAACGAATTGACACCTTGTAATCCCAGATCCGTTGGACCAACCACCTGGTCACGGTCATCTTCCACAGATGATATTGAGAAGGCTGCTTCCTGTTGTAACATGGCCTCTGGTAAGATCGGATCATACACCTCCGGTTGCCAGCCCTCCAGAGGGTCCACCGTCGACTATGCCAACTTCTCAATCGTCGTCGTCTGAATCGACGAAGCGACTGTAGGAATAATTTGCACTGATGGTAATGAAGGCGTCGACGACCGAACTCCCGTCGACGACAGCGATGGTTGTGGGGCAGGCTCCTGAGGCGTTCCCGCCTTTTTTGAGCTTGATTTATGCTTTGACGAATCTCGACTAGAGGATGACCTGTGATGGTCTCCTGAGGAGGTCTTTAACAGATCTTTTCTGTCCTTTTTTGAGGAGGAGGAAGAAGATGAAGCTTTTCCTTTTGATGACTATTCCCACATAGAATGTTTCTCAGAGGGACGCTTCTCTGTCGAACGTGGCTTCTTCGCCGGCGGCTCTGCAGATGCAGAGCAGTGGCGAGCTACTGGAGATTTAGATCTCGAGGCCAAACTATGTGTAGAGCCTACCTCCGAGGAAGGGTACGCTCCCGCCCCGTCATTCAGCCACGTCACCAGACGTCTATTACGGTCTCTCAGGGTCTTCTGTGAGAAGCCTTCACAAATCTCACAACTGTCCGCTGAATGATGAGGATGAAGACAATACAAGCAATCCATGTGCCCATCTCCTTCGTAAACCTTTTTCAGTCTGCATGTAGCACACGGACGGAACAACGCCTTCCCAGACATTGGGAAAGAAAATAAAATCAACCTTGTAAAATAGAAGATAACACAAGGTGATCCCACTACTTTGGAGACGGTTGAAATCTGAAGGGAGCCGCGGGGGCACGGCTATTTATACCACTACGTCCTATTGGGGCAGGCGTAAGCGGCCCAAAATGACGTAGATAGGACACAGAAGTGTGGACATTTTTCCTATAGAAAACATCTTTATAAATATACCGAGGGTTCCCAGCCTGACGACGGGGAATATTCTAAGCATGTGACTCCATGAAAGATCCAATGCTGGAGAAGAATATTTTCATTGGAGCACCCTGAATTAACATTTTTCAATTTTTTTTTCAAATGGTTTATTTGAATGCACAAAGTAAAAGAATATAGGGTAAAAACAATTGTTTTTTACAAATGTGCCTAGTGCTTGAGTGAACAAATTATTGCAGCATTTCCATAGTAAATCACATTAATGCTGCACTCAAAATAAAGGCCAGCATGGTCATTGCAATTAATGATGCTGCAGTCAATATAGGCCAGCAATCCCACTGTAAATCCCTTTCACAGCATATGCCGGGATTGCTAGGTTAAACAACTTTAATGAAGCTGCATCCATCTCACAATTAATGTCAGTATGGTCAGGATAAATCACTCATGGAGCTGCAGGGACAATAAATGCCAGCATTGCCAGGGTACCTTGCTTTTATAAAGTTGTGGCCACAATATATGCCAGTAATCATGCCATAACTCACTTTGATGGTGTCTTGACCATAATGCTGGTGTGACTCCACACACAAACACACTGCCATTCAAAACTGATATGCAAGCATGCATACAAACACTAACTTACCTTCAACAACAAAATCTGCTGCTTCAGAGTATCAAGTTCTCTGGTAGGGCACGGGTCAGGGAGAGGAATCCTCACACTAAAAGACAGAGCAGTGGATGGAGAGAGGCATCCGAATTGCAGCAGGAGCCGGGTAGACCTTAATTGTTTAGCAAGGTCAATAACCTTAGTAGTTCAGACATGTTTGCATTGCTCTTTATTATTGAAGGAGTGTCAGGAGCACCAGCTCAGTGGGCAACATGTAGGTCTATTTCACGATGGAGAGCTCCAGGGCGGCAGTCACATACCATAAACCCCCAGCACATAGCACCACATTTAATTTGGAAGCTCCATTTTCAACAGGAGAGCACAGTCCCTGACACATCTGCCTCAGTGCTTTTTTCATCTCTTTCCTTAGTGTTTAGACATCATGTTTGATGTTCACATAAAGGTCATTAACGCATTCTAGCAAGTAATTTTGCAAATGCTAGGTGCACAGCCATTTGCTGTGCCATCGTTCTGTTTTTGGCTCCCATAGTTGGTGAGGTGTCAGATGTCCAAGTTGGATGAGATCACAATATCAGATCAACTGGTGCAACCTTTAGCTCTAGGTAAGTGTCCAATAAGCCCTTTTGGGGTCTCTCCGATTTCCCTAGCATAAAAGTGTTATGTGCAAGCAGTCACTCCACTACCAGGTCCAGATGAGTCAGCCGTTCCAGAGTTGGAAAACTTAGCGTGTACTCCATGAAGTGTTGTGCCACAGTATGCCATGATCATGGGAAAAGGAGGGGAGGACAGAAGCCAAGTCATCAACTGATGTCTAATTCAGGTACTGGATTTCTTATAGGGCTTGGTCACACAAAGGAATCATCCAGGCAATTTCCCAACAGGTTATAAGACAGACCAGTCTTTTTTAAATCAAATAGCAGCTTCCGCCAACCTCTGATGCCACTGCACTTTCAGTAGCCCAGCCTAGGCCACTCCCTGCGATGGGGTTCCAGCACAGACATAACAGAGCGCTAGTGGGCTTCTCTAGGTTATCTGACACCACTCGCTGCAATCATTAAACACATCAATCACCCAGTACCCCAAAACTGCATCAAACACTGCTACTGTGACTCACTGCAGGGATTTCACAGGACCCGGACCTTGTCGCTGCCTGACCACTCAGCTTCCACACTTTCTCACTAGCATAAGCCGTCTCTGATATTAATGAATATTCAACCGACGTGCTTTGTCAAGGTCTCAGGGACTGGAATGGCAGAACACTCCTCTACACCCCACCGGGTCTCTCAGCAACAAGGGTGAGATTGGGCGAGCGTTTGTCCACAGTGTCTCCTCCTTGCAACGAATCAGGGAACTGATCTTAAACAGCTTGATCCACAGCTCCATTGCGTGTATTATTAGTTCAATAGAGGGGAACTTTGTCCCGTGTGCCCATTCCTTTCATCTGTTTGTTCCGCAATTCCTGGAGCCAGCCTCGGTATTGAATGTGGCCACTATACTGTATTTAAGACAACCAGGACACTTTCTCACCATGTAGCCAACTTGGCTCCGCCCCCTGAGAATATACGACAGATCCACAGGTAGGGTAGACAAAGGGGATGAGAACGGTCAGGTGTCAAGTTGGAGGATACACTGACAACTGTTATATATAGAGATCAGAACCATTCTACTGGCTTTGTCAAAAATAAAAATAAGCATGAAAGCAGCAGAAAACAGCAAATGCATGAAAAGAATAGAGACAAGTTCACGGATAGGTATCGGCAAGCTACTATCACCATAATTAACCATGATTATTATTTTCAGAGATTAACATTGTCTGCTGAGGTTAGGAAAATACCTGGACACCCTCAATTATTGAAAACATTTCTCCCACAAGTCTGCCTTTGCAAGAAAGCAGACTATACCTCCTCTGCACTTGTCCATCCACCACAGCTGCTGCCATCTCTCGGTTTGGCCACTCCTAAAAGCCAGGACACCTGTAGCATGCTATCAATTTATTTAGTAAAGGCGTCCGATTCTCTTCATGCTATTTGACAAATTCCCCACCCCAATCACCCCATTCTTCTATCTTCAGAGATCTGGCAGCCCTCCCACCACCTTCTACCCCACCTGGACACATCTTGATAATTTCTCTCGTGACTGGTAATGGCTCACCTCATTTTAAAAAACATACTTTTAGGAAAAACAAATTGTTAGCCGTCTCTGACTCTAGTTGCTATACACCAATCCCAAATGTACCCTTCCCTGGTAAGCTGCTTGAGAAGGTTTTCTCACTCTCCTGCAACCATCTACAAAAGAAAGTGACACTTTGCCCCCATTTCAAGTAGATTTCCACCAAACAAATGAGTCCCAATATTCACCATGGGTTATCCAAGGAGAGATGGAGTCCAGATCCATAGGGTTCTTATACTATTAAGCATCTCATCACCTTTCACCAAGGCTGATCTTTCTGCTGTATTCATCCACCTCGCTCACTCCTGCATCAGGCACTGGGTCTCTGCAAGTACAGCAATGGCACCCTAATCCTTCTCAAGCTTCCACACAGACATTACAACTTGGTGCAGTGAATAATTCTCATCAACATATGGATGTGTGCCCATAATCTTCATACATCCAAAATAGAACTAAGGGTTCCCACCATCATCTGAACCGCTGATCCCATAACTTCTGGCTTAATTGTATGCAACTGTGCCACATCCAGTAAAGAGCATAATCCATAATCCTTGACTCTACCTTCTTTGCTTGACAGCTATCGGTCACTGTAAAACCACAATTATTTTCTATCCTACCTTTTTATCTGACAAATGTTTTGATGCTGTATTTGATCGATCAGCTCCAAGAAAGGACTCTCTCGGTCTGAATCTTTTCTAGAAATCTGCAAAACAGTTTAATTAAGTTTACTCGAAGCGATTGGACTATGGTGGATAGGCAAAATAAAAACTCTACAGGGTCCAGGATCATGAGGATGGCAATGCATGACGTAGCCGACTTGAGAGCGATCCACAGAGGACATCCGCAATAACATTCCAGAAGAATTTAGGAAAGCACATAGTAGAACTTTATTGGGAGCAACATTTAGTTAATCTTGCTTGTAAGTCACTTTGCAGGGACCATCTATTCAAACCTAGCTCCCATACTATACCTCTCTACTTGAAGGAATTCCCCAATAGAAATATTCGAAGCGGATACCTGAGAAATGTAATCTAGCAGAGTTGCTGGAGTGCTCACTTTAACAGAGATATGAGCTCATGTGTGTGCAACATCAGGCTAAAAAGTATTAAACACCTACTTACCACATGCAAATCCTTGGCAGAGCTGCGCAGGAAATATCTAATAGCGTCAGGGAAATGTACTGCCCTGAGTTATTGTGGGGATATCCTTTGGAGGAGATTCATTAAATTGGTTTAATATATTATACTAAATTATGGCTGGCTATTAAGTCTATTTTAGAAGTGATAAGCAGTTGAAGTTGAACGAAAAAAAGATACTGCATATACCCACAGCTAATGTCTGACACTTTCTGGTTTAAAACAGACTATATATTAGTCCCTCTGCTTTTCTAGTAAAGTACCTACAGTACCGATCCCCCTGCCCCAAAGCTCCACACTGCAGCACTGAGGCCACACCACCAGTCAGCCAGAAGCTCCAATGGTCGACTAAATTAGTCCTAATCCATGTAAGCCTCTTAACATGTCCTATACTGCCACACCATCCCTTTCCTAGCAAGGTCATCTTGTGGAACTTGTCCTTCAGCATGGGACTTCAGTAGCATAGGTTTGTGAAGGTGGACTTCAGTAGCATAGGTTTGGTGAAGGGTGGCCACCACAAAATTGTTAAAATGTTGTAATCTCCACATTTGTAGTAGTTTTACAATATATATAATATATTCAAGGAGCTTCTTGGTACAAAAAAAAAAAACATCGGCACAAGGCTATCAGATATATACATAAGGTTCAAGGTTGCCCCTGAACCAACCAAGTGCGCACTAAATTCCCTGATCACAGGTTAAATCAATCTTAATGTACATTTTCTGTATGTTACAGTATACTGTTCCTTGCGTCCAGATCATGTCTTCCATAAACATTGTAATTCTGACTCAGTCCTTTTATTTCTTTATAGAAAACAGTGTGAATTTAGACAACATGTTCTAAAGCCAATACATTTCGGAGGTTAAACCTTCCTCGGGGCTATACACTGCATATATGATAAGGTTTAGTGCATGACTGGGTATTTCTTATAACCCACTAGAGGTTAACGGCCACGTTCGACTAAAGTCTTGGGTGAACGCTGCAAAAAATGATCTAGGAGCCATAGCGCTGCTGCCTCCCAAAATCACATGCTCTACTCAGTCAAACAAAAACATTAAGAAAGTCAGCACAAGGAATAACTGCACATATGAGGTGATTAGGTACACAACCCTTTCCACGTCTGTGTGCTATCTTTTTACATTCAACACCTGTTATTTTGTAAAATGCTTGCTGATTTTCCTCCTGCTTACGATATTGTACCCAATTTCCTTAAATCCTACCTACCACATTCTTGACAACCATGCTAGTGTGACGCATGCATACTACTACTGTCTTGGGATATAGGCACGCTCAATGGACTTAGGCTTCACAAATCATGCATCAAAGAAACTAAACCAAATAGAAGGGCAGTGTTGCAGTCGAAAACTAGGAGGCAAACTGAACGTATGTAGGGAAGAACAGCTTTTCCACATATGCAAGCGTGGTACTTGTACACATTAAATGCTGCTTAAATGATCATCCCCAATGCAGCTATTCTATGACTGAACACCACGCATCTACTGTAATGGTAAGTAATACATTATTTTGAAAAGAACATTGCCTGAAATAGCCATGGCCAAGACACTTTGAATACACACGTGCATAATCATGAGATAAAATAAGTCGATTTCAGTAGGAAGCCTGTGCTGACTCAGCTGCAATGACGTGCCCAGACTTCATGAATGAGAGTGCCTTTCTATGATGTTGCTTCACTGGTCTCTTACCTGTCTGTGTCCAGGGCAACGAGCGGCTTCTCATCTGGACTTTGATCTAGGGAAGAGTATCCTTTATTCGGTACAACCAGTCTGGAAGAAAGAAAGCATATATAAATATATATATATTAATAAACCACTGTGCTGTTAAAACCAACCCCCTACAAACATTGGGAACATATTATGCATTTTTCCCCCAAACTATTACTATGAAAACCGACAAACCCAGCTACTGCAAGAAACCGAGTGCTCAATCATTCCTCATGTCTTCTAGCACGTCTTATGCACGGCTTGTCATGTGACAAGGATAGGTTAGTAAATGTACTGAAAGGAGGAAAGATTTAACCCCTTAAGTGCCAAGGACGAGCTATCTCGTCCTTGGCAACAGGGAAGTAATCCCAAGGACGAGATACCTGAAAGAGAGCTAAAGGCAGCTCCTGTGTATCTGCATCACTCAGTAAGGAAAAGCTACCAATGGGGAATAAGGACCTAGTACAAAGGGTGCTGCAAATCTAACTTCCACGTGAGATGCACACAAACCTTTTCTCCATGTTAGGCACCCTTAGACTCTGACCTAGCTACGAACAAAGGTTTAGAAACGTCAGGAAAGTGTGTGCCCTTTGCAAGTACACCTGGTGTTAACTAGTTCACTATGGCCAAAGTTATCTATAGTTCAATCTAAAAAGGGATGGGTTGATCTATTATTATTGATCTAGCACAGTGTTGTCCAACTCCAGACCTCGAAGGCAGAATCCTAACAGATTTTCAGGCTACCCCTCATTAATATTCATGGGATAAATGTGCATATTATGATTCTAAATGTATGTGCTTTTTTCCTCATGCATATTAATGAGGGATATCCTGAAAACCCGCCAGGATTCTGTCCCTCTAGGCTTGGAGTTGGACAACCTTAGTCCAGAGTCGTTGAACTTCGACAAGCTTACTTTTGTAAAATTTGCTTGAGGGCTAGGCCACAAAGCTGTGTAAAGGCAGGGCACACATCCAGTTTAGACATCTCTTCTGGGTCAAAGTCTTCTCATCCCTGGTCTGCCTAAACACTGAAAGAAGATCCAGGACCTCCTTGGAGCCTTGTGTGGACTGGAATGAAGGCTGCAGTCATTTGCAATGTCACTGAGGCTAGAAGACTACACTGATTACAACTGGACGCCTGAAGAAGACTACATTGATGTTGCTTCCCGAGTTACTCATGCAACATACTTCTCTGCTTGCCCAAACTGGCTTCTTCATAAGAAGAGCTGTTGTGTCTATGTAGTGCGGCTGCAAAACTTCAGTTGACAGCTGTAGTCTTTGCATTTTAATAGTAATGGCATACTGTGAAGAACCCTTCATCAGATCCTTCTTACGTACAATGTGGTTCATGCATTTTTATGTGATCACTGAGAGTTAACAATATTGGTATAGGTTTGGTTCACACAATTGCATAAATGTAGTATTTTATACTTTTATCTTTACGAAACGCTAACTTTGAGAACCAATAGTCTGTGTTCAGTGGTTCTCAGTGTTAAGTTGTGCAGTGTTCCTAGAGATTTAGCGCTCACACCAGGTGTGCTTCTAGTCCATCAGATATGACCTATGATGCTAGGAAAGTCTTCTAAAGGTTTCCTAAAGCTCATTTATACAATTTTCAAAAATGCAGAGAGTTGCACAGATATAGAACTTGGGGAATCAAAAGTGATAGTTGTTCATGAAAAATGCCATTTAGGAGACAAGCTGGATCTAACTCGATTTTAGCAATATTAATACCTGTCCTGTATGTATTAATTGCCATTGCATAGATTGTTTAGTGGAGAAATGGAAGTACTTTTGTACAGAATCTGGGATGGGAAAACACATACAACAACTTTCTTTTTTCCCCGCTTTCCAATTTCAATGTTAAAGGATGGTTAAGTCACTTTGAGGCTTTTCGTAGACATGCTGAAGCGAGGGAGGCCACGGCAGGTAGGTAGAACAGCAAGATGTAAAGGAACCAGACAACTCTCCCGCCCAGCCACAAACCAATTCAACTGAAAAGAACGTGGAACACTGGGCAGGAATAAACACCCAGGGTTCCATTACAACACTATGCCCTCATAACCCCATTAATAATGCACCAGAGGAGAACACAACAGGGAAAATAAGGGGAGGGAAAAAAAACATGAACAAAACAAAATGCAAAACACCCAAACATGGAACAGTGGAAAAACAACAATGAGCATGGGGTGCACCAAATGACATATCACCAACATCACTTTCCCAAATCCTGCCAGTCTTTCAATTTGACAAGAGGCCGCCTTATTCTCGGACGCATGCCATCAACAGCAGGTCCCTTCCACGAAGTGATAACAGGCGCTACTTCACCATCTCCTCTGCTCTTGCACTATTCCTCAGCCATCGCACCCTCCACACCACCCTCTTCACACACTTATACACCCTCAAATCCGCTCGAACTGGACCTTAAACTAGGCCTCAAAGAGAAATCCCTTGAGCCGCACAACACCGACACCTTAGGTGCACCTCTTTCCACCACAATCCGCCTCTTGTTCCTCCGCAACCCGACCATGTATCCAGCACCCACCAACCGTCCACAGTGACGTGTACACACACACACACACACACACACACACACCCCCCCCCCCCCCCATCGCCCACCCCCCCCCCCCTTCCCACTTGCTGTAACCTAACTCTCTCAAACACATCGGACATATTCACCGGGGGGGGAAGGGTCCTCGGAGTGCAATCAACCTTAACCTTGTACCAGCCTTCCTGCCTCATGATTTTAAACGGTGAGCGACCATTCAAGATGACTGAGCACATCGACAAGATGTCAAAGCATCCAAAACTGCACTCCAACCCATTTGCAAAAGCCAACTGAATAGCCCCTTGTATGAAGCTATTCATCCTGTACACCACACGATTGCCCGATGGATTTCGCAAAGACGTCTTGTGATGCCTGATGCCCATATTCTTCAAAAACTCCTGCATCCAGAGAGAAACGAACTGGACTCCATTTTCCATGACAATATTAGCTGGCACACCGTCCCTGCCAAATACCCTACTTTTCCAATGCAACAACCTCGACGCACCGCGAGGTGTAATCCACCAGCACCACCACAAATCTCAATCCTCCTCAAAGACCCTCCATGAGACCCATAATATTTTGTAGTACCTCCTGGAATGTGCACTGCTATGTACACCACATACGTAAACAGAGAGAAGAAAACTAAATGTTCCTCCACCAGGCAGGGTGAGGGTATCAAACAAATACCCTCAAACAAAAGGGTATCAAACAAAGGGCAGTTATGTAAAGGGCAGCACCTGTTTATCTGCCTGCTTGTCTGGCTTACACTTGTGGGACCGGCAAGATAGCAGACATTACTTTCTCCATCTACCCCAAAAAGATGTGACTCACCAAATCACATATGTTGGTGGCGGCATCGGCCAAGCCCCAAAAGCGATCCCTCCCAGATACATGAAGGGGTTGTGGAAAGTCTAATCCACAAACACGGAATGTCGCCTACACTATGAAATGAAGGATGAGGGGGTTCCATTATGACGGGCGGAAGTGTCTCGAAGATAGTGTAACACAACAAATACCCTGACAAGCTGCCAGGTTGCATTCCCACATGGGAAAGTAAGCAGCATGGATTGGACATATCCCCACCATGTGACCGGGGCCAAGATTATATCCTATTGTGAAGGGGTTATCCTCAGGGGTGGGTGATACTGTGAATCCCCTCCATAGCCTTTGATAGATGAGGTGGAGGAAATAACACCAGTAGATTGATATTCTGCCCAAATGAAATTGCACCACAACCAAATTAAGAAAAGATGACTTGACTCTTAACATTACTCTACTGGCAGCTCGTCGGATCAACACAAGGGACTTGTAGCACGCCAACCAAACTCGCTGCAGGTTGACGAGGAAAGAATGTAGGCACTTCAATGGAGTCCCATCAGAAAAGGCAAAAGCACAATGAGGTGTGTATCTTATCAAAGTATTTTGGAAGGGATTAAACACGGAATTTAAAGCAAAGACCCATGAAAGAGAGGTTATGGAAACAGACACGTGGTCTGAGGAACAAACAAATCTGAAAATGGCTGACTTCCCCAGGATTAAGACAGCCTTCCCCAGGCAGACAGCAAACTGTTGAATTTGATAAACTAGGAATTTGTTCCAGCAAGACAAACATACTGCTTTGTTACAAAGCGCAAAAAATGTAGGATGCTGGCACAACATGCATTACCCCCTTTTAATAATAACAACCAGTCAGCCAATACCAACTCGAAGGCTGAAGACTGAATTGATGCAGATTTGGATGTAGCGCTCTCCCCTTATGCTGGGTCAACAGGTCCAAAAATGAGCTGCTGAATCGATGGGTGCACGAACACACGCCCAATCCCCCTAGCCCCTCTGCAGACCTCGTCCCCATTACACAATGTCCCTCCCTCCTTGTCCCCTTCACGGTTTATTATCTACATCCAACCTTTGATCTGCCTCATCCGCCCGATGGGCTTCAGGTGCTACTCTTACGGTGACGACACCCAGATCCTGGTTCAATTAGACCTGAACCAGGCAGAGGTCTCGTCATGCCTGAGTCAGTGCCTGGGGTCTGTGGGGGATTGGATGGGCAGACATTGGCTGAAGCTGAATGGGGACAAGACTGAGGTGGTGGTGGTGGGTTCCTCCCCTAATCCTGCTCTCTGGTCACCTCCTTTCTGGCCGATGGCACTGGGTAATTTTCCCCTCCCTGTGTTGCAGATCGAAAAATCTCAGGGTCGCCTTACCGTCTACACTCCCCATGGCCTTTCAGGTCGGTTAGTGAGGAGAGTTGGTCATTTCAATTTGAGGATTTTGTAGAAGGGCTCCCTTTTCTGCCATGCCATCTTAGACCTCGGGTGGTGGCCTCTCTGGTGTTGAGCCGTACATACTATTGCAATTCTTTGTTTCTGGCTCAGCCAGTAGGGCTGATACACCTGCTTCGGCTACTGCAGAATTTGGCGGCAAGGGTGGCAACTAACACTCTGTATGGCACCTACATTGCCCCTGTTCTCCGCTCTCTCCACTGGCTTCCTGTTGCTTGGCGCATATAATTTAAGGCCCTCTGTCTAGCCCATCGTGTATTCTATCGCTAAAGCGCAGAATATCTATGGGATACATTTTCCCCATACCTTCCAAAAAGAGCTCTTTCTTCGCTCAGCCATTGCCTGTCTGATATCTAGTCCTAGACTCTGACTTTCCAGAATGGAGGGCGTGCCTTCTTGGTGGCAGCCACAATGATATGGAATGCTCTCCCTTTTGCCATAAGAAGTAATTCAAATCATCTGAAATGTAGGCGCTTTCTGAAAACACTCCTGTTCTAAGTATGGTGTGCGGTGCAGCTGTCCTGATGCTTAGCGCCAAGATACCTACGAGCACTTTATGAAATCTGCTAACATAACATAACATTTTGGAATGCTCAGACGTATCTTGCCTATAATACTGAAGTTTGAGCACTTGCCGCAGCAGGTGAAAGAGTGGGAAGGATGTTAAGGATCAGGGATGGAGAATGAAGTCCCACTGAATGCAAACAGGTCTTCCCAAATCGGCTTCATCACAAAACACCTTGAAGAAAACTGAGCACACTCCCAGTACACCACGATTGTGAATTGGTCAACCTCTGGTTGGATCTCCAACTCATGATATGTGGAAGTCTGCTGACTCATTCAGGGAGTGGGAATATTGGGCCTCATGAGTTGGGTGGGAAATCTGCTGGAATACCACCCAATGGAATTACTGTTACCATCACTTGGTCTGACAGATTTACTGCCAGAATACATATGGTGGTGGCAGTGTTAGTCCCCATTAATTTGCAGTCCATAGAACTGCATTGGGGATTTTTGGCAGAATTACTGCTGCAGTAATTCCATCAATTTTGCCAATTTTGTGCGAGGATTTACTTCCAGCATGATGTTGGAGGTAAATCCCCCCCACCTCCAGGGCCAAAGTCGCAGTATGGCAGAGCGAGAAAAGTGGCTGTAATTTCGTTACTGACACTTCCCCCCCCCCCCCCCCCCAACACCGCCATACTTGTAATGAGCCCCATTGTCTTGTGCCACTCTGTTCGCTTCCATAAGAATCACACCCTGTGAAGATTCACAGCACACCTTTTTGCTGTATAGGTGCATTATAAATACCCAATAAATAACAAAATAAAACGATTCCAGACTGACAGCTCAATGCCCACTTCCCACCATACACCTTGAGGATATAATGCATGTGAATGGTACTGTACATCAGAATCTTTATCAGTTCTTCATCTGTGATAGGAATGGTTGCATGTCTGAATGCTGTCGGCACCTGTTCCCTATCCTTTTAAAACAAAGATTGCTTCATAAAATGTAGTGAAAGTAGCACAAGCGAATATGCATTACAATGGATTGTGAGTAATTCGGCCATCCGTACGGGGAGTGTGAGCTCATCTGGGCCTTTTTCTGTTTTGAAAGGGAGATCAACCTCTGAAAATGTGTGGGCTCATTCTGCACACATTTTCCCCACTCACTGCACAACAAATGTATAGTCGAGTGTATACCGGAGAACACAGCCTACAGGCGCCGCCCCTCCTGTCATTTTCAGCTGGAATGTGACAGCCACAGGTACGTCAAAAGCATCTCACAATGGGACGGCGACACCTTCCTCTGGCCATGGCCTGCCTAATTAAAGTATCGAAGGCTCCATAGATCTGCCTCTCAATTGTTTAAATCTGCTGGTGGCAGCCCATACGGATATGATTTAATTGAAACGGGCCTATGACAGGCTTGGTCGCAGAACAGAAAAAAGGGAGGCAAGACTAACACCTCTTGGATATGGACTGTGTCAACTTGAAGCTAGCTCCCATCCCTCTGTATGAAAAGCAGTAAATGGCATACACTATTTACCTGGAGGCAGCCCCTGCAGAGAGGATCCCTTTCAGAGGGAAGAAGTATGTGTTTTAAGGGAGACAAGAAGGCTGCTCTCGTCACAAACTTCAAGGGAGACCTGCACTTTGATCATGAGTCACAGAGGGCTCAGTTAACCAGAGAGACACTTTGATCTACAATTGACAGGAAGATGGGGGGGGGGAGTAGATGTCACCCCTTACCTTTCCTGTCGCAAAGCACTCGGTTACCGACCTCACGCATAACAGAGGATTGTTGGTGGGGACCCAGGATTGGTTCATTAAGGTAGGCTTAGCCTGCACCAATCACTGGGGACTATTTGGCTTTAAAAGAGGATTGAGCCCCGCTTTTGGCAGGTCATCTGATGACCCCGAAAGGAGTAAGGACTCCACATGTGGACCCTGGCTGAAGGTACAGTCTGCCTTATATCTTCTCGAGTGAAGGAAGGCCAGGATTTCCAAGCGGGAAGCAAGATCCCTCCCCTAAGCATCCCCCAGGGAACAGAGGGAGAAACCGGACTCAGAGGACCCATCCAGCAGCTCCAGAACCGGTACCCAGCCAGCACACAGCGTGCCATGCCAGGTTCTGCCAGCAAGCTTCCTAGGTGGGAAGTGACAGAGAGCTTCTGAACAAAGGACAAGGCCGTTGCTGCAAACACTTTCCTAAGCTTTGGGTCGTCTGCCTTAAAGGACGACATGAGCCCGGCGAAGAAGCTAGGAGGTGCCACAACAAGCATCAACCAGCATCCATCTTTTAAGGGCATTTTAGGGATGGTCGAGCCCTCAAACCACGGACTTATCGCGTTGCAGTCACTAAAGTCATCTGAGGTGCCTCAACCAGCGTTCAAGATCCGCCAACCAGCACAGAGACAACAGTTCTTGACACTGTGCCACTGTGTAGGCCAAACTGCAGTCGCCCGTCCAGCCTCGCTTGCCGAACTGCCTGCCACCCGATACCCGCAGCTGTTTCCCATCTTGAACTCTGTTGCAGGAGCTGCAAAGCTTACCGACTCGATGCTGTCGAGCATAAAGATCACCTCAAGCACCATGACACTGCGGTTCTGCCCCCCTGGTCCTTCTCCAAAGGCTCCTAGTGACATTTACAACCCCTTGCTCCCTTGGTGTTCAAACCAAATATCCTTCAACATTTAAGACTGATTGCTTTACATAGAACCCTCCTGTCAGTAACCAGAGTGCATCCCTTTCCTTCGTGAAACTGTTTATCCTCTGTGTTCCTTTACAGGGTGGGCTGTATTTTGTAGTGTGCTAGAACTGTGTTATAATAATAATAATAATAATAATAATAATAATAATAATAATAATAATAATAATAATAATAAATTAGATATTTGTATACAACCTTGACTGGACAGTCCCTTTTATCATTGGGTAATTGTATTTTCTCTGTGTTGCAACTAACCAACAACCCACCACCCTGCGAAGATAATCCTGCTGTTCCGTCCACGTTACCAAAACTGGACAAGGAGGTTTATAATTTACTTATGTTTCCAATCTGTTCAGATCCCTTCTGATGTACTAGAGGTGTGAGGCTGATTGATGGTTTAGAAACCGATATTTATCCCTGGCCTACTGGTGGCCCAATAGTTGATTCTTCACATGGAGGCAGATTTACAATTGCCGAAGCAACATTAGTACCCAGCGAGGGTCCATGAGCTTGTAAAACGCAAGCTCATTGGCCCTCGACCGGGCCTTCCCTGCCCGAGAAGGCTCAAAGCCTAACCGGCAACTGAAGTGCTTTCTGCAACAGTACCCCGTGGAAAGGAACTATTTGTAGTCCCTTCTCCCTGAGCCCCGGCATTTTTTTGCTTTTTTTGTCGGTACGATGGGCCGGCGTACCAATGGCAATATGACCCTCGGAGGGGGGCCATTACTGGTCGGGTAATGCCCCTTGGGCTCTATTAAAGCCCTTGCTTCGCTGTGGCTTCTAACAATGCATCATATTGCCTAAATAAATTGCTTTCAATGCCGATAAGAAAAGGGTTAAATGTGCTGTGAATTCTCTGATGCAGTCATATGGCAAAAGCTAAATCCGGTCATTGTAATGTAAATGTACACAGCTCCAACATTCAAAGCACACTGCATACTGTGGTGATGCAGAAACAAGAGCCAGAAGCAACAGCAGCACTGTAATTAAACTATCCAGGTTAGAAACTCTATATATAGAAAATATAAATAGAAAAGGCGTAGACCATCAGCGTTTTTTACATGTACAGCATGAGATGTACATGTTTTGCAGGGTGAAAGCAAATGTTAGCTCATTGACAGGAAGAAACCAACACCCGGTGGAAAAATGGCTATTACCCTACAGGTAAAAACGGAGTGAAGCAAGAAATCGACCAACTGGGAGAACACACAACTATTACAATAGCAAGTGCAAATGAAGAGCTTGCACACTGGCTGAAATAGTTCAGATGGAGCACAATCATGGGTCAAACATTGCAAACATTTAAGTAAAGGCAAATATTATTTCAATCTCACCCCACTTAGAACTGTAGCAGTACTGAATGCAGTATGGAGGGAAATAACCCAGCATATGTTATGGCCTGATACTGGATAGATACTGATGCATGGGATTTATAAAACACAAACCTAGATTGAGCAAAAAGCCCTGACCATCAAGTAAGCATGCAGGAATAGCCAAGGAACAGGGATGGATAGGAGTGCCAGTGGAAGGGGGGCTTCAAAAGGGGGGAAAATTTGGTTTTAGTGGAGCTATCAGCAATTGGTGAAATGTTCTTTGAAGAGTAGGACTGAGATCCTTCCAGGAGTGTAGTAAAGAGGGGGACGGTCTATTATGCTTTGGTAACTTGATAGAGAGATAGGGTGCATAGCAACAACATATCATTTTCCTGTTTACTTCCCACTTGCAGTTCTCAGTTTCCAGAATCCACTGATCTGTTCACCTTGCACTCCTGTTTTGGGTTGTTCAAGCATTTAAAGGGAATACTTAATGGCACAGCAGTGCTTTTGATGATTTTAAGGTGCAGAGGAGATGATAATCAACCCTGGCATCTGGATTGTGAAATATATGTGAACAAGATAAGTTCCTGATTAAGGAACTCCCGTCCCCTGCACACTATCCCAAGCTCATAAATGAGCTAAACATTTAGGAAACTTTTTGAAGTAAATTTCAATTCATACATTCAATTGTGATTGCTGGCATACAAGCATATTGGAGTTTCCAATGATAGATCTCAAAGATGAGGATATTTCTTCAAAGGTATTTTTATTGTTCAAAAGTTCATAGAAGGCCCAACACGTTTCGAGATAAACATCTCTACTTCACGGGTATATTCAACATTATGCAACACATCTATAGAAACATTTAAAAAAAAACATAATTACATTTATAGAAGAGTACTTTTTGTTACTGTTTTGCATATATAATGGTAAAATTGTTATGTTCAATAGGAAAAAATAGAAAAAAGTGGTTCTTGTGATACTATATGCAGCTTTCTAGTCATTGTAATACTCGTAACTTATTTTTTCAACTTATTTTCAACATTGACTCTGCTAATCTCAAATAGAATACTTGTCTAAGCAAAATATGGTCCAAAGCACACCGTTAGTCTAAAAACCAAAATGGAATCATCAAACAAAAGGCTATGGATTATCTGTAGGTACTGTATCATAGTTGGTCAAGGGGATAGTCTCGTGTGAGGGCATGGTACCCTAATAGTCTTACAAAAGTTTGCTATGGAGTATAGAAGTGTGTGGTCTTAATGGCATTTGTGCCCGAGAGAGTTTAACAATTATAAGACAAAATAGCTTATACATAGGTCAGATTGGATGTTGGTAAACACTGATAAAGTGCCTGTTGGTAGTGAGAGTAAGTAAGTTCTTACCCTAGGTAAGGTTCCAGAAATCGCTGTTGTGTGCGGTGTACAATTTAAGGTGAGAGATACCAGGTAAATCAATGCGTTCTTATGGCGTTCCTTTTGCTAGGGAAAAGGTGAGTTTTTGTACCGTTAGCTTAAGTGATAGAAGAACAGGTAAACAAGGGTAAAGGGTAGGGTAGGGTGTTGTCAGCAAAGGTTGAATGCTGCTTACCTCTGGCTATGATCCCAAGAGTGTGGAGGTTCTCTGCGCGTCCGTAGCGTGATGTTAGTAAAGATCAAAATGGCTGTATATATTACGGCGCTAAGTAATGACGTCATTACGTTGTAGCGTGACGTGGCGTCACGGATATAAACAAAATAATTTTTGTTCTAAATACAACAGAAGATGTTCATGTGTAATAAACAAAAAGATTTTGATAGTGGTCCGCTTGTACACGAGGAGTTTGTTATCCGTGATCACGGAGTAAATTACCATGCCATAGAAGTGAACGTAACGCGGTTACTAGACAGAGACAGAAGGTTAAATGGGGTTATGGGTTTAGGGAGCTGGGATGGTAAGGGAAGAATTTCCTGGTATAGATTTCTGATGGTGAATAATCAAGTATAACAAATTGATAACCTGTAGGATACTTTACATTGTGAGATGTCTAGGTAAAGCATGGTCTCACAAGTGATAAATCGTTTCAAACTTGTACAATAATTTCCTGTAGGAGACTTACATTCTGTCAGGTTATACACATTTTATGTACAATATGATGTACTATTCAACAAAAATGACCTTGTCCTTGTGACTTACATTCTAATGGGAAACACAACTTGGTCCTGTTAGGACATCTATATTGTGGTTTTAGGGACCTTGTCCATTTTCTCCCCCATATGATGAACTCTCTAAGTGTATTAAATACTCCTTGGTGCATAAAACAATGAGCACCCTATATCTGAAGAGCAAACTAATCATGACTATTCCAGAAATTGTTATCTATTGGTTTTTTGGTTGTTCTATAAGTATGCACCCAAGTAGAAATCTTTGTTGAGCCCTAATGGGGTCATTGCATCCAGGGTATGGATCCAATATAATTCTCTTTGTGCCAATCTTTTGGCCATATCTCCTCCTCTGGGTGCTGGTCGAATCACTTCTAGTACAACTACTCTGAGTTGGGAGATATTGTGTAAACGGGCTATATGGTTGGTAGATGGGACATTTAAGGCGTGTCTGGATCTGCTGCACACAGTCCATGTCTAAATATGACAGGAAGTGTATCCTTTAAAGTACAACATATTGCCAGACATTGCATTAAGATGTTATGGGGAATATTTAGAGAAAATAAAAAACATGTAACATCATCCAGTAAACCAACGGTTTGCAACATAGATTTTGTAATGGGTGTGATTAAAACATTTATACATGTTTCAACAAATTGAGGGGAGACTACAGCTGGGCTACATGGCAAAATAATTAACGTTTTGGCCTGTAGGAAAACAAACTTTCACATAATGTAGAATTACAGTTTCCGAAGAAAAGACTATGTGCAGCAGCCTGCAACTTAAACAAAGAACTAACACACACATAGGACCTTATAATATATCCTGAAATGTACTCCAAGAACAAAGATTCTTTTAAACTACTTTGAAGGCATTTGGCTATGCTAGGTAGGCCATGCAGCAAGACGTCAGCCAAGGATAGGTCATGACATGTTGTACTACTACCACACAGTGCTGGATAGGAACTTAAAACTGACAAACCGGAAGAATGTCACTTCAGATTGCCCACTAAAATCCCAATTTAAGGCCATTTCCAGCTGTGCTACAAAGGAAGGAATCTTCCAGCATGTAGATATAATGCAAACAATATACAATATAAGGAATCCATAGGTTATGTAAGAGATCAAGCGTAAGGCTCTGACACAGTGGCATCTTGAGTGTGGGCTACATACTTTTTTGGCATAAGCGAAAACGGGCTGAACAAATCCTACCTGCCCTTAATTTTTAAGAGGGGGTTTCCCAGCCTCAACAAAACTAAAGAGCGTCCATGTTAAAATGTTAAATCATAAAGCGGTTTCCGTCC
Source organism: Ambystoma mexicanum (assembly GCF_040938575.1). Lineage (NCBI taxonomy): Eukaryota > Metazoa > Chordata > Amphibia > Caudata > Ambystomatidae > Ambystoma > Ambystoma mexicanum. The sequence goes on along the minus strand of NC_090935.1, from coordinate 150,450,539 downwards.
TGTGTCCACAATCCCTAAACGTACCCATGCACGCTAAGATTAATATAAAGTGTACATGGGGTTTTGTGTAATTAAATACTTGTAACTTTCCCAAAGTTACCAACATAAAGTTTTAATGCGCAGCAAAACAAAAGAATAGAGTACCACTAGGAAAGGGATCTTCCCTCCCCCTATAATTCCCCTGGTCTTCCAAACCGTCCAGCAGGTAAATGTCAATAAAATTCCAGTGTTTTCATAATGAGACAAGACTCTCCCCAAGTCCTTCTGGTCTACTGTTTTATTTGTCAAGTTGGTGGGTGGGCACCGCTTTTTATATTCGATATGTAGAAGTTTTCTTCAAAGCTGTTTATTTCCAAATTGTGCATGGGGTGCAGCACACTGTATAGTACCACTGTGTCAGGCACTATGTGTAGTGCAAAGAGAAAAGACTTAACCTAACTAGCGTTCGGTATGGGCAGCACATCTTATTACCCACCAGGGGTTTGTTTACTTAGTCATCGAGGTGATAAAGGCTTATGATAACTCTCGTTATCTTCTAAATAATTGGTTGTTCAAGTTGAAAAGAATACAGATTTAGTAAAATATAAATGTAATTAGTAGCAAATGTGAGTATTGGCCTGTGCATTTCAGACACAAGGTCCTTGGTCAGGGCCTTTATCTTCTCTCACCTGATCAAAATTACCCGTAAATTGTACACACGTTTGAAATATCACAGTAATCAAATGGTACATATGAAGAAATCATAATGGGCACAATAAATGCCATGCAAAGGACTGACCATTTTAGAGATGCATATTAATTCAGATTGCGTTCAAACAGTTGACAGCATTTATATAGTCAAGCACATGTAAACAGCATGTTTGCATAGTTCATAACCATAAGTAGGGCACCCAAAAACATACATATATGCAAAACATGTATGAGAAAAACAAACATAAGATCATGTTAGTTGCATCGTTCAAAATAAGCAATATATGATCAAAAACCATTTAGGCTCATGCTTCTGGCTCAGCCCAGTGATACTGAGAACATGTTACATTTATCTATCTGGCTGTGCATACAAGTGTCTCAATTATGAATCATCGCCGTGATCTCATGACTGTTTGTTTTATCATTTATAATGTGCACCAGACCCGAGGGTATCAGGGCACAGAACGAAACAAGAATACTTTCAGCTTGGGTCACAGAGCTGTAGAAGTATATACAACAGGATAAAGTCAGCAAGTTCTCTACCGTCAGGAGGTCAAGCAAATTAGATATTATGTACAAGCAGAGGATAGGGCCGAAGCTAGCAGCAGATTATTGCGAGATGCATTTAGATAATATATACAAGAGGAAATAAGGACGCACCTAGCAAACAGGATATTGCGAAAAACAATGCAGGATGATCTACAATGCAGGATGCTAGGGTGGAAACGGCGGACGGCATCCTGTGTTTTAGCAATCATTTTCGTTAATCCAGATGATAATGTTGTGTCTGAAGTGCGGTTATGTTTGTATTTGTATAAGTTATATTGCTGTTAGCATACATTTCAAGTGGCGCTGTGAGTTCGAGGCATAGTTCTCATGTGTGAGAAATGTGGATCTAGTAGTGAAAAAACAAGACCCAATATGGAGAGATTGTCACTTGTAGTGCCAGCTACGAGTGTGCGCTTTATCTAAAGAAGGGCATATGTGTAAGTAGGATACAGTTCTTTAAAACATCTCGATTTCATATGCGAACGCTGTCAATACAAACTTGTCACTCGTGTATGCGAGAATGTTGAACGTGCGCGGCACAAGTCAAACAAGAAGGAGCTGACTGTCGTGCCTACTCGATTTGTCTAACCATGTTACCATGGTAATCGTGATGTGGACTGCCCGACGACATGGCTGTCCAAATGGGACATGGGTGGCCATTTTAGGTCAGTGGTCCATCTACCTGTCAAAAATAAAACTGTTTTCTGGAATTGTCCTGTGTTTTGTACAGCGCAATTGATTTTAATGTGTAACCTGATGTGGATGGAATTATCCAGATCAACAAATAACATACATAATACCATCTCAGATTATTCTTGGCTGTTCTGTTTAAATGAGGATGGGAACAGGCTGCTCCGAGCTGTGTGGCTCTCGTTGCAAAAAACTAAACTTAAAAATAAAATGAAAATTACATGTTTGTCGAAGTGCCGTTTGTTACACACCTGTGATCTCAAATGTATAAGTATCATGTGTCGTCCGACCCTCTGTTACCGGGTCCTTCTTATGCACATAGTTATATGCTTATGTGGTGCAGTTTAACGTAGTCATTTATGCATTGTGTCACTATATCATTAACTGACATAAGTACGATTGCGAGCTGGTTGGTGACGTTTGTTTTAGCTTACGTTGTATCTTAAACCCCATCTACATAATGCTATGGCTGTAATTGCTGATCACTTATGGTGGTTTATTCCAAAGCAGTGGAATTGGCTCTACTGCATGGGGCTATTTTATGTATTCATCAAAATTAAGGTCACTAGCAGCACTTTTTCACAAAAGACAATTGGCATTTGACATGTTCTTACATACAAATCATATAATCATCTCATCTGTATTGGGGTATTTAAACTCCTCATGACCGAGTTCTCAGAAAAAGCGTATAATCACATCATAGCTGCAGTCTGCAGATGGCTCATGTTTACAGAAAATTAAGGTCCCACAGCTCATTCATGCTGTTAGGTACAAGTGTATCTAAATGGTCGATCTAGTATGCTTCTCGTTGCCCTCTCCTTCATGTCTTGGTTGTGATCCCGTCTCTCAATCACTTCGAACACTTGAAATTTGAGTTGTGCCATGCTGTGGTTCTTTTCCGCAAAGTGTCTTGCTACTGATCATGCCACGTTTTTATTTCTAATGCATGACTTGTGCTCATTCACATGTATCCGAATGTTCCTTCCTGTATCCCCAACATATTATATGCCACACAGGCATCTTACACAGTACACAATGTTTTCAGTGTTACACAAGTCTGATTTTCTCCCTTGTGCGCGGGTTCGAGACATTTGCACCTTTAATTATGTTATTGCAATTTCTACAGTTAAGGCAAAGAAAGGTTCCTTGTCTGCTGTTCCTTGTGATGGTCCTTCTTTCTTCCCTGGTGTTCACCAACAGGCCCCTCAGGTTGCTGCTTCTTTGGATATGCAAAAACCGGCTGTGCGGCAAAATGTTGCTTTGTTCTGCTGTTGCTCGTTAATATTCTCCAGTGTTTGGTGATGCATATTTTAATTTGAGTGCATTTGGTGGAAAATTTAGAAACATGCAAAACTGTGGGTGCTTCTGACTTTAGTTTGTAGGATCTCTCACGTGATTGCATGATCACTGTCGGTCGCTCTTTGCAGATCTTCGTCTGGGTATCCTCTGTCTTGAAGTTTCTTATGCAGTTTGTCTAATTCAATTTTCCACACATCTGGATTGCTAATTATTCTTTTTAATCTCTGCTTTTGTCCGTATGGCAAGTTTCTCTTTTGCTGTTCTGATTTCACCTTCCTGAAGTAGTAGTCATTCTACGGCTTCTTGTCCAAAGTCATGTTGCATGCTGTTCTATAGACTGCTTACATCTATGGTAAACAGGATATCATTGCTCGTCAGACTGATCTTATCCAAAATGTTAAGAAAGTGAGTAGTGTCTTTAACCTAGGTGCTGGTTATCTGGATGAGTGGTTGTAAAAAATAATCGATATATGGTCCTAATGGCTGTAGAACTCACCGTCGCTGTTACTATTTGTCGTCTTGGTGGATCTATCAGGCTTTTGTGGATTTTGGGAAGGAGGTAGAAATGTGGATTTGAGGTTGTTTGGTCTGTTACAATGCCTTGGTCTTGTGTGAGAAGAATCCCATTTGTACTGCTTTCAGTAATACATCTTCCAAGTCCCTCATGATGTCATTAGATGGATCGTGATCGATCTTGGCGTAGACTGTGCCGTCGCCTAATTGTAGTCTGCATTCTTTTTCGTAGTCTTCAGTATTAAGACGGAGTAGGCCTCCTCCTTTGTCGACTGGTTTTATGGTGATACTTTCATCTGTGTAGAGCGTTCGAATGATATACATTTCTCCTCTGCTCAAGTTGTTGCTGCTTGGTTTCCCAAAATGTATCTTCCTCAGATCAGCAAACACCATTATTTTCGAATATCTCGATGGCCAGTACGTTGATGGATGCCACAAAATTACTTTTAGGTTTAAATTCTATGAGTTATGTTGGTAATGTCTCTCTGTTGTCTTGTGGAGGTAGATCTGCAAAAAATACTTTGCGTTTCAGTTTCCGAACCAATTTGTGCAACTCCACTTTAGTATTGAACATGCTTGTGCTGTATATGGGAACGAATTACAGACTTTTTCGTAATGTGTTTGGTTAGCGTCCTATTCGAAAGATTCACTAATAGGTCCGTTGTGTTTGAAATCTTGTCAACATTCCCCGACTTTTTCCTTTTACCCCTCCTCATTCTTTTCCCCTTTGGTCACTTCCTAAAAAGTTCTAGTGCTGCCTGCTTCACTTGGTGTGTCCTGTTCCTGTGCTTGTCGATTCTGCATTCTGGGCAGGTGTTGAAAGGGTAGTTTCGCCTCTAATGGAGTCATTATCAGAGCTGCTCTTATCGGAGGTCGGGCTATTTGGTCTTGGAGGCTGAAATTGATATTTATAAGCCCATGTGTACACTTCGTCGCTTAAGTAATCATATGTGTCCCCGTGGAATTTCCTGATCTTTCTCACTTCTAAATTTGTTCTGTATCCTTCTAGATGATTGTTGAGATCGGCCAAGATGTTGGTGAATGTTTCTTCATCAGTCAATGCAGTGATTTCAAAGGTTAGTTCATTGACTTCATTCTCAAGGGTTAAGATTTGTGGAGAGTTCTTTAATTGTTAATATCAGATCAAGTGAACATTTGTTTAGGATCTGTTCCCATTTTTATAAACAAAGACCTTGTTCTCTTCACATAATGTCGGTCTGAATGAGATTCTTAGGCTTTGAGGTATCCTTTGTGCTCTATAGTACCAGCCTAAAGTTAATGGGTGTCATTTTCTGTTAACTGATTTCCATATTATGAATCAGAGTTTTTTATTTCCAAATTGTGCGTGGGGTGCAGCCCACTGTATAGTGCCACCATGTCTGGCACTGTGTGTAGTGTAAAGAGAAAAGACCTAGACGAATTCGCCTTCGGTGTGGGCCGCACACCATATTACCCACAAAGGGTTTGTTTTCTTTCACAGTTCCCTAGAAAAATGGAGGAGGAAGCAACTGCACCTTTGGACAAGTTTCCCGTTTTTCTCACTCCAAAGACGGAAGTTTAGATCTCCTTTGCCTTCTCTTCAATTACTCAGTTCTTTGGGGTGGGTCTCAGTGGGTCTGAATCCCTCTCTCGCTCTCAGTTTTAAAAGGATTACCTTTTGATATTATCTAACTCAAATTCAAAGGGGAGTGCTCTTAGCCCTTTGATTGTTCTAACAATATTAATTTACAGAGACTTGTAACAATGTTCATTATTGGTATCAACTGTTTCACTTCCTTCTCTTGGACTCTCACGCCCTGTGTATCATATAAACCATTCACCCTAAAGTGCTACGGTAACACGTTTACTTAACCGGACTTACTGGTCTTCTGTGGCTGCTTTGGTGTTCCTCGCATTTCACCCTTCAGCGTTGCTTTTGGGTCGCTCGCTAACTGAGTTCTATCAGCCGCTCTACTTCCGCCTTCCCTGTGTCGGCGTGCAGCAGCTCCACCTGCCGTTGACTGATGTGGTAACCTTCTCAAGGTTTTGCTTCCCTGCACGGTTTATCTCTCATCTACACAGCATTCCTCAACTCGCTCCTTTCCGGACTTCTGAACAGAATCAGAACAAGTTAGATGCAGCGTCTGCCAGTATTTCTGCTTCACTACCGGATTCTTTCCCTCTTGTTATTCACCTGTGTCCATTTTAAATGTCCCAGTCTTGTTTTGCATTCTCCGACGACTAGAACGTGTCGTTGGTTTACCGCGCTGATCATCTTCATTACTCAATCCCTCTTCCTCATCTGAGTACTTCAAAAGGGAGGCAGGCAAACAGTGTTGTGGGTTTGAAAAATGTCAGCATTCATCATTCACATTCCAATAAGCCATAATTGAGTGTTGCAAAGGTACGTGACTGTTACCATGAGGTATATTTTAAGGGTTGTTTTTATTTAATGTCTCTCTGTCTCTTAGGAGTTTGTCCTCCCATATGTGGTCCTCCCGCAGAAAGCCCCGTCCACGGCCAGAGTCAGGTGGCTGCTGCCTTTCCCTGGCCCCATAGGAGAAGCTTCCCTCCAGTGAATCAGTAACAAGCCTGTGAGATTTATCACAGGAGAGATACACAAGCTTTTGAAACTCTGGCCCAAATCACTTTCTTCTATGGGTATTTCCCTGCTGGAAGCAGCCTGTAAATTCCAAAGCATACCATTTCTAAGAATCTCACTTCCACCTGTAATCAGCCCGCCAAACAAATCACAGCAACGGCCCTGTCCTTTGCACTTCAGATCACAATATCTATTTCGGGTACTTCTACACTCAGAGACAACTTATCCCTAACACTCCTATTACCTCTAAGTCACTATCTATGAAAGCACCATCCTATCATCCACTAATATCATGCCCTCAACATTCCGATCACCGCCCTCTGATATATTCTACCTCCACATTAAAAACTTGTCAAATTCTCAATGCGTAAAGAAATATCAAAGCGCCTAACAATTACCACAATGGCTTTCTACAATACTACAGATGTTGATAATGTTGACCATCACGTCCCTCCAAACATCCTCTTATGCACAGGCATCGAAATTATTGTACTCAAAGAATTTTGTATTTCTGGCAAGGCATCTTCAACTCATCCAAATGGAGACAACAGGATCACCCAACCAAACCCTCCAGGTATTCCCCAGGTGACATTCACTTTGTCCGATTAAATGAATCGAAACATGACACCGCAATCACACAAAATAATTATTGCTAGAGGTTCAACTAAACATCTCATCGATATTCGACACCACCCTGTGAGTGCCTACTTCAATTGTGGATGTCAGCAGTTTATCTCAAATTAAATCTCACAAGAAGAGACATTGTCCTCGTATATAGCAGAGCCCACATAAATGAAAAGCAATCCTGACCGGACGGGTTAACCACCGTGCGAGCACACTGCACACCATTTCAACAGTGATCCTGACCTTTCATACAACCTTTAACTAAGAAATCCCCACACCTCTTGGTACCAAATAATCCTTCATCAAACCATCATTTGTATGAGCCCTAGCCTTTTTCCAGGTTGACTCTGGAAACACTAAGCTCCATCGTCTACTAGATTGCCTGTAGAATCTAGGAAAGCATTGGATCACAGCACCTCAATCATGATCACAGAAAATGTACGTATTATATCCCTCTATTCTATAAGACCCTCCACCTCCAAGGACGAATTGTTCTGAGTTTATTGCATCATCATAAAAGATCTAGACTTTGTAGACAACCAGGCACATGCGCTTTCCCTATCCAGGGGCCTGAAGATCCCTGAGCCTGTCCATTGCCAGACAAATTCAGTAAACTACAAAAGAAAGACTGCAGAAACAAGCATTCTCCTGGTACATAGAAAAACCGTTGGATATCATCGAATTGCGTATAAGTCTAGCCTCAGTTATGAGATTCCAGTGACAGCTGAAACCTCACCTATTTCTAGAAAGTCTGCCACACACTCCAGGAGTGGAGGCATCGTAATTCACACTATCAGCTTCCAGTCCATGCCCCTTTTCTGCTGACAAATCACTGATAGCTGCTCATCAAGTCTCCGGCACATCACACACAAACGAACGCATGAAGACTTAATTGAATAAAGCAGGGCGTGTGTGTGTGCGTGCGTGTGCGTGACAAGAGTGCACATCACCTCAGGCTAGAGATGTGATTCATAGTTGCACTAAGTAGAATTCAGTATGTTGGAGGAATACATATAAAACAGTGATAAAGAAAAAAATCGTGGGCAGCCATCAAGATGGTCAAATAGGCCATGAGGGCAGCACACGTGTCACATTTTCAGGATACCACTCAATATTCATGAGATACATTTGCACACAATGATTCTAAATGCATACACATTTTCATGACAGATAATAAAGGATAGCCTGAAAACTGCAATGTCCTCTGGGCAAGGCGTTTTTACATCCCTTCCAGCAATCTCGCAGTGCTTTAAAGGGGATCCCCATCTCATAAACTGGACACTTTAAGGATTGTACGATTATCTTGTTGATGTTTCATTGGGAAGAAGTCATAGACTGGCGTTCAACGTTATTCCTTTGTGTGCTATCCCCTTTGGGAAAGAAGGATTACTTTTGCATAACAAAAAACGTTGTTAAAAAGGGATGCTATGGTTTAGTTGCACTACTAAAAAAACTGTGAAATTCAATGGAAAGACATTGTTACAGGAACGTTATGGTTACAGTTAAAACTGAAAAATGCCCGAAATTCGACAGTTATGGTGAGCTAAGCAAAGATAACTTGTGCCACCAGTGTGCACTGCAAGGACTAACACCCATGACATCAAAGAATGGTACCGCTAACAGTAATGGCGTAGCATAAAGTGTTAGTAGTGCATGTGACGACAACTCAAATTAAGGACAAAGGAGCAGTGGGCGGCTACCGCCTTTCGAAGAATGATGTTGGGTACTTTCATGTACAGCATTTGACACATCTGCTGCGGGCAACAAGAGGGGCACTCCTGTAGGGCAGCAGAACTGTAAAACAACCTTTCCACAGCATATGCTGTGCTACAGACCATTAGCCGGCAAAGGGCATTATATTTTACATGTAGTACAATGCGCTACTGTACACAGGGAAGGTACGTAGAAGTGCATTGCAACGGTCGTTACAGGAGCATTACAATGAGTGCCGCCTATATAGGCGAGGGCCACCCAATAATGGTGTCTCACAGCAGGTCCCCTATAGTATCTAAGCAGGTGCTGCCCCCTCTGTGCCAGATCTTTCCTGACTTTGCTTCTGTGGCGTGTGTGAGAACACGATAAATAAAGATGCACTGGGGAACGAAGAAAGGTAAAAAAAGAAAGCACCTTTCACAGATCAACAACGGAAATGGCAATGCACGCATGCAGGGCGGGAGCCATGGCATTGTGGAGAACACTGTAGTTCAGGCGGTTAGAAAGGAGTGCGCTGTACAAAGACATTTCTTTACATGTTGCAGAGCATTTTCAAGAGAGTCAAATATCACTACTTGCAAGAAAGGCATCAAGGCAATTTAGATGGGGTGTGCAGAAATCGAGATAGCTGGCACAGTAAGATGAACGTTGTAACTAGGAAAATGCATTTGTGCTGTGAAACGTCATAATGACAATGGCGAAGTATGCCATTGGCACATGACAAAGAAATGCACAAATACACGCGCTGTCTCCATTGACGGACCAAATAGAAAATTACGCTGCCTTACCGGTAGCTGCATATTGCGATAGAAAGTTATGCAAGAGATCTGACAGAAATGCATGAACTTGGCAAGTGCCTCCTTCATCGCAAACAGCACTGAAACTCGTGTTACATGCTGTGCAATGTTCCCTGCACAATGAACAATTATATCGTCATGATTGCGTATCTCACACACAAACAAAAATCAGGCTCTTCATTGTACCTAGTCCATAGCAGTAGACATGCACATCATAGATTAGTAAATGAGTAGCGAATGCACAGTGGTTTGCATTCACTTTCACTGAACGTATGTCGGCATACCCTAAAATCTGCACGCTGTGCCTCGTAAAACACGCAGACATAACGGCACCCTGTTCATATCTGTGAACAAATACACAATTAGCACCGTTGGTCAGTACACACCACACCCACAAACGTTATTGCCCAATCCCGTAGCCTGTGCAGACCCATTACTGAGGAAGTCCTCTGCAAAAGGGGCGCATGTACCATGTGCCGGCCTGCAACTATTGCGGTATTCGCAGACTTTTCGTACTACACGCACACAGGAGTGCGGGAATAACTTACTACCAAGGGAGCGCACGTCGTTGGTTGTGGTGGCTCTTAATAGAACCCTTGATTTTTTTTTCTGAATGGTGCTTCCCTAGAAACACTTTTTTGGGGGTTTTCATACGTGAATGTGTGTTTTCACCTTCAGCTCACATTCTTACAGTAGGATCTTCAGTGCAGTCTGTAGATTGTGAATGAACATTTCATTGCCATTGGCCGACAAAGGCATGCCATTTGCCTTGAAAAGGTGTATGTATCAGGAACCAATGTTCTCATTCTCACAGGAGAGCATTCTAGCAGCACTCAAGAAGTCACACATGCTTCTGTTGATGAGATCCCTTCCAACCTCTGGGCTGGCGACAGGAAGCATTGGAATAATGCCACACGATTCTCTGCAGTATACATGAGAAAAGCACCTTGGCAGTAGGAAAAATGCTCTGCACTGCTTTCATCAAAATCTTCAGTTGATTGAACACACGGGAACAATGCATGTAACCCAAAAAGAAGCCTCCAAAGTGCACCATCACAACATGTACAGTTGCCTAAGAGGCCACGCATCGACATTCTAGAAGCAGTCTGCCGAAACAGCAAGATTCCATACCACTCCACAAAACGTCCACTCCCACCAAACCTAAATTGCTAGACAAGTCTTCTCGGAAGGCATACACGCACAGATCTTCCACAAAGTAATCACCCACGACGGAATCTGTGTGTCTTGCCATGTTTGCCAGCCACAGTACACAAAGTTATGGAAAAGTGAATGCCTCCCTTTCCTGTGACACACACACAGAGCACCTGATTGGCCAAAGGCAATAGTCCCATTTCCATTGGCCAACATGGTGAAAAGGGAAAAATGTGGAACGCGCCTTTCCCCAATCACCGCAAGGGAGGCGCCCTGGTGAAGCAAGAGGACTCCTTCTCACTATTGGTGCTCTTTTCTGTAACATTCCCTGACCACCTGATTGGCCAAAGAGCATAGTCCCATGTCTATTGGCCAGCATGCTCACAAACGCAGAATGTGGCACGTGCCTTTCTCCAAGTACTGCCAGGGCCGTGCTATAGGAGTCCTCCTTCCTATTGGCAGGCTTTTCTCTGACGCACACCCTGAGCAGCACAGGATAGGACAATCGCTACAGTCCCATTTCCATAGGCCAGCATGGTGAGGGGCGTGGAATGTGGCACGTGCGGGTCCCCAAATATGTCGAAGGACGGTCCCCAGTGCAGCAGGAGTCCCTCTTCCTATTGCCGCACATCCTAAGCAACTCATTGGACAATCCCCACAGTTCCATTTTCGTGGCCGCCACCCGCAAATTCCCTGCCTGTGACTTTTGTACTGCGTGTGGGCGTGGGGGAATAACATGCAACCAGGGCAGGGGGAGTTTGTAGTAAGGGGCTACACCTTTTTTGTCTGTTTTCAGTAGCTTTTGTGTTTTCTTCTACGCACTTTAGTTCAGTAAACTCTTCACCGCATGCTGTAGATGAGCAAACAAAACTGCATTGCCAATGGATGACAACAAAATGCAATTTTCTTGGAAACACTCTGCATTTCCACAAGTAATAAGGTAATTGTTGTAGAAGACACTGTTCTCAAAACGGCTCAAAGCCACAGATGGGGATTCACAAACTTCTTACTCCATGGAGCACTGTCTTATCTACAAAAAGAAGTTCGGTTCCTTAGAGGTGCCAAACACACATGGGTATCCTATCTAGTGGTTAAGTAATACTATAATACTCAAAAAATACAAATTTTATTAGTCATACACAGTCAGTAAAAAATCATCATAAAAATGATCATATCACAAAACATTTAATCAACCTAAGTGGGTTCTATTCATGAATTCAATCTTGGGTCAAACCCGTGTAGTCTAATCACACTGAGATCCCTTAGCCTTAGATGTTAATGGCTATTGCGTATTTTGAATTTGTAGATTCCCAACTTGTACAAGTTTCTGTCCCATTAGCACAACAATGTGGGACATTCTTCAGGGGTGTGCAGTATCTTGTGTCGATTCTATTCAAGATGAAACTGTACTACTAAACCTCTGTCTTCTTGTAAAGACGATGTACCCTGTTGATAAAAAGGAGGCACTGTGTTAATCCCTCATGTTACAGTCCTAATTCATTAATTAAACTAGCTGTATAACCCTTATCCCCATAAGGGTGAAGAGCATGCTATAAATGTACATACCTCTCTGGCTCGAGGGTTCAATATCCTGGAGTCTTCTCTAACCTTGATTGGTTATCGTAACGGCAAAAATTCCAATTACTATAGAAATTGATGCCCTGTTTCCTCTATCTTTTCTCCTAGTATACAACACATATTGACATTAAACTCATATAGGCCAGATATATATTGTTAACATATCCTGGTATCTTGAGAAAAAAAGTCTTACCATATTATTAGAAACATATGGTCAAAGTGTCACTCCATCCAAACATGGTGTGTTCCTATTTCTCAAAAAGATTTTTACTTCTCCAAGAAGTTGTCTGCTCCCTGAAAGATATAATTATAGAGAAAACTCCCCTTAGTGGTATGTCCACTTCCTGAATTTTAGGCCAGTGTGCTTATTGTATTTAAAGCATACACTTACTTGTCAAACAGTATACAGGAGGAAATTTCCAAGGCACCCGGTCCGTAGGGTAAATTGTATTTTTCAGAACTCACGCACTCCCCAACTGGAGTCGTCCTCTAGCTTCTAAGTGGCTGTAAAATGACCAAACCTCATGAGGCCAGCTGGTCTGTAAACCAAGAGGAGGCTAAGAAGTACTTATTTAGTAAAATACTCACTGAGTAGGTCTAGAAATGGCCAGTAATTCGATCCGGGGTATGCCTCCAACCAACTCCGTTTTGAAGTTAGTGTCCCGGGATCGCTTGCGGGGGACGGAATGACATCATCACGCCGCGTGCCGACGTCTAAGCCGCGTCGCGCGATGATGTCATCACGTCCACGCACAGGCAAGGATTATGGGCAATGTAGTGCAGTCAACAGAGCACTATCCGTGTGTATCATAAGAAAAATCAAATAATGTCGGCGCTCGCCCTATGCTAGAGGCTGTCCTGACTTCAGTTCAGAATGTGCATCTAAATCAGCTGCAGCACTCATTCTGAGAGGGAATCCATCTCCTTATAGTGGACTCTATGCACAGTGATTATATTCAATTAGAAAAAAAACATACAGAAGTAGGGATCATCTCCTGCTTATTTCAAAAATGGGGAGTCTCCCTTGAATATTTCAAAGATATTCCAAATATATTCATTGGACACACACCTCATTTAAAAGATATTCCAAAAATATTCATTGGACACATACTTAATTAGTACATTTTTTGAAAGGCCTTGGCATTGCATATACAACCAAAGTTTTTATGTCAATTAAAGTTGTGTTCCTGTGTTCTAAGCCAACTAAACATACATATAAGTGTATTTTAAACGTATTTTGAACATCCGCAGGCCAGTTATAAACTGATCTTGTTCATGATTACATCTCAAACGTGTCAATGTGCAGTTGGTATAGATTTACATGGGTGTTCTGGCTCTTGCATAATTCTATTAACCCCAAGGTCCTGCTTCCAACAGCGATGATTGAGTATCACAGGTTGCCTAGGCATTGTGCCATTCCACCCCTTCATTTAAACCGTGAATATGGCTTTTGGACAGAAAAATCAATTTCTGTTCTAATTGAGGTACTTTTTGTTGATCAATTCCTGTGATTCCCCTTTTATTTGTTTCAGGATCACCCATTCAAATTCATTACTAGTATGTTTCTTTTCCATAAAATGTTTAACCATTGGTGCTTGTTCAATTCCATTCCTAATGCAACTTCTATGCTCGATCATCCTTGTTTTACATTTTCTGTTTGTTTTTCCTATGTATATACGTTGACAGGGACATTTGATTAAGTAAATAACATTACTCGTTTCACAATTTGTATGCTCATTGATTTTCCACATTTTGCCAAAACCCAAATCTACAGTCATGGTTTTTCTAGTTTGCGTGCACATTGTACAATTGCCACAGGGATGATGTTCTGATACTGGTGGGAGGAGTCCCCATAGATTAGTCGGTTGGCATACTTTCTTCCTGTTCTTCACATCATTTCTCATGACTAAATTACGCCAGTTTATCAATAAGATTATTGGCTCCATTTTCGTAGGAGGCATTGGCACTGCCGTTTTTCTTTAACCGGAGAAATTGCCCAAAGGGCAGATTGTTTTTCACAGCCACCATGATCAGCACGTGAAAAACAATGGCTGACGGAGGACATCCCATCCCTCAAGTTAAAAAAGCTGCTAAGAGAGCATTTAACAATAATCGAGAAGCCCTTTCAGACCAACAAATACGCAGAGATGGAGAAGCAAAAGAGACACCCTTGGTTTTTGTAAACACATTTAGTAATCTCTCGTATAAGATCAAGAGTATTATTCACAGAAATTGGAAGAAAATTATGACCAAAGAAATTGGGGGCCCTATTGTAGCTTTCAAAAAAAAGCACTACTGTGCGTAATTTATTCATGAGAAATGATGTGAAGAACAGGAAGAAAGTATGCCAACAGACTAATCTATGGGGACTCCCACCAGTATCAGGACATCATCCCTGTGGCAATTGAACAATGTGCACCCAAACTAGAAAAACCATGACTGTAGATTTGGGTTTTGGCAAAATGTGGAAAATCAATGAGCATACAAATTGTGAAACGAGTAATGTTATTTACTTAATCAAATGTCCCTGTCAACGTATATACATAGGAAAAACAAACAGAAAATGTAAAACAAGGATGATCGAGCGAAGAAGTTGCATTAGGAATGGAATTGAACAAGCACCAATGGTTAAACATTTTATGGAAAAGAAACATACTAGTAATGAATTTGAATGGGTGATCCTGAAACAAATAAAAGGGGAATCACAGGAATTGATCAACAAAAAGTTATTCAATTAGAACCGAAATATATTTTTCTGTCCAAAAGCCATATTCACGGTTTAAATTAAGGGGTGGAATGGCACAATGCCTAGGCAACCTGTGATACTCGATCATCGCTGTTGGAAGCAGGACCTTGGGGTTAATAGAATTATGCAAGAGCCAGAACACCCATGTAAATCTATACCAACTGCACATTGACACGTTTGAGATGTAATCATGAACAAGATCTGTTTATAACTGGCCTGCGGATGTTCAAAATACGTTTAAAATACACTTCTATGTATGTTTAGTTGGCTTAGAACACAGGAACACATCTTTAATTGACATAAAAACTTTGGTTGTATATGCAATGCCAAGGCCTTTCAAAAAAATGTACTAATGAAGTATGTGTCCAATGAATATTTTTGGAATATCTTTTAAATGAGGCGTGTGTCCAATGAATATATTTGGAATATCTTTGAAATATTCAAGGGAGACTCCCCATTTTTGAAATATGCAGGAGAGAATCCCTACTTCTGTATGTTTTTTCTAATTGAAAATAATCACTGTGCATAGAGTCCACTATAAGGAGATGGATTCCCTCTCAGAATTAGTGCTGCAGCTGATTTAAATACACATTCTGAACTGAAGTCAGGACAGCCTCTAGTATAGGGCGAGCGCCAACATTATTAGATTTTTCTTATCATACACACGGATAGTGCTCTGTTGACTGCACTACATTATCCATAATCCTTGCGTGGACGTGATGACGTCATTGCGCGACGCGGCTTAGATGTCGGCCCGCTGCGTGATGACGTCATTAGGTCCCCCTCGAGCGATCCCGGGACACTAACTTCAAAACGGAGTTGGTTGGAGGCATACCCCGGAACGAATTACTGGCCATTTCTAGACCTACTCAGTGAGTATTTTACTAAATAAGTACTTCTTAGCCTCCTCTTGGTTTACAGACCAGCTGGCCTCATGAGGTTTGGTCCTTTTACAGCCACTTAGAAGGTAGAGGACAACTCCAGTTGGGGAGTGCCTGAGTTCTGAAAAATACAACTTACCCTACGGGCCGGGTGCCTTGGAAATTTCCTCCTGTATACTGTTTGACAAGTAAGTGTATGCTTTCAATACAATAATACTAAAATTCAGGAAGTGGACAAACCACTAAGGGGAGTTTTCTCTATAATTATATCTTTTAGGGAACAGACAACTTCTTGGAGAAGTAAAAATCTTTTTGAGAAATAGGAACACACCATGTTTGGATGAGTGACACTTTGACCATATGTTTCTAACAAAATGGTAAGACTTTTTTTCTACCAGGATATGTTAACAATATATATCTGGCCTATATGAGTCTAATGTCAATATGTGTTGTATACTAGGAGAGAAGATAGAGTAAACAGGGCATTAATTTCCATAGTAATTGGAATTTTTGCCGTTACGATAACCAATCAAGGTTAGAGAAGACTCCAGGATATTGAACCCTCGAGCCAGAGAGGTATGTACATTTATAGCATGCTCTTCACCCGTATGGGGATAAGGGTTATACAGCTAGTTTAATGAATTAGGACTGTAATATGAGGGAGTAACACAGTGCCTCCTTTTTATCAACAGGGTACATCGTCTTTACAAGAAGACAGAGGTTTAGTAGTGCAGTTTCATCTTGAATAGAATCGACACAAGATACTGCACACCCCTGAAAAATGTCCCACATTGTTGTGCTAATGGGACAGAAACTTGTACAAGTTGGGAATCTATAAATTCAAAATACGCAATAGCCATTAACATCTAAGGCTAAGGGATCTCAGTGTGATTAGACTACACGGGTTTGACCCAAGATTGAATTTATGAATAGAACCCACTTAGGTTGATTCACTTGTGTTGTTTTAAGGTTGATTGAATGTTTTATGTGAGATGATCATTTTTATGATGATTTTTTACTGACTGTGTATGGCTAATAAAATTTGTATTTTTTAGTATTATAGTATTACTTAACCACTAGATAGGATACCCATGTGTGTTTGGCACCTCTAAGGAACCGGACTTCTTTTTGTAGATAACAGACATTATTGCAGAAGAACATTCCACGAGCAGACACAAGAGTGTACATGCTTCTGTTGATGAAACACCTTCCTTCGTCTGGCTCGGAACAACATCCATGAGCAGTAGGCCATACTCTTTGCGGTATTATAGATGAGAAAAGCAGCTTGCCGGTGTGAAAAAGCGTCCTCCCGATATCCAGCAACCTCCTCAGTCTGCGGAACAAATCTATGCAAGGCAGGTAACCCATATGCATGCCGCCATAATGAATTACGATAACATGTACTACTGGAAACGTGGCGAGGTCTTTGCAAAGTTTGTGCATATCGAAGAAATGGCACTCATGCACAGCAATCCACAATGCGTCCACTCCTTCCAAACCAAAATTGCTGTCAAATTTTCTTTGCAGAGCCTAGTTGTGCAGATCTATTACAAAGGGATCCCCTACAGGCAACACAATACGTTTCGCCATGTCAGCCACCCTCAGTATGCAGAGTATAATGTGCAACCGTTTCACCTCCTCTTCCTGTTAAGCACACCCACACTACCTGATTGGCTAATCCCAACACTGCCATGGCAATTGGGCAAGGTGGTGTAAAGGGCATATTTTTGCACGGAGCAGTCCTTCTTCCCTTTGCACTGTCATCTGTGCAACTCTACTTCATTAGGTTACTGGTAAATAGACACATGCATCCACCAATCGCATTAAAGCCACCATCATCGAACACTGTCACTGCTGTACAACACTTGAAATGTACCGTTACACATTTACAGTACAAATGTCGTGCCATTTCAAAGCACGTCCACTACAAAGTTCAATGAAAGTATGCACGATTTCTCCATCCGCATACATCCACATAGCCACCCAGGAGGTGGCACGTGGCATCCTGAATGTACCGCGTAAACCACTACCCTTTCGTGATAGTGAAGGGGGGGGGTCTCATGAGGTGGGTGGTAAACAATATGAAACTAAGCAGGGGATTCAGCCTTCGAGCGTATATGTATAATATATATTTTTTTTAACGTGCATGTGAGCAATTTCTTTTTGTATTTTCTCTTTATATGTGTTTCGGTTTGCCTGTCCTCACATTTTTACAACATTCCGGTCAATCTCATAGTGGGTGGAGAACATTCCAGCAGTCTGCATAAACGGACGCATAATTCTGTTTATAACACACCCTCCGACTGCTGTCTGGGGATAAATTACACCGTCATGGACCCACACTGCTATTGGTTTTATGCATGAGAAAACCACTTTGGCAGTAGGGAAAATATGCATCACTGCGGTCAGCAACCTCATCAGTAGACGGATTAATCGTCCACACGACATGTAACCCAAATGTGCACTTCCATAGTGCACCACGACAGTCCACATTCATGACGGACGCCACATATCTGCAAAGGCGAACCATCCCGCCGAAACTGCAGTCACCCGGACAGCCCCAGAAAGCGTCCACTCCTTCCAACCCGAAATTATCAGCAACGCCTCTTTGCACGCAACACCTGTGCAGATGGTGCACATAGGTATCACTGACGATAAGCACTGTGCGTCTCTCCATGTCGACCACCCTCACGACACAGTATTGTGACGAAATGGTGCCGCCCCTTCCTATGAACCACAACCTAAACTCCTAATTGCCTATTTCCCACAATTCCATTTCCATTTCCACCCTGCTCATGATGGGAAATCACACGTGCACATCCTCCCATCTGTAGTGAGGGCCACAGCCCAGTAAAGCTCTAACAATACTTTTTCCCTTTGCACGGCCACTTTTTGCAGCACTCCTCAAATTGGTGCAGTCACATTTCAAAACATGCATGCACCAATCACATACAAAACCTCTGCATTGCACACTATACACCACTCTTTTTTTACCATTAAACACTCTCTGTACACGTTCCGTTTGATTGCAAAGCCCCATCACCAGACGTTTCTGCTACAGAAGGCACTATTACAGCATCCACAAACATCCTAACATGCCCTCAGCACACCTTTAAGTATGCACACAACATTGCAACCCTTTCCATACCCAACGCAACACTACACATCCAAGCAAGCAACGATGTGGGCACCTAACATTATGCACAAACGTTACATACTTAGCGGCAGTTCTACCCATCTCCCCCAAACCATAAAACATCCATTCACGAAAACGTGTCACACTTAGCAGAAGCCACAAACATAGCGCAGCCTGCACCACCCCTACGCACTACCATTCACATGCTATTGTGTCACTGCCAACCTATGCATTTCACCTTCACAACATTGGGCCTACTTCAATAAATGTGCACACAGAAGAGTAACCAACCACATATAAGCTGCCCTTCAACCATACTCACTTCCATACTCACATTACGTACACACCCTGTGGCCACACAAACTTCTCACTGTACTATCTCCTGCCGCACACCAAATATTGTAGCATGTTCCAACTATCACCAAACCATAGAATGCAAAATATACGCTTTGCAATTCACTTTTGCTGCTGTAGCACGTTGTCAATGTGCTCCACACGCATTCTCCAAAGATCACCACCCTGTGCCTCATACACAGCCAAACCTGCATTGCTCCAGAGGATCTGCTCCTTGCACACATTCGCCCCACGGTAATTCAACAATACATGTTTGCATATCACCAACTACCACTATGCACATATGCACCAGCACTCCTAATCAACCTCGACACCACAATGGACATACACATTACATACAACTATTACCATAATGTATAAACATTACACTGTCTCCGGCATCCCTACGCCCTTTCATTCACATACTATTGTCTTACCCACTTTAACTTAGAAATGATTGCTTCACTGGCAACGTAAAAACAACATGTTTAGAACATTGCCCATACTGCAACTATCCAAGCACATTTAAGCTTCCCTTCAACCATACCCTGTAACATACTGACAGTATACATGCATTGCACCCAGTGCCCACACAGCGCGACTTTTCACTGCAGCATCTCCAATCATAGGGCACCACCATGGAGGTATGCAGTAAGAAATTGCAACAGTTACCATAATGTACAAACAAGACACTCTCCTGCATCCCTGTGCACTTTCAATCACATACTTTGGGCGTACGCACTACCATTCACAAAGTATTGTGCCACTGCCAACCTACCCACAATCTGTTTGCAACAGTGGCTTATAACGGCTTAAATGTGCTCCACACCCACTCCGCTTCACCACCCTCTAACTCATGCACATTGAAAAATGCATTACTGCCATGCATATCGTCAAGGCCTAGGCTCTTGAATGCATGGTCTTCCAATAGTCTAGGCCTTGAACACACTCATGGCAACCATGCATGTCTCCATTTCAGCAACTGCACCAATCCACATAGACACCACTGCCACCAACACTCCTACCCAACCTGTACACCGCCATTGTGCTACGGAGCAACAAATGGCAATAGTTAACATAATGGCCATGTGGGCAGCTACTATTTTGCACTAACGTGCCACACGTAGGTAGCAGCACTTCTCCCACAACTCATCCACACCATAAAACACCCAATCACGAACACAGGTCGCACTTACCAGAATGCACAAACATACCACATCCTCCACCACCTCTACCCACAGCCAATCACAAAGTAGTGTGTCACTAACCACAACATTTTCACAACATTCAGCCTACTTCAAAAATTCTGCACACAGCATAGGCCTTGAACACACCTACAGCAAAGTAATGCCACCATGCATTTCACCAACTACGACCATCAACATACACACCACTGCCACCAGCAGTCCTACCCAACATGCGCACCACCATGTAGCTATGCAGCAACAACACAATGTGGAAAGAAAACACTCTCTCCTGCACCCCTATACACTTTAATTCACATACTATAGGCATACCCACTCCCATTCAGAAAGCATTGTGTCACTGCCCACCTACCCACATTCAGTTTGCAGCACTGACGCTACTACAACCAATCTGCACACACTGCGCTATGCAAGCACCAGCCTGTACCAGATGCAGACTCAAACATGCCTTCCTGCGGTGAGTATGTTGCAGCCCTACGCTCCTCAGTGCATGCACTACAGCCTACGGGCTTCGGTCATGCACCCAATAGTGTAATCCGTCCACAGACCCACCGCACCTTCATTCACCCATGCATGCCTCCATGTGCCCAACTACCGCATTCCATCTGCAAGCGCACCGCCACCCGCATTCCCACCCAACCTATGCCATGTGCAATTCACTCCCCATCTGCAAATGACCTGCCACCACTAGCCACGAAAAGAGTTCGCTGCAAACAGGTTGTGGCAAAAGCTAAGGGACCGTTACGACAGCTGCCTCCAATCACCACAGAAAATACTAGCCGACATATGTCGCATATAAACCACTTCTCACTCCCCCAGCCATTCCCTTCCTTATTGCCGCCAACACAATGCGTACGGTACATTTCCCAGACCCTTCCACTGCCGCACTGTCCTCCGATACACCATGGCGGCTTTCCCAAAAAAGGTTGACACACAGCACGCTTCCCTCCAGCCAACCACCAGCCGCATCCAATCTTATCCGACACCACGCCGTACTGCGATCCAATGACACTTCTGTCCGCGGACCTAGATATCATTAATTTTTTTGGGACGTACATTTCAGTGTTTTGCAAAACATTTACTGTTCCGATTTCTACAGAACACACAAAAGCACGCTTTCTGGCCCAAGCTCCCGCTCCTGGCGCAAATTTGGGGAAAATCCGTCCAGCCGTTCGACCTTTAGCCATGTGCAAAGTTTTTCCCCATTCAGTCTATGGGAAAAAAATTGGGACCCCCCGATAATTGTACCCCTGCACAAACCCTCACCCAACTTGGCGGGAAAACCAGAGCCGCCCATATACTTTTTTGCAAGGTTTGGTGAGGATTCGTCCAGGGGGAGCAAAGTTATAAGCCGCCAAAAAAGTGCTACCGCGGGCCATATTATATATATATTTGTCATACTCTGTGTCAACATTTACCTTCCCTCTTTCTCAAAGTATCTATTTTGCAAATATAGCACTGAATGTAGTGCATTGTCTTTGCAAACAATCCTGAATGTTGGAGCACTCAAGCACATGAAGATACATATAATTTATGAACCTCTCACAAGTGTGCCCAAGTGGTGGTGGCACGAGTACAACTCATATCGTCTGCATACACCGTGGGGAGCTACCCACTAGTTAGACATATTGTACCACCCAGCAACCAACCTTTGCCATTTCTAGCAGTCTTATTCAAGACATTGAATCTTTTTCTACTTTTAATTACTTTCATCTAATCTCTTTGTTAATCTCCTATTATTCCTCCTTTGCTTACATCTTCACCATCAATTCCTTTCTCCTCCCTCAAATCCTTCCTCCTTCATTAATTTCTTTCTTTGGTGTCTATCCTTACTTTTTTCTAATTTTATCAGAATTCTTGCAAGCTCTCCCCTCATTCTTCTTTTCCATACAATGGCATGATCATCTTCCTTTCTCTTACCTCTCCTTTTTCCTACCTTTCTTCCTTCCTCTCGTCTAATTGCATGTTCTTCTTTTGACTTATTCATTTATTTATTTACTAAGCACACTGTAGCTAGCTACTCGCTACCAAGCATTTTTCCTTCCTTTCTACTTATCAAATTTGGGTTGTGACAAATCACAGGTATTCATCACTTCTCCCCAAGAGGGAGGAGACTCCCCCAATGGGGACAAGGACACCCATTCCTGTGAGGAACTCCCCAAGTCAACTACCATAGCCACATATATTGTTATATCATATATGGAGTAGTGTGGCAACTTTGTGCTTGGCTGAAGATAATGTGAAAAGAAACATATGTGTAAAAAGAAAGACAGATGTCTCTAACCAGAGACGTGTATTTAAGAAGGATCTGTCAGAGTACAAGGAGAGAAGGAGAGTGCTATGGTAGTTGACTTACTCAGGTGCAGAGCCAACAGAGACTGGAAACTAAAACCCTGGAGGAAGGGCAACCATCCTATATCTGCAGAGTTAAAGGCTGGAGAAAGCTCAACCTAGAAACACAACGAGAAAGGTTAGATAAAGCTCGCCAGTGAACAAGATAAAAGACCAGACAGCCTTGGAGAGAGAGAATCCCTGGCAAAGAAAGCCAGAAAAGGAAATCGAGGCAAACATAATGTAGGAAAGCCAGAGCAAAGAGATTGGGAAGAACATAGATGTGACGAGAGTATGAGGAACTACTGGAAGGAAAAGTACTCCATAGATAGGGCCAGAAAAAGCATGAGACCCAAGAGTCCTTTTGAAGAACTACAAGAGTTAATAAGAGAGACTATCAAATGAGATCACACTAAGAATTATATTACTTTACTTTTAAATTACTCCAGACAGGTGTTATATTAAAAATATAGACACATTTATTACAAGGCCTTTGTAACAGACCATAGCAAAGAATCACAGTAACACTAGATTAAACCAATACATCACAATCAATACAATATATATACAAGACCAATGGGTATAAGGGGTCAACAGCACCAAATATGTAGACCAGCTAGATGGGGAGGAAAATGGGTAGTGCAAGTCATCTTTACACCCAGTTCTACATCAAGAATACACCTAACTAAGAGGCAGTCCAAGCCCTACGAAGAGAGGAGCCTTATGCGCAATAGTACATGCAGGCGCTTGTGCCAATGGACAAAATAGGGTCTCTTCAAGGGTCTGTAGCTGCTCAGGTAGGTGGATAAGGCGATGAAGAACAAGTTCCCACTATTCAAGCAGGACCTCGACTTGAAGGCAGAGGCAGTTTGGGAGTGTGGGATGAAGTCGCTATTTCGCAATAGCTGTGGAAAGGAAAGGGGCCCTGAGGGGCCACTTCGTATGTAAAAGTGGGATCCTGCGCTATGGGCCACCGTTTGGGGTAAGGACTACTCACCGGTCCCCAACGCAGGCAGACCCAAACATCGCCAGTACAGTCCACTTCGCTGGCAGGTTCGAATTCGAAAATCAGGACGTCTCGACACTGTGTAGTTCCTGAGTTGCAGCGAGGATTCCAAAACGGAACAGTGGCAATTTCTCCGCTTCGGGAGGAGGAATCAGCCCAATTCCACTGCAGCATGCTTCAGGGGCAAAGGGGTCACAAATGCAGCGAACTTGCACAGGTTGTTGCCACAGCAGGTCAACACGGTAACCGTGTTTACTCCGGTCCGGGCGCACTCGTCTCACTTCAGACCTGGGAACGCCAAGTGTAACAAATTCAGTGTGAGGGTGCCGTGGACACTGAGCTAGCAGTATACCAAGTTTCGAGGGCCTCCTCGAAACGGCGGCGGTGACAGAGCAAACGTCCCGTGTAAGCTGGTCAGCCCACTGGTTGGCCCAGGGACACTTCCGAAGAGGCTTACTTGCAGGGTTTGATGAAGGTCCCGAGAACAGTGGATTCCATTATTTCAATGGGTCGAAGCGTCTTCGCACACCTTCTAGGATGATCAGATGCAGAGGGGTCCCACGGGACGACAGCGGGCCGAGGGTGCAAACCTTCCAGCGGGTCACCAGCGGTTCCTCGACTCGGCAACTTGTTGCAGGATACTTGGCTCCTTATCCCTCGTTCGGTGTGAACTCAGGAGATCGACATGGTAGTGGTGTTTTCAGTCTGCTCTTAGCCAAAGATCCCTTCGCGCCGAAACGGAGAGGACCTAATGGGAGATCTGCTCACAAACACTCACTCCATACGTGGACCAATCAAGGACTGACCCGGGTAGACTCGACCTGGGGAAGGTGAAGGGGCAAGATGGACAAAGGACAGGACAAAGAACCTCGTGGCATGGTCATTTTGAAGCCAGGCCACCTATTCGCGGTAAACGCAGTTAACATGGCAACAAAGGGTTCAAAAAATATATATGAAAACGATAGCTGCCACCAGTCCTGTCCATGATACATCTGCTCAGTTCATAACAAGTCCAGTGAGAGTTTCTAGGGCCTTTTGAAATGACTAGAGAACCAAGTGTGCTGTAAGGTAAGTTACATTGCACACTTGTTACATGTTGCACAAAAGTTGCAACATGAGGAAAGGACTAAGGGAAACAAAGTCTCCCAGTACTGACTGTCTTAAGGGCATGTCAGTTTCCCCATAAAAAGTGAGTGAAAGCCCAGAGGAGTGCAGCTGAGGGCTGTCAGTCAATGGTGTTAAAACAGCAGCAAAAGTTTGGGGGTTGACACATGGAGGTAAAATTACATACAATTATGAAATCTTTCCTAACAGGCATGGAACCTGTTCTGTGGCTTTTTCCCACTTTAAGAGTTGACAGCCATTGCTTTTTGCTCACTGTACCTTTCACAGATAGGAAATGCTATGGCAATTCCCTTCTCAACAAGAGTACCAACAGCAACCCCATACACATGTTTCAGCCTTGTTGGGCCTCATCAGTGAGGTAGAGCTGTGCCTCTGTGAGCACAGTGAGCAGGGAGTCCACGTCTGGTTTCCCCCAGGTAACTCAGGGTGACCAACCCCGCAAGGATTTATCTCCCTAGTGATCTTCAATTTTTACATGGAATCACCTCCTTGTCGAACAGGAAAACATATTATGCCCTCTAGATAGTATGTATATATATTGGCCTAAGCCAAGTCGCTCTGCGAGGAAATCCGCATTGCAAGGTCCTGACCTTAGATCTGTATTAAACTGCCATTTTAGGTTCATCTGCCATTTTAGATTCTATGTTTAAAGTCACCCTGTGTTCTAAGATGGTGGACAGTGTCATTTTGAATGTAACATGGACGTCTTGACCTCTGTGTACAAGTTAATGTGTAGACTGCCCGCAGGTCAAATGTAAGGGTCATGTACTGAGACCTTGTCCTTCGTTGACCTGTGTAAAGAGGATTACCTGTACCAGCGAAACTAATCCATGAACATATATCGTGCACAATACTGTTTGAGCATCTAATGTGAACACTTGTTTAACTATATTGTATAAATGTGCATGAAGGCTCAATATGAAATCCAAAAACACACTGTTGCTATTGTAACTTGTTGGAGAATGTATTAAGGATAATCCGTAAATGTATAGATGCATAAATTAGGAACGAATTGGGCACGAACCCTAGATCCGAGATTCATTAACTTACGAGTGGGTTGGACATCATGTTTTGGATTGTATAAAAGGTGCGACTATTCTAATGTACAGTCCCACTCATTGAACACACCGACCAGGGCTGGTATTCGCTATGTTGTACTGAGGGCCTGATAGCTATCTGTTGCTTTGTCCTTTGAAACTGTTCAGTTGTAGAATAAAGATCTGTGCATCTTTTGAACCCGCATTTGGTGTATTTCCTTTTGGGGTACTCAGCCTCGATATCTTCTTTTTGCTTTCACAGATGCCGCCCGAATAGGGACCCTCAAGATTGATGCCAGCTCGTTGAAGGTTCACGCGGCTATCGGACCGGGATCGGACGGTGTAAAGGGGGCCCCTTTCCTGAATGAGATGCGACACCTCAGCAGCACCCGATCCCTGGATGGTGAGCACGCGGTCCGAGTCGGCATCTTGATGAGGATCCACTTATTGAGGGGGGTAGATTTGCCGAAATCACCAAACACGAGGTAAAATTTGTTAGAAAACTTTGAAATCCGATCGGACCTCCTTAGGCTTGATCAGGTGATTCGTGACCCGATTCTTAAGTATCCCGATAATTTGTTTTGCGGTATTGTGCTTGCAAGTACAATTATTGACCAGGTAACACCAGTATTCTGACATGCCTGGGAAATTGTCTGCCTGCTTCCGGGCGTTATTCCGCGGTGACAGACAATCTTTGGAATTTAGCCATCCGGCGCCACAGGAGGGGTCGCCGGCTTGTACTATGTACTGTAAGCATGTCCGCAGCCTTTGACCGTGTTAACCATGATATTCTAGGCATGCACCTAAAAAATGAAGCACATTTCTCCCCTGAAGCTATCGCCTGGGTGGCCTTGTTTCTAAATGGGAAACTCATGAAGGTCTTCTCAGACATTGCCTCAGCAAGCCCCACCATCCTCCACTGTGGTGTCCCTCAGGGCTCCTGCACCGCCCCTACACTTTACAACATATTTACCCTCCCACTCTTCAATGACCTTGACTGTCACAACATAGCATACACCAACTACGCGGATGATACGCAGGTAATACTACCACTAACCGGGACCTACGATGAAGATGCGACTGCCGTAACTAAAATTTACACAGCCATCCAAACTTGGATGGCTGCTAACGGCCTCTGCTTAAATGGGGATAAAACCGAGATCCTCATAGTAGGCACCAAAGAAACCCTCAACAAACTCCCCCCCACAATACAAATCTTTCAACATCGATAACTCCATCATCACAGTCTCCAAGACTGTCAAAACCCTAGGTGTTCACCTAGATGCCTCTCTATCCATGTCCTGCCAGGTCAACGCCATCGCCTCCTCCTCAGCGCTCACCACCAAGGTTATCAACGCAGTCAAACCCTTCCTCTCCACCAAAAACTGCCTATCTATTGCCAGAGCCACAATAAGCAACACATTGGACTACTGCAATGCCCTCTTCCTAGGCACCTCTATCAACAACATACAAAAACTCAAAATCACACAAAATAACGCCCTCAGGGCTGGGATTACCATTCCCAATAGGGAACACATCTCCCAAGCCAGGAAAGACGCCCATTGGCTACCGGTAAAAGAACGCATACTTTTCAAAGCCATGGCTATCACACACAGATGCCTTACATTAGATGCCCCACCCTATCTCTCCGAAAGAATCACCCTCAACACCTCCAATAGACCCATCAGAGCACACTGCGCCAATCAGATCTATGTCCCCACGTTCAAAAGAACCAGAGCTGGAGGGTCTAGCTTCCAACACCTCGCTCCCAAAAACTGGAATGCCCTGCCAACCTCTCTAAGGAACGAAGAATCTTACACCACCTTTCGCAAAAATCTAAAAACATTTCTATTCCGATAAATGTTTCTCAAACCAACATGCTCAAGTTATGCTTGCAATGTAACGAAAGCTAAGCACTACCGTCCCTCAACACTTGTCACTGCACGTACTGCTGTCGAATGCTACAACCTACGTATGCTATGTTTTATGTTATGATATGTTAAGATCAAGGCTTCTGTAACAGCGCCACAATGCCTCAGGGCAGCCCTGTGCGCTTTATAAATGCAAATAAATAAATAAATAAATTGGTAGTATAGTGTTTAATGATATTTGGCACAGACAAACTAGACATGCTTCCGAACTTCAGTGGCCAATCAATGGTAGTTTTGGAATCCCTCGTATTGAGTATTTAGAATCTATATTATTAAAGAAAAAGGCTAGTCCTGCAGCATTTGATGAATTACAGAATTGGAAGAAAGAAGCTTTACAGCAGCTTAAGAGTACAGAAAAACATGCACACCTTCATAAGACGAACGCTGAAAAAGCGTTGGTATATGACCAAGATAAACAGTCTGAGTCAGCTAGGAATATGGATAGGGCTTTCACTTGCTATCCAGAACTCTCCTTCCAAAGACTTTCATGTTTCCGATGAACTTATCGATAAATTGTTAAATGAACGAAGGCTTGGTGCCACTGCGCCACCTCCGTATGTTCCTCTTCCTGCTGGTTTGCCTCTTCCTGCTGTTATTCCTCCTCCTGCTCCTCCTGCTGCTCCTATCGTTCCCTCTGTTGTTCCTCCTCCTTCAGTTGTTGGTCCTCTTTTTATCGCTGCGCCTCCCCCTGCTCCTCCGCCTTTGCCTGTTCTACCAGTGGTAACACCTTCGTTGAACATGCCTACTCTCCCTCTTCCAAGTGGTTCTATACCGCTTGTAGTAGATCAGGGAGAGGGATCAAGGGTTGTCACTCGCAATACTGAACCTCCAGAGAAGACGAGTGAGTTGATTGCATGGGCTAAGCATTGTATGGAGAAGGGTGATCAAGCTAATGTTTTTGCCACACTATGGACAATTTTCCTGAGAAAAATGTTTTTATTGAGGGATTAGGGATTCATTTGTGTGTAATGTGGGACAGATTAAACGATACATATTTCCCATAAGGATTGAGGGATCTGAACACTTTAGCGTTCTCTAGAGACACTGCGTAGAGGGTACAAGAGCATGTTGAGGGGGTATTTGAGTATAGAAAGGAGTTGGATAGGTTACAGAATGAGGATGAAGATGGAGATAGTTTGGACATTATGTATGTGCAGAAACGGTTCCTCCCTTGTCGTAAATCGATATCTGAGGAAATGCGAATTTGCATCAAAGACGCGATTAGATGGATCTCAGACGCATCGATAACTCCTATTGAAGTATATGACACATATAGTCAGTATACGCCAGAAATTCAGAGGAAAGTGATACAGGTAATGGTAGAATAACTACAGGATGAGTGTGTAAAAAGAAAGATTTGTTGTCCCGCAGAGTTATTGAGTATTTACTAGAGCTTTTTCATTTGACACTTCTTCGGCTGCTTTAGCGCTCGATTTAGCTCTGTTGCTTAGTAAGCGTTCGGAGTTGCCCATTTCTCAGTTGCCTATGAGAGAGGTTCCTCCGACATTCTTCCCAAAAGTTGAGATCCCTGCTAATGTTGCAGCGGGTACAGTTGCTCAGGAAATCCACGCACACTATGTGTCTCAGTTTGTTCACGTCCCGTTTTCAAGACAGGAAGTGAACACCATTAGGCAATCTATTCCCGACATTAGGAAAAATCCGACAGGCTTCTATAAAGAAATAGAGTCTGTTTTGTAATCCTCAGTATTCACTTTAAGTGATATTGATCTGTTATTTCCCTTACTCCTGCCCGTAGATTTGTGGAAACAGGTTAGAACTATAGACGATGTAGCAGGGTTAGGAGATACATGGGCTAACATAATCAGACTTGATGGAGAAAGGCCAGCCTGCGAAAGACCGCCTCAGGTGATACTAACTTTGCCTGACAGAATAGTTGCGAAATTGAAAACTACAATTCCCGAAAAGAGAATTTGGGGCAAACATATTACCTGTGTCCAAGGGAAGTCGTAGGGTGCTACCGAAATCTTCAATCAGTATGAACAGGTATTCTCAGATTTTAGTGGACAAGACTTAGGCACAGAGTCTGGGAAAAGATTATTTGCAGACAAATTTGTGCGTGGATTGCTGCCCGACATCCAGTCGCAAATCATGTCTTCTGAGATTGCTTGGCAAGCAAAGTCTCAATCTGAAGTACTGCACATGGATCAGTACTATGAGAATTGCGTCAATAATGAAAAGAGAAAAGGTGAATTGAAGACAAAAGTATTGTTACAGCAAATTGTTAGAAGCCCTAGGGGGGGGGGTAGTTCACAAATTAGAGGTCAGTATGTTCCACAAGGAAATGTGCCCTTGGGTCCTGTAAACATTAACCAGTGTGCCTAGTGTAGGCAAGAGGGTCATTGGCGTGCACAATGCCCGATCCTCCGACAGAGGTCAAATAACACATTTGGGAATATGGGTAGACGATCCAGAGGTCGCCCGGGTGTAGGGGGCCCTGGTAGAGGTCAGTTTGCACAAGATTCACAGCAACCTTTTTCACAGGATAACCAGGCACCAAGTGCGGATACTAGAAAAAATTTTGACCTCCCTTCTGCCGCTTACCTCTCTGAAGAACTTCCTTTTGACAACATTCTGTTTCGTTAGGATTGCCTGAAGCAATGTTTGGAACTGATGCCTATTCCCGTTAATCAGAAAGGTCCCTACGTTGAAATGATAGTGGGAAATAGGAAACATCTATTCTTGATAGATACAGGGGCACAGAAGTGTTCCAGTGATCATTCTCGGGTTCCAAACATTCCACTGTCGGGGCAAACTAACGTTTCTGTAGGGTTTTCTGGCACACCAGTTGTCTGCCCGGTTTCTATGCCGGTACCTATTTCTTTAGGTCCCTTTACGGACCATTGTCCATTCCTTTTGACTTCGAAATTGTGGAGAAAATTTGCTGGGGTTCAATCTGTTGAAGGAATTAAATGCAGTAATTCATTGTTCCTCTGATGGAGTGCGTTTGACGATTTCACCACAGCAAATTTCTGTCTCTCAATTCTTGACTAGACCTTTGCCGCTGGAATTTAGTGATGTTCCGGAGTGTTTGTGAGCAATTGACGACAATTATGTCGGTGTTTTGCAAACTGAGCCTGTTAAAATCATCTTGAAACATGAAGTAAAGCTGCCACATATTCCACAGTATAAGATCTTGATCGATGGTGAGCAAGCTTTGAAATGCATCGTCTCCGATTTTGTGCATCGAGGGGTGATTGAGGAAATTACAGGTAGTTTGTGCAATAGTCCAATTTTGCCCGTGTACAAAAAAGGCGATAATGCAATTCCTTTTCGTTTTATAATTGATTTACGTGCCATCAATAAGATCGTCGCTCCACAATTTCCAATCGTGCCTGATGTGACGACGATATTGACTTTGATTCCGGCTTCAGCAACTCACTTTAGTGTTGTAGATCTAAAGAATGCTTTCTTTAGTATTCCTATACACAAGGACAGTAGATACTTGTTCGCGTTCACCTTAGGGGGACGCTCCTTCACATTTACTCGTACACCACAAGGTTACACGGAAAGTCCTAGCATTTACAGTAGGGCTTTGAAAGAACAACTTGATACCCTTGAGTTGCCCTCTACTTGTACACTGCTTGAATATGTTGATGACTTGCTTTTAGCTGCCGACTCAGAAAGCGCTTGTAAGGAGGGCACTGTGTTGTTACTTATTCACCTGGCTAAACACGGACATAAAGCTTTGCTTAAGAAATTTGTTGCCAGGAGGTCGCCTACTTAGGCTATCTCCTGTCAAAAGAGGGAAGAAGATTGACGCCTGAACAGATAAAACTCATTTCTGTCATGTCTGTTCCAAATACACAGAAGAAGTTAGAGCCTTGATAGGAACGGCGTCTTACTGTAGGCAGTGAATCCCTAATTTTTCGTTAATGATTAGGCCTATGTTGGCTCTGACGAAGAAGGGCATTTCTCAGCCATTGCCGTGGAACATGGAGCACCAGCGTGAATTTGATTTGCTCAAGACTGCATTGTGCTCGGCACCGGTTTTGGGCACACCAAATTATAAAAAGGCCTTTGTGTTGTTTGTGCATGAACGTGATGGATGTGCTTTGGCTGTTTTAATGCAGGAACATGGAGGGAAGAATAGGCCATGCGGTTACTTTTCTTTCGCCCTCGATCATGTAGCATGCGCTTTGCCAAGATGTTTGCGAGCTGTCTCTGCTGCTGCTGCATCTGTAAAACAGAGTGAGGGAATGGTCCTAGGCCATGTTTTAAGCCTGGTGGTACCTCACTCTGTAGATGTTCTACTGAACAGAACTCAAACGCAACACCTCACTTCCGCACGGTTGACAAGATATGAATTGATCTTGTTTGCACCACACATTCAAATTAAGAGGTGTTGTGTTCTGAATCCGGCTGAACTCTTACCTTTCCCGCAAGGTACTGCTTGCAGTGACAAAGTCACATGACTGCCTTTACACTACCGAACAAGAGACAAAGCGTAGAATTGATCTAAATGATACTCCTTTGAACAGTCTACAAGGGGAGCTGTTTTGCGATGGCTCCTGCTTCAAACTTCTGGATGGTACATCCACAGCTGCTTATGCAATCACTACATTGAGCACGATCGAGGAAACCAAGAGAATCACGCATAATTCCACGCAGGCCGCAGAGATTATAGCATTGACCCGAGTTTGCGAACTTTCCGAAGGGCTTAACAGTGAATATATACACTGACAGTCAGTATGCCTTTGGGGTGGTTCACAACTTTGGGAGTCTTTGGTCAGAAAGAGTGTTCTTAACTTTACATGGTACAAAAATCCAGCCTGGCTCCCTGATAGTACGGCTACTCTCAGCAATTGCACTCCCTACTCAGCTGGCTATCGTAAAATGCGCAGCGCATCAAAAGATTGTAGATGATGTAGGAAAAGAGAACGCTTTTGCTGATCAGATAGCTAAACAGACTGCTGCTGATCTCTCTTCAGACATGTATACTTTGAGGGAAGCCACAAATGCCTGTACAATGGATGACGGTATTGATTCCGTAAGGGATATCCAAGCCGATGCCACATTAGAAGAGTCTAAGAAATGGGCTGAGGGCTTGGGGAAACTTGATGATGGGTGTTGGGTGGACAGAGTTGAAGGGAAATGGCTACTTCCCGACGTGTACATTATGATGGTTGTTATGGCCCATGGTCCCACACATATATATGTGCCCGTAAAATCACAAAAATGTTGGGAAAAGTATGGGTAAACGACAAAATCTCTAAAGTAGCTGAACGCTTTGTTCAAGACTGCATGATCTGTTTACAGCATAATGTGGCAAAGGGCACATCAACTCCAAGGGGAGGTTTTGGTCCACCTTCTGTCCCCTTCGAGGTTATACACTTTGATTTTATTGAGATGGAACGGTGTAATAATCTGAAGTATGTGTTAGTTGTCATCTGTGCTTTCAGCAAAAGGGTTGAGGCCTTTCCTGTTAAAGATGCTACAGCCATGACTACTGCAAAGACTATGTTAAAAGAATAAAATACTTTGAGGAACCTTATTTGTTTTGGCTTCCCTTTGAACAACCTCAGCACCCTGACAATTTCCAAATACTACACTGTTTTGTTAGGACTTTTCGCTTTTTCGTGGTCGCATGTGATTGTAACCACAGAGTTCCGGTTCCTCAACTCCGTTTTGATTAAGACACAAAAGCAAACTTTTGGTTACTATTTCTCTCATGCGCCCTCATGCTTTGAGAAGAAAAAATCCACCCGACTTTCCTTCTCTTGAATTTGTAAAAGATGGATATATTTTATTTAAACAACTTAATTGTACTCTTTATGTTGCCCTTTATGATTACACGTGTTTCGACGAACACATCGTCTTTTTCAAATCAGGGCTAATGCATCCTGTTCAATACTCATATTGCTTTATTCTGTCTCTATTGTTGATAACGGGTTTGTCATGGGTTAAATCCCTGTGGCCGCGTGTCCTGTTACAAGTGGGGACCCATGACAAACCCGTTAACAATAGAGACAGACTAAAGCAATATGAGTATTGAACAGGAAGCTTTAGCCCTGATTTGAAAAAGACGATGTGTTCGTCGAAACACGTGTAATCATAAAGGGCAACATAAAGAGTACAATTAAGTTGTTTAAATCAAAGATATCCATCTTTTACAAATTCAAGAGAAGGAAAGTCGGGTGGATTTTTTCTTCTCAAAGCATAAGGGCGCATGAGAGAAATAGTAACCAAAAGTTTGCTTTTGTAGGTTAAAAGAATACTTCCCAAGGTTTGGGATACCAAGAGTCATCCGGTCGGACAATGGTCCACATTTTATCGCTGCTGCAATTCTGCAGATATGCGCAGTATTACAGATCGATGAACTGTTCCATTCGGCCAGACATGCTCAGAGTGCCGGACTAGTGGAAAGGAACAACGGCATCATCAACAACAAGCTTGCTAAGACGTGTGCCGGCACCAAACTAAAATGGCCGGACGCCTTACCGATCGTGTTGTTATCAATGCGTACAACCCCTCAAACTAAGACTGGGCTCTCTCCCTTTGAGGTGGTAATGGGGAACCCTGCTAATATCTGGAACATTTCAAAATGTCGTTCCTTGAGAAATGTTGAAAATGTACTTCTTTCAGATTACTGTAGCCAGTTGACTAACAACTTGTATTTGATTTATCACCAGGTGCAAGAGGCTTTACCTGTACGATAAGAGGGCCCCGGTCACAGTATACGACCTGGCGAGTGGGTCCTCGTCAAATCCTTCGAGCGATCGCCTTGCACCTTGTTGGCGGGGCCCCTTCCAGGTCCTACTGGTCTCACAGACGGCAGTGCGGGTGTCAGGCCAGAAAAATTGTATCCACGCAACGCACACCAAGAAAATTCCACACCCAGTGCCATACGATACAGAAGAAGCAGAACCCCTCATCAGTACTGCAACTAACGATCCTGAAGCAGTAACTGGCATCGAAAGTGTGTCAGGGATTCTCCCTGATCCTGTGAGGTCTTGGAAATCAGCCATTCCACCCCCACACTCTCCGACCAATTTGTTTCCAGAGGCGACCCCCATTTGTGCCTCTAACCTTACTTCCGTTCATTCGCCGCTTCCAGTGGGAAGTGACGACACGTTGTTCACGGATCAATCAGTACCAGGGATCGCAAGGTATGATCTGCGTCCAAGGAAATAAACTTACGGCATGTTCGGCTGTGCGCTCGAAGAAGAAGAAAGTCATCAAGGGCTTGCTTTTGGCCCGATTAATTGTTTGAAAAAAGGGATTCTGTTGGCTAGGGTTTGTGGAAGGACTAAGTAGACGCTCGGCCTGGAGGTCGCCAGCTAAAAACATTGGTGTTTTTCGTTTAAAGACTACAATGCCTGCAACCGCTTCCGCTGGTATGGAAAAGGAAAAAGACTGAGTGACCAGCTACGGGAACGAACATTTAACTATGTGGGCCCCGAAAACATACTGCTGCTTTGTGATAATGTTAATTAGTTTTATAATAGTCATTGTTTTAGGCTTCTGGTACCTAGAAGAAGTACATCCACTTGAGAATTTGTTGCCGACTGAAAATGTACCTACTGTTTCTACTCCTTTCGTGCCTCTGCGCACTCTATCTCCTAGAGACTTTCAGCACAGAGATATCATAACACATTATTACTTATCATGAATGCTACACATGCCATTTTTAATAAGTCCAACTGTTGGGTCTGTTCACATTTACCGCAACACAGGGATAAGGGGCTGGGGTTGGTATATTCATCCTTTACCTTTGACAACTGCATGCTATGCTTCTCCTAGAGCACTATTCTTTGGTCGCTGGAACAATAGCGTCTCAGGGAACTTTGATGGGAATCAGTTTGAAAAACGTGTTCCGACTCCCTTGGGTTGCTCGCTCTTTGCGAATAGCAGTAAGCCTAATGTTGCTTCTATTAGGCCTTCTGATAGACTGTCTCGTCCTTTTCAATCTTTGATTTCTTTTAAAATGGCTCCTATAGGCAATAAGGATGCCACGCCTCCTTCCTACACTGTCAATCATAGCCCCGATTCAGTTTCTTTCTGCATACAGAGGAATGGTACACAGTCAATGGGTGATTTTAAAGGTTGCGCCAACGTTGCGAATTTGACTGGGGAAGACAGACCTTTGTATGTCGGCGAACCGGTCTACTGGTTTGCGGTAATATAGCATTTCCATGGTTACCCAGGAACTGGCAGGGAACTTGTTATTTAGGGATCATGTTACCCGCAGTATTTATATCCAGTACTGTAGAGGTTTCAAAGGCTCGTCCACGGCGGGACGAAGATGGTGACACTTCAGCGCAAATCCTGGCCGATGTAGCTAAATCCTTTGTGCCATTTTGGGGACAAATACTGAACTCAGAAGATATCAGGAGACTAGCAAGAGTACTGGAGAGAACCATCAACCGGACCACTGACATACTCTATAATATGACTCTAGAACAGAAAGCAATAAGGTTAGTAGCACTTCAGAACCGGATGGCATTAGATGTCATCCTGGCTGAACGTGGAGGGGTATGAAAATTAGTGAGGTCCGCTTGCTGTGTTTTCGTGCCAGATTCCTCCCCAACTATCTTCAAGGCAATACAGAATCTGCATGTCCTAAGTTCAGAAGTGCATGTTCCCGAGGGAAACTGGAATCTTAGCGCTTGGTTCTGGGACTTCTTGTAATCTTTCAGTCTTGCTGGTCATTTTGGGAATTCTGTTGTTCCTTTGTTGCTGTATACAATGCCTTCCTGGTATATGTTTGATGTTAGGTGGATGTTGCGCACAGGCAATGGGTACATTAGGATGCAAGGTATACGCCCCAGACAAGAACTCCAATGAATATGTGCTGAAAGAAATTCTGGTGACCGATCTAATGGCAATAGATATCTCCGATGGTGATTCAGGGTGTATGGACGTTGAGACGTGGAGTTATTCGTAAAGTGATTAGAAGTAGTTTAGTGCTTGGCATAGGCCAAAAGGAGGGTTTGTCGAACGGGAAATCATTATACCCTCTAGATCGTATGTATATATATATATATATATATATATTGGCCTAGGCCAAGTCACTCTGCGAGGAAATCCGCGGTGCAAGGTCCTGACCTTAGATCTGTGTTAAGCCGCCATTTTAGGTTCATCCGCCATTTTAGATTCTTGCTCTAAAGTCACCCTGTGTTCTAAGATGGTGGACAGTGTCGTTTTGAATGTAACATGGGCGTCTTGACCTGTGTGTACAAGTTAATGTGTAAACTGCCCACAGGCCAAATGTTAGGGTCATGTACGGAGACCTTGTCCTTCGTTGACCTGTAAAAAGAGGATTACCTGTACCAGCGAAACTAATCCATGAACATATATCATGCACAATACTGTTTGAGCATCTAATGTGAACACTTGTTTAACTTTATTTTATAAATGTGTACGAAGGCTCAATATGAAATCCAAAAACACACTGTTGCTATTGTAACTTGTTGGAGAATGTATTAAGTATTAAGGATAATCCGTAAATGTATAGATACATAAATTAGGAACAAATTCGGCACAAACCCTAGATCCGCGATTCATTAACTTACAAGTGGGTTGGACATCATGATTTGGATTGTATAAAAGGTGCGACTATTCTGATGTACAGTCCCACTCACTGAACACACCGAACAGGGCTGGTATTCGCGGTGTTGTACTGAGGGCCCGATAGCTATCTGTTGCTTTGTCCTTTGAAACTGTTCAGTTGTAGAATAAAGATCTGTGTATCTTTTGAACCCGTGTTTGGTGTATTATCTTTTGGCGTACTCAGCCTCGATATCTTCTTTTTGCTTTCACATCCTCGCTCCACACAATGTCCACATCCATATCCACCAAGACACAGATGACCCACAGTTCTACCCCCAAGATATCCTCCATCAAAAACATCCACAGCTCGAGGCTTGCCTCATTTATCCATTCATGGATGTCCAGTGCTTACCTGAAGACTGACTTCCTACACCCTGACATTCACACCAGGCTCTCTGCTATCCACCTTGAGGGCTTCACACCCCAGCTGCCCACCTGTGCCAAGAAGGCCCCACTCTTCTTCTGCACTTATCAGATACACCAGATTGGACTAACCTTGCCTTCACAGGCTGCACTACCTCTGTTTTTTATTTATCTTGATCTCTCCTATGCTCTGCACTTTCCAATTTCCCCCCCTTCCCATGCACTTTCCCCCTTTTCCCTTCCCCTTCATGCACTTCACGTGATCAATGTCACTGGGCCTAGTAAGATCATTGTTTTAGATTTCTCCCCTTTTCCCCTCCGTTGCCTGGTCGCGCTCTGAAACACTTGTGTACGAGCGCAATATAAATTAAATATCATATCAAGAAGTCCCTTGGGTTCGCCATCGACAGACACCTCTCCTTCAAACAGCATGTTGCATGGAAGACACACAGCTTGGTACCAACTTTCTCTTGTGCAGAAAATCAAGCCCTTCATCCCTGAAAATAACTTCAGATCTGCTGTCCAAGCCTTGGTCCTCTACCCTATTGCAAGGCCCTCTGGCGACTACCCTAGCACCCCTGAGATTTGTCCTGCATGCTGCAACATGACACATCAAAGGACTCAGCAAATTTGACCAGATCCCCTCAACCCTTATCGAACTGCACTGGATCCTGCCGCAAGTCTGTATATGCTTCTCAAATCTTTCTGCATCATCTACAAGACTGTCACGCTGAAGCCCCCAAGCTACCTCACTGAAAAACTTTGCATCTTTGGTGGCCTACGATCCACCACAAGGACATATGCAGATTTGAACTCTACTTTGCAAGAAGGAAATCACCAGAAAATAGGCCTTCTCTGTATATGACCTAAGACTCTGGAACATCTTTCCTGCCAACATCAGACTCACCCTCTCGCTTCTACAGTTCAGGAAGGGCTTCAAGACACTCCTCTTCAAGGAATGGCTCCCCCCTAACATTGATATCAACACACTCTCCACTCCCCACCATACCCAAGACTGGCTGATCTGTTACCCATCACCTCCTCCCCTGGTTCCTTGTAGATCCCTTGCTTACATATTTCTCACCATTGCTCTCCCCATTAGCTCCACACAACCTTATTTCTCTGCTCCCCTCATCACGTTGTTTCCCCTACGATTGTAAAGTGCTCTGTTTACCGTAGCTAGTTTCACACTCCATAAATACACTTATAATAATATTTTCTTGAAGAGATAATATATAAGTATTCAAATTAGAATAGTCACAACATATACAGTTCCAAATAATAGCAATAAAGCTGTGGAGTAGACCTGCAGTAATCTACTCTTCTAAAATGGTAAATCCACCTGCCAATCAAAAATCTTTATGTAGCGATTGTGGCCCAGTAAAACTTAAAATCATACTTCCAAATGGGATTCTGTGAATTGGCAAGCCAGATATAGGTGAGGTTATACAGACAAACCTCTGCATAACCCATTAGGTGGAAAGGGATAAAAACTCTGCCAAATAATCCATGGCTTGTTATGGGTATTTAACCAAGAGCCTAAAAGCGACCTAGAGCTGAGGAGCAAAAAGATTAAAGGGAAAACATGACCAATCCACCTGCAAAGGATTCCTCTCATCCTTCCTCTCTGCTTTGATGGATCCACTTATCTTGGCCAAAGTAGTATGTGGGGGGTTATATATTGACACTGCGTGGAAACTCAGTACTACCCTAAACTCAGTGTCACCAGCATGGCGACGATTGAAAGGTTAACCTAAAATAATACATTATGGTGCCTCTTAATAGTCCTCCCATTGAAAAAAAATGTATGTTGACAAAATGAGTTAAAACATCTTACTTCAGCCCGCAAAACAGTAAAATATCAAAAAATGTGTATTTGGAAACATTGGCAAAGTGCCCGTTTTTAGCCCCATACACAGTTTACCGTGTCTGGATGAAGGCATCTGAATGTGGTTTGCAGCTCGTTTCCAAGGCAGTACAACTTTAAAATTAGTTTTGATGCCAAATTATTGAAGCAAGCATTAAAAAGACCATAATTACAGCCCTGGCCTCCTCATTAAGTCCGTTTGCTTTTCTTACCCAGGCACGTCAAGATATTGGGCCAGCAATCCGCCAGGCTCTTACCCTTCATTGTACACAAGGGTTGTAGCCTTCGGTGAACTCTCAGGTACTCCTGCTGGCCTGCTGAAACAGCTGCTTTATAAAGGCTAGGTCCCATCCCTGTTTCCCTGTTAGCCAATCAAATCGGAACAGATAATGAGGTCATTCACGTAATCAGTAGGAAAAGTCGAACAGAAAATCCTGTTTACATATGAACTGAAGACAATCTTGTAATCATCTGTCACTTACGTCTGAACTGGCATGTTTGAACAAGACGGGCCTTAGCCAAATGATAAAAAAGACGCTGGTGCTTTATCGTGTTTACAAAATATTGCATATGGTTTGAATTCTTCTGCTACTGTTTTAATAATGCTAGCAGGTTGCAACGCGCAATGAAATAACAATACTGATAGTGATCATGTGTTCATTGAAGGAAAGCAAGGAGATCACATCTGATCTGAAAAATAATGTAGCGAAGGGGACAAGGCTAGAAGATGGACGTATTGCTTAGACAATCTCTTATCTTGTGCTTTCCACATAGGAATAAATAAATGCATTTTCTAAATCATATTCGTTTTTGTTGGGTTCCAGTGAACACATTAAGCCCATAATGAATTCTAAAATGTTTCAGTAATGTTCTGTGCATCTCCAATTGCGCTCGAGAATAGAAGGCTGGCAAAGTCAATAGCTAGAATGCACATTTGTTCAATATATGTCTGTCAAAATTGACAGGAATATTTGACATGTAGCTTCTGGCTGATGTGCTGTTCATACTAAAGGAATGTATTGCAATTTATGATATCACCCACATGAACAGAGCTACCGCTGTGAAAATTGAGAGCAGGCAGAAAAATAATAATTGTATGTAGCTAAGTATCACATTTTATCTTAATTTGTATAAATTAGTCAATAAAGACACTTTGTATACAGAAACAATGAGAAGCAAGAGAATACAATATAAAAAGTTACAAATTATAAAACATGGACTAAATCCTGTCTAAATTTCACATATTGCCTCAATAATTAGAAAGTTAATAAAATCTAATAATGCAATTCATCTAAGATCTCTAATACAGTGTCTCCAGGATATGTAAGGTATAAAAAGCAGGTTATGAACTCTAATAATATAATTCATCTATGATCTCCATTACAGAGTCTCCAAACTTTGTGAAGTAGAAAATCGGACTATTGTTGTTTCCACACATAAAACGTTCCCAAGGAGTAGTGGGGGATAGGTCAGCTGTAGCATTACTATAAGCCATGATTAATGAGATCCGTAAGGGTAGTAGACTAGAACATGCAACAAAAATATGCTTTGTAGCTTCAATGACGTCCTCCATGCAAAGTCTTTATATCTAGCTTCTACTACTTCTAGTGAGTCTGCCAAGTTGAATTTTATTTTGAGGTACTTATAAATCATGCGACTTGTGGGAAATGCTTTTTAGTAGGCTGGAATGCCCATTCCATGCTGCATATATTCGATAAAAGAACTGCTATTCATTTTGGAGGCTAGATTAGATTAGATATCCTCTTCCTTACCGAGACCTGGCTACAAGAACCCACCGGTCCAACCATTAGCATAGCTGTCCCCTCTAATTATAGAATTCACTTCGAAAACAGAGCAATAGGAAAGGGAGGCAGAGTCGCCACAATAGTCAGACAAGACATACATCTTTTTTCTTCACCCATTCAATGCTCGGGGTGCGAAGTTCTCCACCTCAAATTCACCCCTTTACAAAACGATTGTAATAACTTCATTGTAATTTACAGACCCCCATCACTCATATCAGACTTTAACGACGACCTCTGCCATATTCTTAACAACCTCAAAGGAAAGAACACAGGTACACTTCTCTTGGGTGACCTCAATAGATGGAGGGGAAACCCCATCGACAAAGAGGCTATCAGCCTAGAAAAGAATCTCTTTAACATTAGCTATTCGATCGCTAATAATGGTCCCACCATCGGTTCCAACAACCAACTTGATTGGATTGTCTCCAATAATGTTGACCTTACTGTAACAAACATACAGCCCTGTATCTGGAGCGATCATTACAAAATCGAAGCCACACTATCCTTGCCTGTCAAAAAAACCTATCCCGACAATTTACCCAAAACTACCCAGAGTAGAAACCTCAAGAAAATCACGCCAGATATGCTCTCGAGGGGGATCTCACACATCATGGATAACACCACAGATGATGACCCCTGTGACACTATTATCACCACTTATAACAACTACTTCCAAGAACTTCTAGATAAGAATGCCCCACTGAAAAACAAACTAGTGCGCCCCAACCTCAACCACCAAAGTTGGTACTCTACGGAATTAGGCACCCTAAAGTCTGCCAAAAGGAAACTTGAAAGACAGTGGCTCAAAAACCCCACAGTACTCAATAAAGACACATGGAAGAAATCGGACATCCTTTACAGAAATAAAGTTATTGAAACAAAAAAAAACTATTATAACGAGCTAATTTCAGGCGCATCCAACTCCACAGGAAAGCTGTTTCAAATCTTAAAAACCTTTGAAAAGCCACCTACTCTCACCCCTCCCTTCCAGCCATCTTTGCTGGACTGCGGAAAAGGTCCAAACTGCTTTTTCTCAAAAGATTCTAAAAGCTAGAGACACCATCTTAAATTGCAAAACTATTGACACCCCAATGACTTACAACAAGGCTAATCCCGAGATTAAAGTACCCAAATTCCAATTCACACCAATAACACCAGAAATCATGGCGGAGACTCTCTCCAACATGAATTGCACTACATGCCCTGAAAACATATTGCACCCCAAATTCATCCTAGATAATGCAGACACTTTTTCACCCTTTCTTTGCCGCATGACAAACTCGTCTTTTAGAGACCAGACTGTTCCCATCAGCCTAAAAACAGTTACAGTTACACCATTGGTTAAAAAACCCGGCCTTGACCAGCAAAATCCAGCCAATCTCCGCCCTATCACGAATTGCAACTTCTTGTTGAAAGTTCTTGATAAGGTGGCCACTCATCAACTTCAAGAGTATGTTGACAAGCACAACCTGCTACATCCACAGCAATCAGGATTCAGAAGTGCACATAGCACGGAATCAGCATTACC
Source organism: Ambystoma mexicanum (assembly GCF_040938575.1). NCBI lineage: Eukaryota > Metazoa > Chordata > Amphibia > Caudata > Ambystomatidae > Ambystoma > Ambystoma mexicanum. The sequence goes on along the minus strand of NC_090935.1, from coordinate 150,407,489 downwards.
CGACCTTCAATCTAAAATGCTAGAAATCCTTGATAAAGGCAAGGCCGGCCTGCTCATTCTATTGGACCTCTCGGCGGCATTCGATTTATTAGACCACGGGAAGCTCCGTGAGGCCCTGGGAAAAGCAGGTAACTGTGCCGTGGAAGCCATCGACTGGATATCCTCTTTTTTGGTTGACAGAAAATCCAAAATCACCTGGGGTGGACATTCCTCTGGCACAAATCCAGCGGATTGTGGCGTCCCTCAAGGTGCTAGCTTCTCCCCTCTCCTATTCAATTTATATATCCGTGGCCTCTGTGCCCTTCTTTCACAGTTGGATATTTACTTTACCAATTTCGCAGATGATACTCAACTGATTATAGAACTCAGTGGAGACCACACCACAGACAACAACAGACTCTCAGCAATCTATAATACTATAGAAAGCTGGATGAAAACCCACTGGATGTGTCTGAATAGTTCAAAAACAGAAATTATGACATTCGGATCTTCAAAAGCCTTATCCAATCTAGGCCCAGCCTACTCATCATTTTTTATCAAGGACTCTAGCATCACGGTCTTAACAAAGGTGAAAACACTTGGCATATACCTGCAATCCTCATTAGGAGCAGACGCTCAAGTCGCTTTTCTTAAAAAGAACTGCCAATACCACCAGAGATTACTACGCCGCATTAGGCCATATCTCAACATTACAAATTGCGCCACCATTGCTAGAGCCACGATTTTGTCCCGACTGGATTATGGGAATGCGCTGATGCTCGGTTCAAGCAAATCTTGCATTAAACAATGCCAGATCATCCAGAATAACACTGTTAGAACTATTACCGGGAAGTCCAAGCGCGAGCACATCACCCATGACCGAATAGGCCTTCACTGGCTCGGCATTGAGGAGCGTATTAAATTCAAATCCCTGACACTTGTCCACCGCTGTCTTTTTGGCACGGCTCCTACATACCTAGAGAAGGAATTTCTTTGGTATGAACCAAGCCGTTGTCTTAGATCAGCAAAAAAAGGGCTACTCAAAGTTAGCCACACTAGAGTCAAAGCTACTGGACTCGGGAGAGCCTTCCCCACCAAAGCTATTGCGCTCTGGAACGAGCTCCCCGAGAAACTCAGATTGGAAAGTAGCTACTCGCTATTTAGGAAGCAGCTGAAAACGCTACTCTTTCGATAACTCGTTACATATTCAGCATGGACTCCCTTGAGTCCCCCGTCCTCCCTTTTCATGTTGTCCTGTGATCTGTCCTCTCGTGTGTTTGTCGCGCCCTGATGCTTGCGAGCTTCGGCGCGTTATAAATATATAAATAAATAAAATAAATAAATAATAATTGCACACTCGCTATAATATGATTTCAATATTGCTTCGACTATGCTTTTATAGCGGCAGTACGGAAGATGTAAGGCCTAAGTAGTTAACTGTGCAGACCATAGCAGTGCTGTAAATATTATTAATGCAGTTGTTGTATAAAAACAGATTTATGTGTTCAAAGGCAAGAGTCAGAAATGACAATAAGGAGCGGGTGGCAACTTCCAATGCATCATACGTCTCTTCATAGTCAATATTGACTTAATATTTTGTAGATCTAGTTCAAGAAGAACAGACATTAGAAGTTGAAATGGGGAGTCGGAGTAATGATTAAGGATTTATTTTCAAATCTGCTTATTTCATGGCTATGTTTGTGTGACCATTTTTCAGCCCCATAGCGATGCATGGAATGATTTTTGCACAGTATATCGTAATGATTGCATGACACGTATGTCTGACATGTTTGTAGGCAAAATTATTGAGTGCCCCAACTGGAGATATTTTAATGCATACCGCATCTATCTGTGCAAACAAATTAAGTTTATCTATGATGATTTCCAGATACTTAAATGTAGTGACCTGTTTCACTTTTGTGTTGTTTAATAGACAGAAGAACAGTTTAGGATTAGTGCAACTAGGTAGGTACAAAAAGCCATAATTATTGTTTTCTCTATGTTGATTTTCAAGCCATTTTGAGCAGCATATATGCTCATGGTGGTTAGTTGGGCTTGAAGTTATTTTGGGTTATAGTCTATGAGGAACCGATCATCTGCATAACCAAATCGGTAGATGGAATTAGAGGCAGGTTTGGGGGGGATGGAAGTTGTTAGAGGTTAGTAATGATTGACGGTCTGCCAAGTACAGGTTAAAAAGCATGGAGGCCAAAGTACAGCCGTGCTTGACTCTTTTATAAGTGGGATTTAATTGAGTGATACTAAACAAACCTTGGCCGGAGTATTAGTGTGCAGATGAATAATCATAGATAGTAGGCCAGTAGGGATGTTCCAAGCTGCAAGCTTTCGCCATAGTAAGAGAACAGTGTCGAAGGTGGCACTAAAATCTATAAAAGCCACATATACTGCTTGTTTGAATATTCCAAGCTGTTTCAACAATGGTGACTAAGGCAGGAATATTGTATAAGGGTCTGGGATTTTTGCAGATGCCGGTTTGATAGTATGGTATTATTTTGATCAGCCAAAGAAGTCAGTTCATATGGGATTGCCAGTATTTTATAATTTCCTGGACGTCTCTGGCTGCCACTTTATGTATTGGGACAATAATGCTATTGGTCCATTTAGACGGGAGCTGGCCAGTAGAGCCAATGGTGGTAAAGAGCAAGTGTAATGCTTCCATCCAAAAGGCAGTGTTTATTATTAATAAAGCATTGCAAGTGTCATCTGGGCCTGGTGCTCTGGAGGAGTTGATGCTCTTAATAGGTCAATCTCCGAAAGAGAATGAAGATAAGACCAAGTTGCTGTAATAGAAGATTGAGGTGGGACCAGAAGTGCTTGCAATGGAGCTAGTCCTATCATCTGAAAGGCACCATGTATTAAAGGTGAACTTTTATTAATGCTATTAAGTACATTTCAAAAGGATCTTTGGTCATTGACTGCAAAATTGGCTAAGGAGAGTCAAAGATCTGTGCTCCTTTTACTAAAATGTGCTCAGTCATTTTTGATACTCCCTTTCCTATACTTTAATAAGGCAGCAATGGTCTCCCTATGATCATTTAGCTGTACTAGAGATTTCAAATGATGCCTTAGTTGTCTCTTTGTATGTTGTAATGCGTTATATCTACATCGCAATGCGCGAGTACTGTGAGTTGATAAATTAACAATCTTCTTCAGTCTGTTTGTGTCGACCTGAGAGATAATATTAGCAATAACTGTCTCATTTAAACAATCTTCTTCCTAGAATGATTCACTTCACGTTCAAGAATAAGAAGTGCTAAATATGTCAGATATCTGAGGAATTCAGTAGCAAGAAGGTAAACTTTAGCAAGATTAGGGGGGTACCAGCTAATTCGATAAAGAGCATGGTCAGTGGTTCCGAGGCCGATAGGGTTATGATTCGGGGGAAAAGAAACCAGTACATAGTGGAAAATGATCACGGTCCTCTCTGGCAATGATGGGTATGTAAAGAAGTAGGGGGGAGTAAAAAGTGGTTGACAAAAATGTAATCAATAACAGATGCACTTTTAACACCGACTCCAGTGAATCCACAAGGAGTATGACCGGGGCAGTAGCCGTTGAGCATCTTGAAATTAAATTGATGATAGGTTGGTCCAGGAGGTTCATTTCCAATCATACAGAAATTCAGAAATTCCATAGAAGGAGAAAATGAAAGATCGGAATGAAAAGATGGAGTGTAGGGGGGAATTTTGGCATTGTAAACACCACAAATTATAATGGGCATAATCACAGAGAATTTTCGCAAGAGTAATTCCACAGTTTTCAAAGTCTTGGTATGTAACTCAAAGGAGTGGGGGTATCACAAACATTAATAAGAAGTATGGAGAGAAAAAGAGCGACAGACTGAAAGTGGTGGCATGACCACGAAAAGCTCCTGGTGGGCCAGTGGTCCCAGAAACAACACCGAAACTACTACGCGACAGAAGACTGGAACCTAACAGTATCTTAAATGCTGCCCAACTCTCCTAGACAACGGCATCAAGGAAGAAGCACTGAAGGAATGGGAAGGGCCAGTTAGGAGAAAAAGATCCTACCCTAAGAGAGTCGAAGCCCTGGAGATGTCATCCCCAAGAGCAACCGGTAACAGGGACAACGGGAGATGGAGAATCGTTATGGGACCACTCATACTCATTCTAGTCAAGATAAAGAGACTGTAGCATTGAAACACAGTGATGAGAGGGTTAGAGAGGTGGATGTCTGAGGAGATGAGAACATCCAAAGTGTGTCCAGCAGAGTGTGTCGGACCAGAGGGTAGAATGGAAAGGGAGAGAGAGTCGCATAGGTTGTGGAAAAGCACAGGGGAGGGATTAGAAACATTCATGGTGGATGATGAAGTCTCAGAGGAGGAGAAATTGAGATGTCCAGGCAAGGCGGGAATACAAGAGGTTGGCCCATTCAGAGAGGAAGAGGGTGACCTGTCCAGGTGGCTTGTAGATGGTGGCCACAGTCAGAGAGAGGCCAGGAGAGATAGAGAGCCTACAAACTAGGCATTCAAAGGAGGAGTAGGCCTGCGTAGGGATGACAAGCAGGGAGGAGAGTCTCAAAATCCATGACAGAGCTGGCCATGAACCATGTCTCTCAGAGAGATGACATCCAGGTAAAGGTCTTCGAGGAGGTGGCAGATGTCAGAGGAATGTTTGACAGCAGAGTGAGAGTTGAGAGTAGCTACGTGGAGCAGGTTGCCACAGTCGAGACTTCCGGGGTGGGGTGCAGGAGTGAGGTACAACCAGTGGAGGCGGTAGAAGGGCCAGAGAGGGGGCCGAGTCAGTAGACAGGAGTGGCAAAGGGGCCAGAGAGGAGGAGGAGGATGTGGGTGGTAGAGGCGCAACAGGGGAGAAAGGAGCTGGCAAAGGGGCCAGAGAGATGTTAGAAGGAGTGGCAGGAGAAGGGAGAAAATTGATGAGATGCAGGAGATGCCCATAAAGGAGGAGATTGGGCTGGGAGCCCTGTACCATGACGGTACCATTTAGATAGACACTGATGATGGTCTTGGAGGACTGGAAGGGGCCGCAAAGACCTCCCACCGGGTGCCACCCTTAATGGGAAAGGAGGAGAACGGAGAGAGAACAGAGACCATATGAGGGGTCCATAGGTCTGGAGATGGAACGACAAAGAGGATATCGGTCAGAGTCTGCCTGGAGGAAGTGCTGGTGTGGGTATCGGCAATAGGGAGGCCTGGGTTGAAGACCAGGATATTCCTCTTGTACTATTTCCTTCCAGACTTAGACTTAGGGATAGAATAGGAGATAAAGTAGCAGTTTGAGAAGATGGGAGAGAGATTCAGAGCACCATAGAGGGTGCGAGGACGCAAGAAGGGAAAGTGAGGGAGGAAGAAATACAGCCTACAGCCAAACACCACAGGAAGCACCAGAGAGGGAGGGTTCACACAGAATGAGGCACACATGAGGCAACCAGCAGGCAACACCACAGGGGAACACAGGAGTAGTATGGCCGGAAAATGGGGTGGGGTGGGACAATGCACTAATACCTAGATGAGACTTTCCTAAAGAGGGGGAAAGACCTAGTTTTAACAACAGCAATGCATAAGGAAAATCGACTTTCCCAGAGAGATGAGAGATGGCCAAGCAATACAGTTCAATGAGATGCTTATGAGTGATGTGATAAGAAAAATAGCGTAATTAGAGGCATGGGCCAGTTTAGTGGGGTGCAGTGATTGCTGCCCCCCCCCCCAACACACAGCACTTACTTTAGCAGTGGAAAGCAGGTGGACGGCTGCAGGCTTCGTGCTTCTCTGAGTGACACCGGCAGACAACATCTGGAGCTGTTTCTGTGGAAGCTGTCCTTGACTCAGGGTCCTTAGCCGCAGGGGGCTGCAACGGGCAGTGGGCTACCCTACTAGGTTCGATAAGCGTGGCAGAGTGCCCAATCAGGTGTCAGGGGGTGTGGTGGGAGACGAGGGGGGAACGACGAAGGAGGAGAAGATGAACTAAGGAGGCGCAAGGCGGCAGTGCCCAACAAAATAGGTATTGTGTCCCAAATGCTGCTGGGAGTGCAGAGATTAAAAACACACTCACCCAGATGGACGAAGCAGGGGAATGTCGGCCGAGCGTCGGCCACTACAGTTGTTGCTGGGAACAGGCAAAACACCCAATCAAGTGTCAGGGGGCAGAGTGGGAGACGGGAGGGAACGACGAAGGAGGGGAAGATGAACTAAGGAGGCGCGAGGCGGCAGAGCCCAACAAAATAAGTATTGTATCCCAAATGCTGCCGAAGGGCAGAGACTAAAAACACACTCACCCAGATGGAGGAAGCAGGGGAATAGATCATGAATATTTGCGGTTCCCCATTTCTCGCATAATTCCGTCAACCAATTTTAAGATTTAACACAGTAGCCCAAGCACTGGATGACATTCAGTGACTATAGAATCCTGAAACTAGTAAAATCTGAAAATGGACCACTCTTCAGTGGACAAGATTTTAAAAGATTAGCCGTTCACCTGGGATTCAGACACTGCATTATGAAACCACTGTGGCTACAAGCAAATGGGATGGCAGAACACTTCATGCCACAGGAAGAAAACATGACATCATGCAGAAATCAAAAACCGATCACTACAGCAAGCCTTATGCAAAGTTATACGCCAATACCGCCCAACCCCTCGAGGATTCAGGCGCTACCCCAGCAGATCTAACGATGACAAGATCAGTCATGACTCATCTTCCTAGAGGACCGGTCACACGAGATGAGCATGATGAAGAAGTGAGAATGAGAGATACCGAAATGAAACAAAAGGACAAAGAGCTTTTTGATATAAAGTGACATGCGCAAGAAATAGAATTTAACGTAGGAGATGAAGTAATTGTCCAGCAACGACAGATATACGCAAAACTGATTCCACATTCATGCTGCATCTGACACGAATAAGAGCTCAAAAGGAATCAATGATAACAGCTGCTTCGGAACATAGACAAATAACAAGGAATGGAACCCAATTTTGGTGGTCTCAAAATACAGAAGAACAAGAAACTGAGGAGAATGACTAGCAATGTCTCACCGAACCAGCTGCAAAGACCCAGATGAGAAAAACGACCCTAAAAGTGGCTGAGAGGACATTTAATAGCCTACATGATCTATACACCAAGAGAATGCACAAGGAGCAGCGCCAAAGAGGACAGTAAGAAAGCTGCAAAGATTGGCAGATGATAGCAGCTAGATAAGTGAGGGGGAGATGTTTTTTCCCCTTCTTGGCCACCATCAGGTGACGAGTGGGATCACGTGGGATTGGAAGGTTGGCGAGGGGAGGAAACCCAAAAGGTAGGGGGCAGACGTGGGTGAGACAGTGCCGGATTAAACCCTGTGGAGTCACCTAGGTAGTCGAAATGTTGGGGCCCCCACCACCTAAATTATCTCCTAATACATTTAAGATGTTCTGCACCGCTTTATTTTGATCCTTTGTCGAGGGTCCCTAAAAGGAGGGGGGCCCGTAGGTCGCTGCCTACTTGGCCTAATGGATAATCCGGCACGGAGGTGAGAAAGAAGATGCTTGCGTTGTTCATGACAGCATAAATATGCATTCTTAGTTAATTATCAGCTTCTGCATAATCTTTGCACTTGACCCTCGCCTTCCGTGAGGGACAGACTTGCAAGCATGCTGGGCGAGCCCGTATTTTATAGGAGTGCCCTGGGGTGAGGCTGTGCTAAAAAAGGCAAAGGAACATTTATGTTAGCTAGACTGTGGGGTGTAATGTCTTGGTGGAATCACTTTGACGAGTTGGAGTACTGGGACGAGGAAGGTGAAATGGAAGTAACGAAAATGGCAGCTAAGTAATCAATTTTGACGTTTTCAGCATATCATTTCGGTAGCAGGTAGAAGTCAAATATTGCACAACAGCATGTTTAATGTAAAAATGTTGGCGTGGCATTGCGGCATCTTGGCTGGCTGAGCAGATTTTCAAATACGTTAATGAAATGTACACATGATGGAATTAATAGGTGTTGCGCTTCCCAACCATTCCTCTTGCACACAACTCCTCAAGACATTAGGCTGTTAGCTAGCCTAAAATCGTTCATTCGCCTAACAGTAGAGCAGATTAGACCTTGTTTTGAATGCATCTTGTTACAAATTAAACCCTCCGTACTGTAATGTTAAAAATAGACGCGACGCCTTGGATTTTGTTACTTGATAGCATCTTCAACGCAACTACGCAAGGCTGTACTCGGAACCAAGTTATTAAATCAATTAACGATACCCAGGAAAGGCCGATCGCTGAAATGTCAGGCATTATTATGAGGGCCATAAGGCGGCACTGCATGATTCGGCAACCTTTAGTTAATCCGTCCTCCTGGGGAGTAAAGCACTCAGCACTGGGCCTATGCCGTATTATGCCTCCCCTTTCTGAGCTGAGCAGTTAGCCATCCTGGTGCGACCGTGCGGTCTCTGCAAGTATTACACTGAAGCCGCAAGCTTCAAGGAAGATATTTTATTACAGAAAGCAAATGAAAATATAAACCTCTTTAACAGCAGGAAAAAATACGTTGCTTTTTGTTTCATTGGTTCGTTCTGTATGCGCGAGCAACAGGCCACACCCGCGTGCATATGACGTGCCCCACGGCGCATGAGCAAGCAAGAAAAGGCTCGAAGGAGCAGCAAGGTGCCAGCAGTAATGATGTAGAGACCTGCACCAGGATAAGGTGCTGCTTTACGTTTGACTTAAATAAAAAACACACAAACCTTAATCGAAAGTCCGAATTTGTATGAAGTCTGGAAGCATATGATATGTTGCTACAGTAGCGACAAGCTGAAGCTGCACACAGCAGGGGAGCCGACTTATGAATTTCCCGGTGGGGTGGGGGGCAAATACAGGAAGTGACATCACTGGCAGTTATATTACCGCAAATTTGCATGTAGTCGGCAACTTGGTGCAACAGTGCGCGGGGGTGGGGGCACGCGCAGCGCAGAACAGTGGAAACATTGGCTAGCATGTACTGCATATACTAAAGTAAAGTAAGAAGGAGATTTAAGCCTTCGAGTTGCATTCCGGTAAGCCATCACTGCCCCTACTCCACCCAGGGCTTGCACCCATGCTATTGCCAAACATTCCTGCCCACCCCCTTACCATGGCCCACCTAACAGGACTGGCATGCACCGCGGGCTTGCACCCATATTATCAGAAAACATTCCCGCTCACCCACTAACCATGGGCCACCTCACAGGACTGACATGCACCACGGGCTTGCACCCATTTGAAAAATAAATTAAAAGAACACATTACATTTAAATACATATCTACAATACATACAAGATAATACAAACACAAATACATTTAATTTCATAGGACTCACTTAATATCTTAAACAGACTCTATGCATAGGTGCCTTAAAGTTTCAAAGGACTTACTTCAAAGACCTGATCTACATATTCTTTTCATCTTAATCATACCCTGCCAGGCCCCCACCACTTCCCGGGTGTGCAAAAGATTGCAATGAACTCGTATGAAGATGCTACATAGAGAGGCAGCTGGCCAGCAGCAGGCAAGACTTTCCAGCACTCCACAAGCGAGGGACATTCTATTAAAGTGATATAACGTTTGATATTATTCATAGATGAGTATTTCACTTATATTTCTCTCATCCACGAGTAATATAAACCACCCTGCTCAGCATGTGCGCTTGAAGGGTGGACGGGGAATGCTCAGCGCAAATGTTAATTCCGTTTCATGCTCTTTCTCGGCCTCCAAATGACTGTAAAATGCCCGGGAGAGTGAAAGAAAACACACCTAGCTTTTACACCTTACTTTTGTACTTGGGGACTTTGGTAAAGGCCCAAATGTTTGCAGAATTAGATTGGCGGTCACCCTGGCCTAGTTCCAAACTGAGCCACGCCCTGGGCCCAACAGGAGATTGGCCAATTCACTGTGCCCAACTCCATGCTGTAAACACCCTGTGCCATTACTTGGTATAACACCTTCTGCCAGCACCAGACTGAGCAACATTTTGCCCAGTAACAGACTGAACAACTCCCTGTCCCAAACAACAGACTGAACAACAGCCTGTGCCCAGCACCACAAAGGGCATGGAGGTATGCCCAGAAGCAGGTCGAGCCGCACCATGCGAGTATCTCTCTCTCTCTCTATCTCCCCTTCCCTCTCTCCCCCCTCTCCCTCTTCATTTCCCTCTCCCTCTCTCTATCTCCCCTTCCCTCTCCCCTCTTTCTCCCACCTTCCTCTCCCTCACCCTCCTGCTCCCTTTCCCCCTCCCTCTCCCCTTTCTCCCCCTCGCTCTCCACTTCCTCCTTCCTCTCCCCCCTCCATATATATATATATATATATATATATATATATATATATATATATATATATATATATATATATATATATATATATATATATATATATATATATATATATATGAGGGATCTTGGGTACAGTGGACGTCACACTAGGGATAGTATTACTGGCACGCCTGTGTCGACGCCCATTTTCGAGTTTCGAAAAACAAACTGTAATACTCCGCAGCTTCCACTAGATGTCGGCCTATGCACAGCATGTGATCTAAGCAGATTCCACAAGCCTCAGAAATATATATATATATATCTCCCTCTCTCCCTCTCTCCCTCTCTCCACTTCCTCCTTCCTCTCCCTCTACAGTCCCTTTTATCATTGGGCAATAATTGTATTTTCGCTGTGTTGCAACGAATCAACGATCCGCAACCTTGCGAAGATAAGCCTGCCATTCAGTCCACGTTACCTAAATTGGACAAGGAGGTGTATAATATACTTGTGTTTTCAATCTGTTTGGATACATTCTGGTTTACTAGAGGTGTGGGGCTGATTGATGATTAGAAACTGATATTCATCCCAGGACCACTGGTGCCCCGGAAGTTGATTTGCCACAAGGGAACTCTGGAGATTTCCCAGTAGGCCTCAGCACTCTGGACCTCTTTTGTTTTGCATTTCCAAATGTTCCCATACGAAAAGGGTGGGGCTTGTTGAAAATGTATGATATGGGGCCACTTTGAATATTATTTCCAGGTTCTCTTTTGTTTCCCAGTCCACCCCTGCTTGGAGGCACAGTTTGCAGATTATTTGTAATAGGAACTTAAAAAAAAAATGTTAACATTTTTCATTATGATCAATATTTTAAACAATAACATTTTTGAGTGAGGGCGCGATGGGAGGTCCGTAAATGAATGAAAGTAATAAATATACATGCATATATAACTCATTTGTCTGGGCTCTGGATAAACACATCTTGGCTGGCTTGGTTTTCAAGATGGCTGACAATTTTAAACGCACAGAGGGGCGATTTTCTTTTCACAGGAAAAGAAAAACATTGCACACATTTTAAAGTTCAAAATGCGGAAAGGAAAGCCTAATTTCAGCGCCAAATTGATTTCTAGCCATTATTAGACCAATATTTGTAATACAAATAAATAAATAAGTGAACAAAAAGGTGCAACACAACTATCAAGACAACAATTGAGTTAAGCACTCAATGCGGGTTTGAATCCCAGGGAGCTAACACAGGTGTGCACCTTTCTGTCAATATATTGGTTTGCAAACTGGTCTAAAAGTCATATGTACAAAATATGCATTGATAAACGCACCCATACTGAACTGCTGCTGTTTGTGACTCGGTCATGTTGTAATCGCGGACTCTCAAAGTCCGGTCCACAGAAGACAGGCATTTTTAAGCAGTTGCCTGAAAAGCTTTGATTTCGGCCGATTTAAAAAAAATCAGAGACATAAGCGAAGCCAGGAGTCCAGAAGACATAACTAAATAAAATATTAGGTAGACCATTCTTTTTGTGGTCATCATAAACTGCTAATCAGAGCATTCGTTTTAAAATCCCTCCCAGAGGGGATAGAAGCTCCCTTGCATGATACTGCTTTGCTGTGCACTGTAGCAGCGAGCACGCCGTTTCCCTTTAAACAAAAGAGGACCTGGCTTAATCCGACATTCTCGCGCTTTTACCCGGTCGGAGAGAAGTGATGCAGTATCGATGGGAAGGGCCATCAATGCTGCATCACTTCTCTCCGGCTGGGGGGGGGGGGCTCAGCCCGACCTGATTTTGCAGGGGCGGGTCGGGCCCTGGAGCCCCCCGTACTCGGCGCCCTTGGCACACAGCCATTGAGCATGCCAGTCAACCTTTCTAGTTACCATGATGGGTGAAAAAGCGTGAGCGCTCCATTGACGCATATGAACCTGTAAGGGGATTGGCGGGTGAGTGAAATGACTATGGTGGGTGTCACCCTCCAAAAGTGGATGAGTTGACTGGCATGCTTAAGCCATGCCCCAGCTCGCCCTACCTGCAATGCCTGTGTCCTATACGTGGTGTGGTGTTGCCCCTTTAAGAATATGTACTACTCCTTTAAAAATATGTGTCATGACATGGTGTTAATAAAAGAAGCCTCTGCGTGCACTTGCCTCAGAACGGCGGCACACTCCATGAATGGCACCGTGCCTCCCTATCTCATTTAGTGGGCCTGCAGCCTGACACCGTGTGACCACGGTCCTGCCACCTTGCTGATCTGGATGGCCCCAGATCAACATGTGTAACCTGGGGGCCCCCAGGCCACTGTCCTGTGTGAACACTGTGGCGGTGCCCCTTTAAGGGTACGCACGCGACGGAGTGACGTCAACTCCGTCGCGTGCATGTTTAAATAAACGGGGCGGCTCCTGGTGACGTCAGTTCACCGGGGAGCCCACACCGACAACATCCACGTCTCCGTGTCTCTGTTCTACAGGGGGTGGGGGGCTCACGGAGGCGGCCTACAAGCGACCGCCAACAGTGGCGACGAGACCGGGATCGCTTCCATGAACTGCGGGGGAGTTCCGACGCGACGCAGATGATCGAGTGTGAGCGCGCGGCGAACTCCGAACACCCGCAGAGAAGGAAGCGACACACGCGGCCGGCGGCCATTTTGATAAATAGATCCTGGAGACTCACGGCTTCGTAACGAAGCGTCGGTGAGCCATCCAGGTCTAATTTTTGGATAATTCAGCGGCGGATGATCGTTGGACACGACATATGTCAATTTCATAGTGAAATTTTGACAATTTATGCACATTTCGTCGAGCAGTGGCTGAGAGACTCCATGGGAGGCCTGCTGGTTAGATAGGGGTCTCCTCCTCTGCTCAATTTTTGGATACACCATTGTCTGCAGACTGGCTGAGGTGATCACTCCGCAAAGGTCAAGGCTGGTGGTGAGTTGCGGCCCCTTGTCTTGTCAATCCGTGGGGTGCCTGTGCGCTCTCCACCATGGATGCTGCTGCTGCTGCTGCTGCTGCTGCTCCTCCTGCTGCTGTCGGTCAGGCACTGCCTGTCCCTCCGCCGAAGCCACCAGGGTCCTTGCAACCAATGCCTGAGTTTGATATCTCAGGTGCTCCAGCTGGCCTTGGACAGAGGTGGAAGATGTGGATGGACAGACTGGAAATGTATTTCAGGGCCACTATGGAAACAACGGATGACGGCAAACTGGCCACCCTACTGTATTCCGCTGGCCCGGCAGTGCATGAGGTATTTATGTCCCTACAGCCGGTGGATGGATCGTTTGCGGCGGCCAAAGAGGCGCTCCATAATCATTTTCTGCCGATGGCCAATGCGGACTATGAACGCTTCCTCATGGGTACAGCCCGCCAGAAAGATGACGAGACTCTGGATGTATTCTTTGGGCGACTACGGCGCATGGCAGCCCCGTGTGCCTGGAATGACCCCGATGTCATGATTAGGAACCAACTAATTCAGGGTTGCAGCTCGGGGAAGCTGAGACGCCAGATCCTGCGCGAACCGGGCATCACCCTCCCTCGCATCCTAGAACTGGGGAGGTGCCACGAGGTCTCTGAACTGCGTGCAACCAGGATGGAGGCGGGGGTCCGCCCAGCCAAGCTGGAGGAGGTCTGCGCGGTCGGAAGAGGCCGCGGGTTAAGGCGCCCTTTGAACAACCAGGGTCAGCGCGCACAAGGATCGAATGTCCCGTGCTCGAAGTGTGGCTATGATCTCCCACATCCCGCAGAGTGTCCTGCCACGGGTGTCAAGTGTGGCCGATGTGCGGGCCCTGACCACTTCGCAAGGATGTGCAAATCGGCCGCACCCAAGGTAGTGCCAAGAGGACCAGTTCGAGCTGGTTTCTTCCGCCCCCAGAGGGCCTCCAACGTTGCCCAGGTCGACCAAGGGGACGAGGGAGCACCCCAGGAGGACGAGGAGGAGGACGAAGATGAAGAGAACGTGTTCTTCGTGTCCAGCGTAAGCATGCTTAAGTCCCGCTCCAAGAGACAACCCAGGTGCAATGTGCTGGTGAATGGAGACTCTGTGCCGATGCTTGTGGACACTGGCGCATCTGTAAATGTAATGGCCCGCCAGCATCACAAGAACATGAGGGCCCCACCTGCGCTGGCGGCGCCAAGGGCACGCATATTCGCCTTCGGCGGGGATCGGCCTCTACCTCTGGACGGTGTTTTCGTGGCCCGTGTGCAGTATGGGGACTCACACATACGGGCTCGGTTCTACGTGACGCCGGTGAGCGATAACACCCTGCTCTGCTGTGCCGCGGCGGAGGCACTGGGTATCGTCACATTCGCTTATGCAGTATACTTGGAGGACATCCAGGTCCTCCTGGCCAAATATGGGTCCCTGTTTGAGGGCATCGGACAGCTGGTGGGCGAGCCTGTCCGGCTCCACATAGACGAATCCATACAACCAGTGGCACTGAAGCACCGACGGGTTCCGTTCCATCTCAGGGACCTGGTGGATCGTGAGCTTGACAATCTCGTGGGGCTGGACATAATTGAAAAGGTTGATGGACCCACCCCCTGGGTGTCCCCCATTGTCATTGCCCGCAAGCCTAAACAACCCGATGCTGTAAGAATATGTGTGGACATGCGACTGCCCAATAAGGCCATAAAGAGGGAGAGACACCTCACCCCCACCATCGATGACATCATCGCGGAGCTGCAGGGGGCAAGATTTTTCTCCAAACTCGACCTAAGATCAGGTTATCATCAGGTGGTTTTGCACCCCGAGTCCAGATATATCACCACCTTCACCACGCATCGGGGGCTATACCGATATAAAAGACTCAGCTTTGGGGTGTCCTCGGCAGCGGAGGTTTTTCAAAATATAATAAGAGGTGCACTGGCGGATCTGGAGGGTGTCATCAATATCAGCGACGACATCCTGGTGTATGCCAAATCCGAAGCAGAGCACCTGGCACGCCTGTCCAGGACTTTTGAACGGCTACGTCTGCTGGGCCTCACGTTGCATAAGGACAAGTGCGAATTTCTGAAGACGGAGATCGAATTCTTTGGGTTCGTGTTCAAGGCTGACGGGGTGTCACCAGACCCCCGCAAAGTGAGAGACATCAAAGAGGCGCGCCCGCCTGAAAATGTCGCGGAGGTGAGGAGTTTTCTGGGGATGGTCACCTACTGTGGCCGATTCATCAGAAATCTCGCGTCCCGCTCTGAGCCCCTGAGGTCGCTCACCAAGAAGGACGCCCCCTGGCAGTGGGGCCCTCTGGAACTGGCGGCGTTTGACGATATTCGGGGGGCACTGACGGCGGATGACACGATGGCTTTCTTTGACCCACGCCTGCAGACGGAGATTGTGGTAGACGCCAGCCCCTATGGGCTAGGGGCGGTGCTCACACAGGTAGGAAAAGACCAGGAGGTCCGGCCGATTGCTTACGCCAGCAAGGCCCTGTCTGACACCGAACAACGATACTCTCAAATCGAGAGGGAGGCCCTGGCGGTGCTGTGGGGCTGTCGGCACTTTCGCCTTTACATTCTGGGGCGTCCCGTGACCGTAGTCACGGACCACAAGCCGCTGTTGCCGATCATGGCGGGCTCGTCATCTCGCCCGCCAGTAAGGATTGAGCGGTGGATGCTCGCCCTGCTGGAATACGGGGTATCATTGACATACCGCCCCGGTGCCAACAATGCGGCGGACTACCTGTCCCGTCACCCCAGGGACGACTCGCAGGAATCGGCGTCAGCGGAGGAAGCTGACGAACATGTCTGCCTCGTGGTGGAGACTGCGACACCCAACTCCATGCAGGTGGAAGATCTGGAAGTGGCATCGAAAAATGACGAGTGTTTCTCCATCTTGAGGGAAGCCATGCAGAAGGGTGCCTGGAAGACAGTGCTGGAGGCGGTGGAGCGAAGAACGTGTGAGGCCCGGGTCACCCTCGAGCAGCTCTGGAAAGTAAGAGAGGAGCTAACATTCTCCGATTCAGGACTGCTACTAAGAGGTGAAAGAATTGTGGTGCCCCAGAGCAAAGTGGCGCAGGTCATCGCGCTAGCACACCAGGGTCATCAAGGGGCTCCCAAGACCAAGGCTCGTCTCCGGCAGAAGGTGTGGTTTCCTGAGCTGGAGCGGAAGGTGGAAGCATTCGTAGCATCTTGTGTGTGGTGTCAGGCGGCGGCCCCGGCACTGAAAGAACCGTCCATAGAGACAATGCCCCGCGGGACTCGGCCGTGGGAGGTGGTGCACGCGGACTCGGGGTCTACCTCCAGAGGTACGCATTTTCTGGTGGTGGTAGACGAGTGGTCGAGATACCCGGAAGTTGAGTTCATAGACTCAGTGGCGTTTGAGAACGTGGTGGTGGCGCTGGAAAAGATCTTTGCCACTCATGGACTCCCCTCTGTGCTGTGCTCGGACAACGGAGCCCCGTTCCAAGGGGAGAGCTTCGCAGAACTCATGAAAGATTATGGCATCCAACACCGACGGGTCACCCCACTGTGGCCCCGTGCCAACGGGGAGGCTGAACGAATGATGCGTACCCTCAACAAGGTTTTCCGCATTGCCCATGGAAAAGGGGAGTGTCTGAAGAGGGCTCTGTACGTGTTTCTGCGAGGCTATCGCACCACCCCTCACTCGTCTACGGGGGTGGCCCCGGCAGAGGCACTATTCCAGCGGTGCCCGAGAGACGTCATACCGGAACTGGGGGACCGAGACCCTGCCGTCATCGACAATGAGCAGGTGGAAGAGGACAGACAGATCAGGACGCGGATGGAGAACATCCGGAGGGGGCTCAAACCCCCACACATTGCCCTTGGGGATGAGGTGCTGGTGAGAAATCGCCATCCACATGGAAAATTGTCGCTCACATATGAGCCCTCGCCCCTGGACGTGGTGGCGGTCAAGGGGTCAATGGTGACTGCATCGGATGGAACGTCATCGGTAACCAGGAATGCATCCTTCTTCAGGAAGTTTGGTGAATCCAGAGCGGCTGACCCGGACAGCAGAGAGAGTGAAGGTGTGTTGGATGAAGGTGGGGGAGAAAGTGCCGCAGTGGAATCGCCGGCTCGAAGCGGACCTACCTCCGGAACACCAGCCCGAGACGATGGCAGGAGGTACCCCCTGAGATCAGGGCGTGGGAAACCTGTCCGTCTCAGTGACTATGTTACAGACTGAAGGGGGAGGCTGACCGGGGACTAATGGTCAGGCCATGACAGGCCCACACGGGGGATCCGGGGTGGCTGTCAATAAATGGGGGTGTGTTTTGTTGAAACGTTTAAAGTGTTCTGTGTTCTAGAAGTGTGGTAATTGTATACTCCTATTTCCAATTTGTTGTTATGGAAAAGGAGGAGTGTGGCGGTGCCCCTTTAAGGGTACGCACGCGACGGAGTGACGTCAACTCCGTCGCGTGCATGTTTAAATAAACGGGGCGGCTCCTGGTGACGTCAGTTCACCGGGGAGCCCACACCGACAACATCCACGTCTCCGTGTCTCTGTTCTACAGGGGGTGGGGGGCTCACGGAGGCGGCCTACAAGCGACCGCCAACAAACACAGAGCAGCAGTGAGCCTGGGAGTCCCCGGCAGCTGTTGTCTCGCTGCGTGATCACGGCCAGCAGGGTGATCCCTGCAGCTGGGTGCCCCCAGAAACCACTCAGGCGGACCCATGTGCCAGTCCGCACTTTCACAACTGGCGAGCGTGCTGGGTGCCCCAAACGCTAGTCCGACTGTCCTATAATGTGTCCACATGTCCAGTCACAACACGTGGGTGGCCCATGGAAAAACGATTTCAACACGTACAACTGAAGCCTGTAAAGGCACAGAGGTGTCATCGGCTCGCCTTGCTATTGAATGCTTTAGAGTTAACACCTCGCCATGGCAACTGAAGTGGCCACACCAGACAGTACCACGTAGAAGGACTTTTACAGGGTGGCTCTTGCTTGCTTGGATACACGTGTTGGCAAGCACGTGCACGTAGGGATGGAGCACAAGGTTTTACAGCAGATTACAAGCCCGTACTGCATTCATCGATGGGTTCACCACAACACTTGAAGCCATTGCGATGGCCAAAATCAGAACATGCGCAATTGTGTATGCACCCTAAAATGCAAAGCGGTGTGTGTGCCGTTTGCCAGGTCAGTGAGTGACGCAGACACAAAAATGAAAGGTGACCATCATCTGTTCCTCGTGGTGGCAGGCATGTAAGTCACATGCTACGTAGACAAGTGTGCAGTGCTTCAGGTGTGGCATCAAAAACCATATGGCTTAGCAATATGTCTTGCCCTGGAGTAGCCTGGCAGTCACAGGAGTGCCTGGCTGACCCCTTACAGGCTGGGCACATCTTGTCAGCAGGCCCGTTGTGCTTATAACAAATGAAGTACTCCATTCGAAAATGGCCGCTGGCGAGGCTATCCTCGATGCACCGACCTGCAGGACGCAGGTATTCCCCTTCCGCTGCCTCCCGATTGGCCAGCAGGCCCAGAAAAACGATTTGCTATGGGAGCCGGCAGGCGACCCTGGCAGGAGCTCTGGTGGTGTTTGGCGAGTCCACACACACAGGCGGAAGTCATCCCGACTGGTGGAGGCATTGGGCAAGGGAGAACTATCCTGCGAGTTGAATTCGCATGCGCTTACAGACACGCAGAGGAGGCGGACCCAGGCAGGGCAGAGCGGTGACTGGGTGGAGGGTGCTGGGCTCGAGGAGGTGGAGCGGACTCTCGAGGCCGATGCAAAGAGTGAGTGTGCTTGGAGGCGGTGGTAAGAATGGGTAAGGGGAAAGGGAAGGTTGGAAAGAAGGGAGGGGTGGAGGAGGAGGCGAAGAGGGGGAGAACGCTGACTGTGAAGACTACACCTGTGGAGGGGGGGAAAGAGGAAAGTGAAAAGCGACATCGTAGTAGGTCTCCACGGAGAGATGATGGAGGGGGGCTGGACGGGGGCTACTCTGGAACGGTGACTCAGGAAAAGCGTGTTTTGAAAGGGCTGGAAGCCTCAGAGAGTGGTGTGTCTGGGGTGGAGAAGATGCAGGGTGGTGTTGAAGCCTGATAATCGCGAGAAGACGTTTCTGGGGGTGAATCCATTGGAAATTGCTAGATGGGTGAAGGCGGCTGTGGGGGATGTTACTCGGCTGCTAGTGGTGGCTGGGGGCCGGTTGTTGGTGGAGGGGACGGATGCTGTTAGCAAGGCTAAGATTCTGGAGGTGCGTTGTCTGGGTAGACATGTGGTGCAAGTGTTTGATCAAAGTGGTGTGTCGTGTAAGGGGGTGCTGTATGGAGTGCCAGTGTCTGTGAATATGTCTGAGGTGGAAGAGAAATTGGCGGATGTGGGGGTGGTGGAAGCGTGGAGGTTGGGGAGGAGAGATGCACATGGGGATGTGGTGTCTACGACTGTGGCAGTGAGGTTTGCGAGGACAGAGTGTCCGGAAGTGGTGGAGTTGGGATACTAGAGGTTCTGTGTGAAAGTTTATGTAGCGTTGCCTTTGAGGTGTTAGAAGTGTCAGCAGTTTGGACATGTGGCAAGTGTATGCAGGAATGAGAGACACTGTGGGAGGTGTGGTGGAGATCACGATATTAAAGAATGCAAGGTGGAGACCCAGGAGAAGTGTGTGAATTGTGGGGGGGGGACATTCTACCGCGTTTAGGGGGTGTGAGAGTCACAGAGTGGTGAGAGAGGTGGTGCAGGTAAGGGCAGAGGAAGGCTTGTTTTATGAGGAGGCTGTAGCAAAGGTGAAACCGGTACGGGTAGTGAGTGAGGTGAGTGGGAAAGAGCCGGTGGTGGATGAGGCTGTAGGAAGGAAGAAAGTGGTGTGTGAGGTGAAAGGCGTAGAAATGGTGGTTGTCCCGAAAACTGAGTTTATGTGCTTTATAGTGAGTGTGCTGGAGCTGGTTCAGGGGAATTTGTCAGTGTGTCACATCTTACGAAAGGAGTGGTGGAAGCGGGGAGGAGGTTTTTGAGTGTTGTGGATGTGGTGGAACAGGATGTGTTTAGGATGGTTTCTAAAGTGCAGAAGCAGAGTGGGGTGTCGGCATGAGGATTTTGCAGTGGAACGCGAGGAGTATGTTGAGGAATGGGCAGGAGTTGAAAGCGGTGTTGTGTGGGGAATTGAATGTTGATGTGGTTTGTATTCAGGAGACGTGGTTAAGGGGTGATCTGAGGTTTGTGATTCTGGGTTTTGAGTTGTTTCGTAAGGATAGGTTGGAGGGGTGAGGGGGGTGTGGCGCTAGCAGTTCGGAAGGGGTTGGTTGCAAGGGAGATTGTGGTGGATGGAGCAGTGGAGGCGAGTGGGGCAGGGATTCGCGTAGGGGGTTCGGAAGTATTGGTGTTGAATTATTATAATCCGTGTGAGGTGGTGGAGGTGGGTGTGCTGTCTGGAGTGTTAAGGGGACATGTGGGACCTTGTGTTTTGTGTGGCGATTTTAACAGTGCCAACACGTTGTGGGGTAGTGATCGGACAGATGCAAATGGGGAACTGTTGGAGGACATGGCTGATGAATTGTGTCTGGTATTGCTGAACGATGGTTCGGGAACGCGGTTGGATGTGAGGACTGGGAAGTTGTCGTGTTTTGATTTGACCTGGGTGTCTGCTGCGATTGCAGGTGAATGTGTTTGGGAGGTGCGTGAGGATGGGGATATGGGGAGCGATCATTCTGGTATTTTGGTGACTGAGGGGTGAGGTAGGGATCAGGTCACGGATGTCTGGGAGTCGGTTGAATTTTAGGAAGGCTGATTGGGAGGTGTATAAGTGAGTGTGTCGGGAATTGATTGTTCCTCAGGGAAGGGATGGAGGGGTGGATGAATGGAATGAGCATCTGGTGCAGGGAATGAGAGCAGCGTCTGTGGCAGCAATTCCGGAGATTGAGAAGGGGAAGGGAGGGAAGGTCGAGGTTCCTTGGTGGTCGGTGGAATGTTCAAGAGCTGTGGCAGAGCGTAAGAAGGCTAGGGCCAGGGCGGGGAGATCAGGAATGTTGGTGGATCTGGTGGCATATAAGAAGGCTAAGGCGGTGGTGCAGAGGGTGATTAGGGAAAGAAAGCGTGGATATTGGAGGGGCTATTGTGGGACCCTGGGGAATGATTCTGGTGTGGGTGAGGTTTGGAAACAGTTCAAGCGGGTGTCCGGATTGATGAGGCCGCAGGGTGGTGTGTCTGTGTTGTTGAAAGGGGAAGAGGTGGTCAGTGAGGAAGGGGAGAAGGCGAATTTGTTGGGGGAGTATTTTGCAGAGGTGCACAGTTCAGGGAATTTTTCCCAGAAGCGGTGAGGCTAGGTATGGGTGTGGTTGAGGAGGAGATGCAGGATTTGTTGGCGGATGTTGGGCCTTGGGAGGAGCAGTACGAGGTTCCGTTTTCTATGGTGGAGTTGGATGGGGCCATTCGGAAGGGGAAGTGGTCTAGCCCAGGGGTGGATTGGGTCATGTATGTATTTTTGGAGAAGTTGCCAGTGGAATGTAAGTTGGAGGTATTGGCTTTGTTCAATGAGATCTGGAAGAGTGGAGTTTTGCCGAAGTTGTGGAAGAGAGCAATTGTGGTGGCGATTGTGAAGGGTGGCAAGGTTCCTACGGAGTGTAAGTCATATAGGCCAATTGCGCTGACTGTTGTGATGTGTAAGGTAATGGAACGGATGGTGGTTGAGCGATTGGGGTTTTATTTGGAGTCGAATGGGCGTTTGAGTGATTTTCAGAGAGGGGTTTAGGAGGAATCGGTCGGAGGCTGATCCGTCAGTAAGGTTGGTGACTGGGGTGGAGGAGGCGTTGTGTGATGGGGAGTTGGTGGGGGCGTTCTTTTTTGATTTGGAGAAAGCGTATGATATGGTATGGAAGAGCGGGTTGTTAAGATTGTTGGAGATGGTGTGAAGGGGAGGATGTTTCGGTGGATTAGGGCGTTTTTGGCTGATAGGACCTTTCAGGTGAGAGTGAGGGGGGTGCTGTCTGAGGTTTGGAAGATGGAGAATGGGACGCCGCAGGGGAGTGTGATTAGTGCGATGCTGTTTAATGTAATGGTGCATGGGTTGATTCGGGCTTTAGCGGGAATCGGGTGTCAGGTGGATTTCTTTGCAGATGATGGTCTGGTATGGGTAAGAGGGCGGAGTTTGTTGTTGGTGCAGAGTCGGCTGCAAGCTGCGATAGTGCGTATGGAGGAGTGGTGTGGGAAATGGGGCTTTTCGGTGTCTGTGGATAAAAATGTGAGTATGGTTTTCTCGAGGAGAAGGGTGCAGCAGGAGTTGGACTTGGTTTTGAAAGGTGTGAGGGTAAAGAGTAGAAGAGTTTCGGTAATTGGGGGTGATTTTGGATAGGAAGTTGAACTGGAATGTGCAGGTGGATGGTGTGGTGGATAAGTGTAAACTTAGGTTGAATTTGTTGCGGGCGGTGTCTGGGAAAAAGTGGGGTGCGCAGCAGAAGTGTTTACGAATGTTGTATAAGGGGCTCATTTTGAGTGTGATGGATTTTGGATGTCAGGTGGCAGTGGGTTTCACAGCGAGTCAGAAGTTGCGGTTGGATAGGGTGCAGACGAGGGCATTGAGGGTGTGTTCGGGTGTGATGAGGTCCTCTCTAGTGAATGCGGTGGAGGTGCTTGTGGGGGAGATGCCGTTGGGGTTGAGGAGGGATGCGTTGAATATGAGGTGGTGGGTGAAGTGCAGTGCGAAGAGTGTGGCTCATCCGGTGCGTGAATGTTTGAAGTATAATCGTAGGTTTGACTATTATAGGGACCGGTGGAGGAGGAAGGGGGGCACATTGGGGTTTCATATGTGGGAAAAGGGGGTGAAGTGGGGTGTAGGCGAGTTGTTGGCTGTGACGGGTACGGATTTGGTGAGATGGCCGATGTGGATGATGGGGTCTCCAAAGGTGTGTTTAGAGTTGGCGAGTGTGGTGTCGAAGAAGCGGGGTTTGCGGGGCGAGATCAAGGCTTTGGGTCAGGCGTATGTGGCAGGGAAGGAAGGATGGAAGGTGTTCACGGATGGTTCGAAAGATCCTGTGTCTGGGAGAGTGGGTATGGCGTATTATTTGGAAAGCACTGGGGAGTATGAAGTGGGGTGTCTGACGAATGATGTGTCTATTTGTACGGCTGAGTTGGTGGCGATTGCATTGGCGATTGATAGGGTGTGCGAGTTGGGGTATGAGAAGGTGGTGGTGTTCTCGGATTCATTAAGTGGGTTGCAGGCGATTGTGGCAGGGGATGGTGATAGAGAAGGATGTGATTTTGGACATCAGGAGGAAGATTGATCGGTGTGTGCGTGGGGGAATGGATTTGGAGTTGGCGAGGGTCCCCAGTCACAGTGGCATTTTGGGTAATGAGTTGGTGGATCTGGCGGCGGGTGAAGGTATGAGGAGGGGAACGGTTGATGTGAGGTTGCCTTTGAGTGTGGATGAGGTGAAGGCTGTGGTGGTGAGACGGGTCATGGATGAGTGGCAGGAGAGGTGGGTGAGTGGGGTGAAGGGCAGGTGGATGTTTGGTGTCCGTGGGAAAGTGTCGGTGAAGGTGGACGCGGGAAGTCTGGAATGGAGGAGGGGGGAGGAGGTGATGCTGAATCGGTTGAGGATAGGGCATGTGGGGCTGAATGACTGTCTGCATCAAGTGGGAATGCGCGAGTCGAGGGACTGTGCAGTGTGTGGGGTGCCTGAGACTTTGGGACATTTTTTGCTTAGGTGTGAGAGACATGTTGTGGAGAGAGAATTGATATGGGTTCGGTTGTCTGCGCTGGGTGTGGCTGAGCTGAGTGGGAAGGCTTTGCTGGGAGGTGACAGGGTGAGAGGCAGGAGGAGGAACAGTGTGTTGTTGGATTTTGAGAGACAGACGGGGCGGTGGGAGGAGTTGTGAGTTTATGTGGGCTATGTGTTGATTGGTGGGTTGGTGCATAACATCCTATTGAATGGGGAAGCGCCTGCGTGGGTCCTTCAGGCGAGCAGGCGTGTTACTAAAAGTTAAAATAAATAAGGCCTCTTTTAAAAATCCCCATCTTGCCCTGTCATGCACTGGATGCCGCTTCAGCTTCCCCAACCTACCTGTAAAGTGTCCTGAGTAACACTGTCACTTCTGGCCTGAGCCAGCCTATTCTGATGGCTACCAGCACGCAATCCCGGCCCAGACAGCCTTCCAAGCAACACCCTGCATTGTAAAGGTAAGCTGCCAGCGGCAGCTGAGGTACTTAGTGTGCTACCTACTTGCTTGCCCCCATGTGCACCTGTACTTCACCTCACATGCTCCTGTTTCATACCTCCACCCAGACCCAGATCCTTCCTTCATCCCGCTGGCTTGCCCATTGCATCTCTCCCTGCATTGGCCAAAACTTGCGCTCAATAACTGCATTCTGCAGCTCCCATTGCTTGTAGCCCAGCTCCACCGAGCAAGGCCCCAGAAGCCAAGACACCAGGAGCCAAGACACCAGGAGGGAGTCACACTGATCACCCCTCCCATGCCTGACCCCCTTATGCCAGGCATTGCCCCTCCAAACCTGGGCTAACCTAGACCATATCCCCATCCCCCACCATGCAACTGCCTATCCCACTTAAGCACCCTACCCAACAATCGTTCATAGCCTTCCCTTCAGGCATCTCTTGCGCAGGCTTAACAGAATGCAGAGGATCTTACTCTCACGCACATGCCCGCTACACCTACCATACTGGTTACAGCCCGGAGCTGTGCAGGTCAGGGACCAACGCCTTAGGCAACAACTCTGCCTCAATCCTGGCCCTGAGGCCAGAGATCTGGATCCTGCACAGTGCTACCCTCCCCAGACAACCCTCCCCACCAGAGCAGCCCCATCAGCTTGCAGGACCTCTCTTGCCCACAGTACACAGCCACTAGAAACAAACACTTGTATGGGCGCACTGCCCCCCCCCCCACCCTCTAGGCCTAGAACAAAAGTGACTACCAACCACAAGGGGAATGCTACAACCAAACACACCTCCAATTGTAACAACAACTTACATAAGACTTCTTGCGACACCCCCTCCACTCAGCACTCTACACAAGCACTGAGCTGTAGGCCTTCAGCATCAATTAGACTTAAGAACCACACCTCATACGCTGTACCATTCCAATGTGCCTTCATCAATGCTAGGTCCATCCCAGATCATGACTTGGACATCAATGACCTGATCACTGTAAGCCTGGACATCTTTGCCGTCACAGAAACTTGGCTGCACCCTGCCTTAGTCCCAGCCCTCTCAATAGGAGAACCCCACCAGAATGTACTATCCACCGCTGCGACTGATCCATCACCAGAGGCGGAGGAGTTGCACTAATGGCAAGTACATCCCTTAACTGTGAGATCCTCTTGGTCCAATTGCACATTTCAGACTCTGACACTGTGACTATCACACTGTCTATCGCCCCCCAGGGCAGGCACCTTCCTTTGAAGATCTACTTCACACCCTATTTGCCCAAATTAAACCCACATCCAAAACCATACTCCTAGGAGACTAGAACTTAGGATACAATGACCCCACTGACAGCACTGCCACGTCAGTAGCCAATGCTCTCAGTGCTCTAGGCCTTCTACATCACGCCTGTACCCCGCACACTCCAAAGGTTGCACATTCCACTGGATTGTGGACCTCAACTGCCAGGTTGCAATCTCCAGCAACGACCCATGCCCATGGTCTGATCACCATGTGATCTACTTCTTTATGTCCATCAGACCCTCCACCCCTCCATCCCCCTTGCCCCGTCACTAGCCCGCCGCTCTCGAAATCTCACCAAGGAGCGTATTGCCCAGGCACTTAGCTCACGCCTACCTGAATCTCCTCTTCCCATTGACCCCAGTACCCTTGCTGATTTGTACTCTCATTTCCTGACTTCAGCTATTAACACCCCATTATTACCACGAAAAACTAAACCATCTGGCCACAGGAACTCCTGGTTCACTCAGGACCTTCTTGAACTCCGATCCAATGAACGGCTAGCTGAAGCTAATTGGAGAAAGTCACTGACCAAGGCTAGGAGCTAGTGTTTACCTACACTGCTAAATACTAGAAACACGCTATCGTTCTAGCCAAGTACACACTTGTATTGGCAATGCCAAATCTGACACCAGGGATATTCTACCATCCTTAGTGAACTTGAAACCCCCACCAATCCCCCCAGCCACCATCACCCAAGATGATCTATGGTGCACCAACGCTCAGAACGCCATGCTGGCAAAAATCATCATTTTGCAAAATAAAATCGACTTAAAGCAATCCCTGCTCAAACCCGCTAGCCAACCACTCTCCCCCATCTCCCCTGCTCACCCTACTCCTCCAAAATAGAGGACCTCCCCGGACGCTAATCACATCCCAGGGATCCGCCAGTCTGGGTTCCGCCCTGGCCATAGTACAGAAAAGCACTGCTGGACCTTACGAATCAGCTGGATGACTTCAGAGACATGTGCAAACCTGCCCTACTCCTACTACTCGACCCATCAGCTGCCTTTGACTTGGTGGATCACAAGACCCTCTGCCATCACCTTACCACAGCAGAAAACTTCTCGTTTGAAGCCACAAGCTGGATCCCCTCCTTCCTAGGGAGAGATCTATTAACAGTATTTACGGAGACACCAGCAACCCTCCTGCCCCGATTTCCTGCAGTGTTCCGCAAGGGTCTTTTGTTTCTCCAACCTTGTACAATATCTTCACAAAACCTCTATTCGTCGTCCTTGACTCCATCGGCATATCATATACAAACTATGCCGATGACATGCAAATTGTACTCCCCCCTCGCTGGCAACCACATGAAGACTCCATCTCACTGAATTCCATCTACTCGACCATTCAAACCTAGATGGCCACACACAGACTTAGCCTAAACAATGAAAAGACCGAGATCCTCCTGGTGGCCCCCTCAGCAATGCTCAAGAAGCTTGACCCCCAATGCATTGCTTTTGCCGTTCAGCGCATCCCGTTCACAGTCTCAGTCTGAAGATACTTTGAGTCTACCTGTATGCCACACTCACTCATGTATCATGTGAATTCCATCACCTCATCTGCAGCCTAGATAACTACACTCATTAATGCAGCTAGACCCTTCCCGTCCACTGAAAAGTGCCTCACAATCGCACGAGCCACTATAGGCTTAAGAATTGATTATTACAATGCGCTCCGTGCAGGTACCGGAGAACATAAGATTAGGAAGATGCATGTCATTCAGAACAATACCCTCGGAGTAGCACTGAACATACCTAAACTCGATGACATCACAGCAGCAAGAAGAAAGGCCGATTGGCCCCACGTCTGCAAAAGGATTTGTCGATCACTCGGATGTCTGTCCCAGGAGGCCCCCCCTTATCTCTCAGAAAATCTGTAAAGCTACTCATCTTGACCCACTAGATCGGCCTACGCTCACCACTTCACTCAGCCCAAATTTAAATGGGCGAAAGCTGGAGGGTCTAGTTTCCCAACCATCGCAGACACACAGTGGGACTTACTCCCGCCATCCTCGCAATCTGAACGATCTTACTGGGCATTATGGTAATCTTTAAAAACTCTATTTACATAACCTTTGCACTATGGACTTCCTGATCTTCTCCTACTGCTATTTCTGTACTATGTGTTACACCACTTGCATTCTGTTCCTTTGCAAGTAACTGGTCACGTAAACGCCTTGATGCCCAAGGGTGTAGTGTGCTATACAAATGGAAAAATAAATATAGTGTCTGACAAGACACCTACAATGTTCAAAATTATCAAAGTTTGACACAATTAGTCAGAGTGTGCAAATCTTCGTCATATAGGACTGTGGCCATGGTAGATGCAGATGAGCACGGTAACACCAATGACATCCATGCATGTACTAACCACATGAAGCGGGCGGTGCTCAGCGCGGAATCTCATAGTGCCACCAATTGTAAGAAAAAGTCATTTTGCACATTACTACTAGATCAGGGTGCAACATTTCAAGTTGAAAGCTATTAGCCACCCACAAAAGTCAGACCATTTCCAACTCGCCAAGAGTTAATCATCACTAGCTAGTGGCAAGTGCATAATTTACGCCATGTACTAGATGACATTTCTGCCAAACTGCTAGCCAAGTCAGGATCTGACTGCACAATCATCGCAGCGGAACTCCATGACTTGTTTCGAAAGGAAAATGACCCAAACTCCCCATTCCCTCAGACACGCCACTATTGGCGTATTGGGGGGGGGGGCTGAATTCAAGAAACCCATAATGGGCTTTCAATACAGACATCAGATTCAAGGAATGCAAAACTGGTGGAAAAGCGCATGTGATCTCGAATGGCCCACCAGTGCTGGGTTGGGATTAGCAATTGCTGCTGCAGGTACATCAGTACCCATGCCCCCCCGAAGATGTCCTGCAAGTGGCACTGACTTGATTTGCATTAGTGAGCGTCTTGGTACCGTGCAAAAAGACATGCATGGGGTAGTCCTAGGTCCAGGTGCTCTATCTGTAAAGCACAAATTACGACCATTTCAACTTACATCATCAGAGTTTTCAGTCACTAATCAGACAACATTTGAACTTGTTGAAGCAACGGAATGGCTAAGCCCCATAGCTGTGATCCGTCACCCAGACAACAAAGCTGATATTTGCCATCACGACTTCGTCGTCATCTAGGACCGTTTTGCACTTCCCAACATTACCAAACTGGCTCTTCTACTACATAATACAAAGGCATGTACTCAATTCGATCTCCAAAGTACCTACTACTAGATACCCCGCCATCCCTATTTCAAAGCTCCCACAGCGTCTCTCACTACCATGGAATTTATCAATACACACGCTTTCATGCCTTTCGGCCTTTCCTCGGCAGCATTTCAGAGGCTGGCCGCCCATCTGCTGAAAGGAACAGAACATGTGGTTTTTCTATCAGGTTGGCATAATGATCTAGGGCTGTACAACGCTAACTGGAGCACAAGAACAGGGCTGCACGTTAGGAAGGAACAAGTTACTTACCTGTAACTGTTGTTCTCCAGCATGGGTCTGGCATGGATTCACATGCTCATGAATATTCCCCGTCGTCAGGCTGGGAATCCTCGGTAAAGAAAAAACCAGTATCAGTTTCGTTTCTGATCTGTCTTTCGTAGTAGTAACCAATCACTGATCTCTGCGTCATACTGACCACAGCCAATGACTGCCCTCTACCTAAGCCCCGCCTCTGGCAGCCATCTTCAGATTTGGTAGCACGTGAAGTGGCAGTATGACCAAGTGAAGAGCCGCAGAGGGGTAGGCGGGAGGGTTTGCATGTGAATCCATGCCAGACCCATGCTGGAGAACAACAGTTACAGGTAAGTAACTTGTTCCTTCTCCAGCATGGGGTCTGGCATGGATTCACATGCTCATGAATAAAGAATACATAGCAGTACACACATGCACAACCACGGGAGGGTGCAAAGGCTCAACATTAAGCATTACATCAAACTCAACATTAAGCAAATCTTACCTCCTCACCAGGCTCACCTTAGGCGAACAGGTTGCGCAGCACTGCTTGGCCGACCCTGGACTCCTCCCTGGAATCCCGATCGACGCAGTAGAATTTCGTAAAGGTGTGCGTCGACCTCCACGTAGCAGCCCTGCAGATGTCCAGCAAGGGCACACCAGATAGGAACGCCGTTTTAGCTGCGATCGCTCTGGTAGAATGGGCTCTCGGACGGCCAGGCAGCGGTCGGTTTGCCAACCGATGACAGTACATGATACAGCCGGAGAGCCATCTGGAAATGGAAGCCTTCGAGAGAGCCTTCCCCTGATTGACAGGTCCAAAGTTCACAAAGAGTTGTGACGTCTTCCGAAAACACTTCGTGCGGTCCACGTCGAACTTCAGCGCTCTAGCCACATCCAGCGAGTGCAAAGTCCTTTCAGCCGGCGACGAAGGCGACGGGAAGAAAACAGGCAACACCAAGGGTTCGTTGAGGTGGAAGTCCGATGGCACCTTGGGCATGAAGGAGGGGTGCGTCCTGAGCACTACCTTCGTGTTGTGAAAAGTCAAGTACGGGGCCTTGCAGGAAAGGGCCTGGATCTCTCCCACCCGTCGTGCGGAGGTGATGGCCACAAGAAACGCTGTTTTCCACAAGAACTTCAACGGAGCCGAGTGCAGAGGCTCGAACGGAGGTCCCATAAGCTTGGTCAGCACCACGTTGAGCTCCCACGCCGGGGCCGGAGCCTTCACCGGCGGGAACGATCTGAACAGTCCCTTCATGAACTCTTTCACCAGACGATGAGACCACAAAGACGTCCGCCCCGTGGTTCTGGTGTATCGGGAGATCGCAGCAAGATGAATCTTGATGGACGCGTGCGCCAGTCCAGCTTTGGCCAGCATCAGTAGGTACGGCAGTACTTGGGGAGCCGTAATCCGCAGAGGGTTAATCTTCTGTGCGTGGCACCAGACAGAGAACCTCTTCCATTTGTGTCCGTAGCATTTAAGAGTTGAGGACGCCCTGGCCTTTGCAAGAACCTCTCTGCAGTCGGCCGGTATGTCGTATCCTCCAAACTCTAACGCTGCAGGAGCTAGGCCTGCAAGTTCAGCGACTTCGGGTCGTGATGGAGGATGGCACCTCCTTCCCTGGAGAGCCGATCCGCGTCCACTGGCAGCTTGATTGACGGAGACGCTGACAAGTCCAGAAGGTCCGGGAACCATATCTGCCTCGGCCACGCAGGTGCGACGAGGATCATCCTGCACCGTGACCTCTTGAGCTGGTTGATGAGCCGGATCAGCAATGGCAATGGAGGGAACGCGTATAGAAACAGGCCCTCCCAGGGGAACGAGAAAGCATCGCCCATGCTCCTCGGCTGGGGAAACCTGCTGGCGACCCTCCGGCACTTGGAGTTCGTCGCCGTCACGAACAGATCTATCTGGGGTGTGCCCCACCGTCGGAAGAGGCGGTCTACTAGATCCTGTCGTAGTTCCCACTCGTGGCACGAGCGCAGCTCCCTGCTGAGTGAGTCGGCGATGGTGTTTTTTATCCCTGCCAGATGAAACGGCACCAGAAACATCCTTTGGGCGACGGTCCAATGCCACAGATCCTGCGCCTCCCTGGACAGGGCTGGGGACCTGGTTCCGCCCTGTTTCCTGATGTAGAACATGGTGGTGGTGTTGTCGGTGAAGATCCTCACCACCTTGCCCTTGAGGGACGGAAGGAAGGACCCGAGGGCCCAAAACACTGCACAGAGCTCCAGGACGTTGATATAGAGGGACTTCTCCGTCGGGAGCCAAAAGCCTCTCGCGTGCAGATTTTCGGTGTGCGCTCCCCACCCTTCCAGGGAGGCATCCGTGGTCACTGTCTCCTGGTGGCGGGAGATATGGAAGTGCATGCCCGCCGTCAGATGTGCGCGGGTGCCCCACCACCGGATCGCTCGTCAGAAACTCTCGTCGAGTGTGATCCTCTCCTCGAAGCTGCCCGTCATCTGGATCCAGTGCGCGTCCAGGAACTCCTGCAATGGGCGCATCCGGAGCCTGCACAGGGGGATGAGATAAATGCAAGAAGACATCATTCCGAGGAGGGACTTGATGGACCTCACTCTGGCCGCGTCCGCAACCAGCATCCGCTGCACCTTGCCCAGAATGGCCCTCGTCCTTTCCTCCGATGGAGAGGCCAGAAGCGACACTGTGTCGAGCTTCGCTCCCAGAAACAGTGCTTCTTCCGCGGGCACCAGGTGGGACTTGGCGTAGTTTATGGAGAATCCCAGGTCCGTGAGAAGTTGGACGGTCCTTGCCGTGTGCTCCACGGCGAGCTCCCTCGTCTTGGCTCAGATGAGCCAGTCGTCCAGGTAGGGGTAGACGTGGATCCCCTCTCGGCGCAGCTGCGCCGCCACCGGTGCGAGGCACTTGGTGAACACCCTGGGTGCCGACCTTAGTCCGAAGGGAAGGGCTCTGAACTGATAGTGGCGCCCTTGGACCACGAACCTGAGAAACTTTCGGTGTCCCTTTAGGATGGGAATATGGAAGTAGGCATCCTCCAAATCCAACGACGACAGGATCGCCCTCCTCCAGCTGACCCAGGACGTGTTGGAGGGTGACCATCTGGAACTTCTGTGCCTTGATGAATTTGTTCAGTCGTCGTAGGTCCAGGATGCGAAGCCATCCTCCCGTCTTCTTCTTCACGAGGAAGTATCTTGAGTAACTCCTGAGCCCCGAAGCCTCTTTGGGATGAGCTCGATGGCGCCCTTCCTGAGCATCGCCTTTACCTCCAAGAGAAGTTGAGGGACGTGATGTTCTTTCCTGGCCACAGGGGGGACGCGCGGGCACCTTTTTTGAAACTCGAGCGCGTGACCCTGGGCTAGGGCGTCCAGCACCCAAAGGTCAGTGGAGATGGACTCCCACACGCTGACGAAGCTCGCCAGCCGGCCTCCCACCGGGGTGCTTCGGTGGGGGCCTGACCCCACGGCCGGTTCAGTCCTGCTTTGACGAGGCTTTGCCGCCTTGACCTCCTTGGCGACGAAGGCGGGGTCCGCCTGACTTGCCTCGTCCCCTGTAAGTTTCCTGCGACGATGAACGGGCCGCTTGATGGTAGGTGGAAAATCCGCCGCCGGAACCTTTGGAGGCACCCTGTTTGTCTCCGCCGCTCCGAAAGGGCGGCCGCCGTTGCTGGAGAACCCCAAGAGCCCGGGCCGTCTCCGTGTCTGCTTTGATGGCATGAAGGGAATCGTCCACTGTTTTCCCAAACAGGTTGTTTCCATCGAACGGCATGTCCAAGACTCTGGTCTGCACGTCTTGACGGAAGTCAGTAGCCTTGAGCCATCCACGCCGCCTAAGGCACACGCCGTTGCCCAACTGGCGAAATCCAGTGTCAGCGATGTCCATCGCAATCGTAATGGCGTGGTCTGACGCCACCTCTCCTTCCTGCAAGATCTCTAGGGCATACGCCCTCTTGTCGTCCGGTAGGAAGTCCAGCAGGGGGGCCAGTTTGTACCACAGCTCCCTGTCGTAGCGGGCTACGATAGCCAAGGCGTTGGCCGCCTTAATCGTCGTCGCTGCAGACGAGATGACCCTGCGTCCCATCGTATCCAATTTCTCTCCCTCGTCGTCCGGCGGGGAAGTCGACGTCGAGGCCGCACCGCCCCCCCCCCGCTTTCTTCCTGGCCGCCGCGGAGACGGCCGCGTCCGGGACCCGGTACTTCTTCTCGTACAGATCCCTTCTAGCCGGCGTCGTGGATGGGTTCTTGAGGAGGGCGAGGCCCTCATCCCAAATATCGTCCAGTAGAGGCACGGAGAGGACCGTCTTCCTCTTGGCCTCGCGCAGTTGATAAAGGAAACCTTCCTTCTTCTTCTCTTCCGGGCAGAGCTGGAAGAGCTCGGATGCCCTGGCGATCATGGAGTGAAACGATCCAATCTCGTCGGGCGGGGAAGCCCGGGTGGGAGGTGACGACGGCAGATCCTCATCGTAAACCTCGTCGTCCGTACCCGTCGCGGCCGTGTCAGTCCCCGTATCATCCCCACGAGTCGTGGACGGGGAGGAGGGCTGAACAGGGCGCGATGGCTGAAAAGGAGGTGGAGGATGAATCCTTCTTCTCTTAGGGGGAGGGCTCCCAGAAGGGCCTGGCTCCCTGTCCCCCGTCGGGAGCGGTTCCTCCGCTGGTGGTAACGGCAGTCTCGTCCTTATCTCCGAGCATAAGGACTGTATAGCCAACAAAATGGCTGCCGAGTTGTCTTGCGGCGCTGGTTGAGGGGAGTCCGACGGGCGGTCAGGGGCTCCGTCGGCACCCTCGACGTTATCGTCGTCTCCTACGTCGGGATCCCTCCCGACGGGCTGGTCTTCTTCCATGCCAACGCCGTGGCTTAAGACCTCGATCAGCTCTTCCTCAGAGGTTGAGGCCGAATCCACGACGACCTCCTGCCCCCCTTTTTCTTCTCCGTCGGAGGTTTCACGGGGGTCCTGTCGATGGGCATAAAAGAAGACTCCCTCCGCGGTGGCAGGGAGACTGAGCCCCGAGGTCGCCACCACTGGTGTAGCCTCCACAGGCTGAGCCAGGGCCGCCGCGACTGTCTCGATAGAGGCCTTGGCCGGATGGATTAAGGCTTTCACCACCTTAGGTGCGCTCACCGCCTTCTCCTTGGGGGGAGGGACACTGCCTCGCTCTCCCTCCGATGGGGCCTTCGAGCTCGACCGGGGCCTCTCCAGGAGCTTCGCCGGGTGCTCGGCCTTCCTCTTACCCGAACCAGAGCGTTGGCTCGTGGTAGATGGTGCCGGGGAGGATGCGCCCTGCCTGGCGCCCGTAGAGCCGGACCGTTCGGCGCTCCCGGTGCTAGCGGACTCACGGTGCTTGGCCTTGTGTTGGACCCCCGTCGCCGGGGCGTCCTCAAAGGTCTTAGAAGACTGCTCGGATTTCTTCTTCTTCTTCTCGCCTGACGGGCTCTTCCCTTCCAGCCAGTTGGCGAGACGTTGATGGCGGTCCTTCATGGTCCGCTCCGACATATTGCCGCAAAACGCACAGTCCTTCTCCACGTGCGTCTTGTCCTCATGTAGGCAGTAAAGACAAAAGGAGTGTTCGTCCTCCTTAAAGACATTCTGAAGCTGGCATCCAGGGCAGACCCTGAACAGCTTTCCGGGCATCGAGCTTCCCTTCTCCTGGGCCATGTCCGAGATGGGCCTGAGAAACTTCTGGAGTCCTCCAAAAGCGTGACTCGACGAAATCTTCACCCTTGAGGGGCGTAGACGAATCCGACACGGGTCTCCGTTGATCGGATGAAGAAACGGTGGAGCTTGAGGCTCTTTTTGACCGAAAAATCGAAGTTTTTGAGAAAAAACTTGAAAAAATAGCACTAACCCTCGAGAGCAATAGCACGAGGATCCACACTTGAACGTGCGGTAAAAATCTGAAGATGGCTGCCAGAGGCGGGGCTTAGGTAGAGGGCAGTCATTGGCTGTGGACAGTATGACGCAGAGATCACTGATTGGTTACTACTACGAAAGACAGATCAGAAACGAAACTGATACTGGTTTTTTCTTTACCGAGGATTCCCAGCCTGACGACGGGGAATATTCATGAGCATGTGAATCCATGCCAGACCCCATGCTGGAGAAGTGGATTATACAATATACAGGAAACTCATCATTCATCAGGGCTCAAAACAGTGACCAAATATACCAATGTATGGGCTCTGGCAAGGAATCGCAGATGCTTCATCTGAAGTAACTTTGCAAAAGACACAGGTGCTCGCTCCATTCTTGAACATTGTTTCACTAGTGCAAAACAACTCCCTGTGCTCTGAGCGAGGCCTAAGGGACTAGCTGTATTATAAAGACACTGGCCTTTTTGTGGAATTTTGAAAGCAGAGTACATCCCCTAGTTATTAAATACCATTGCAGAAAGAGGTTCTCACTGTACGCGCGCCTCCAGCAATTAGAAGCTGGGTACAAGGTATTATAGAAGTGTTGAAATCATTTTTGGCATGGATCTTTATTCCACTCGCCTTAACACTCAACTGCTGGCCATAGGCAACTTTCACCCGAAGCCACAGGTGTTGACGATGGATGGCTTTCTTCAAGTCTGGACAGACCTCAAAGCTCGCGTTTTGCCATTATACAAGAATGATTATGGGGGGGGGGGGGGGGAGATGGGCGATTCTCGATGGCATCTTTCAGGGCGAATGCCAAACTGATCACGATGGGGTAGCTGTTCTGTCTCCACAACTGCTTCCATTCAATAACGACCACTTTCTCCGTAATGTTAGCCTTTTATACCAAGCATGGAATGGGCAGCTCTTCAGGGTGGACGCCTCCAGAGATGCTTTTAAACACAACAGCATAGGAACAGAGTGCTTCAAAACATTAGCCGCCAATGTGGAAGTTCACGTGGCCGAGTGCGGCCCTTTCAGAAGCCTGCCAGAATAGCCAATCAGTCACCTACAGAGTGTGCAAGAAAAGGGGCCAGTTGAGTTGAACGCATTCTTGAAGTGTTGTCGCAACCATTTCAATCTTTACATTGCATGCGCCTTGCCAGCCACTGGCAGCGCTGAAAGATATGGATATGCAGAGACTATTCCAAGGCCCAATGTTGGGAATATGGTAAATAGCCTGGGCTGTTTGCCTTCCTCGCTCCATGAATGAAGAATGCTCTCCAAATGCATATTCGAGAGAGGGCTTCCTGCAGTCATTTAAATGCACACCTTAGCTTGTGATTGGATGCTGTGGGGGTGTTTCTTGCCCTTCGCCCGGCACCTTACTTGCCTTGCAGGATTAAACCTAAATTAAGCCTGTACCCCACCACTGCATTAGTCAGCTGACCATCTCATGTGTAATTTGTTCTTACCAATGCTCTGGCTAGGACAGTGTGCGAATCGCAGCAGTAAACTACTCTCTTAGTCTTCTTTTCCCAACTTTATACACACTTGGCTTTAGGGCATTACTTTTCATTTATAAGTACACTCCACAACTCGCCAAATACAATTACCCATGTGTATTTCAGCAGATAAACAAAAGGTATTCCACATTAAAAAATAAATAAAATGTAATAAATGAAAGCCAGAGACTTTCTTTGCCTTGCATTTGAGGGGGAAATAAAAGTACGGCTTCTGTGCTGTTCACGGGCAGCATCTTTGGGACTGTGAGAAAGGGCTCCACAGCCTCGCCTTTATCATGAAGCGTGCTATGAAAACGACGGTCTATGATTTTCCCATTTGGCTGAGAGTACATATAGAATTCCCTGCGGGGTGTTTGCTATGAAAGAAGACCACAGAGGAGCGCCAGAACAAAGGGTGCCGCAACACGCAAACGAATTCAACCTGTCCAGCATGTCCCCAAGTTACCACAAGCGAAGCACCCTTGCTGTTTCAACAACTACCACTCAGACCACCACCATATTCGGGCAACGCCTTGAACCCAACTCTTACCACTAACACATATCCCAACAACCTTCCCATGCTGGGTCACCTTAATGAACAAGAGACTGGGTACACAGGCTGGGTGAGATGCCAATAGCTGTTCGTCAGTGGTCCACATTTTGCGGTTTGCTCAATT
Organism: Ambystoma mexicanum; assembly: GCF_040938575.1. NCBI lineage: Eukaryota > Metazoa > Chordata > Amphibia > Caudata > Ambystomatidae > Ambystoma > Ambystoma mexicanum. The sequence continues at coordinate 150,370,422 of NC_090935.1, read as the reverse complement.
AGCTGCACCACAACCAGCAAGAGCTTGGCCATAAAACCAAAACTTGCTCTCCGGACCAATCGGCATAGTGGGAAACTGGAGTCAAATTGTAAGTGTACCTTTCATTTATTCTGCACACTCCGACAAGTCAGTGACCTTAGCCCGTAAAAAGGGGATAGGGGACCCCTCCTACCATGTATCCAGAGGACCTCTAGAGTGTTTGTACCCCTTGTCCTGTCCCATAGGTTGGGGGGGGATTACAGAGAAGGTGTGCAGGGTGAAGGATTGGTTGGTGAGAGAAAGTGGTAAAGTGGTAGTTGGGGGGGTTAGAGTGTGTACATTGTGAGTGAAGAGTTACTCAAGTTAAGTGATAGAGTAGGGGGAGTAAATAGGAGTTAATGAGAAAGGTAAATGGGAGAGTTGAAAGTAGTGGGGTAGAGAGTAGTGGCAGTAGAGAGTAGAGAGAGAAGATAGGAGAGAGTAGTGGGAGTGGACAGTAGTGGAAGGGAGAGTAGAGTGTAGGGGAGTAGAGAGGAGAGTAGTCGAGATTATTGGAGAGAAACGTAGTGGAGAGTAGAATGGAAGGTAGAGTTGAAGGAGTCGAGGAGAGAAACCCACATCAGAGGAATAGAAGAGAGAGTAAGACATGGGAAGAAGACTAGGGAGAATAGAAGGTAGAGAAAGGAAGAAAGTAACATCAGGGCGAGGGTCATGACATGGAGAGCGATAAAGATCACGCGAGAGGCATGATTTCTTGCAGATCATTTCTCTTGTAGGACCCCAGGTAAGGATCCACCTAGAAGACCCGAGAGGGAGTAAGATAGATTAAGAGTTTCTTGATTTCTTTTAGAGGTACATCATTCAAGCAAAACACCAAGAAGGATGAGAGTGTGAATGCTGCTCAGCTCCTCATATTTGTGCGGAAAAAGTGGAATCTTGATCATGACACAGCCACAGCTCTGATCAGCCACGTAGGGAGATGGACCCACGAAGAGAAACGGAAACTGCACCCCTCATGTGGACCCACACTGCAGGTGAGTCCAAGAGAGGAGAGAAAAAACCTCAGAAGGAAGCCATGTCCATATTTGGCCAGCTGCAGACTGTGTGGTGCTACCTGGGGTCACTGACGAGAACAAACAATTTGGACAATCTCTAGACCACCCGAGACAAAATAAGGAAACCCCTCCCCATTTTACTTACATCGGGGGCATCTGGAATCAGTACCTGGAACACAAACTATTCCCATCTCATGCCATTCTGCGGAGTAAGTGGGCAGGGCTTTGCCCGCTACTTACGACGTTTCATTTTTCGTACACAATCCAGTGTTGAATACAGGGTCAGATAGGGCAGGGAAAGAAGGCCAATAACAGATGTGGATGGGGATATAAGCAGGAAGCATGAGGTGTGTGTTATTCGGGTGAGGTTAGAGGAGAAGGAGAAGGATTAGGCGTAAAACCAAGAGACCAGCAGGAAGAAGGAAGGAGCAGCAGAGTATGGAGATGTTTTCAGGCGAGGTATTGGAGTGGATGTGGTACTGCAGTGTGAGTGTGCGTCTAGTGTGGTGAATGTGGTTAGACAAGATTGTGTAAGGAGTGAATGTGAAGTGTATGATATGGGTGAAAGAAGAATGGTTGCGTAGAAGTTGATTAAGTGGTAGGGGAGGGAGAGGTAACAGTGTCGATGCAAGGACTAGAAGGTGTGGAGGACATCAGAGGAACATAAGATTGGAGGGAGGAGTAAGAAGTGGGTAGAGAAAAGGAGGAGAGTGATTTGAGAGAGTGAGTGTAATGGCAGAGGGACTGAATCCAAAAGTGTTTCTGTAAGGTACAATTCCCAGCAGAACCCAAAGAACATGAAAGTGCGGGGAAATTGTTGATAGTGGAGGGAGAGAGAGACACACGGACAGATCGAGACACAGAGACTTGGGGCCCAGGAAAGTATCAATATAAACCCTTAAACCTCTGCTGAGAGCTGGAGTGATTCTTGTGCCATCTGTAACCATTTTCACCAGTAGCTAGCCAGATATAGCGATAGCATGCCATATCTAGTGGCCTTCTTGGGATTTAGCAAAGTCTGGGCTAGGGCAGAGGGAGACCCAAGGAAGATAGCCCTTAATCAGACCCTATCAAAACATGCAATAAAATCCCTCGAACCATTTTCGAGAGTTGGTGCTTTGAGGCCATGATGACAACACGCACGAGAACGCTGTCATCGCCGTGCTATCTATACGATCCTTTCTATATTGCTAAGGACTAAATGACAGAGTTACTGTTTTGCAGGCTGTGTAGGTCATGGTAATGTCTAAACAACAGAAAGGTTCTGTACGGCAGACTCCCAAAGTAATCTTTAAACAAGCTTTAACAATGTCAGTTTTGCCAGAAAGGCAACCAACATACGTCCGAGTATGACCGCTGTAAAAAAAAAAAAACACATAACTAAGATGAAATGCCTCGAACATGCTCCATTACCAAGGAATGCCATCAATTGAGAATGCACTTGTTCCACCGACAAGCATTCCAATAAAATGACTTGCACCACTGTAGGGGGTGGGTGACATTTCTGCCAGCGAAACGTAATTGGTTACATTCTCCAACAATTCTGTTCCGCGGGATGGAAAGTTTTCTGGCGAATTATTTGCGATTTATTTGCGGAAATTTCGTTTTCCCTGAAATTCGCTTTTTTTGCGGAACCAAAACACAAAAGAATTGGGAACAAACTAAATTTAAGGGGGCAAAACTCCCGAAGTTGGGTTGGGAAAAGGTCAGACTGCCAATTTCACCATCCAGGCGAAATGAGCAGATCTGGTGAATTTCTTGACAGTCATTGCAGGCAGAGGTCTGCATCCCTTCCCCCATCCTGGCTGCTGGAGACAGTATGAAGCAATGCTGCGTTTTCCTACCAGACACCAGCATTAAATAGGAGCCAGCAGCAGGTAAACAGCGCAGTCTCACTGTATTTTCCCATTTCCACTCATTTTACCGCTGGCCAGGAGGACAGAACAACCAGGCAGATGGGCAGGGTTGGGGGTGGGTTTTGGAGGTACACCGCACAAAACTGTGGCATTTGCTACAAACTATGAGCCTGCCAGCGCCCATTTAGAATATACCAATTTCCCTCCACACGGGCATAAAGGCAGCAATGAGGTTGACCAATGAAGGAGAATTATCTCCATCATTTGACATCTTATGTGGGGTCCGGCGAGGGTGTGTCCTGGCCCCACTACTCTTCAACATCTATATCAGCAATCTGGCAACTGTACTGAACAAAGTCATCAAAGCTACACCTAGAGTGGTAGGAAGAAACACCACTGTGCTGTCCTACGCCGATGACGCAGCGTTACTGGCTCGTACCCCGGCAGCACTACAGAAACTTGTAAACGCCTATGTGAAATATATAGCCGGTAGAGATCTGTTAACACAAAGCAAGAAATCCCAAGCTATGTGCATTGGCAGGCAGCCTAAAAACCTGCCAATGCACATCCTTGCATCTGGACTTAAGCCTGTCTGGGCGGATGATACATTTACCTATTATGGGGTCACTTTTAATAGCAGGGTAAATTGTTCGGACCACATTCCTAAAGCCATCCAGAATGTACTCATTCGTGTGGAGCACTGCATAGATTTGGACTGGAGATGGGTGGTTTTAAGTATTGATCCTACACTTCACATTTACCGGGCTAAGCCCGCTGCATCATGTGCCTATGGTGCTGAAGTCAGGGGTCAGTCTCCAGTACAAACTATTCAGGTCAAGGAAAATTGATTCCCTCAAAAGGTTTAAGAGGCAACTAAGAGCAACTCAATCTATTTGCTCTATCAAGAATCAAGACTGGACTATATAAAAATGATTTTATACGTCTAAAACCTTTGTTATTATGGGTAAGACTATGGTCCCAAGCAGAGCACCATTTAACACATGAAATCATAAAAGATTTTAAACTCTGATACCTGCAGGAATATCACCTGTTGAATTGTTTGGAAAAAGCTTTTGCGAGTATCGATTTGTTAAGGCTTCATTCATGCTGTTCAGCAAATACCTCCAAAGCTGATGGTACATTGGTGCGTCAAAAATGTATGTAGTTGGCTGTCTCGAATCAATAAGCAGTCAGTCCTCAGGTACCATGTTCATGGCTGCGGTGGGCACAACACTGATTACATGCACGGTTTAATTACAAAAGAAAACGTTCTGTCTTGTTACACCTGAGGACAAGTCATTTACAGTCGTTAGTTAAGGCAAAGGACGGCTCAATCTACATGGGGCCTAAAGTGAATATCCAATGTCCATGCAATGCATCCTTTTCCCCGCGCCGGATCATCTTGTGTTTTTCTGCCCAGTTTTTTACAAACCAAGGTCAAGATTTTTAATACCTATTTTAAGGAAGACAAATTGCACTACAATAACATAAGCTATTAGTTTGATATTCTCATTGCCATCTAATGAGGCAGCTGGGGCTGTGTATAAGCATCTAGAAGCTGTAATACAGCTGATGGCTGAAAATGTGTCTGAATGATAACTTTTTTATAATTATAACTGAATGCATTGTGCTATTGTATTATGTTATGCATATTTTATGTGCATAGTTTTGTATGTTATCTTTTATGAAGCCATGTTCTTCGAAATAAAGATTAATTAATTAATTCACTGCAACTTGCTATTTCGGATGTTATCCCTGCTCTGCCACCACTCCACACCTGCATCCCATGCCAATGGGAAGGCAGGGCAGTACAGCCTCGTAACGGCTTGCTGCTGTTGAGAACATGGAATGAGACACAGCCTAGTCTTCTGTCCGAGTGTAATCCAACACAAACAATGGAAGCCTAGTCTTTTTGCTGTTGAGACATGCATTTGTCATGATGCAGATGTGTGCACGGACCAACGCATCTCACAGCCTATATCATTTTTTACTTTTGGCAAGATGGCACATGAGCATAACCTATAAGCCAACACTATTGCATGGAGATGGGAGGTAATCTCACCATTTTCCAGGTGTTTCCATGTTATGGCCAGCTAGCACCCTTAAAGTAGTACCTGGCTAATGCCTAGCCCATGCCTTCACAAAAGCCAAAATTAGGTCTGTGCAAATGCTTATTAGCAACGGCTTTTCTACCATATGTGTCTTTCAGCGTCACCCAATGGAGCCAATGTCAAAAGAATTGCAGGCCAGCCAGGATCTAAACACAAGAATTGTGTTGGGCATAGGCACTGAGATATATATATATATATATATATATATATGTACACACGTATACATACACACACTAACTCTATAAACACTGAATACCCATCAAGCATACTGCGCAAACCAAAATACATGGTTTTGTACGCAAACAGTAAGAAGCACATCTACCAGTACAAGCAGAGGAAGCTCCAATGGCCAGAACTGGGACTCGGATCCTCAAACGTACTCATGAATTCCCATTTCAGAGTTCAGTCACCCTGGAGCTATTGAACCCAGACAAAAGAACCATGCTCCCCTCCCCATCAACCCTACCATTCTTCAGAAAATATTTAAAAGAAGGCTCGCGACTACAAACCTTTGATGAAAAATAAAATAAATAAATAACTGCAAGCCTGGGTTCCTTTACCCCCACTGTGCACGAATGCAGCACAACAAGAAATGGGTATATTGCTCCGATTACACAATTGAGTATCAAGTGCCTTAGGCTTGGCTGCCACCTTCATTGTGTATATATTGTTATTTTAGGGGCATATCTTTAGGTATATTAGCAGCTAATACCTTAAACCTTGCAGCATAGACAGCCTAGCTATATGAAAAAAATGCTTATACTATAACCAATACATAATCTCTTTGTAAATGTTTCAAAATTGTAATTTTGTGCTGCTCCAGCTGTAAAATGTATGAAAAGCGAGCATTGTCACTAGGAGGGCAGAAGAAGCTTTGCTTGGTTGTTAGCAATTAGAAATATAAGTATATATTCTAATACCGCCTTCCTCCTGTGCAGTACCCTGGCATTGTAATTATAAGACCATGGAGGATTTGATCATCCGATCCCCCATTTAGTCCGTGGCTCTATTAGACAGCTATCCTGGGCGATAGACGAGTTCGCAAGAACTGCCGGGGACGGGAAATGAAGCTCTCTGCAGTCATAACATATTCTAATGAGCTCACTCTGGAAGGACTCTGCAATCATTAGGTGATGAGACAACTAGCGGGGAGGGGAAATGAAGCTCTCTGCAGTCATAACATATTCTAATGAGCTCACTCTGGAAGGACTCTGCAATCATTAGGTGATGAGACAACTAGCGGGGAGGGGAAATGAAGCTCTCTGCAGTCATAACATATTCTAATGAGCTCACTCTGGAAGGACTCTGCAATCATTAGGTGATGAGACAACTAGCGGGGAGGGGAAATGAAGCTCTCTGCAGTCATAACATATTCTAATGAGCTCACTCTGGAAGGACTCTGCAATCATTAGGTGATGAGACGACAACTAGCGGGAAGGTGACTGCCCGCCTTATGCCTATGCATTTTAATGCTAATTTCACACCATGGCTTCTTGACTTGCGGTGCCAGGCTACAGTCTGCTGGCAGAACTGGTCTGGATATCAGCCCTGCCCTATAATCCATTAAAGGCTAAATGGCAGACAGCGGCAAATTGTTGGTTGTGGGAGCTATGGGGCGCAAGGAACATCATGGCACTAAGCACACAGGGTACGTGATCAAGTGCTGCCATCATTCCTGTGAACAATGGGCCTCTCCGTCGAGCCTGGTAGGTGGGCATCACCAGCATTGTAAATCGATGGCCGCCACTCCCCAAACTCAGGAATGTGGCATGAGAAGAGAGCTTAATTGGCACCTGTATGTACACCCCAGGGACATCTAGAAGGGCAATCCCTGGTATATGCCTCCTGATGTTTTTGTTGCCTTGTGCAACTGTGCTCATTAGAGAACAAAAGGGGCGTGGTGGCTGTGGACCTCCTCAGCTTATGTAGTCAGAAACACAGAGGCTATAAAGAGTGGCTCCCTGAAAGTTCCTCTGCATGCCCTGCACGACCCAGTCAATCATTCCCATGCCACGCAGTGCTCAATTTGTTGGGGTGTTTGCCAGGGCTCAGCACTGGCACTTATCTTTGAGTCCCAGCACTTATTGTCTCAGACTCCCTTTAATTATGTGGCGATAGTGCATCCATCAATCAAAATGAGAAGGTGCGAGCTGTAGTGTAACCCCAAATGTGTCGACACTGTGCGGAGCAGCTTTGGGAGGTAGCGGCAGTGGTGCCCACCCATAGTGTCACAGAAGTGCTAGAAAATATTTGGGCCCGGTCACTAGTATCCAGTACGGAGCGCCTTAATTTTAATCAGAACCACTGTACACTATGCAAAGAGAGAGGCAGGGAAACACACTGGTAATATGTCTGCGGCACTCAGCTAGAACAGCAAAGAGCAACACCCAACCACCCGCCCATTCAGCAGCAAGGCCTGTACCTACAAAATGCATATCTAGGGCTGAATCCAGGAACATACGCTTTATCTTCAAATAAGGGAGTGAAGGGAGAGGCTGATCAAAATAGCCGCCTAGCCCTTGCAGAGTAAGTGAACTGGGATGGGGTCAGAACCAGGGGGAAAGAACAAAACCGAATGGTCGGCGGGAGCTCCAGAGAAAAACCTAAAAACCTCTAGGGGCAATATCCCAGGCACTGGCACGGACCAGACCAAGGAGAGCCTGCTGGGTGATTAATTCAGTCCACTAACACACCAGAACCATACACCGAAAGAGTGAGAGCAAGAGAACAAACGAGTAAGATGGAAGAGAGCCAAAGAGGCAGCTGGAGGGTGGGTACGTGTATATGCCCAGACACTGGAAGAGAACAGACCTAGAGTAAGCAGGAACGTCAAAATCTTACTGAGGGCTATATCTGAGAGCCTGGCAGGACAGAGACAAGAGAGAACCCGGAGCCTGCAAATGCTTTAAACCTATTCCCAAGATGGTGACTCCCAGACGGATAACTTCCCCCTAGCAAGGGGGAAGAAATGCTTGCAGGTGAGCTCACAGTACTCCATTGGAAAGGGGAAAAGGGCAGGGAAATTCCTGCTAATTAGGAGCACCCTGGCCAGGGGGTGGGGTTTAGGGGAAATACCTGTGGGTAAGCTCAATGCGCTCCCTTGGAAAGGGGAAAAGGGCAGGGAAATTCCTGCTAAATAGATTAACTCCGGCCAGGGAGAAGAATAACTTGTGGTAAGCTCACTGTGTTCCCTTGGAAGAACAAGTTACTTATCCCTCGTAACGTTCTTTCGAGTGGGTGGTCCTCCCAAGTAATCCTCATTTTATGATAATTATCCTTCCAGCTTCAGCTGCTTTTGAAAAAGTTTTCAACAAGGGGGCGCTGTGTGCTGTCTCGTCGAGGTGATGTCCTTCGAGGGCCTCTGACTGTCGACGTCATCCTCAGTATAAATAGCGCACACAGCGCCCGTTGGCTTCCGTTCTGTTTTTTCCCCTCCTGTAGAGGAATTACCAGGCGTACCATAGACCGTAGGATCCAAGAAAGTGTAAAGTGTAAGGACACATAAATTCTACGGTGGGGTAGGCTGGGAGGGGCGATGAGGATTACGTGGGAGGAACATACAATCGAAAGAACATTACCACAGGTAGGTCACTTGTTATTCAAATTGATTGTGTCCTCTCATGTATTCCTCACCTTATGAGAGACTCCCAAAGCAGTAATAATTTGGTGGTCGGGAGTACGAATTATATTTTGTCTCAATTGTTATCATGGACTGAATGAAGGACTGCTTTTCCAAATTGTCCTTCTTGACTGGCATTAATGTTTCAAAAACGTATGAACAGACGGCCAAGGGGCCTTTGCACAAATGTATTTGAGTGAAACCCCTCTCTGAAGAGCAGTAGAGGTATCCATGCCCCTTGTGGAATGTGCTCTCAATCCTTCCGGCGGGTCTTTGCCGGCAAACCTGTAACATTCCCCAATAGCCAGGATGATACACCTGGATAGGGTCACCGATGGTTTATAGTGATAATTTCGACAACAAAAATGTCGAAAGTCAAAATTTCGAAAAAAAATGTCGAAAAAAAAAATGTGGACTTTTTTTTCAATGCATTTTTTTTTTTTTTTTTAAATGGGGGGTTCCCCCCCAAACCCCCTTTTTTAATTTTTTTTTAATTTTTCCCTTTTTTCTAATTCCTGAACCCCTAAAATAAATATATAATTAAAAAAAACGAAAGTCGACATTTTTTTTTTCGACATTTTTTTGTCGACATTTTTTTTTCGAAATTATGACTGCCCACCGTCACAGATAACCCCACTTTAGGGCCTCTATAGCCAATTAATAATTGGTCATTTTGAGGAAATTTAGCCATCGATATATAAAAACTGAGCCCTTTTTGGGTCCTGTCTAGGGGCCTCATTACACGGATGGCGGAGAACCATGGCGCTATTAGCGCCATGGTTCATGCCGGTAAAATACCGGCACCGCCTTGGCGGAAAGGGGAATTACCGCCCCATTCCAAGGTTGGCGGGGCAGTAATTCCCCCTTCCACCATTGCCCTTCCCCATTCCCATTTTTGCCCCATAGGGCTCAATGGGAATGGGGAAGGTGCTAATTACGGTACCGTTAGCTCCCTGGGTCCCTTTGCGGGTTGGTTTTTAACGCCTGCAAAAAGCAGGCGTTAAATCCCCCAACCCGCAAAGGGACCTCGTAGTAAGGCGGTAAGGATTTACCTGTACCGGTAAACCCTTACCGCCATCCGTGTAATGAGGCCCTATGTAATCGTTCCTCCTCCTTTCCAGGATGAGGAGGTGGATAGAAAGTTGGCAAAGTGATCTTTTGCGACAAGTGGGAGTCTGAGACTACCTTAGGTAGAAAAAAAGGTTTCACCTTTAGAACAACCTTGTCTTTATGAAAACCAGTTTGTGGGGGTTTACAGCAAAATGCCTGCAACTCGCTTACCCTGCAGGCTGACATTATTGCTATTAGCAAAACAGTTTTCAAGGTTAATAGCCTTAATGGGCATGAGTGTATTGGCTCAAAAGGAATGCATGTTATACATTTTAACACCAGCTTCAGGTCCCAAAAATGGAGTTTGAATGGAACTGGTGAAAATACATTAGTAAGACCCTTCAAGAATTGAACAATCAGAGGGATTTTAAAATATTAATCTTCCTCTGAAGAGTGCTTAAAAATAGATCGCGCTGCCAGGTAACCTTTAATTGTTCCAGCCTGAAGCCCCAGATTAGCCTAATGTAATACAAAAACAAAAGCAGCATAGGTGTATGACATAGAAAGGGATCCTTATCCCTGCACCAACTGCTGAGAACCAGACCCTCCTTTAGCTGGAGAAGGTCCTCTCTTTGTGGAAGATGCATTCCAGTGCAGATGGACATGTCCAGAAGGTCTGGGTACCATGTCCTCCTGGAGCAATCTGGGCAAATTAGTATATGTTTCCCGAACTCTCAACCTCCTGATCACATGAGGTATGGCGGAGATTGGAGGAAATGCATACAGTAGTGGAAAGTCTCAATCCACTACAAACGGGTCCCCCAGAGCTCCCCTTGGAGGAAATTCCCTGGAGCAAAACAGTTCACACATCCGGTTGACACTGGTTGTGAACAGATCTACTTGTGGGGTTCCCCAAAGGGTCAAGATATTTTGCACGTCCTGAGCTAGGTCCTACTTGTGGGAGACCGTGCTCTGCCTGATCAGAGCGTCCGACTGCCATGTTCTCTCCGGCTTGCTGAACTGCTGATGGGGAGATTCCTTCTTAAATTGCCCAGAACCAGAGCCACATTGCTTCTCTGCACAGTGGTAGTGACCCTACACCACCTCTCTTGTTGAGGTAGTACAAGGCCACTGTGTTACCCATCATTATCAGGACATTCTTTCCATGTACAAATGGCAGGAAAGCCTTCAGCGCTAGTTTGATTGCCTTAAGCTCCAATAGGTTGATGTGTAGGTTGAACTCTGATGGAGATCAATAAACGCAGATTGTCAGCTCGTTTGCGTGGGCACCCAAGCCCGCGTGTGAGGCGTCCGTCACTACAGTCATCTTCGGCCATGGCTGCCAAAAAGATTCTCTTTTGAGAATGTTGTCTTTGCAAGCCAACCACAGAAGGTCCAGAGCAACTCTGCCCAGAACTTGCAGGTGGTTTCATGCCTGAGAATTGGGACTATTGAGTATCGAGAGCCCATTGGAGGGATCTCATTCTCATTCTCAGGCGAGCCTCTGGCACCAGGAAAATGCAGGATGACATGTGACCGAGCAAGCTATAAAAAAAAGAAAAAGAAAAAAAAAGAAATCGAAGGCCGAAGATGATGGGAACTCTGGAATTTGGTGACCATCTGCAGAATGTGTTCAGCTTGCACCTCGCGTGGTGAGGCTTACCCCGAGGAAGCATCCAGGACTGCTCCAATAAATTGTGGAGTCTTTCAGATGGTGTCATATGGGACTTTTTGCAATTGCCATGTTACGCTGAGCTGTTCCTGGGCTTGTTCGGGTGAACAGGCCCTGATCAGCCAATCGTCGAGGTAGGGTTAGACATTAACCCCCACTCTCCTGAGACTCACTGCCACAGCCGCCATTTACTTGGTGAAAATCCTCAAGTGGAGGTCAGCACGAATGGCAGAACTCGAAACTGATAATGAGAACCGTCAACCACCAACCTCAGGTACTTTGTGCTTGTGATGGATAGACACATGAAAGTAAGCATCCTCAAGGTCCAAATGACACCATCCAGTCTTGGAGTTGGAGAGCCTGAAGGATCTGAGAAAGGGTTACCATCTTGAACTTGTCCTTCCTGAGGAACTTGTTCAAGTTTATTAAGTCCAAGATGGGTCTCAATCCTCCATCCTTTTTTGGGATCAGAAAATACAGGGAGTATCAACTCTTGTTCCTCTCTACCGGTTCTATAGCACCTTTCTCTAGCAGGGTCAACATTTCCTGCACAAGGAGCGGATTGGGGATATTGAAAGAGTTTCACCCCGGTGGATGATCCGGAGGCCTTTTTTAAAAGGAAGGCAGTAACCTTGGGCTACAGTTTCTAGTGCTGAAGCCTCCGAAGTAATGTCCCGCCATTCTTGCAGATGCTGATTAAGTCTGGTTCCCACCGGGGTCTTGTGAGTGAAGGCCTCAGAGTGGATTTGAGGCAGCTGAAGCGGCAGCTGAGGGTAAACTGCTGCTGCTTGGGCTGACTTGGCACCTCTCCCTCGTCCACCACGAGGGAATCTCCTGACCTCTTTGACTGGATTGTCCCCTTCCAATTGAGGAGTAGAATCGAAAGGACTTACCCCTCCAAGACAATGAACCGGAGTAGGAGTGTCGAGAGTGTGTAATGGCGGCATTTAGCCGTCGCTTTCCAGGTCTGCAGCTTTTCCAAACTTTCATCAGCCTTGCTGCCAAACAGCCTTGAACAGTCAATGGCATGTTGAGAAGTCTAGACCTAGAGTAAAAACCCAGACTTTCTCAACCACGCAATCTGCACAACACGGTGCTAGTTGCCATAGATCTGCTGATGCTGTCTGCAATATCCAGACCTGACTGGAGGCATTCACACATTGATTGATTTGATTGATTGATTCATATTTTATTTCTATCGCGTTCATACACAAGTGTTTCAGAATGCGGCAAGGTAAGGGCAACAGGGTAGAACAAAAACAAAGATCTTACTAGGCCCAGTGACATTGAGAATGCGCAAGTGCAAGGGAGAGGGAGAGAAGTGCATGGAAAAGGGGAGAAAAGGAGAGTGCAGAGCAAGGAGAAAAACATCCCTGAGACCAGGAAGCAGTCTTTCTTCCCCTTCCGGGATGTAGTCAGTTGCCAATGCTACGTAGTCCCACGCGGTAAACGTGAATTTTGACAAGGCACAAAGTTGTGTTTGCTGATTTTAAAGCCATTCCTAGCAGGAGGAATAGAGGGGTATGCTAATTGTTTGGTTGACGTAGCAGCTTGAACAACCAAACATTCTGGTGTTGGGTGTTTTGTTAATTACTCTGTCACTTGTGGATCGACTATATTGTTTTGCAAAAGGTGTATTTACTACAGCCGCAGTCTCTTGCACATCCAAATTTGTTGAGACCCTTTTTTGTAGTGCAATGTGAACAGGTAAAATTGGATCTCTTTGGGGTCCATGATCCAAAATATCTGTCGGGTCAACATGCTCGAAAAAAGGTGTAGGCCTGCTCAAACCTAAACATTCTACCACCTTGCTCATTAGCTGCCTTTCTGAAGAGTCAGCGTGGTCAGTTGGATCTGGCTCATCATATTCCAGTTCTGGAGAGGTATCTATACCGCTGGTTGATTTTATGTTATCATAAGTCTTTTAACCTAGACTCTTCTGAAATTAATGCTTCTGGCACATTAGGGGTGCCATATTGTAACCCAAATGGTGGTGTGCTATCATCTGAAGGCTCATTGTCTTCATAAATTGAGGTAAAGCCTTGAAAAAGTATTTCTTTGGCATGGCTTTGAAACCTTCTCCTGTGTGACAACTTCGAAGAAATAATCAACGACTTTGAAGTTGGAGTTGATTTTGTTGGATTCTACTTCGACACTGGCATCAACAGCTCCGACGCTGATGGCATCAGCTAGAGTGTCAGAGATGTCGGCTTTTAATGTTTTTTCAAAGGAACCCTCGATGGACTGGATTCCGGACTTGTTGAAGCGCTCAACGAAAAACCCAGCAGAATACAGATCAGGTCAGTCTTTATGTATGTGGCAAGCAGAGGTATCACTGCTATGGAGGGGGGGCAAGGTCATCACTGGAGAGAGGGCAGCTCCATCATAAAAATTAATCAAAACGCAAGACATTACAAAATATTCTCTGTAGGCAACATTATGATGTGAGACCTAGTGTTTCAGTAGACAGCAGAACACTAAAATAATTTGCTTTTCGTGCTAGGTACATACAGGGCCTCATCACGAGTTGGGCTGTATTCCTGGCTGTAATACCGCCGACTGTAATAGCCCTAGCACCGACCGGTCCGGCTGTATTACCGCCGGATCATGAGTTGGGTGTTAACGGTAAATCCCCATTCACCATTGGGTCCATTGGATTCAATGGGGTATTTTCAGCGCTAATTATGCGGGCTAATACAGCCGGCGGTAATACAGCCGAAAACAGGGGATTTTCACCTCCGGAGAAAGGCTGGAGGTAAAACAGCCCATTTAGCGCCCAACTCGTGATAGGGCCAGCCCTTAAATGCAGCTGTAATACCGTTATCACCGCATTTAAGGGCTACAGCCCAACTCGTGATGAGGCCCACAATCTCAAAACCTCAGTGTTGCCAAACCAACATTGTAAGCGTAAACTATAAGGGGAGTTAAGTTTTAAACCTCTTTTTAGAAATTCCTCAATCATAAAATGCCTGCCATTGGACTGCTGCAGGGTGACACCCCCTATCAGAAAATGTTCACTAGAAACAAGTGGCCCATTCAGCAAGTTGATGTGGAGCCACATGGCACAAGGCACACATCCTCCTGGCTGCTGTGGATAAAATGGTCTCACAGACTATGGGGCCCAGCTAGAGCAGGGTTGTACAACTTCAGCCCTTGAGTGCTGCAAACTCCGACATGTTTTCATGATATCCCTCATTAATATTCATGAGATACATTTGCACATATTTAGAATCATTGTATGCAAATCTAGAAGAACACCACTCCAAAGGACTTCCACACCTATGACCATGCTGGATAGGGCTTGCAATCCCAACCATCTGACAAGCCAAGCTTTGATGCAGACCCTCCCCTGCTCGAGGGAATTTCGTGGACCATACACGGTCTTCTTGGCTCTGCTTCTTGGGTTTACTCCTGTTCCCTCTCCTAAACCTGCCAAGCACACACCCCAACACTTGTTTGCCATGCTCCTAAGCAATTACATACTCAGTTAATAAATACACACGTTTTCCAATGTCACCCCAGCCCTTACGAACAGACTTGAACTGGTTGAATGTTTGATGAAAACATAAGCAGTCTAGCAGTGGCATAGAACATATGTTGGCCATTGCTAGAAGCCTTACATTTCGGTTTATGATTGATACAACTTTTACACTCTGAAACTCTTACTTTGTGCTAGATCAACAATATGAATTGGAACAGTGCCACCCTGTCGTTTAGCTCTGGGCAATTGGCAGAAGCCAGGCTGCTTGGTCTCCTGAGGCGTGTTTGTTTGTGTGCTGGATTCACCTGCAGCTCATCTCTTGTTCATTTGCCCACAGAAGAACACAGCGCCGCGCTCTAGTGCGCGCGCACTGGGCATGTCTCAGATTTGGCAGTTCGGTGGTGAGGGGGAGAACATTCTAGCTGCCAAACCTGCCTACTTTTGCATTGCCTTGTGCCTTCTGATTAATCGCGCCCAGCGGCTTGAAATCTGCTATTGCTTGCTTTGCGCAGTGCTGGAGAGAGCTCAGGCAGTTTGCAGTTGCGAAGTGGGGGCCTTGTTCTAATCGACTGCTTGCCGGCCTGCCTGTTTAGGCATCAGTAAGGCGGAGTTCCTCGGATGTTAGAATTCCTGGAAAAAGTGGAATAAAGGGGTAAGATCCGAGGAATGGTAATAAGCTGCCATGGCCTCAGTGGGTACCATATTCGTGAACGCGGAAGGCAGCAATGGGAAAATTACTAAAAACTTTACAGGTACTACTGAAGGCATTGCTGAAACCTTGATTCCTGGTAGTTCTGAGGCTATTGATAGTGCACGCGCAAATACTTCTGTTGAGATAGACAATGAAGACTCGCTTTTAAATCTGTGTTATTCTCTGCAGTCAGAGGTGTTGCAGCTTGAAGTGCCTATTGCAGTGCAGGGGGACATGTCAACTCTAATTGAAAAAGCAGCCACTGTGATTCCTGAATGGCGGGAAGGCTGTCTATTTCACCGCGCCTAACGGGTCTTGCAGAGGATCTAGAACTGCCTAATGCTTCTATGAGTGAACAGGTTGCCACCAATCATGAGAACTTTGATCGGACTTCTTTGGACACCGTGTGGCAAATAGTTTCACCTTGGACATATTGTTGAAACTATGCCACAATACAGGTTTCAGTACAAAAAAATGCTGCGGTTTGGTTTGGGATAACCTGTTAAAGAGGAAATCCTGTGTAAAGTGTAGAGGTGTTCCGCCAAAGTTCGCTGGTGAGCTTGTCTCCCCGTTAGGTAGTGTAAGTGTTATTTCCAGATATTTTGGTTGCCCCTTGCGAGGATGTTTTGAAGTCCACAAAAGTGGAAGATGGTCGAGAGGTATTCGAAGAAGTTGATGAGGTTGCTATCCTCTTTAGGAAAAAAGGGAGAGAATTAAAGAAGGAGAGGGTGCAGTGGCTGCTTGTGTTACAAGTGTCTTATAATCGTGGCAATGGTTTGGCTTCTGGGACTGATCTGATTGTAAAAACGCAGGCTGGCTCTAAGAAAGCAAGGAAACAAGCAGCCAGGCTGCTAAGAGAGCGATTCATAAAACAGGAAACCTAACCTACTGACTGTTGGCAGAAAAGGAATAGAAGTACATCCCTATAAATAATCAACATCGAGTGAGTGAGTAATGATGTTGCTACTGGGTTGGATTGAGGATGACTCTTCTACCGATACATCTGTTATTTCTGTGAAAAGTCTTGTTATTGAAAAGCCCTCTTGTGCAAATCGGAGCGGCTCTCATGAATCTATGATTCGTCAGGGCTCGTATGGTTTACCAGTGACCTCATTCACTATTTATAATCTTTTTGAAGGTGGGGAGAGCCTCATTAATCACAGCTGCCTGTTAAATCTGTTTGGCTTCCTACCGGCCATAAGAGTGGTAAAGAGTGAAGTTTTCAAATATGTCGAACAAATTGAGTGGCAGACTGCTCCTCTGACTAGAATGCATTGTCGATCCTCGGAGGCGGTCACTCTGGCCAGGGAAAATGCTGGATCCCTTCATAAATGGGCTATGACCTGGATTGTGCAGTTGTTGATGCAGTAGGCAGTAGTATGGTGGACACTGGGAAGATGGCTGGTCCTGTGCAGTGTATGCAGACCAAGAAAGGTGCAAAAGTAGGGGACGGGTGGATACGATGGAGCTAGGCCCGTCCCTTTGATAAAATCACACCGGGATTAGCTGCTCTCCTTTTTACCCCCAAGGGCTCTTAATCCTTGATCTTGTGTTGCATTCAAATCTTGCAATACAAGTGGTCGCTCGCATCTGTTCAGGTGAGATGTTTCAGTGAGACAACCACATGGTGCACTGGCCACATTGATATTGAATGCCCTAGGATCTAGAGACATTAAAGTACATCCAGAGAACTTGAATGTCCTGATTGTGGAAGTACCTATTTCTCTAAACGGGAACATCTTGTTTGTGACTATCCAAGGGGCATTTGTGCAGAGGGCATACAACATAGTATTTATGAAATGATGTGTGCCAGAAGCTCACAGCGTAACAATGATAGAATTATGATTTGTGAGAACCTGAATGTTAGCTGTATAACATGTCAAATGAGGCATGCAGACTCAAATATTGGTGAAAGGACGGGTTTGAGATTTACACCTCGGGTGAAAAAGGCCTGTTTATGGGTTACATACTTTGAGGATCCTGAGTTACAAATGCTTAAGGGAGTAGTTAAAGGTGATGTCCCTGCAGCGGACACATGGAAGTGTGAAATATTCTTATATTGATAACTTCTTTAGCTGTGATAATTTTCAACAAGGTGTGCTTGAGATGAGTGTCCTAGTTACTCAGTTTAACTATCACGCTATTCTTACTGTATGCTGGGAGATGGGCCTTTTGAGATGTAGGAAATATGATAATGTAGGCGATGTGTCAGTCAATAACGGTGGAAACAGGCTGGGTTAACTGATCAGAATCTGGATGGGATTAGCAACTTTATGCATACTGTTCGGAATGAATATAAGGGGCTTGGGACTTCCAATGAGAGAGTTGAATGGATATCTACAATAGCATTTAAATTTCTAACTATGGGTAGTTGTGGTTTCTTTAAAGAAGGGAAGTATTCGGATTGTATATATTTTCAAAAGATTAATCAAGTAAAGAAAGTCATGAGACAGGTGGAGACGATACTTGGAATAAGGGTATCTAACATGAATGAGAGTGATAAGTGGAGTTTGAAAATGGCCAAGAATAGCTATAGGAATTGGGTTAAGCAGTACAAGGCGTCTAGCTATAATATAGCCAAGCAGACTATGCGGGAAAACAACCTCTGGTGACTGAAAGAAGCTTTGGACATTGCGCACTAAGATTATGAAAAGAAATTCGACAGAGCTAGTATGTTGTATTAATGAAGCTACTTGGAATGGATTGTTAACCAAGAAATGTGCCTCAGATGCTCACCCCGCTTTGATTAAAGCTTCTGTTTATCTAGCCATTCTGAGGGCTATTATAAGGGGCCTTAAAGGGACTCGGGCCACATGGTACTTGTAATATGGTGATGAAATCAAATCCTACTGTCTGGTTGAAGATATTGGGTGCACTGTTTAGCAAGATCATAGAAAGTGGCGATGTCCTGGACTCCTGGAGAATATCACACCTTATCCCGGTCTATAAAAGACTTGGAAGAGAGGAGCTGGAGAGTTACCGGTTGCTAGCATTGGATGATGGGGCAAGTAAAATCTCCTCTTCTTAGTTGAAAGATAAATAGGTGGGTTGAATCCAGTTTAGTTATAAGTGGCTTACAGACTGGTTTTAGAAAAGGGTTATCAACCACTCTGAATATATTATTTGTTAGTGCTTTAATTGAACTAACCAAGCAGAGAGATGCACTCTCCCTATGTGTGCTCTATGTAGACTTCTGAGCAGCATGCGATGCCTTGGATAGGATGAAATTATTGTGAAAGCTGAAAAGTAAAGACTGAAAGCTTGCTTCTTGCCTGCCAACTTTAGTATTATGATAACATGGCATGTGTCAGACTGAATGGTCCAGATGAACCGATTGCTCCAATTCCAATTAGGCAGGGGGTCAGACAAGGGTGCGTGCTGGCCCGCCTCCAGTTTAATTTGTATGCATCTGATCTGGGACGTTTTGTTGGGAAGGCGAATAATTCGCCACGTAGATTGGGACATACAAAAGTAGAGTGGCTTGGGTAAGCTGAAGATTACGTCATCTTTGATAGATTGATTCCCATGAATGTACTGAGTGCGCAGGCCATCTTGCTTTATGCAGAAAACAATGGATATACTGTGAACATGCAAAAAACACATAGCATTTGGCAAATCCATTGCAGGAAAGGCGTTATTGGAAGAGTATCCAATGACTGCTTTCTGGGCTATGAGATTGAGTCAGGTGGCGGTACGGAAACACTTCTGCATAAGAAGCGAACTAAAGCCTAGGCTAGAATGGCGGCGATTAGGCAATTCTCCAGATGTATGGCCGGATACAACCTCATAGGTGTTCTACGCGTTTATAGACAGAAGCTTGTCTCTACTATTCTCTTTGCCCTAGAAACCTCATTTAAAGATCATTTGGGGAAATAAAGTTGAATGTGTGGTGCGGAGAAGGGATTAATAAACTCCTATTGAGGTTGTGCGATTAGAAATGGGTCCGATCTCTCTAGTGACACCGATTAAGATAAATCATGGGAATGTGTATATTAAGATAATGAGCCTTGCCGAAGGATCTTTATTGGGGATAGTGACGACTACCATGATGTTTTGAAAGGTTAAATGAGGATTTATTTTTCCTTATTGGGTGGAAACTTATTTGGGATTATGGTACTGGTGGTCTGTTAAAACTGTTCTGTAATAAGGCATACAAATGGGATTGGATCGTTGGTCACGAAAAAAGTAGCTAAAATGCGCTCACTTTCTACCTTTGCACAAACGGCCTTTATATTTAAGAAACCTCAACATTATATCTGTATCTTTCTATCTACTGAAATGCGAAGACTGTTCATACTGCTAAGATTTAACAGTTTGGATGTCCTGGGTAATACTGGTCCATGGCATGGTATTTTGAAGTGTAATCGTACATTTAGTTTGTACCTGGATCGGGATCAAGTTGAATCTATTAGACACGTGACAGTGCCCAGTTATGTATAGGACATATCTACTCTATTATTGTAGACATGTGAAGAAAATAGAAATAATGAGATTTGAGTGATCCTGGCACAGATGCCTAGCAGGTTTTAGTTTGGGTATGTTGATAGCAATTGTACAAGTCTGGAAAGTGGTGGCTGCTAGGTTAGCCAGAAGGGGATCTATATAATTTGGGGTTGTGTTCATTTACTTGAACATTGTTTTGTAATTGTACTTTTCTTTTTATTGATTTTATTTGTTTTTTTTATATGTAATTGGTTAATTTTGATGTATTTTGAATATGTGTGAAAAGTGTCACAACTATAACACACTAGGTAAAATAAAAAATAAATAAAAAGGAGTACCCGGCGAGGGGAGTATGGCGGCCTCCTTGCCAATGGGGAGCCTCAGAACGTGGGCATTACTAGATAGTAATGTCGCCGCCCTGAACCCCCTCAGGGCTGACGGCAGCCATCTCCCCTTGCTGTGGAATGAAGTCTATCCCCCCCACCACAGAATTCCCTCCCTGCCCTCCCACCCCCACTTACCTTCTTTTCTGTCCTTTTCGGGAACAGAGACACTGGGAAGTCATGGAAAGAAAGAAGAGACTATGTGTAGTCTCTTCTCTCCTGTCCATGGCGGCCATTTTTGCATTTACCTTTTATAATGGCCGCCATGGAAAGAGAAAACTGACTTTGTTCTCCCTTCCCTGGTGGATATTTAAAAAAAAAATAAAAATAAATAAAATATATATATATATATAGTCTATTCCGAAACGAGTACCCCGGTCTTATGGGCTGCGGTACAAATAGCAATAGGCCCCTTGTAGGGGGGGGGGCATTACCACTTCAGGTAATGCCCTGGGGCCTTTATTAAGGCCCTCGCTTCACTCTGGCCTGTAACTATGGGCAGCAGGGCATTACCTGAAGTGGTAATGCCCCCACCCCCCCGCTCGGAGCCTACTGCTCAAGTAAATGAGCATTTATTCAAAACTTTGACTTTTTCAACAAAGTTGTCTTTCCTTTACAAAAAGCCAGCTCCTTGCCAAACTGAATACAAAAGGACCAGAAAGAGCCAGATTACGTGTGAGGCAAGCAACATGCCTGCCAGTAACATAGATCTCAGCAGCGAGCACTGAACATGCTGAGCTATGTTTGTTCTGCAGGTCACAGGTTCGAATCCCGCAAAGGCCAACTCAACCTTGCATCCTTCGGACGTCGATAAATGAATACCAACTTCAGTTGGGATGACTAATATATATAAATATGTTCTATGTACAGCGCTTGGGCGCAAGCATTGTATATATATCAAATCAAATAACATTTGTATTAAATACCATGCGTAACATAAGACATACGGGTTCCAGGACTGCTAACTTCCTCCATGTTATGCCATCACCTTTTAATAAAAGAGCACTTTGCATGCTGGGACATTTCGAATTAGGAAATGAATGGCATTATCGACCTAGGCGAAGCCAATTAGAATGCAGTCAATATCTGTTGGTCTTGTCACATTCTAAACATTCTGATTTCGGTGGCGGGGATTTCTCTACATTCAAGAAACAAAGCGATTTGCAAGATTGCCTTTAACAAAACACTCGTTCTCTGGATGCTTCTTTTGCGACAGAGAACATCCTATTTCAGGGGTCTGCAATCTGCGGCTTTCCAGATGTTTTGGACTGCAACTCCCATTAACCATCACCCTTGACTAAGCTGGTTAGGTGTAATGGGATTTATAGTCCAAAACTTCAGGTAAGCCAAAGGTTGAAGATTTCTGTGACCTATTTAATGCACCAACGTGAAAACTAAGACAAAAACGTTCAGTTCCGTATAGAGAAACTGTACTTTTACAGCAAATGCACGCTCAAGTTAAAAACGTTCCATTTCATCTAAGTTTACAATTAAAATTGTTACCTTCTAAATGCAACCCTCTTATTTAAAAACTACAAAATATACAACATGTATGGCATGTTTTCTCAATTTACTTCTTTACCCAGTTTAAAAACAAAGGTTTTGAACTTCACCACCACACCACACTTACATTGCTGCTGCCAGTATGTCCCAATAGCCTGAAAGACTTTGGAAAGGGGCCTTACTCTTTTGAATAATGACCATTCCCTAACCTATAGCCCATTCTGCGATAACGGCTAAGTTCTGTCTATTAGGGAAAGCACAGTTGGATAAAAAGCCAGGATGAAACAAGATGGTGGAGACCCTCACAGGAGGGTTCCAGTTGGCAGCCATTAAGACGAACACATACAGCTTAATCATCTAAATGTTTATGTTAAGGTTTCACAACAGCAATGGGATCACACGGTTTATACAGTGCTTCAGGCCGGCTTTGGGTCCACTTATAAACATTGCAACCTAATAGTAGTTAATAGTATTCAATTCATCGACGTGGGAGGAATGCAAATCTGAGATGTCGCTATATATAGTCAGGTGGTTTATTGGTGGGCCTAATTTGATATTTCTAACTGCATAATATCCTGATGGATGAAATGATCTCAGAGCGGAGATGAGCCTGCTCTAGCATAAAGATAAATAACTTTGCATAATTCATGATTATTTTAATAGCATTTTAATGCATGACCTGAAACCTACAGGCATAAGTGCCAGTCAAATAATTGATTAAAAGTGAGGGATATCCACAGCCAACACAAATAGAATATGTGCAGTTCTCTCAAACCTGCTTAGACAGCAGTTCTAAAGTCGAAATCCCAAAGGATGGCAGGGCAGAAGCAGGCCGCCAGCAAATACATTTAAATGTAATTGGACAACAAGGGTTAAGTGGGAGGAGCAGAGGATGATCTTGTCACCCATTTAGATTTCTAGAATGTGAGTGGATATGCAAATACAGTAAATCAATGTGGAAACGTGCCAGACGTATGATGAAAAAGATTGTGACTGCAGGTTGGCAGTAAATGTGCGTGAAGCTTCCGAGTAAAAGTTGGCAATAATTATATTGGGTAGCTTATCACAACAAGACATGGGCTCCGAGTACAAGATGGCAGCACGTAGAGTAACTGCTCTAGTTTGGCCCCATGAAGAACTGGGAGTAAACGCTTGTAAAACTAACTCCGAATGACCTCGAATACTATGTGCAATATATGTGGGGTACCAACAGGAGATCTCCTGCTTAATAGCGGTCTTGGATACTCCTGCACATTTAGGGAGACTTGTGCCTTGTGACTGCACATTTCTCACGTTGACCCACTTAAGGTGGCAGCAGGTCACCCATCTCGGTATTGAACATTGGTGATTAAAATATTCCTCTGCGCTTCACAAACCGACGACTGAAAGTAATCATTGTGTATTCTTTAGTGTGTCTGTGCTGTACTCTAGCGAAGGGGTCCGCAACCTGCGGCTCTGCAGATGTTTTGGACTACAACTCCCATGGTCCCTTGCCATTGGCTATACTGTGCAGACCTGGTGGGAATTATAGTTCAAAACTTCTGAAGAGCCAAAGGTTGCAGACCCCTGCTCTAGTACGTCTTTCTCTTTCCAAAAAGTAACACCCCAGTGATGAGAATTGCATAATGTTCCGGAGGGCGCCGCTACGGCCCTTACCTTGTTCGCGCCATAACATTATTCTTTTTCGGTTGCTGGTTGACAGGACTTCCCACATTTCCGTTCTTCAGGGATCCTTTTCTGGCCAGCTCTCTCTGTTTTTCTAGGGAAAGAAAACACACAAGAAAGAGAAGATTGTGATTGGTGACCAGGCAAGTAGGCTCAGAACCCTTATTGGCTGCAATGATGTCTTCTGCCATGAAACGTTGCAGGTCAGCAATGGGGCTGAACACAAAGATAAGCACTGACCACATATGCACAGTATTTGTTATTTTGACCATGCTATTCAACATTTGCGAGTCGTACGGGTGGTGGCACCATGATTACATATAGGGACAGCATCTAAAATCATTTGAAGGTACATTTCCCAAGCACCAAGGTGGGTAGAGGGATTACACTGAAGCAGTCATCGATACAGGAGAAGACAGTGGGTCGATGACTTGAATGCTTGGGAGAAGAGGAGACTTTCAAGAGTTGCTCAGTGGTTATTAGGTTGGTTATCGCTCAAAAATGGGGTTGGCAGTTTCCACTAATTAGTGCTGGCAAATCAAAGATGGTGGATCTGTGCCCAGGGCTGGACAGTAGAGGGGCTTTGAAGGACATTATGAGGCGGCAAATGCATAGGAAAGTTACTTTATTTGCAAGCTATGTTGATTTTCTGGAAAAACTGCATGGTTGTATGGATGAGATGAGAAACTGCAGGGCACTGTTCCTTTAAAGTATATTATGGAGTTATCTGGGTTCCCAGAGGGCTTGGCCCCCTTCATTGGTCTATCAACACCTTTGCTTGATTAATATATCCAGTGCCGACCCTTCAGATAGCATTGATACTGTGTTCCTCTCTCCAACTACATGCAGACTGCACCATGACCCCCTCAACTGGCTACGTGAAACCACCGGGTAAGATTCGCACTACGGCATTGCCATCTGCTAACAGCCTAGGGGAGTAATAGATTATGTGTGGCTTTAGAGCATGCACCGAACATACCAAACCCTGCCCCAGAAACGTGAGCTGCAGTACAGAACACCCTGCCAAGGGAACACATGACGTCAGTGTTTCAGAAACCTAGTGATAGGCAACAATCCATACCATAACTCACCTGGGCAACTGAGTAGCAGGGCTGCAAAGGATGCGATCCGGGTTAGGAAGGTCATTACAAAATAAAATGTCCAAGCAGAACCCACCAACCCTTGATCCACAGTATGATACGAGAAGCAAAGACACTCTAAAGGAAATTACCAATCGACACTCCAAATACACCTGCATTCATTCTGCCAAGACAATTCTGCACCCTTTATTTTAAATCAGACCCTATACTAGCAGATATAACGGCACCTATGCATTATTGTTCCAAGTGAATGCTTTTCTTGAGATGCCCGAATTTCCTATGAAAGACTTTAGTTTTGGTTATTAGGTGGTTTAAAAGCGCCATCTACAAATCAAAATTATTGCATTGGAATACAGCTACGAGACAACGAACTGCACCTGGCCATGCTAATCCCAATGGTCATTCTCTCCACACTAGCTGCCCCTTCCCACCCAAAGTACACCATCCTGGGATCTCTGAGCTATCTCTATTAAGCATTCACTCCAAACCTTGGACTGCAATGTTATTTCTTAAGAGTTAGTGGCTTATTTGCAACGGTAAATACGTTGCTGGTGTAACAATCCTTTTTTAACCACGTTTTCCTTGAGACAATTGGCTTATCTGTTCCATACACTTAAGTCCTGTTAAAACAAGCATTGGCAAAGCCAACAGGTTTGGCTTTCTATAGATATTGGACATTTGCCGGGCACTGCTATCATATTCCCAGGTACTTGAATCCTTTCTCATTAGTTCCTGTCTTTTGGCTAGGTAGTACGAGCAGTGTCCAGCAAATGCCTAATCCATACCTGCACAAAAGCCAAAACTGTTGGCTTTGTCAATGCTTGTATTGCAATACATCATCGTGGTACAACAGGAGATATGTATTTATTTATTTGTAGAGTGCACTACAGCCCAGAGGCATAGAGGCGCTGTTACAGGTGAATGTAAGAAGTGTCATTAAGGGTTACAAAGAGAGCAGCCCAACAGAGTTTCTTGGTTACACAATCAATAGTAAGTTACAGACACTCATAAACAGGACAAAATCGGGCAAGTCCTGTCCCCAGTGTTGCATCATGCTTAAATGTCAGGCTAACAGTCGGGTAACAGGTACAGGTACCTCAGGAGTCAGACCAGGTACAGGTTGGAGTCCGACAAATAGCCTGGTTTTGAATGCTTTGCGGAAGGCCCGGTGAGAGTCAATCAGCCTAATGTGGGGTGGTAGGGAATTCCAGAGAGAAGCGGCCAAGGAAGGGAAGCTAGTGCCTCCTGCACAAACTCTTCGTGTTTTAGGCATAGAAATCCTATTGGCATAGGCCGTACTGGTGGGCATGGCTGATGTGGTCTTCGCTATTCTTTGGACCAAGTAGGGGGGTGCCAAGTCATGGAGGCATTTATGCGTGAGGGCAAGAGTTTTAAAGACAATTCTCTCTTTGACTGGGAGCCAATGAACCTGCCTACGAACTTGGGAGATGTGGTCCCTTTTGGAGACCCGGTGGCTGCCCCAAGGGCGTTATTTTGTACCAGTTGCAGTTTAGCAATGTTCTTGCTCGACCCATAATGTCAGCCCTTGTGCCACTGCTGCTCCAGTGTCTCTCCGCGGCGCAAGGACTGTACAAGTAATGGTAGAAAAGTCTTGATGAGTTCACTGATAAAAAAGGCATGAACATTAACCGAACAGAAAAGCAGCAACTGACCAAAGGACATACAACGTAAATCCCTTGTCACAGTTTACTCAAATAAAAAGGTCCTTCATTAAGAGCCTACATTTGCGGTATTGCCAGTTGATAATGCAGCAATTAATAACTGGTATGGTAATGAAATTAATTGTTATTGAATTTCCCAACCTCAGATGAACAAACAGGGATGGGTTTCTGATCATAGCTTAGTCATGTTTATCAGCAAGACGCCCTTAGCCCTCTTGCCTATAGTGCATCGCCATTTGTAGTATCAGTCGACACACGGTGTGCTCTTTGATAACAAGGGCTGCTTTTTCTATATACTTATCGGAGGCAAACAAGACTATTATTGGTCTGCATTCACTACCATTTTCCTACGGGGGAGAGTGAAACCCAGGCCCTTCTGTGATTAAGTAGCACCAATTTGTCAGATGTAATCTGGCAAAATAGGTGAGGTGTCAGCAAGGAGGAATGTACTAAGATATTCAGGATTGTTTTGAAGATTGGGTCTGGCTGGAATCATTTCTTGCCTGTGTTTCCATTATTCATGTCGATTACCCTTGTTTTCTAGAGTAGGTGAGAGTCGGTGTGGAACAATCATGCTAATCAGAGAAGGATAGTCCATAGTTTCCTTCTGCCGAGCATACACACAGCATGAGCCGTATCAGCATATGCCAGTGTATTCTTGGGGATTTATCAATTGCTTTACCAGAAAATAGTCTTTCCTCTCATACTCCATGCCTAGGATTCTAGATTGGACATCAGGTTGAAAATTAGTTATCTTCATCCATGCCCGCCTGCTGAAGACCACTAACTTTGTACTTAGAAAAACCTCACACCTGCACCGTAAAATGCAAAGCAAATTGCTTGTTTGTATGCATTTTGGCAATAAATCATCAATGTGGCTTTAGCTTGCTCATCAGGGAGATGTTCCCAAAAAGATTGTTTTGCAACATTTACCCATATTAACTGTTGGTTATGTATGGCAAGGGTGGTTTTATCAAATTCATCCTATATCAGCCTGGAATAGTGGTTAGTTGTGATGTGTGATAAATAGCATGCAATCAAGCTGTCACCATCATGGCAGAATTCGGACTATGATAACCTCAAGAAAAGAGGGGTTTTGTATTTCTTTTTGGGAGACAAAGGGTAGCGTTATTTGGGGGGTAGAGGCATGGCTTTCACTATTTTAATCACCGGCTGTCAAATACGGGCCAGGGTGGGATTGTTGGTGGTCTCATTTCCCTTCCTCTTTGTTCATAAAAAAATATTGATCTACAGGTGGCAACAAGGTTAATTGATAAAGAAATGTGATTGTTACCGGACAATGCCCTAGATGAAGAGTTCCTGATGCCCCGTTAGACGTTCACCTTTCTCATCTGAGCGACGGAAGAATGCATCCTCATCCTGATTGTGCCACGCATAAAACGTAATCTTCATATTCTTGGGTGGAACGAATGTTAAAATATCCATTGCACTAGAAACTGGAGGGAACGTGCTATATGCCATCCTCAATCAACGAGTCTGGGCCTTAATTGCTGGCGGTAGAGTTCTGAGTTGCACAAAATTCTGAACAGCAAGGACTATGATGAAGTCCTGGCTTTCTGTGTTTTTCCCCCAGGCCCTGGAATTTTAAGGGGAGTGACTAACAAGCATATGAGCAGTCAGGGAGCCTCCAATGCCTTCTTCATTTTTCTTACTGAAACTCCTCGACAATGCTCTGTTGAGATTCCATCAGTGACACAGTGAAAGTGTCCACTTTGTCACCATTATCCTGTTGTGATGGCCCTTGTATCCTGCACATTTGAAAAGCCTGGAAACTTAAAGGCATCTCCTGAACGGGATGTATCTTCTATATGTAATCATCTGACTCCGTGCTCTGAAACCAATCCTCTATAAGAAACCTCAGGTAGGTTTGATAACTCTGATGGTTCACCAAGGGGCTCCATGGCTTATGGAAGATTGCTGGCGAGTCAAAGGTGAAATTGGTTACAGTATTATATTATTTTTACATGGGACCGTTTGACTAGGACAATGCTAGACTTAGTGCTAGACTGTGCACACTAAGTTTTGGTACAGACTGTTTATATGCACTAGGCTCCACAGTATCTATCATGAAATTAACAGAACACACATGGCTATCTCATCAACGCTCTGGCTTTTTATCTTGAATTATATAAACTGAATAAAACAAACGCAGAGAAAACATCAGAGTGGCATATCATAACACGTGTCAGAAATAGGAAAAACAAATCTAAATGTAGCTTAGCAAAATGCAGCTTTCATAATATGATAGTGCGTTCATAATCATAGTACATTAACATAGACTTTCTTAATATCCCAATCAAGACAATAGTTCTTTTTCCGCGTCCAGCAAAACAGACTATTTCACCTCCTTTTCTTCCGTCCCCCTGCATATTTAAGAAAGTTTATGGTTTCACTACCCACTTTCATGCCTCTGGCTGTGTGATCATCAATCAAACATTATGCTTCCCAACAACATCCTTTCTAAAGCACTCTTTCTCCAGCCCGGATGACTGTGCAACATTTCATATCCTGACATCCTGTACGAACTAAAAAAGAGTTGCTTTTTTTCTAGTGCACGTTCTGCTGTTTTTCCACTCTACCCCCCCAAGCACATTGCAGCTGAGCTTTCATTTTGTACATTCATTTTCTAAGCCACCGTTGCAGTGGGAGTTCATGCACCCCTCCCCCCATCACCAGCCTGTTAGCTGGGCTCTGGCCTAAATACTAGTGTAATAACTAATTTGGGTAGTTTGTTAAGGTTAGATGTTGGTGGATTAGTACTTCGTAATGTTAATTGGAAGTAGCCTACTACACTGCGCTGAGCTAACTCCCAAATCATGCCTCACATCAGCACTAAGTCATACACCTACTGTGAAAATACATTTATTCAGGTTAGCCTTAAGCTCCTCCATTTTTGTTTCATGCGCTCACTCCATCTTGCAAATCTATTTAGAGCTGAAATTAATATGTTTGCCGCATAGAAGTACTGAGCCACATATGATGTGGCAAAGAAATGAGCTCATTGCTTATACAGCCTTGGATCTTGCACAGCCAGGACCAAGCGCGATACGATATTTGACTTTCACTGTTAATTGTGTGGGTCTCAAAAATGCACATACTAATAATAAGAATAATTTATGACACAGGAGATGTTCTGTTCTAATCGCTTCTGTTTTTGTACCAGGAAAGGGTTATCCTAAGGAAACTGTAAAACATGCCTCTGCACAGTAACCCTCGGTCATGAAAACAAAAGATATTGGTAGGAATGTCTTTCAGTGAGAACAGTATGTGGTCTTGTAAGGTCAGAAAGTTAGAATGTACACGCATGAAATCGCTGACATGATTTAGTTTCTGTAAATTGGTCACTTCTACACAGCTATTGATTTATGGAACCCGAATCCGAAGCAAATACATTCTGTTTATATGTATCTCCATGTCTGTTGGTCTCATCTTGTTTGCAGTACACTTACCAGATTTTGGTTTTACAGCACGATATTAACAATTTTTGCATATGCACCTTACCACAATTTAAGTTAGTGGAACTGCTAAAATGAATACACAATTGAAATGTGTGCACTGATTATCTCTTAAAGACAAACAAATCAGGGTCAGTTAACAGTACAATTGATGAGAACAATGGAATCATTCTTTAAGAAGAGGAAAGAAAGTGAGATTTCAATGGAGTACGGAAGAGTACAGTGAGGGAACAAATAGAGGGAGAGAACTCTAGAATTTGGGAGCCAGGCGGGAAAAGGAGCAGAAATGTGATTGGCCACATGGAGTTCAGGGAACAGAAAGAAAAAGATTCAGATCGAAGGGAACGTGATGGTTGGTATATGGATTACAAGAGAACTGAGATAGGGAGGTGCCATGCTACGTAGGCATTTGAAAGAAATAGAAAGAATATGATATTGCTGACTATATTGAAAAGATGGCCAGTGAAGGGAGTTTAAGGACCACAGAGAATGAACTATGAGGAGAGAGAGGGTGCATATTAGACCTGCAGATGAATGACCAATAGACCGAAGTGTGGCAAGATGAGAAGTAATAATTCCAGGTAAAGGAGCGGAGCAATAGTCAAGACGGGCAAGAATATTACTAGAAACTAGGAGCTTAGGTGCCCTGGAAGTTAAGAAAGGAAGAGCTGTGCGTATGTTGATGTGAAAATGGTATGTGCGTGCAGTAGTGAGAATAAGCACAGAGACAGTCAGGGAGGAGTCGAAAGTAATGCCAAGTTAACGAGCAGTTGAGTACAGTGTTAGCTGAGTTGGGGGAAAGAAAACAGAAGGAGGAACAGGAAAAAGAATTAGATAGATGGGGAAGAACAGAATTTCTATTTTGGATGAATTAAGAAATACTGAAGACCTCCAAGACTGGATAGAAGAGACAAGCAGAATGTTTAGCATGCAGAACCTCTGAAAATGAAAGGGAAATTAGTGTGTCAACGGCATGTAGGTGAGGGGAGGGCCCCACTACTGACAGATACGCAGGACAATCTAGGATCGGAGAGGAGGTTGATGCAGTCGAGGATGCACGAAGTTGAGACTAATGGATTATAGGTAGCCCTTAGTCTGTCCAGGCCTCAGATACTGAGACTAATGGATTATAGGTAGCCCTTAGTCTGTCCAGGCCTCAGATACTAATGGATCTGTGGATACATTGAACCACTTCCCCCAAGCGCAAGTAGATGCCTGTGTGCCCCTAAAATCTACATGCTTGCTTAACTTCTACCTACCGCTTTTACAAAGACTTCCACCCGTCCTTCCGCATTAAACAACTCACTGACCTAGCGCTGAATGCACTCCTTAGTTCTGTAACACCGCCCTCAGTGAAGGTGCATACACAGATGTGATGATTTCAGGTCTCATACAACGCCTTCTCCAAATTCCTTGCTTGTCCCAGAGGACCTAGTCGGCTATAGACCCATTGCAAGCTTCTGTTCATCAGCAAACGTAGAGAAAGTAGTTGCAAACCAACTACTTGCTGAATTCCACATTTTCCAGTCCAGCTTCTGCCCCAAATGAAGCACAGACACATATACTTTCTATTCATCTTAGACCCATCGGCTGCCTTTGACACAGTCGACCACTATCGCAAGGCCAAGGGAACATAGAACTACTGACAATAGATGCATTTTACCAAAAGTAAATCATAAGACTAGGCATGTAAATTGGTCCAGGATGACCAACATATGGCTTCTCTGAAAATGTAGTCCTGTGAACTACGAAGGATAGCAAACAAAAAGGCATTCAGAATGTTCCAGTCAGAAAATTCTCCTGTTTAAGTCAGTCTAGCATTGAGTCTTAAGCAGCACTTCTGTGGACCGCAAGGCCTCCCCACCTCTCGCACGCATGATGTAGGGCTTCCTTTCTTAACCAAGTGTACCAAAAGATCACCACTTCCCTGTGGCTCTCCTTCTCTATGTGTTTTACTCAAGGTATGGTGTCTGCCTCATCCTTCCACACCCAGGGATATATTGCGTTGCTCACTAATCCACAACCATGCTTTACTATATTCACTGTTGCACATCCTCCCACCCCCTTTCTGGGACTAAGGCCTTGGGGTGTGGGTCTCTCTCTCGCTCTCTCTCTGTATCTTCCTTAGCCTCAAGGCGCCCTTCTCTTCTAACTGGAGCCCACCCCACTTCTGGGTTTCAGGGGCTCATCTCTACCTCACAAGAGCATACCACATCTAGGGTCGGGGGCTGAGGGGCCATTTATCACAGGTGAATACTCCCCTTTTAGGATTCAAGGGGGGGGCTTTTGCCCCCTCACTGGAGCCCATCCCTCTTCTGGGCTCAAGGGGCTACCCTCCTCTGGTGCTTTCCCGCTTTCTTAGCAAACTCCTCTTCTCAGCTCCCAGACTGAAAAAACACTTTCTTAGTCTCTGTTATAAAGCCCTCACCATTCTCCCATTGACGAGGCAAACCTTTTAGTTGGTTGGATAATTACCTTCTCATTCCAAGCCAGTTGGCTTCCAACTGCTGAATCTAGGATTTCTAAGCTGCTCTGCTCCTGCCTTGTCTATTGGCTGTCCCCCTGCACAGAAGTTCGTTTTGTGGGTTTCTAATGTAAAAAGGGCCATCACAATTGACAAGCAAACCTCTAGTAAGTTCCCACTTGTGCAAAAATCATGTTTCCTTTTGTGAGAAATCTGAAGGTGCTTCCCTCACTAGACCCTGGAGATCTGTCATCCAGTTGGCCAGGACACGGCCATCGCTATTGGATCCAGTTCCTGGGGGTGGACCAGTGAGGGAGGATCCCCTGGATGGGGGGTTCCTCAGGAAGTGGAAGTGGGACACCGACGAGTGAGACTAGTAATTACTTTTACTAGGGATCCAGATATCCCTATTTTTGACTTTGCACCCATATCAGAGGAGGAGCTAGCTTCCATTATCAACAAACTTAAAGTAACTATTTGCACAGGGGATCCATGTGCTTCTACTATCATCAAAACATGCCCCCCCATCTCTGATACATGCCATATGCAAATTCGTTAATGCCTCACTTCGGAATTGCACGGTTCCAGATGATATGAAGCAAGCTTGGGTTACCCCATTACTGAAAAAACCTAATTTGGATCAAAACGTACCTACCAACTATAGGCCGATAACTAATACCCCGTTCTTATTAAAGATATTGGACCGGGTCGCCTATATTCATTTGGCTCAACATCTCAATTCCTACCCCATCCTCAATCCTTTCCAGTATGGGTTCAGACAAGGCGTCGGCACCGAGACCTCGTTATTGGTTCTCAAGTCACAACTGCTCCAAAGAATGGATACTCAGAAGGTCTCTCTCCTTATCTCTCTGGACCAATCGGCAGCGTTCGACCTGGTCGATCATGCCATACTGGCAGATAGGCTCATGTCGGTTGCCAATTGTTCGCGGGCCGCCACCAATTGGCTGCTCTCCTTTCTATCTAATAGATCCAGTAGGGTATGCACCAACAATGCTAAAGCACCAGCAATCCAGATACTTTTTGGAGTGCCACAAGGAACCAGCTTGTTGCCGTGCATTTATAATATCTTTATGTCTCCCTTTTTTGGCCACCTTGCCCAGGAGCGCATACTTTTTTCTAACTATGCAGACGACACTCAGTCTGTCATCCCTCTTACAGGCCAGCATGACCAGGACGAAAGAGAACTTAACCGTATATTCACCATCATTGAGCACTGGATGATGTTGAACAATCTTGCACTCAACCGTGGAAAGACGGAACTTATGGTTGTTAGATCTGATAGTATTTTAGCCAAATTAGACCCAGCCTACAAACATTTTCAGCTGGGAGACACTCTAATCCTCACCCTCCCCAAGGTAAAGATTCTGGGTGTGGTTCTGGACCAATCGCTCACCATGAAATCATATGTGGCCAATACTGTGTCTTCTGCCACTTACTACATTAAACTGCTGTCCCACCTGCGACCACT
This sequence comes from Ambystoma mexicanum, assembly GCF_040938575.1. Classification (NCBI taxonomy): domain Eukaryota; kingdom Metazoa; phylum Chordata; class Amphibia; order Caudata; family Ambystomatidae; genus Ambystoma; species Ambystoma mexicanum. The sequence continues at coordinate 150,336,703 of NC_090935.1, read as the reverse complement.
TATTTCTCAGCCTAATGCAGAGTCCATCGCTCGTGCGATTATAGGATCAAAACTAGATTACTGTTGCAGCCCATTAGCAGGTTCTAGTAAAAAGACCATTAACCGTCTCCAGGTGGTTCAAAACGGTGCGGTTAAGAGTGGTTTCTGGACTTGCATACAGGGCACATGTATCTGAGGCACGTCGAGCATTGCATTGGCTGCCCGTGGACTCACGAATAACCTTCAGACTCATGGTCATCACCTTTAAATGCCTCAAGGGCAATATGCCCACCTACCTACAAAGGCACATAGGAATAAAACCCCGCCTTAGAAATCTTCGCTCCAACAATTAGAACCTGCTTCACCAGCCCAAAGTCAAAACCAAGAAAGCACAATGGGGCGCCTTCACTTTCGTGGCGCCGGCTATCTGGAACACCCTGCCAGCTCATCTGAGAAACTCTGTAGCCCTGAGTAACTTCAAGAATGGCCTTAAAACCTTCCTTTTCAAATAGTAGTTTGGTTGTGCAATATAAATGTTATAAAGTAAAGTAAAAGTAAAGAGACGCTGTATACCCCTCCCTCCAACACCTTTTCCCCCATCCTACCACGTTGGACATTCAGAAACACTGCCCCCAACCCCTTTTTCCACACAAAAACGTTTTGCACACCACAAAAGACAACGGACTAACTCTAGAGCCGTTTACCTGACATGTACTGACACATGGGTCACATAGAGTCAGGCAATTGACCAGAATCACGCACACCTGACAGCCCCCTCTTTTCCCCACAGGGATAAAAGGTGGAGCACAAGAGAACAGTACGAGCAAGGCAGACCTCGCACAGCAGTTCAAGAGGAGGAAAAAGGTGCCGAGTATCGAAGGGGCACCAAGAAAAAAAAGCGACCTTGCCCTTTCCGACCGCAACCCGCAAAGCCTCTGCAGAAGGAAACATACGACCGTGAACAACAGCCTGAGTGCGTTGCAGCAGATGTAAATGGTACACGGAGCGTGCCTACGCTGATAAGCAGGACAGAGGGAAACGCCTGCTACCATGGTACCAGTCTTGATTCCAGATAGAGTGAAAAACCAAATGGTTTATCACAGCCGGTGAGTCGAAGGGGGACCGATAAAGAAACCAAACTGTGTTGAATGAAAGTCACAAACTGGCACATTGAAGGTCAAATAATTGTAAATTGTTGAGGGAAAACCAGCTGCAGAGGGGTCCGGCAGCACGTGGGTGCTCATTCGAGAGACTCTGGTTGATCCTGCGTTGAATGAAACTACTGATACCAGAAGGCCCTAGGGGAGCTGCAAAGGACAAAGTGGTCATACAGGGGTCTAGCAAAATCCCTGTAAAGTCCAAGCTCTTTGACCGACAAACCATTGAAAACACAAGGGAAGTAAATCCTGCATCAGAAGAATGAAAAATGAATTGTGAAATTGTAAGAGTGAACCTGGCGGAGGGATGCCAATAAAGAGGGGCGAAGTCTAAAGTCCCAAGAAACAGTGTGTCGACAAATGTGAACCCAGCAGAGGGATGTCCATGGTGAACTGTTTAAAAAGACATTAAGATTTGTGAGTGCTAAAAGAGAAAGTGATTTGTGAAAAGCATAAGTTGAACCCAACGGGAGGGAGGCTGATATTTGAAAGGGGTCTACAGCCGGAAGAGGGGGACTCAGGGCTGAAGAATCATCACCTCAAGTGCAATCCGAAAGAACTTTTTGTTTGTTATTTGAACCTATCAGATCCTTGGAAGCAGTAGAGACAACCTCTGAAGATCCGGATATTGATAAGAACTGTCTAACACGTCTGCACCCGGACGAGGGGGGATCAAGGGGTGAAACCATCACCCAGCGTACATTTGAACAGAACTGCTTTTCGTTGTTATTTTTTTAAACCCATCAGGTCCTTGGTGGACAAGAGACTTTGTAGAAAAGAAACTTAACTACCGAAGGTCTAGATACGTAAATTGGAACTATTGTCTCGTGCTGGGAAAGCGCGAGAGTGTGCTGTGCTCAGGACTCCCGCCTTGTCACATGCTCAAAACATGGGGAAGGGAGACCCCCGACTAACACATCCTGACTTATCATTTGTAAACACTCCTTTCTTTTTTTTAATCCCATCCCACACTCATGTAAGGATTGGCAATAGGTTTTTCTTAGCATAGTCTCTTTTCTCTGACACACCACAACTAGGGCTGCCTTATTATTATTTGATGGTCGTAGCTTGCTCCCATCTTAGATTTAGGTTTAGATTAGGCGTTTTTCCAACCTACCAATACAGTTTAATAAACACCCTTGTACTGTGAACACTTGTGTGTCTATTCTTAATACCATGCCTTCCTTACACTTTAGGGAGGGAAAAGGAAGTATTTCTTGCTTTAAATGCTGCAAAGAAAACCGCTCTCCTTTACAACTGTTGCTGTGCAGGGCGAGGGGGACCAGTGGTGGGACAGATGACGAGGGAGTGGCACAAGCTAGGTTTTTCCTTTTCAGAATCTGCACCTGTTGACTAAGGGGTGTCTCAGGATGCGCTAGTGTTTCCCCATATCTTTCCTTGAATCTTTGAAAGACTCAAATCCACCCCAGGTTTTGGACCTCTAAACCTGATGCATCTTGAAAGATGTAGTCCTTATTGCTTGGCTTCTTTGGGAACTGATAGTTTCCTATTGGTTGCTGTTTCAGGGGGTATGGGAATAGTTTAGGGCTGGTTCCATCACTCCTACTCTTAGGCGGATTGGGGAACGGATGTAATGTTTGTACTGTGACTCCACCTAACACTCTTCTTCCTAGCCGATTAGATGGGCTTCTCCTGAATCATCCTAAAATGGTTATCTTCCTACCTACCCTGCATACACCAGGCCATACAGATAGGTTCATCTAGGATTCCCAGTCATGTGTGGGGTTCTCCATCGTTAACTCCTAGCCCCAATCATCTTTGAGCTACACATGGAACTGACCCCAACATAGCTATCCATCAGTACAGTGATGACAACTAGCTGTACTGTAAAGTCAGTGGTTCCCAGTCATGTATTCCGCCTCTTCGAATGCTTGGCAACCATGCACATATGAATGTCAAACACCTACCTCAAACTGGCCCACCAATGCAGAATTTGCCCTACTCTTCACCCGGACAGACAACTTGTTGTGCAAATATGCCTGGATGACATGCGCCTGTAAGGATTCACCCCTCAGCTGTCAAACTAAGCCAAATCCCTGGGCTTCATTGGTGAGTATCCTTTCTTTCAAAAAGAACATAGCAAAAACGGTGCAAACTGTGTGGCTACAGATCGCCACACTTTCAAAAATTAAACCCTTTATCATCCTGCATGACTACCACAGAGTGGTGAAATCTCTTGTGATCGCACATCGACTGGGGAGGGGGGTGAGACTACCTCCCTGCTGGGCTTACAGCCATGCACCTGGTCCCTATAAAGCAGCCCAACATGCTGCAGCCCCCCTCATTACAGGCGTGTGCATATTTGACATCTCTCCTAAACTATAAGAGCTTCACTGTCCCCACCAGGATCATATTCAAAAGTGCATGCATTCCTTACAAAGAAGTCTCGAGTGGAACACCAACAAACCTGGTGGAAAAACTCCACATCATTGCAGGCTCTAGCGCCTCGCCAAGCAAAACTATCAAAGGGTACACCAAGACTCTCACCGAGCACTGAACCAACAACTACATGCCACATGATTAAAATGTGGGTTTGGTACCGGTGCGTTACTGGTTACACACACAAAAACTCCAGCGAAGGGAATTCCACATCTATTACGCATGCACCCCCGAAATCACCACACTAACAAAACCCCACGACAGAGAAAGAGAGGCTCAGAATGCACCATAGCAGCACAGCGTGATCAACACGGGACAGGTAAAGGATCCAGAACTCCCAAACAGACAACATCCTACAACCCTTCCTCGCCCCGTGGATATCCAGACTAGAAGCACTCTGAAGAAGGTAGAATTCACATAAGTCAATTTATAACAAGCGCTGTGGAGGCAAGCTTGGAGATGCAACCCTGCTGCAGCAAGCACCAGATATAAGGATGATCGCTGGAGGGATAATGCGCAAAGCGAGCAGAGGATGCTGGGGGCCATGGCCCAATGATCAATCAAAATCAGCTCTATCCCACAAACTAGAACTCTTGGATTGTGAAAACTGCAAACCAAGTATAATTGGACTTGTAAAACTAGAGCATCCATGGCCTCTCCTCCATCTACCCTATCTCTTTAAGCAAGCATCGTCAGTGTTTCTCTTTTTTCGATACCGCATAATTTACAGCGTGATTCAACCTCCTACTTGCCACCACACGTAAAGATCATCTGGGGACAGCATAGCTTGTCTGTGCCCAACTTGCACTGCTGGTACGGACTATAAATGAGCACACTGACAATATTCATCCCGACGTCAACTCTCCAATTGATCGATGCAACTGCGCAAGAAGATGGAACAAGAGTGAAGGCGAAAAGGCAGTAAAGAACACCCAGAGTACACACTGCACTGCTGACATCCCAAAATGCACTGTCATCTGATGAGAACATCGCCACTGCTGGCTTGAAGATTAGCTTCTGAACAGAGGACACGTGCAGCAGATCACTTGCAAAACACACTTCTGCATAAGGCAAAGTGAGAGCCAGTTATGGAAACACCAGGGAAGAGATTGCATACATTGCACTGCTAATGGGCGATTTTGCCCAGCTTCCTGCAGGTTAAGCCTTATAAAATTGCACCAAGTGTAACTTGTCCTGTTTGCTGTTGCTGATCAGTTCAAATATTGATGGAAAACATCCGAGGACCAGTGCAAAATAGCCCCGACACGGTGCCCTTTATGTAATCCCACGCCACATATTAATTAGGATTGAGCAGCAGGTGGCCATAACAAACCCTGTTATCCTTTGTAAAAAAACGAAATACCATTTAATACACAGTGAAAAGGTTCAAACATGGTGGTTGTTTTTTTTCCAAATATATCTTGCACTGAAATCTCGATGAATATAGCATTGTATCAACATAAACTTCTTTGTAGAAGCATCGAAACTTCATTTTACATTTTCTTTTAAACCAACTTCCCCCCCAACAAAAGTGTTAAATAATAAGGTTAACAAATAATATGGAATAGAATTAATAATAATGATTGGTCCCTTTCAGTGTCCCAACATGCTTTTATGTATCCCAGACTTTCTCTATTTAGCATACATTTCTTCTAACATACGCCTCTCGTCCCTATGTTTCCAGTTTGCTCAGTACATTAGTTTTGTAATAGATCTTTGAGTCTGTGGTCTAAAAAACATGTGTTTTTCCTGTACAAAAATTGCACCATGTTGTCAGTTATATGTGCGGTCAGTTTTTCCATAGCCACGATTTCCCAAATCTTAACCCACCAATATGAGAAGATCGGCCACTCTTTCGTTTTCTAGAAGTGTGCTCGATTCAATTTGGCCACCAATAACAACTGTTATTAGTTCCGCCCTGGGTCCCTGATGCCGGGAATATACAATCGTCAGGCACCTCTCCTAGCAATAATATACAAGGACACATAGGGAGTGAGGCTCCGTGATATCTTATCTTTGACTTGATTTCTTGCCAATAAGTCTCTATCGTAGGACATTGCCAGCACATATGTATAAAGTCCACCAGCACCACATCCATGCCAAAAACAATCTGAGTAGTCTGCTGATATTGCGTGTAATCTCTGCGTGGTCATGTACCATCTGTAGCACAGTTTGATCGATCATTCTTTAAACAGAGTGCATCTAGAGCTTGTGGAGGTTCGCGCCAATATTTTCTGCCGTGAGTCTGTTGGTATCTCTGCCCCTATATCTTTCTCCCATCCCATCATGTAAGGGAGTTCGTCGTCAATATGGGCTTTTTCCAGCAGGTGGTAACAATGGGATATTTTCTGAATACTTCGTCCCTCTAAGAGCTGGAGTTCATTTCGTATGGGGAGTCGTGTGACTGCCTGGGTCACTCAGTGGTTAGAAACCCAGTGTCTGATTTGGAAGTACCTAAAGCGTTCTGTTTCACGTAGAGCATATTTTTCTTTACATTCTATAAATGTGAGGGAAAGGCCAGCCTTGTAAAGATCCCCAAGTCTTAACGTCCCTAGCGATTCCTATCATAAAAATATCTCCTTCGTTATGCCTGGGGAGAATTCCGGGGTTCTGTAATACCGGTGACAATGGTCCCAGTCCCTTATTAATCGTCAGTTGTGCACACGCCTTGGAGATGCAGAGGGTAGTACCAGTGGATTCTAGCAAGCCAACCCTGGCATCATTAGACGTTAATGGCAGGTGGGCAAAGGGAACACGGCTGCAATCTTGCTCTATCATTTTCCATTTTGCTCCCTGTCCACCAGTGCCCATTCTAACATTGACGCAATATGGGCTGCGCGATAATACCTCTATTGACTGGACCCCCATTCCTCCCATTCCTTTTAATTTAAGGAACGTGTGATGCGAAATTCTGGGTGGTTTCTTTTTTCAAATGTATTGGCTCATTGCTTTCTGTAAGTCTAATAACTCTTTCTCGGGGATAATAATCAGTACAATCTGAAAGATAAATAAGAGTCTAGGTAGGACTGTCATTTTAACTGTGGTGACTCTTCCCAGCCATGAAATGTCTTCGGTTTCCCAACTTTTCAGGGTGGCTTTTGTCTCTTTCCACAATTGTGGGATGTTAGTCCCATGAGGGTTTTGTACGATTTGGTGATGTGAACTCCCAGATATGCAAATTTGTTATCCACCCACTTAAAAGCAAAGGTTAATTGCATCGCTAATTCGATTTCAGGCGCTACTCCAATTGCCATTCCCACTGATTTTTGGTGGTTGATGAGAAATCCCGAGCCCGTATAGAATCTGTCAAGGAGATCAGCAGAGGTGGGATTGACTGTATAGATTTTTGAAGAAAGCAAATGACAATGTCAGCGAGGCGTGCCACCTTATGTGTGTTGCCTTTTTATGTCAGGCCTAATATGAGAGAGTTATTTTGGAGCATTTGTGCAAGGGGTTCCATAGTCAATGGAAAGATTAGGGGGGAGGAGGGGACAGCGGGGACACCTGCCTCTTTCCCCTGCCAGAGGGATTGGGGCTGGCTTGGTGTCATTAACCTTGATTATGGTGGACGGTATATGAAAGTTAGCCAGTATTAGTTTGCTAATGGCCGGCCCAAACCCATATGCTGGTAAAATAGCTTGGAGAAAGTCCCACAACATGCTGTCAAATGCCTGACGGGCATCGAGGGAAAAGAGTGATAAACCCACACGAGAGTTTCGGAGCCAGTGCTATTAGGTCTATTACTCTTCTAATGTTGTCATGGGCCCCTCTATTTTTAATGAACCCAATTTGGTCTTCATTGATTATATGAGGGTGGACCTTGCTCAATCTTGTAGGATCTTACTATAGAGTTTAGCTTCAGTGTTCTAAAGGACTATGGGGCGATAGGAGGTGCAGAACTCAGGATCTTTCTCGGGTTTCAAAAGCAGTGTGGTCGTGGCTCTGCCATTGATTTGGTTATTTTCCCTGATTTGGAGAAAGAGTTGAATGGAGTGGTAAGTTGTGGGCCCCGCAAAAGCTTTATAGAATCTATTGGTGAACCCATCCGGGCCGGTAGCCTTTCCCACTGGATTGAGCTTGGGTGACTTCCCCGGTCGTTATAGGATTCTCCAATGATTCCCTCACTGAATCTGAGATTTGGGGAAGACAAGCTTGGTCTATGAAATCCAGATTTGGGTAATATTCCCTTGATGTGGGGTGGAGAATTTACTAAAGAAATCGTCCATAATCTTCAATTTCCCTGCCTCTGTGACCCCCTTCTTCCCATCTTCAGTCCTCAAAGCCCCAATGTGATTATGGGTTGCCACCTTCCTAAGTTTTGCCGTTAATAATGTATTAGTCTTGTTGCCCCTGGAGTAATAATATTGCTTTGTCCTGAGGCATGATTGACCAGCCTTCCCCATCATGTGAGTTTCCAGGGCTTGTCTAGCCATCTCTTTCTCTTGTACTACAGTCTCTAGCTCACTCCGGCATAAATATTGATTCCTACCCCAGGCTATTGTTTGCCCTATGATAACTCCTCTGAAGACTGCCTTCCCCGCATCCCATTCATTGTGTATATTCATGCCCTCTGTCATATTTTCTTGAAAGTTGTGGGTTATAGCCCCCTCTATTGAAGCCCTAGCTGGTGTGTCCATTAAGATCACCTCGTTGAATCTCCAAGGGGGTTTCTATGTGCAGTGCCCTGCCCTAGGTCTATCTCTAGTTTTACAGGGAAGTGATCTGCAAGTGCTTTTGGTAGCATTTTTAATGCCTTAACCAACGGGATAAGGGTAGAGGAGACCAGAAACATGTCTAGGCTTGAGAAACCCCCATGTACCGCCGAGAAAACGGTGTACCCCCCCCTCCCCTGGGTCAATAAAGTGCCATGTCTCCATCAGTGATAATTCCCTCAGCAGTGTTGTCATTGCATAATAATGATTTCTGTCATTTGTAGTGGGGGCCAATATTTTATCCACAGTTGGGTCTACCACGCAATTGAAGTCAGCCCCACCCACTAGTATTGTGTCACATTCTATGAAGTTCACTAGTATCTCCGAGTCCCCAAAAATTCTGAAAGTTTCTCGTTAGGGCCATATATTACCCCCAGTGTGGTTTTGCGACGCACTAGAATCCCTTTCATTAGCAGCTATGTCCCTTGTGCATCTCCCAGGGCTTCCATTGTTCGTATTAGGATACCATAATGGCTACTCCCCGTTTTTTGAGGCCACTAGTCTTATTTTCATCCTCCTATAAAAAATTGGGTCTCTTGTAGAAATGCAAAGTCCAACCGTAAGGAGGAGAGCCTCTGTAGTATGGCTTTCTGTTTTATTGGTGAGTTTAGACCCTGCACGTTTAGGGTCAGGCACTTTACAGGTATACCCCAAATTGTTTGTTTACAATTGTTCGAATGAACAATTGACCGATTTTAAAGGGTCATAATTGACCATATATATATATGTTTTGGGGGGGTTTGGGTTGGGTAGGGGTTTGCGGGGGGTTTCCCCCCTCATATATGTTACAATTGACCTTCACAATTTGGTCAATTGTGAAAAGGTCAATTGTAATTCGAACAGTTGTAAAACAAACAATTTGTATACAACCACTTTACATCAGGGGTCACCGCCATGAGTTATATTAAACTGCGGCTCCTTTTTCCAGCCAAATTGGGGGACGGGAAAAGCTTCTTGCAGAAACAGTTGGAGGACATAATGATTGGGAAGCCATAAATACGTGGAGCACATAGAACCAGGAACAAAAAATAAGAACAAAAATAAAACTCCAAAAACTGTAACAATCTTCTATCAAACTTAACTTCTCAAACCAAAAAAGACTAATTGTGTGTCATTCGAGATGACACTCGGGTATCCTCTGTAGTAACGTGTGTGTGACTGCTCACCATTCCAGACGGTCTGAGTTCCCTCACGATGGGATAGAAGGTCAGGCAAGTTGAGTTGTAACTCGTCCTTCATTGCGCTTGCCCTAGTCACTCCCCTTCTATAGCAGATGTTGTCTCTGGGAACCTTTTTCTTCTCGGTTTTCCTTGTATTAGTACTGTCGGTCTAGTCCAGAGTGTGTCATGGTCCCTCTGCTTGGGTCCCTTGCGGTCCCGCTCATCAGCTCTTCTGCTTCCTCTTCGGACCCAATCAAGTATCTTTGATTCTGAACTTCGAATAGCAGTTTACAGGGGAACCCCCACAGATATATGTTCTTCTGTGATTGTAACCAACCCGTTACTACATGTTGATTCTGTCTGTTTGCTAAGGTGTGAGGCACTAAGTATTGATACAGTGAGATGCGTGTGCCTCAGCATTGCACCAGTTCTTTCTTTTGGGCTGCAGCCATTTTCTGTTCGTTCCATTGAAAAAAGTGAACCCTGGACAGGTCATCCAGCAAGAGATTGCAGCGCTGTTGCATCGCTGTATAGACTCTGTGTGTCCTATCCAGTTCCATCGTTGCGCAGTCAGGGAGGTCCAAGAGCATTGGAAACATCATCTGCACATAGTCAGCTACATCTTGATCCAGAATATCTTGTGGTATTCCTCATATCCTAATATTGTTTCTATGGGCTCTATTTTCAAGGTCTTTGTAACGCTCACCTGATTCCCACAGAGACGCTGACCCGAACTGGATTTGGATTGCCTGGCTTGTAGAGTAAGTTTTCTGCAGGTGGAAGAAAAGGGATTGATTACCAGCTGGGGTGGATATGTGTTCCCACCAATCTCCCGTTTCTCACTCTTCTTGACCCCCAACTTGGTTTCTGCGAGCTCTCACCTTAGGTATTGTAAAGATGAGCTCTCCATCCTTCTTCAGGTGCAGGGGTGCGTAGAATCCAGTTACGTCACTGGATGGGAAATAGTTGCGGACACTGTGTCCTTTCGTCTCTCCTGCGGTAGCCGTAAGTATGAGTGTCTTTTCTCCACAGGAGCCGGGGCCCAGAAACCTAAAGCAGGTAAGTCTCTTGGTGAGTATTTGTTCTCCGTGCTTAGTTAGTGCTCACCATGTATTCCTCTTATGCAGGTGCTAGGATGTAGCTGGCGTCGTGGCCGCGGTGGAGGAAGGTAAGTGAAAGAAAAGCGACTGCTTACTTCTAATGATTGTCTTTCTGCTTGCAGGTGCCGAGATGCTGCCGGCGACACAGCCGCTGTCGCGCGTGATGAGGCACGTAAGTAAGTGGAAGAAATGTGGCCGCTTTAGAGCGGGCACCTCTAATGACTGTCTTTTTCTGTCTTTCAGGTGCCGAGATGCTGCCGGCGTCGTGGCCGCGGTGGAGTTCGGCGAGGCCACGGATGGGTAAGGCAAGGCGGCGCGGCTGCGAGCGTTTGAGAGCGCTGCTAATCTTGTACCTTTCCTCTGCAGGATCGTCGGAGGTAGGATTGCTGAGGCCGGATTCCGGTAAGTATAATTTCTAATGCTCGCCTTCTCTTTTCTTGTCTGTTTGCAGGTGTTCCGGGTGCTGCCGGGCGTGTCAGGAGCCAGGATGCAGGAGCCGACTCGGTGAGCGTCCTGCTGCTGATGCAGAATAACGCGACACCTATGGCGCCGAGACTGAAGTCGTTTAAGAGCCTGGCACCAAAGGCGCCAGGACACGGTCCAAAGGCCCCCTGTAGGGGTCTGCTGGGTCCGGAGATGTGGAAGAAGGGTCTGCTTCCGGGGGCGCTGGGCCAGTCCTGGCTCCTCGGGAGTAGTGCTCATGACAGCCTTCCTGCTTCGTCCATATCATTTCAAGTTGTTCCTCTATGCCCAGCACTCTGTTGCTGAGCTATGCCTGATAATGGGCCTGTTCGCACAATGTTTTTTCGACTTTGTTCACTCTTGTTTCCAATCCCATCATGTGAGATTTCAGCTCTGTGACGGTTTTGACCATTGCTTCTTTGGTTTCTTTAATCTCCTTAGTGAGATCCTGCTTCAGCATGAAGAGCATTTCCATGAGGTCATCCTTGGTGAATGAGGGTGGCATATTCATCCCGACAGGTGGTGGGTGGACCTCAGCCTGCGTTTCTTTGGCATTCCTCTCCCTCTCGCTTTCTCCTCGTCTTGCATGCCCAGTAGTGCTTTAATATCTCCTTTGCCCCTCAATCTTCTCAGGAGCTCTTCTGTCTGCTTATACCCCCTCTTCACACTTCAGTTGAGTAACCCTTCCAGTTTAGCGGCATGTGAGCTCCAGCATCTGTGCCCCAATTGTCGATCTCCATCCCATGTATTAGAATGCCTTTGTTAGAAGCGAGCCATGCACATTTTTGTCTGGCTATCAACAGGCTTTTGCCACAGCACTGTTATTGAGCCTTAAAGGAATAGTGCGCTCAAAAATATTATTGTCCCGAGCAATCGGGCATGTGGTTTTAAGCATACGTTGATCGATTGTAAAAACATTTCCTATGCACCGTACCTTCGGTTTCCTCACTTTTACTAATCTTATCCATTGCTGCATCGCCCTAAGGTGAACTGCCCTTGCAGCACTAAATCATATCCCCCGCCCTGAAGCTTACATCACTCGAAGCGTACGGCCCATTTCACAATGATAAAACACGTCTCGTGTCAACGTTCTCTGTGCGCCTGGTAATGACGTGTCTCCATGGAAATGGCAGGACGCCTCTTTCCTCAATAAGTATTAACAGTCCGCATCTCATTAGACAACATAAGAGTGTTCACTTTTTTTTTTTTGTGTAGCCTGTGGCTCGTTTCTGCATGAATGAATTTAATGTGACCGGTGAAGCAAGCAAAGTTACTTGTGTATCACAAGGCACTAACCTGAAACTCCAAGCCACCTGTGCCCAGCTCCATGGTACATTTTCATGGTCCGCTCAACCGATGCTGGGCAAAGTGCCAGCTGGAAATCTACTGTGTGCAGCAGCTTTACTTTTCAGTGGCTATACTTTCAGTAAGTTGTCTAGTTTCTGTCAATTGGTTGGACTTCTAAAACGCAGTACTACAAATATCCAAGAGAACTTTCATTCCCCCCTATTAGTCAAGCCTGGAAACTTGAACAAATTTATATTGAAAGGACATTCTCTGGTAAACGGGTCAGGCTAGCTGGCGATGGACAGTGTGGAAGCCCCGGATTTTCAGCAAAGTACTGCACATACCACTTTCAGGACATGGAAACTAAAAGAATTGTGAGTTCGGTGGTCGTGCAGGTGTCCGGATATAAATCCTCAGTGGCTATGGAGAAGCATGGTTTTATACAATCCCTGGAAGATCTCCAATCGAGGGGAATGCAAATAGACCTCATAGCCACCAACAGACATGTTTCAATAGCCAAGGCCATGCGAGAGCAGTTTCCAAACATTCGCCATCAATTTGATGTATGGCACGTTGCCAAATCAATAAAAAAAAAAAATGTAAAAATCACAGCTGCTGGTAAAAAAAAAAAAAAAAAAAAGGGTTCTGAAAATATTTTACAGTGGTCCCAGTCTTTCAGCAACCATCTTTGGTGGAGCTCCAAAACTTGTGATGGGTCTGTGGAAATTCTACTTGAAAAATGGCGCTCATTGATGCACCACTGTTCTAACGTTCACTCATGGACAGAAAACCTACATTTTCACCAATGTGCACATGGACCTTTATCGGAGGAACAAGAACGCCAGAAGAAGTGGTTGGCTCCATCTTCACCTCCACACAAAGCTCTTGAGAAGATCATATTTGATAAAACTCTTTCAAGAGACCTGAAGGGACTCTCAGAATTCTGTCACACCGGAGATTTGGAGGTGCCTAAAGTACAGGCCCAAGAGATTGCATTTCGGCATAGACGAGATGCAATATCGAACATTACTAGCACATGACGACATAGGGAGACAACAATCGAGAACTGCGGGAAACATTGGGATGCTTCCTTACACAATGGACTTTGTAAAAAGAAACAAAAAATGGGTGATCAAGAAAATATACCCGGAAATGGAATTCGATTTTGTTAAAGATCTCACTTTGACTGTGTTGGACATGCATACTCATGGAATTGCTCATGATTTTTGTCCTAGGACACATACATTGCCACAAAACATTGCAAACATGCCCTGTCCACAGAAAGCAGACCTCGTAGAACAGTTCACTTCCTGTACAAATGATTAGCAGTGATTTATATATTCAACAATGTTTATACATTGTAGATGACCAATGGAAATCTATTTAACTTGAATTCCAAAGCTATTAAAAGTATAAAGAAGTATTAAGCGTCCAAATTGTCTTTTCAAATGTATCCTTTGTCAATTATTTTTTGCAAGAAGTGCCTGTTGTTGGATGCCTTACAGTGTAACTCTGTGCTTTCCCCACTTTCCCCCTTCCAGCGAGTTCTTGTGTGTTCTTCACTGATCGGGGGAGGGTCGGATGGATATCAGCATGAAAGCAACTGCGGGGTCTGCAGTTGCCTTAGCAAGCATGTGTCCAAATAGCTGAATAAATACGAGTTCCACTAAGGAATGACACCTAGGCTAGATAACAAACTTGGCATGCAACAACTACTGACTGTAAGCAAAACAAAGCATGAAAGGGGGCGGCTGGTGTGAAATAGGTGCATTCTGACCTATATTTTTTATGGGGGCATGTGTTAGGGATCGTTGCTATCGGATGCCTTATCAGAATGGCTGATCTTTCATTTGTGGCCTTTGGAGTCATACGATTTCAAATACATTGGGGATAGATGTTAGTGTTACCAAAATGTATGACCACTCCTGATTAGGTATATGGGAGATGAATTTGAGGTGGTGCAGGGGTAGGGTCTAGGAACCAGATGCGTTCAAAGGGAACAGGGGTCATGGGTTCAGGGGACTGCGGCCTGGCAGGAAGGGGTTGGAGATGGCATGAGCCAGTCAGCAGAGACGGATTGTGCACTAAGGTTGGAGCAGGGCTTGGTCTGACATTCTCGTACAAGCACATTTTGTCAGGGCTCGAGACTCGCTACTTGCAAAAATGAATAGCTGCATTGCCGTGAGAACAGTAGACGGGCAGAGCTGACAGAGGTGCTGGGGACTGTCTGTGCACTGCGCTGTGAGAGTGAGCAGTGGGGCAGAGGGCCTCGAAAAATAAGGCATTTGAAAGTAAACAAAATAAGGTTCAAAGCATACACATTAGCACAGCGGTTAATACACTTATATGAAACAAGGGTGATGCAAAAAGGTACAGGAGGGTTGGAGGTGTCTCCCACCTTAGCTTAGACATCATTTGAACAGTACAAGAATGGTTCAGGGAGGCGTGATATACCACCTCTACTCCAACATTTGTTAGTGCACGGGAAGTTCAGTTGAAATGGAAGGGCACTTGTATTTATGACTTGCGAGTCTCTCACTTTATCAGCAGAGCACATTCCTCCTCGAAAACCGGGCGCACGCAGATGTGACAATGGGGAGGACACTAATTGGAACTGTTTTCATAAAATATGTAAAGCACTATAAATTTCAAAGAGTAAAAAATTATTCACGATCGCGCAGCATTGGTTTTTGAAATATTTTCGAAAAACAATTCGTTTTTTGAAAATATTTCAAATGCCACGTTGGTCTGCAGGGCTAATCGCTCCCATGGGAGTGAAGGTCACCACGTCTGATTTTTGCTAGTGAGCTGTGCACACCCACGCATCCTACACAGTATGTTTTTGATTTGTGGCTTTCCAAAGCAAACTTAGCATAGGCATTCCACAGAAGGTTCGATTGTTTTTGGTCCGTGGAAGAAAGGGAGGATACAGAATGGAATGAATGAAGGGAGGTGCATAATACCATCAAATATGATAAGGTTCACTAGTCCAATACTGGATAAAGGAACATGTAATTTCATTTTATGAAAATTTGAGGATCTGAACGGACACTTTGCGTTACGCAGAGAGAATGGAAATGCTGAATATAATGTACGTTTAACTGTAGATGAGTTTATAGAGGAACGAGTCAAGGTTTCATTTTTTGACCGGTATTGCTGGTTTACATTGTAATGGTTTTTGTTTGTGGCATATTGCAATGACACGCAAAAACAAGCTGTGTGTACTTGTCTTTGTCCCGGGCACATGGGCAGTCCAGCACCAAAATGGATGTAGTCCACACCTGGGATCTCCCAGGTTCCACCAATGCCAAACTCTACGCTAATATTCCGTTAAAATGCTGTCTATGTGTTCTTCGAATTCTTCCGTCAGCTTCCGCATCCACATCCCATTGCGGGCTAAACATACTCCATAGCACTAACATCTCAAGCACATCGTAGACTCCAACTTTCCAGGATGTGTTCTCTGTGTTTCCATTCTTTCACGTTTGTGTTCTTCATTAGTTTTCACACGGTGCAGAATTAATGGGAAAATTGATAAATTAGAAATGGAACGGCTACTGAGACATTTCTTTTATGTTTTCTACACAGCTACATCCTGCCATTCTGCAATTCTCATTGTTTCCAGATACCAATTGATGGCTTCTTCAGCGGGCAGTTGCAGATACACCTAAATGGCTGGCTTTCTATCACGCTTTTGTGGGACGATCGCCCCGGGCCGTTATGCCCTTTCGCGGTACCAGCAACAAGGAGCAACCTGACATCATTTACGATGGTCTAGCAACAAGCTGATGCCGAAGCCTTGAGATTCACGGTGCGTCCAATGAGCTTCTTATACCCAAAGGAACACTGTGTGACTCATGATAAAGATTTGTGGATCGAAACAAAGAAAGAAATTTGAAATTTGGTTGAACATGGAAATCAGCGGATGTTCTCGGAGTGTTTATTGTGAAATAAAAGCACATTATAAATTGCAGAGTAGTGCGGTTTCCTTTAAAAATGGTGTTTTGTATTCAGAAATGGGATGCGCTGTGCTGTGAGAGGATGTGTGTTGATATTGCGGGTTCTGCGTCAATTGACGTCAAGACATAGGTGATGACTGGGCGCGTTTGGCTACGCTGAACAGTAACGTCATCAAGCTAGGCAGAGAATATCGCTAGGAATGGTGAGGTCAGCTTCAGGGGCACTTGAACTTAGGGCGATGGATAAACGGATAAGGTTAGCACAAGATGGCCACGCCCTGCTGTCTAATTTTGCATGTGTAACAGTGAGGAAAACTAAGGTAAGGTGCATAGGAAATGTTTTACAATCGATCAACGTATGCTTAAAACCACATGCCCGAACACTCAGGACAATAATATTTTTGAGCGCACTATTCCTTTAGTAGCCTGTCGGGATCTATAGCGTGCAAGAGCGTTAGGCTGACAGGGTGTTGATGTCCCTCTGATGCTCTCCTGTCTCTCAGGCCGGTCCACACTCTCCTTTGGTCCCTCAATGTAAGGGGGGCGACGATCCGACTCCTTGCCCACTGTCCCCCAGCTGGGCCTGCACCGCGAGGAACCCACGAAGTGCGCAGTCTTCAGGCCACCTCACTATGGGGTAGCAGCTGGGATACACTCAGTGCATTGTTGCTGCTCGCATGGCCTGCTCTAGCCCTCTTCCTCTCTGCACTGTTGTTACTGCTAAGCTGGGTCTGGGGCCCGGCTGGCACTTCACCTTGCGATCTGGCTCCCTTGGTCATGTGCTGGGGGTTGTCGCCTCACAGTGACCTCCCAAACTCTTTCTCCGCCAGTCCTGTGTTTCCTCAGCCCTGATGCCTGACCTTGCGCTTATTTGATCCATTTCATTATGGCTGGGGAAGTTCAGCGCTGCATGTTCAAAAGCAAATTATCTTGTGCTGTTCCACATCCCTTTCTAAAACCTGCTTGAAAATGATGTAGTAGCTGGCTATGTTTTGCCCACATGAAAAGTTCTCGCAACTAAATCTTAGAAAACACTTTTCCTAGGACATACAACAAAGCCAGAAGGCTATAGTTAGTAGGGTCCATACTGTGTCTTTTTATAGAGTGGCACCAGACAGGACTCTGTCTAGGAAACTGGTATCCTATTGGCTGCAACTATTTTGACAAAATAGCACATAGGTATATGTGGCCAGGCTTCCATATTACTCTTAAATATTACATTTGCCAGGACATCAGGCCCTGGTGCTCTAGAGGCCTTCAGCTTTTTGAAATGTGAGGCAATAACTTCTAGTGAGTACCTAGAGATGTCAAATGTTGTCCCCACATGTGTAGTTAGATCCCAGACAGGACTAGAGTTGAAAAAACATGTCTCAATGAAGATACACCATGTTTCTTCGTCAACACAATTTACTCTAGGACTCCAAGCTGGTTTTGTTATACTGGTTAACTATATTCTAAAATGTCTTGGCATTCTGTTTGACTAAGGGTCGTAACATAAGTTGCCAATTTGCACTATTGATGGATTTTTGAGTCAATTAGGATAGTTATTCTTATGGGCTCTAAAGAAGCTTTTTCCAAACAAGTAAGGGAGGTAGATATGCATATTTCATGAATGTCTGATCTCACCATTCTTTTATTCAAAGCTATGGCTGGATCGAAAACAACCCACGTTCTTTCACTGTCAAAGCTAAAATACTTTTTTGAATAACCAAAATGTCTGGTAAGATTGTATATCCATCTTGTTAAATCTTCCACATTGAAGTATGCATGGATTTGCAGAGAATCAAAGCTCAAGCCATTGATGTAATGGTTAATTCTCTCAATATTATTGTATGTCCCCCATCTAATGCAGTAACCTTTAACATTAATATCTAATACCCCGATTTTTCCCTTTGATTCGCAATTTTATATTTGTGCAAAACATTAGCAAAACCATAGCATGAACACTTGTAAATATTTCATACTGGATTGGCCATATAGTAATCCTTCCAGCCTTTAGAAAAGTAGTCTACTGTGGATTATTTCTTTCCCATGGACCATGTATCCTATCCTGGTATATCCCCTACTGTGTGACCATTTAACATACACAAATTATTTCTGGTCATAGATTTCACCCAACTTTCCCTTTGGCTGCTGGACACCTACAAGGGAATCTACAGCGGGAATAAACGTAAGTGCCAGTCACAGTTCTTTATCACATTCAGTAAGTTCACCACAGCAAGCATTCAAATCACCAGCCACAATACAAATGATATTACTATTATTTTGATCTGTGTTGTCATATACCTCTTCGAGGACTGTATGTATACCTTTAGGGCGCACGCACCCAGAAAAGATCATACATTCACATTATTGATGACCAGCGAGGTCTCAGAACTAAGCTTCACCTTAACGGGCAGCATATGACGATTATTTCTCTCAGTTTTGATTTCTTGAGAGACAAAAGTGTTCGGAATACCCCTAAGCAAACCTCCCATAGGTCTACCTTTATTACATTTTGTTGGCGGTTTGAAATACATATCTTATAACCATCCAACAACACCTGGTTTCAGAGCTAACATTACTGTATTAAAAAATGTCATGATCTCTCAATTGTGTACCCTCCTCCCCATGGCTTAGTAAATGTGTAATTCCCTGGGTATTCCAAGAGAAAATTCTCAATTCTGGACACAGTTTGGTAGGGACTTTTGGTCAAACAGGGTTGCAATGCACCAGGCGGTCATTTACAGTTATTAATTGCCAACTCTGAGTCTGCATATTGTGAGGGGTCAGAAATGAAAGCCAGAAAGAAAGGTGTCATGTTTTTGGCTAAAGACATTTATTAAATAAAAATAGGTGGGGAAAATGCCTCTCTGGCACTATTCTAAAGACGATCTTCCCTGCCTAGAAACCAAAAACTAAGTATCTATCTGTGCCAGAAATTCAGTTACTGAAAAGCCATCCTTATCAAAAACGTCCTATCCTGACCCTTACACCACTTTGATGTTAGAAAAAGTGTTCAAAACCAAAAGTGTACGAATGACTGACCAGAATGTTCACCAAGGGAAATACCTTTTGCTCAAAGGGTGGTCCCGTACCCCTGGTTTCTTGGATAGGATGGGAAAATAAGGTCTCTTTAGTTAACAGTTCTGTGTCTTCACATGACTCACAAAGTTCTCGTTGATACAATAATCTCTTGTAACAGTGTTTCTATAGTATTTCTTGTCACTTGTAGATCACCTAGAATACTCCCCTGCCAGGAATCTTTATACAATGTCACTTGCCTGGTGTACTCACCTTCCAGGACTTCTCTTATGAAGTCACAGTCCTTTGGCTATAACATAGAAGCATATACCATGAGGTACTTGGTATATTTGTCTACGGTGTTTACTTTGCCTTGTCTGCATTCAAATGTTGTTCTTATCTGGTCAAGGTTTTCTCCCACACTGGCATCTCATGCATCTGTACTTGATTGGGTTTTGTCTTTGTGCTTGCTTTGTCTGCATTCAAACATACTTCCTATTGGGTGTTGAATTTGTACTTTGTCTTGACTGCATTCAAACAAACTTCGGGTATTTTCTGCATCAGCAACTTCGTATCATTCAAACATTTGTTGGTGCGCTTGTCTGAACGCCCCAGGATCCCCATCTGCTTTGGGCAGGCTCACTGGTTCCTTCCAGCGTCTCAGACTCTACTCGTGCCTTTGCGGTGTGGTTCCTTTACCTGCTTTCCACTTTGGAGTGTGCAAACATTCTTCCAGCGTCCTGCGTGACTCCACCATCACACGCCGGCTTTCCTTTTTGTCCCAGACCAGAGAACAGTCTTTCCTCTAGTGGCCCAAAATCCACTCAGTGTTTTTCCTCTTGTCCCGGCGGCCATCTCCATTCCACCACATCGTTCTGTAAACCTCGTGTTCATGAGCCTCATCATGGGTTTCAACGTCTTCTCCTGCATTGCTCCATCTACTAGTGTGGTTGCCAGCTTTAAATGTCCCACACACTGTAGACTTGAAAAAGCAACTAGCCTGCATACTGTACTTCGTGCTCCTGTCACATTGCCTCACACTCCATCATCCTCGTCTCAGTACCCGAGTGCTTATAGGAGTTGAAGTCCACGGATGTCTTTGGACTTTTAACTCTTAGATGGTCTTCCTCAGAGATTTCACATTAAAGGCACATCAGAAACAAAAGATGTTATGTGTGAGTTGTGGGTGTTTTGGATCAAAGGTGGGGACTTGACCAGAATAGTGTAGAGAAAAGGTTTCTTGACTTTCTGTAACAGGGGAATCCATGAGCTGAGAATACGCCATTAATGTCTTGGGTGCCAGAGGGTCTTCCTCATGATAGAGGGGGGAATTCTGTGTTTCACCCAATGACATCGCCCCGGTAATTGTCTCCTCCCCTGTGATCCTCCCTCATAAAACCACCACCAGGGTCAGGATCAGGTAGCGGCTGCCGTCCCCATGCCACATGGGAGTAGGATCCCACCAGGGAATACATGATCACTCCATTGGAGTAATCACAATATTTAACTCTGTAAACATCATTTAGGATCCTTCTTCCCAATCATGTAGGATCTGATCCTTTGATTTATAGATTTTATGTACACTTGTTAGCAAGGAAAAATCACAACCCATTATAAGAAATGTTGAACCATACAGCAATGTATGTAGCAATGTGAAACGAGCTACAATGTATAACAGCACTGATAAGGGCTCCAAATAATCGATACCCCTCTGATATTACCAATCTTAAGCAAGGTAGGTGTCATATGCACAAAGGAACTGTTAATTGGGCAACAGTTTTTGTTTTTAGCCTAAGAGCTAAGTATTAGGCATGGGCACCCCTACAGATAAGGGGTGTATCACCACTTTTACTCCCTAAAATTGGCTAATACTCGCAAAAAATAAATATAGGGAGTAAAAATACTCTCATCAAAAAATAGTAAAAAGATACGTAGAATCTTGCACATCAGCTTTCACACTCACAGCTCCATGGATATGTTTGGACAAGCAGTGCACGTGGTAACACAGGAACACAATCCTGTCGCTGTTTGGAAGTAGTAAACATGGATCTTTTTTAAAAAAAATATATTTTTATTATTTTCAAAATGTATTGTTACTAATGAACATGACATCATCAAAACAACCAACTAAGAAATACCTCCCCTCCCCCCGGACCGGGTAATCTCTGTCTATGCACGTCATCTCTAGGAAGTCTCTTGCGCCCTTCACAAGAATAGGTCCAAAATCCTTATTTTGTGTGGGCACCATTGTTCTTTGTGGTCTGCTTGGAGGTACTCCAGAACTAGGCCCCAATCGTTTCTGAACTTTTCGTGTTCTCCTTGTATGTTCTATGTTAGTAGTTCCATGCCCAGATGTGACCCCACCCTTCTCGTCCAGTCCACTGCGAGTGGTGGGGATTTAGGTTTCCAATTACATGCTATTTCCAGCCATTCCCCTATCAGTAGGCCCATAAAGTTCCTTTTTCTGCGTGACGTTCAGTTGCTTATAACTGGGATCCCATAGATCCCCTAGCCACACTTTGTCTCCTGCGTGTTCTATCCCCGGGAACATTTTTTTCATTTGGGCTTTAATCTCCTCCCAAAATGGGCTTCGCCTCGGGCATTCCCACCATATATGTCGCCAATCTCCGTTCCCGCCACATTCCCTCCAGCATCTATCTGGGGAGTTTGCGTACATCGTGTGCAGTCTCTTCGGGTTATAATGCCATTGCAACATTACTTTCAACCACATTTCTCTAGTTTGGATGGCTCTCGTCAGATTCGGTATCATGGGCCATATGTATTCCCATCGATCCCTGGGGAGTGTATATCCCAGGGTTTTCTCCCACCTTTTCATGTATTGCCAAGTGGCCGGTTCAGCTTGCGCATTGATATATTTGTATGTGTTGGAGACAAACTTGTGCGTACCTGTGTGCGTCATGATGTAGGTTTCGAAGGGAGTCAAGTCCCTGGACGCTGCTTCTTTTATGCGGGGTGTACTTAGCCAGTGATGAAGTTGTTCATATTTATAACGTTCTTTAGGCGTTAAGCTCAGTAGAGTTGTGCAGTCTGCGAATGACCTTATCTGCTGGTCTTGGTGAATATCTCCGACCATCTTGCACCCTGCCTCCTCCCATTTTCGAAAGGCTCCCCTTTCCATTCCTGGTGGGAATTCGGAGTTTCCAAACAGTGGCATTTAACGGGGCAGGGTCTTTAGTTAGAGTTTCTTTTTTTATAGCGTCATCCCACAACCCCACTGCAGCCTTCATTATCTCACTAATGTGCGTATTGGCGTGTCTGAATTGTTTGTAGATCCATAACAAATGTCTGGTGGAGGTTGTTGCTACTGCCCTATCCTGTGTCTCCCAGATTTTTCCCCAATTTTCTGGAATCCATTCCTTCAGCACCCAGAGCTGAGCGGCTTCATAGTATTTCTTAAAGTGTGGTAGGGCACCCCCCCTGCCCCCCCTTTCATGTGCTGTCACGACCGCGTTTGAGACTCTCAGGGTTTTATTCTGCCATACATAGTTTGAGACCATCTTCCTGAGTGACTTAAAGAACGCTGGGGGGGGGGGGTCTTATTGGGAGGGCTTGGAATAGGGCTTGGAATAGGTACATTAATTTTGGGAGTATTGTCATTTTTACCGCTGTAATTCTGCCCCACCAGGAGGTTGTTAATGGGTTCCAATTTAGTAGGTCTTTTTAATATTAGCTAGAAGTTGTGGGTAATTATGGGCATACAGTTCATCCAATCCCCCCGTGAGCGTGATCCCCAGATACTTGATTCCCATGGTCGCTATTTTCATTTTGGAGTCCCGTTGCAGTTGTTCGGATCTCTTCTCTATTCCCTGCCAGGATCAGTATTTCAGATTTCTGCCTTTTTGTTTTTACCCCAGCAATCTCTCCAAACGTTTCTATGACGTCCATTAAAAGTGGGAGCGATTTCCCCGGGTCCCCTAATGCCACTAGCATATCATCTGCATACACCCTCGCTTTGTGCGCCTGTCCCGCCATCTCTTTATATCCGGGAGTTCTCTAATTTTTGCCAATAGGGGTTCTAGGTAAATTGTGTATAGGAAGGTGGAGAGCCGACACCCTTATTTCGTCCCTCTTTCTAATTGGACTGTTTCCGATAGACCTCAGTTTACCGCTATCCTGATGGACGGGGAGTTATAATTGGCGCGGACCATATCTATACATCCCTTACCCATTCCCATTTTCCCCAGTACCCGAAATAGGAAGGACCATTCTACTCGATCAAACACTTTCTCCGCATCCAGGGCTACAGGGCTGCTGGGGACTGTTTGATTCCATTTTTTTCAACCAGGTGCAATACTCTACGTATGTTATCATGAGTTTGCCTATTTGGGACAAACCCGGATTGGTCTTGGTGGATCAATTTAGGGAGGAGGGGTGCCAGTCTTGCTGCTAAGATCTTAGAATACAGCTTTGCATCTAAGTTGATTAGAGCTATAGGGCGGTATGCGCTGGGGGAGTTGTTCCTCCTTCCCCTTTTTATGGAACTTTTGCCTCGTTCATGGTTTGGGTCACGTTTCCCTGTCCCTTAAACGTGTTGAACAAGGCTGAGAGTGGCGGGGCAAGAATATCTTTATAGGTCTTATAAAAGAGTGCGGTATATCCGTCCCGGCCTGGGGCTTTATTTTCCCGGAGGGACTGAATTGCGACATAGACCTTCTATAGTGATATCCCTGTCTAGAGTTTGTTTGTCTTCCTCTGATATCAAAGGGAGCTGTACCCCTGCAAGAAAGGCTTCTTGCTGTTCCTCTCTCGGGAGATCCGTGGAGTACAGTTTCTGAAAGAATCTTTGGAATATATCTCCTATATCGGAGGTTAGGGTCTTGAGGTGGCCTGACTCGTCTTTTACGGCCCTTATTGTCCGTGCCTGCTGCTTACCTTTCAATTGTCTCGCAAAAAAAGTTTGTCGTCTTTATTCGCCTTCACATAGTACCGGTGTTTTGTATGGAGGAGAGCCCTCTCCTCCTTTTTGGTGCAAAGTGCCTCCAGTTGCCCCTGGACGTGTCAAAGAACGCGCAAGTTTTCTGGTTGGGGTCTGAAACAATTCAGCTTGAATCGCACCTATTTTTGCCTCTGGTTCCTTTTCCCATTGGCGTTTCGTTTTCTCTCTCTGAGATTTAAGTGCTATTAGGTGTCCCCTTGTTACCGCCATTAAGGCGTCCCACAGCATTCCCTTATTTGTATCCGGGAGGTCTTTACTGGCCAGATAATCAATGATGTGCTTCTGAGGAACTGTCCCGATACCGGGTCTCTAATGTTGTCCTCTGGGAGGCGCCAGGCCAATAGCCGGGGATAATTTTTAAACCAGTTAATGGATGCCCACAAGGGGGCGTGATCCGAGAGTGTAATGGAGTCCATCTCTGCCCGTTTTATTTTCCCTAGGAGTCCCACCGAGACCCATAGGTAATCTATTCTTGATGCCGAATTGTGTACATGCGAGAAGTATGCATAGCTTTTCTGTTTACCGTTCATATTACGCCATGCGTCTGCCAATCCAAGGTATGTCATTTTCTGCTTTAAGGTTTTTGACAGGGCGCCCTGATCCTGTTGCCTAGGTCCAGATCGGTCTAGGGAAGGGTCCCATGCCATGTTGAAAACCCCCCAGCACAACGTCGCCTGTGGCTTGGTGTTCTAATTTGTCAAGCATAGCCCTTAAGAAGCCGTCCTGGCCCGTGTTGGGAGCGTACACAGTGGCTAATGTCAGGGGCCTCCATTCGATTGTAATTGTCACTATCAGGAATCTCCCCCGTTTGTCTCCCCATTTGGACTTTACTTGCGCATGCAGGGAATCTCGAATCGCTATAAGCACCCCAGCCTTTTTCTCTTGTGCGTTCGCTTGTTGAATTGGATTGAACGCTTTGAAGCAAATCCTATGTTTATCATGAGCCTTTATGTGTGTTTCCTGGAGCATTACAATATCGTAGGCGCCCTGCCTGAGGAATTGCTCTACTTTTTTTTCACTTGACCGGGTAGTTTAGGCCCCTAACGTTATATGTCAGGATTTTTATCCCCATCCCTTCTTCAGTTGGAGGAGTCGAACACAATATTCTTTTCCCCCTTTTGAATAATCTGAGATCTTCCCGGTCTTCCCCTGTCCCCAACTCTCCCTCCCCCAACTTGGTGTCGCGCAACCCCCAACTGGCGCGTATCCCTTACCCGGATGGCATGATTCTCTATGGTCACTCAGGCGTATCACCTTGTGTGTCACGCCCTCAAATACTCTCAGGGATAACTTTGAAGGGAATCCTAAACCCTTCCCCATGACTTCAATGGCAGCCAGGTCATCACCCCTTTCCCCTCCCCGCACCTGTTAGTTGGACTCTCAGTTCTTCTTCTGCAGCGGTTAAGACCCATTAGTTAGCTGTGATGGCGTCTATCTGCTCCTACTTTCGGGGCGCGTCCCTGATTGTTATTTCTTTCTGCTGGGGCGTCTCACCCTTCTATTAGTCGTTTTCCATTCCCACTGATTCCTTCTACCAGTGGGGTCTGTGCCCCTAGCCTGGGGGAGATCATCTTCCTGATCCTGAATGTTCAGCAGTCTCAAGCCCTCTTCCCTTGATGTTATTCTCTTTTGCGTCCCCTACCATGTGAACAGCAGTCCAAAAGGAAATGTCCACTTATATCTGAATTGGTGTGAGGCCAGTTCCCTCGTTACCTGGGCCATGTCTCTTCTTTTTTGGAGCGTTGATTGTGCTAGATCCTGAAATAAGAGAATGTCTTCCCAATTCATTCGTATGTGGTCCAATGACCTTGCCTTTCTGAGGATCTGTTCCTTCTGTGTATACCTGCAGGGCCACCAGCACGTCTCTCGGGCGGGCGCTTTGGGCTACTGATCTCTTTGGCCCCACCCTGTGGATTTGATCTATCGGGACATCTTCCTCCTCTGCCAGGTCTAAAATATCCTTGAACACTTGCTGCACCGCCATTTTAAGATCTTTGTCCACCAAAGTCTCTGACATGTTTTTGATTCTTATATTTGGTCTTCGTGATCCGTTTTCTAAATCTTCGCACTGGAGTTCCAAGTTATGCGTTAGGCGGACCAAGTGTTCCTGAGTTTCTGCCACTTGTTTAGTCTCTTCTTCCATATTTTGCACTACCTTCTCGAGGGTGTCTGTTCTTTCTCCTAGCTCTGCCACTTTTGTCTTCAGTTCCTGCAGTGCTGCTTTGAATTTGCTTTTCATGGAATCCAGGTGCGTGTTCATTGAGTCCATAAATTGCACCCGGAATTCCCCAAACCACGACTTCAAATCTTCCTTCGTAGCCATCTCTTCGGGGGGAGAGGGGATCCGCGTCCGGGCCACTTTTTGGTCCTTTGTGTGTTTTAGCCTTCTCTGGGATTCCTTTGTCTCCTCCCCAGAGGTGGACCAGGTTCTGATCTTGTTTCGTTTGCTGGATCAGAGGATTTGTTTGACCTTGCTTCCCTCTGGATTTTGACATTTGTGCCAAAGCTATGGTTGCTTTCTGGCAGACCCGTGTGTTTGCTGTGTGGTGTCCCGTATTGGGCCCTACTGCCCCCTCCCCGTCTTCTATATATGAGGGGGATGGCAGAAGGGGGGCTGTAGTAGCCCCGTGTTTCGTTTCTGGCGAGTGGTTCCCCTGCTGTTCTCCCTGGGGGGGGGGTGAGTCGTACGTAGCCCCCTCCGCTGTGCGGTCTCACACTTGAGTTATATTTCCACCTTTTGAAGGGACGGGGGGCTGCCCAACAGTGTGCTTCTGGGACCTTGGGACCCAGGGGGGAATTGCTCCACCACCTCTCAGAGGGCAGTCCGTGTCCCCCGCTTCGTGTGTCACTTTATGGCCGGACACCCAATAAAATGTCAATAGAGTGGGGGAGGATGGGTCCGGTTGCTTAAAAGAGGGCCTGTGGTGCCCGTATTTCTTGCCGTTGTTCCTTGCCTTGCACAC
This sequence comes from Ambystoma mexicanum, assembly GCF_040938575.1. Taxonomy (NCBI): domain Eukaryota; kingdom Metazoa; phylum Chordata; class Amphibia; order Caudata; family Ambystomatidae; genus Ambystoma; species Ambystoma mexicanum. Next base: position 150,309,564 of record NC_090935.1, on the reverse strand, counting down.
TATGTGCACATGGCACCTGGTTCAAAAAGTTTCAAACTGCTGCCGCTAGTAGGCCCTGAACGCTGCGGCTCCAGAGCTGCTGATACCGCCCGTGTGCTTCCCCCGCCTCCCACGCCCGGGTCTCCGCTCCCGCATCCAGGGGAGGGGTGTCCTTCCTTTCGCCGCCGCCCCGGCCGAATCCAAGCAGGGCTCACCTTGTCTCTAGCCCCCGCTGCTCCGGCCGCCGCCCGTTGCCGCTGCTCATGGACAGCGGGTCCCATTTAGCCCCTGCAGGGCTGCTTGGATCACCTCCGGGTCGGTCTTCTGCCGGGGGCGTCCTTCGCCGCTCCTCCCCTCGCCAGGTCCATGCGGCGGTCCTCTCTGCGTGTCTCTTGACGGTGAGCCTTTTCTGGTGTTCTGGGGACGCGGGGTCCCCTGGCACCGGTGCCCAACCCTGCGGGTGGATGGTCTCATCGCCGGGTCGCTCTGCGATCCTCTGACGTGCAGAGTGCACTACATGGGAACCCCCGCCATTTCGCGTTGCCCTTCCTCCCTCCGTCCGACAGCGCATCTGCTCGAAAATGCAGCTGATCCGCCCCGGACCGCGATGGGGGCTCTGTCGGTTCCGCCCGCAGGTCCCGGGGATATTCCCTCGCAAGTTTGCTGCGAGAGGTCCACTTTATTGGCAAGCTTCTACTGCTGCCCGGGAGGGGAGATGGAGCTCAGCTCGCGCACGTCCTCCCTCCACGGCGGCCATCTTGAAGTCCAACATGGATCTTTTAATCTGCAGGTGCAAAGAAATAAATTACAACCCTGATTCTTTCTATTATTATTATTATTATTATTATTATAGATTAGTTTAATACTTTTTTTGTTTAGGATTGTCTAATAACATGTATTCAGTTGAAGTTTCCTTTAATCCTACATGTCGATATTTGTCAATTCCCTAAGGTTTGTTCCTTCGTTTCCTTTCCGCTTTCCTTTTAGGTTTCTTCTTTGTCATATGTTTTTTGTCAAAGTCCAGACCTTGTGGGCTGCCATTCTCACACGTAGGTAAGCTACTAATAGCAACAACCAAAGCTGTGATAGGACTTCTAATCCCTGATAACTCTCCCACTGTTAGAATGACACTCACTACTTGATCAGAGATTTTGGTTTTGGTGAGGTCGTTAAAAATGCTCTTTTAGGAGATGAAGCAATCAATATTGCAGGTATTCGTGACTGGAGTAGTGACGACTTTGCCTAAAACTTCACGTGAATTTGGAACGTCCCAAGACTGGCCAACGTTCTTGCGATTAGCTGGGAGGTGGAAATAGTCAATCAGTACACCTATTTTTTTGCAATGTGGTATGCTGTGTGTTTTGATTCTGATCATGACCTTGCATATTTTAATTAAGCACAGCAGTGCCTCTTGTAGCTTATAGGAGGTGTCTCCATCGTTTACACACAATGCAAGGTAAACATAGTATTCACTATGTGCTCCATGTTGTTAGGAGTGGGCATGATATTCGTCTTGTTTTCTAAGACCCGTAGATACTAATAGCTATCACTTTGTCTTCTGTCTAGGCTACCTACAGTGGAACAACTAGAGGCCTATTTTTACTATAGGTTCTCGTTTGGGAAATAGCTATGGGTCCTATCAAGAGGATCCGTGGATGAAGCGTGACGCTAATGAATCAGCTCCTGAAGAAGGTTTACCAATCATTGGGACTATGAACTGAAATATGTTGAGCATAGGTCATTGGAATATTACAATGACTGTTGCAGACGATAGCTGATAAAACTGGGACATTTCTCAAAGCGATCGGACATTCATTTTCAGACACTACCATTTTGAATTGCCAAGTCTAAACTGTATAGATAGGTGTCACCACTAATTAGCTAAAACTCAGGTTTTTTATAAATTGTATGAATTAGATGTGTTTTTGATTAATAATTTATATCATTTAGATGGATTGGATTGTGTGATGGATTAAAGCAGTTTTTACTTCAATTTATGCCTAATCATTCAGCTGTTTAGCGGCTACCATATATACACTTTATTCTAATCCCCCAATCTCATTTTTGTTCTTTGATCCATCATTTTCATCCATCGATCTATTATTGACCGATTCCACCTGGTGTTGCACTAATTTTAGTATCTGCAAGCAGATGAACTCAATGTGTTATGCTAGTCTCACTTATCGATCGTAAGGCTACAGCATACATTCAGGAGTGAGTTATCAATGGCAGTCGTTTTAGGTGAAGTCATAGTAGAGACTCCTTACATAAACACACTACTTTTGACAGCCATCATTACTTGTTGCATGAAATAGTCTGATTTTCTCTTTTAGTTTACAAGGAGAACCATGCAAAGAGATAGACATGGTCCCCTGAGGTTTTTCAGGCTCTGTTACACCAGCACAGTTACAGTGGCTCTTGCTGTGTAAATTATAGGTTAGGGTTGGTTTAGGGAAATCCTTAGCTGTTGCTATTAAACAGGTGGTGTGTCGTACAGTAAGTAAATTACACAAACTCCTTGTTCTTACCTGGCTACTACTGTAAAAGCAAAAGGAGAATATCGAGGCTGTGTACCCCGAAAGGGAATACACCAAACGCGGGTTCAAAAAGATACACAGATCTTTATTCCATAACTGAACAGTTTTTTTTAAAGGACAAAGCAACAGACAGCTATCAGGCCCTCAGTACATCACAGCGAATACCAGCCCTGTTCGGTGCGAGTAGTGAGTGGGACTGTACATCAGAATGTTCGCTCTTTTTACACAATTCTCTACATGATGTCCAGGCCATTTGCAGGTTAACCATTTCTCGGGCTAGGGGTTCATGCCGAGTTTGCTCCTAATTTATTCATCTATACATTTATGGATTATCCTTAATACATACTCCAACAGGTTACAATAGCAACAGTGTGTCTTTGGATTCAACATTAAGCCTTCGTACATATTTTATACAATGTAGTTAAACAAGTGCTCACATTCAGTATATAAACAGTATTGTGCTTAATATATGTTTGTGGATTAGTATCGTTGGCACAGGTAATCCTCGATCTACAGGTCAACAAAGGACAAGGTCTCATTAATTGACCCTAACATTTGGCCTACGGGCTGTTTAAGCATTAACTTGTATGCATAGGTCAAGACGGCCAAGTTACAAACAGAAGAACACGGTCCACCATTTTAAGACACAGGGTGACTTTGGAATGAGAATCAAAATGGCGGATGAACCCAACATGACGGCTAAATCGATCTAAGGTCAGAAACTTGCAACGCGGATTTCTTCGCAGAGAGACTGGGCTTAGGCCAATATATACAATCAATGAGGCACAATATGATTTCCCGTCTAACACTACAACTGCAGTCCCCATTGCGCCGATCTAGCGCCACAAGTTCTACTAGCCCACAGAGCATTCACTATTGTACGTCCAGATGTGCTTGGGCGTTATTTGGGCCAGTGCTTTGTTCTCCAGCACAACCCCAGAACCTCTACGTACCCCTGGAACCCTCTTTGATGCCAATGAAGTCACACCAGAGCCCTGCAGCAACACCTCTGCTCTGGCAACAAGGATTTGCCCGTTTGTTCACTCAGCCTGCATGATCTAAGGGTTACAGGAAAGAACCCCAACTCATCACTCTATAAAGAAATTATTCATTTCCTAATTTGGATGCATTTTATTCAAAAGTAGTATGATTGCAGTGTCATGTTCTCCATCATCAAGGTAACTAACTATATAAGTAAAAGAACAGAATATCAATTGGAGTGAGCTTAAAAGATTTAATCTAGGGTTTTCTATTGTATTCTAAAGCTTTAAACACACCAAACACACAGACTAGTTGACGTATTTATGATGTGCAGAAGTACCTTTGCAATTATATGAGAAAACAACCAATTATTGGGCTAAATAAGCGCACCAAACATATTCGCAGAAGCCAGGGACATTTGGTCAGCTCTCTTCTGTATATAACCCCTTCACTCAAATGGCCTAAGTAAAAAGAAAGATCAGGATATGGGCTAAACAATGGAATCAGTATGCGAGAAGGCAAGCCTACTCGTGTATACAGTGTGATAAGATGATTTGTCCAGGATCACTATTGGCCGCTGGCAGAGCCCAGATATTAGCCTCAACACTTTGGTTCCGCACTCTTTAATTTGACTACCCAATCACTTTTTCCGACTCCACGTTACGCTCTTTATTGGGGTGGCTGCCTGTTTATACAACCCATGTATGGCGGAATCAAGCTCTAGACTGTCATCATACTGATTCTATGTTACTTTTGGTAGCGAGCACCGTCTAATGAGGTACATTGTTAAGTAGCATAGCAGATGTTACTATCACAAAAGTAAATACACATGAAAGTGTATCATCCTTGAAATGGGTGAGTCTACCATGCTGGAATTTGGTACTGTGATCTGGAATATGAGCGCAAATCTAATGAGCGTCTAACCATCAGTGACCTCCTGAAAAATCACGCCATTCAAATGTGTCACTATGCATTTCAACTTTCAGGATTTGATGTGATCAATGTATTCCTCACAAAAGGTGATAATGCTACAGGAGTTGTGCTATAGCGGTCGGACAAACTGAGGCCGATTCTGAAATTTGAGTGCAAATGAAAAAAAGTGTTTAGGATGTGCTTTTTTCTTTTCCGCTCATTTCAGAAATGTGCAGGTCTCCATAATCTCAATGCTGACCTGCACATTGCGATGGAGGCTGAAGAGTGCAAGATTGCGCTGCCCAGCCCCCTTAAATACATTAGTGTCATGAGCTTGCTGCCAACACCAATGTATTACAGTTTTCCATCAATAGTTTGGGGGCATAGTGCGAATTTCAGAGTCGCAGGCCCTCAGGTCACTGTGAAAAGTGGCAAAATAAAAATGTATTTCTATCCTTCGCGGAAAGACAGAAATGCACGTGGGAGAGCAGCGGTTAACAACGCTGTTTCTCACACTTCAGAGAAAATGCATGAAAGGTTCCGAAACTAAAATATCGAGCATTGGCCCACCCCCTGCACCTAGTCCAAGCACGAACATTCTTTTTTGCATATTTCAAACCGCATCCTATTTGTGGTTTTGGATGCACATTGAAATGAGTCTTTGAATAAATGAGTAAAGGGCGTGCACACATTCAGAGGCCCTTTGTGGATTTAGGTGTACCTTTTTAGTTTGGACTACTAAGTGTTGCTTGCGACACCTGTAAGCCAAACCTATTGCATTGGAGTACAGATCGGGAGGAATGACATATGAGGAGGGATACAGAGTCGGTAGGTGTTGTTTAGTTATGTTCTCACGCATTGCCTGCCCCTGTCCATGCTAATCCTGATGCCACCCATCCCTGCCTCTGCCTGCCCAAAACACCTCCTTGTGGGAACTCTGAACTCGATTTAATGAGGCCTAACCATCAGGCTGTGCATTCAAAGTGCCTGCCAGTATTTGTTCAAAGCAGTCTTCCGAGAGTTAAGGACTTAATTGGAGTTGTAAACACACTACTGATGTAATACAAATGTTTTACCAGCCACTCGATGTATAAGCACTCTGCTGTCCTTACTGAAGTCCTGTTAAAACGCATTGGCAAAGCCACGGAAGTCCTGTTTAGAACAAGCGTTCGCAAAGCCAACATTTTTGGCTGGTGCACGAGTTTCAAGCTTTTGCCAGACACTGCTATTAGATGCCAGGTACACGCACCTTTTTGCACAAATTGGTAGTTAACACCACTACAGCTGTGCCTGGCAAGGGCCTTTCCCATCCCTACACAAAAGCCCAAACTGTTGGCATTGCCAATGCTTGTTTTGGTGTAAGTGAGGAGATGCGTTGGCACATTGCATCACCTGTATCGACAACAGATTTGAGAATCTGGCGCACTGTGGGTTCTACATGGAACGCAGAAATCATCGCAGAGTTAACGGATCAGAAAATAACGTCGCTGTGAACAACATTCAGGCGGCAGTTTTAGAGATTTAGTCGAGCACCATAAAACCTGCAGGCATGCTTTGTAAATATTGAGCACCGTCAGCCATGTGCCCCCCCCCCAGCCCCCCTTCTCCCCTGGTGGGCGCCTGTGGCATGAACCCCTTTTGCCCTCCAATAAAGATGTCTTCCGAGTACCTATCTTTCCGCTCTAGACTCGAAGAGGATGCATTATGGAAATACGGAACTCTATCGGGACGCCACCACCTCCCTGGAGCACCCGATGGGCGAATGGGTAGGATTTAGTCTGATTTGTGGATAACGTGTATGCACTTAACCTCTGCTTTAAGTGCACCATATCGGATATTGTAATTATATATGACCCAATCTACTTTTTAACCTGGTTGTGTATTTGCGTAACTGTATTTAACTTTTTTAATTACAGTATTTTATTAAACGTGCTTCTTGATTTCCGATCAATTAGGTCATTGGGGGGGGGGGTGACGAACCACAAGAGACGCACAAGAAGAGCGAACATGTAGACGTTACCTTTAGTTGTGTTGTGTTCTGTAGCTCTACTCAGCACCACGGGTCTACTTGTGGCTTCTGCACATTCTTTGCACGCAGTGCCACTGTTTTCGAATATGGAAATGGGGAAGCTTTACTGAGAACCCTCTCCTCCTTGAAAGGCAGGGCCCTGGGAAGCGGAGGGGGGCAGGGGGAGTAGGGGCGTAGCCACAGGCCAGGTCTCTCTACACCAGTGGTATTCAAACTGTGGGTCGCGACCCCCTAGGGGTCCGCGGGTGCATCCCAGGGGGGCCCTGAGAGCTCAGCATGAAAAAAGATTTTTTTTTTTTTTTTTTTAGATTGGAAGAAATGGGCAGGGGTGGCCCACATGGGCGGGCTGAAGCATGAAACTGTCTCAGGCAACAATGAAAAAGTGGCCCACAGTTGTAAATGGATATTCATTCCTTTAGTCACAGACTGGGCCTCATTACTACTATGGCGGACCAGTAACAACGGTGCTGGTAAGCTACCGGCACCGTTGCTACCGTTCCGCCATAGTAAGAGTTGTGCTCGTGGTGCTTGACAGCCCCCGCCAGGTCTGACCTCAGCTCGTCGGATGCACCGGCACCGTTATTAACGGTGCCGGTGCATCCGAGCTCCCCCTTCCCATTTGAGCCATATGGGGCTCAAATGGGAATGGGGATCTACCGGCACCTTCGAAAGGGCAATTATCATGTCCGCCTAACTCGGCATGACCTAGTAATTGCCCATTTGCGGGTGCCAGACCCGGATGCAACTCCAGTGGCAGCCGTGCCGGTTTTACCGGGAGAGCTACCGCCAGAGTAGTTATGAAGCCCACTGTTTCAATAGTACCCAAAGGGGTGCTTTGTGTTAAAATGTAAGTAAATTGTGATATATTCAGCAACAATGGTCAACATTACTAACTGCATAGTGGCCCCTCACCCATTATGGAGGAGCTAAGGAGCCAGCCCAGTGAAACAGTGAGCACTCCCTCAGCTGCTTTATCCAGCTAATGGAGTGCTCCTTTAGTTTAGTTTAGTTCCCCAGCCGCACATGCTCACTGAGCCATGCAAGTGCTGGGGCGTTTTGCTTCGCCAGCATTGCATAGCTCATTGGAAATGCTGGCTGGGGCACTGCATGTCTGTATGTCCGAGGGGGAGCTCCTGCGCCTCCTCGCACATACGGACAGAGCAGCTGGAGCAGCACCCACACACAGGCCAATGCAGAAGGTACGTTTATGTTCATTGTTTTTATTTAAACATGTGTATGGATGCGTTATGAGTGAGTGTATGGTGATGGATGCTCATGTGAATGATAGAGTGATTGCTGTATGAATGTGCAGCGCCTTGCATATACACATAATCATGTTCATTGTGTTAGGACCAGTGGGGCCCAGGGGACAGGGATGGTATCTTTTTACCGGACATCTATCATTCAAAAACCTCTGCCTTGTCCACAAGGCTTTCTGGGGCCTCGGTCCAAAATACCTTCAGCTATTCCTCCGCAAATACCTCCCCTCTCGAGCTCTTCACTCCTCTACCTCCAACTCCCTCAGGGTCAGTCGTTTATCAAAGAAACGAGCTGGGGGTAGATCTCCGTCTTCGGCTGGGGCCTCCCTCTGGAACAGCGCCCTGCCACTCTAAAACTTGAGGAGAACCATCTTTCTTCCTGCACTTATCAGACCTACCCTGTCTGCTGCCTTAAACGTAGCACTTGCAAATTGGTGGCTGCACTACCACTGTTTGTTGCCTTTATTATTTATTTATTGTTATTTATCTGTTTCTCCTCTGCTTCGCACTTTCCACTTCTCCCCCCTTCCATGCACTTTTCCCCTCACACTTGCGCGTTCTCAATGTCACTGGGCCTAGTAAGATCGCTGTTTTATTCTCCTCTGTTCCCCTCCCTTGCCTTGTCACGCTCTGAAACACTTGTGTACGAGCGCGATAGAAATAAAATATCAATGCCTGCCCCCTGGACTCCCAGCAACAATTGCAAACTGTTTGGCTATTTACCCATTTTTTGTTAAAAGTATGCTCTACAATGCAACATTTTAACCTATTATTTAAAAAAAAATTCACAGGGGGGAAACCCCCCCGAACCTCCCCTTAATGCCCCTCCACTTAAAAAAGATTCACCAGCCGCCATTGGCCCTCAGACTGTGTTGGGAACGGGATGGGGGAACCGAGGGACTATGGTGGGAGCACAATGGGCGGGAACCATGGGATAGTGATGGGAGCAGAGTGGGGAGAGCCCTGGGTGTGTGATGGGGTGGGGAGAGACCAGCGACTGGGTAGGAGTGGGATGAGGGAGCCCAGCGACTTTGATGGGAGCAGGTGACGGCGCGCAATATATACTGTCCATTTGGCATTTCTGGGGGGTCCCGACCTGCCCAAATTTTGCTCAGGGGGGCCCTGGCCAAAAAAGTTTGAAGACCACTGCTCTACACTGTAGCTCTTCATAGAACCCAATCCTGGCGATTTGCATAATGTTGGGAACATTAGAATGCCCACAATTTTAAATGTGAAACCGGTCTGATCGTGACTCAGCAAGAATCCCTTTTGAGTGATTAATGGAAGTGGGACACTGCAGTTTTCACTGTCGTCATTTCAGTCCGTAGGAGATAAGAGGAATATGTTCAACTATCAGACAAATGAACCAAGCCCCAATTGTAAAGAACTGCAAAAGTGCAGGAACGGCTGCCTATTTCTAGTGGACATTCGTGAAACGTAGTTTCAGCACCACGGACAGCATCAGTGTCCCTCGATGTCTGCAAAGTCCAGACAAACACATTTCCAACATGGCTCCTCTCAGCTCCCATGGAGCCCTTACTCACACGAGAATCGAGCATCTATCAAAACTATGTGTATAAATATTTTTTTTTTTTTGAGGAACGAACCATTTTTTAGCAAGATGGCTGCAAGTACCCTTTTCCCCCACGGCTTAGCAAATGAGTAAATCCCTGGGTATTCCAAGAGGAAATGCATAATTCTGAACACAGTTTGTTAGGGATGATTGGTCAAGCGGGGATTAAAGGCACCAGGTGCCATTCCCATTTCTCAATTGCCACCTCCGAGGCTGCATGTTTAGATCTGTAAACATATCTTTCCATAGCACCCAATCCTAGCGATTGCATAACGGCTAAGAGCATTTTGGGAACATTAGAATGCACACAATTTTAAATTTGAAACATGTCCGATTGTGATTCAGCAAGAAACCCTTTTGAGTGATTAATGGAAGTGGGACTCTGCTGTTTTTACTGATGTAATTTCAGTCCGCAGGCGATAGAGGACTTGGACAAAAGATCTAAAAGTAAAAATATGAACCGACAGCCAAACGGCTTCTATGGCAGCTAAAAGGATTATTCTAAGAAGCTGGAAATCCATCATCTTTCCTATGGCGTCTGTGTGTGGACTTCAAGAGATGCATTCCCTCGGCAAGATGTCAGAGGAGGAACAATGGTATAAGAGATATGGAACAGATTTTTGGAGACTGACTGGAGTGATTTCTGTTTGGGGGATAATTGGAAGGGGTCGTTTTTTCCTCTTCTCTTGTTTCCTTTTCTTCCTTTTCTTATTCTAATATGCAGCCTTTGATATTCGTTGTGAACGTGTCAACTGTGTTAAGACCATAAATCTTTAATACAAATACAACACAATCTTTAATAGACAGCCCACTAAAACATGAAGAAGTTCCAATTGAAAAATAAGTGCAAAAGTGCAAGAACGACTGCCTATTTCTAGTGCACATTTGTGAAACACTAGTTCAGCGCCAGGGACAGCATCAGAGAGTGTCCCTCGATGTCTGCAAAGTCGGAACAAACCAAATTTCCAATGCGTCTCTTCTCAGCTCCCAGGGAGCCTTTATTCACATAAGAATCGAGCACCTATCATAAACTAGGTGAAAGGATATTTTTCATGTGGAGCGACACATTTTGCAAGATGGCTGCAAGTACCAAACGAGGGACGATTCATTTAGGTGAAGAGGTTTGAGGTGAAGGTTTTTCCATACTGCAAATTTCAATAGTTACCCCAAGACCCATCCTTAGTCTCCTATAATTAAATGTCGGGTTCTGCACAAGCATTCGGGAGATGCCAGCTAGTCTTTTTTCCTTTATGAAGAGAATCTACTGTAAGACATTGAGCTGCCATTTGGGCTGTCCCCAGCAGGTTCTCCTCAGAATCCACTCTCGTACATTCAGACCAGAGGGCGATCCACTGCATGCAGGGAATGTTCTCCGGCGCGGCCATTCTTCTCGTTGTGTGCAATGGATCAAGCTGGAGCACGAGGAGAGAAATCTGGGCAAACGCTCTCGCCTTCCTTGCTCACGCACTGCAAGGCCGCAGCTGGTATGAGGGGGCACACCATATACGCCAGCACATCGCTCATTCATGACCATTTCACTTCTAGCAGAATGGTATTGAGTTCACAGTAGTCCGATCCACATGCTAACCTCTCGCTTGTCCTTGGTATTTGAATACACTAAATGTGGACACCACTGCACCCAGGAGAATTAGTGGGTATGGAGAAAACATGAAAATCCAATGTTTTCCCTCTGCAACAGTCAGGGACTGGGGGGTTGGAGGTGGTACTGTTTAATATGTTAATCATGGAATCAGACAGGGCTTCTAATCCAGTCTTTGGCATTTAACAACATATCAGTGTCTGGGCTTATCACTGTGCTCCTCTTCCCCTAATTGTATGTATGAGTATTGGAAGCTATCTATGAAAAAGATTATGCAAAGTTATTATACGATTTGCAAAATTTGCACAGTGATCAATTTTGGGCTTTATTGTATGCGGGAGAAAATGCATTTATGAATGTTACTATTTATTACATTTGGCAAGAAATTCTTAGAAAACTCATAAGATTATACGTTCAGTAAAACACATTTCTTTTTATTTTTTTAAGTAAAGGAAGCTATACAGGCACAGCTACACAATGTGCTAATGCTGCCCAGGTTATACACTCACATCACCCACTGACCTCCCTAGCGCATTCTGTGTGTTATCTGGTTTTAACATGACAACACACAGGGAGGTTCCTATCTTTTTAATTATGTCTTATTATTCAACAGATAATCAAGGAGAAAGGTTGAAATACTGTCAGTAAAACTCAAGAACAGATTTGCATACCTGCATAAGGGCACACTTTCTATAACATGAAAAATCTTTTCTGGTGGCAATAGAATAGTAACATTTCAAAGTGCTAGAGGGTCCTCTTGGCAAAAGAAAAAGAACATTAAAGGGAGTCGAGCAAAAAGCAAAAAAAGGGCACAGAGTATCCTGTAGTTAACTGCCCCCTAAAAAACTGGAAACATTTGTGAAAAAGGTTACTACTGTTCAAATAAGAGCACTGCCGACACATCAATTTTAAAAAAATAAATAAATAAAGCTCTGGGATCACTTAAACCAGCTATCGAATTGCTCAACTTCATCGAAAAAGGTGTCTGGGTAGGTTGGCATAAGATTGCTTGGGTGAAAACAAATTCTTTTTTGAGCAGGATCCAAAATTGGTGAATCCGAGATTCTGCGATCCATCCACTACCGTTGACAGATCTGCATAGGTTCTAAGGGGCTGGACGTTTCACATCAACTTGGAAATTATTTCCACGAGCAGGGCAGATGCCTTCTTGGGAGCTGGTATTGATAGACATACCCAGGCACGCATAACTCTGCTGAACCTGCCCCTGAAAAAGCTGATGAAGCCAGGATCAGCCAAAGAGTTGAAGACTCTGCTTCTGGACCATAATTCACGATTCTGAGTTTGGGGGGAATTTATGCTGACTGAGCAACTCAAAAGGACAGCGATGATCTGGACCCGAGAGGAATTTGTTACATGTGAAATATGGGTCATCATGGGGTTATTGATCTAGCAAAGACCATCTCTGTGCATAGGAGCAGAGCCCAGTTTGGCATTGAAAGTCTAGCCCCTTGCTTAAATTGATGATGGGGACAGTTTTTGTGTATCGTTCACTCATGTTGTCCTTTAATGCTGTTGCTGGCATAAAGGCGATTTTGCTTTTCATTTAAACCGTCTGGCAAGGTCATCACTTCCAGTAGTCAGTTTCACTGGTCAGCTTGATTGATCGAAAAATACTTTATAACATGTATAGCGCAAAAGATCCTCAACCAGTACTTTATTTGGCATCCATATTTGGATTCTTGAGAGGCCAATTATTAAAGCAGTTAGGTCATGCAAGGAAGAGAGAATTTTTAGGTAGATTTGGGTGTCATCCACATAAAGAGTAGTACTGAAAACCTCAATCGCTAAGCAGGAAAAAAAGCAGCCCGATATAAGTCCAAGTAAGTGGTGAACCCTGTTGAACCCAGCAGGTAGTAGTGCAGGATGCAGAGAAGAAAGGCTCCCTAGTGACTTGTTGGGATATGTTGGATACAAATGAAGGTAACCTAATGACATCTTTGTCAGAAACTTGTCTCTTGAGAAAGTCAGGGGAGTAGGGTGGAGAGGCCCACTGTGTCAAGCACTGCTGACAAGTCCACCAACAGCAAATGATACCCTTCATCAGAAAAGGTGAGAATATCGTCCGAAACAGAGATAAGGGCTGCTTGCTTCGGTGGGTTCTACGTGAAATTTGCAGTTTTTGAAGGCAGCACATAAAAAAAAAAAAAAAAAAAATCGATTGGTTTTGATAGATTTTGTGCAATGCTCAAAAAGTCAAAAAAACACAACATGCCAGCAGGTTTTCTTTTATTTCCGGCGGGTGGGTGTGGGTCGTTTCACCCCCAAAGCCCACCTTGATCCCCCACTGCTCCCTTTTCACATGCATGCACAGACAGACACACACACACACACACACGTCACTCCCACAACATACTATGCTCCCTATTGGAATTTTCCTCAAAGTTTTACACCCACCCTTCTGCCCAACTAACTGGCTCATCTCTAAGTTCCTTATTACCTTACACTACCTATACAGGCCATCTCACAAACGGCAACCTCACGCCAAACAATACCACATTAACCTTATTTAGATATACAAAAGCTCACATCTTCAGCTCTATAACTCCCCAACCGTCACCATTGCTGAAGCCGGCAGATAACCCAGTCTCAACCCTGATTGATCAGATCCCAGGGTCTACGGGGTCAATAGAAATAACCAAGTCATTGCCAAGCCACACAGGCCCACTGTCACTCAGCACTGCATCTCCCCTCGACCCCACTAATAATTCCTAACCCCCTTATTTACCTGCATGGTGTCACGGAGCGAGTCTGTCATAATGGCAGTCTCCTCCCAATCCTTTGTGACCCTCCACTCAGGTGATCCTCCCTCGCTGGTCCACTGCCAGGGTTGGGATTCAAAAGCGATGGCCCTTCCCTGGCCACCTGAATGGAAGATCCCAAGGGAGTGGGTGGGAGAATACCGTCGGGTTTCTCACAGTACCCTTCTGTGAAAAAACATGCATGTGGCAGATCCCCCATTTGCCCTACAGCCATCAGTGTTTATTACTGGTCTGTCCACCAGGTACTTAAGAAGGAGGGGGTGGTAGAGGGCCCTCTGCCGTGTTAAGTACAGCTCATCATGGAGTGCCCACCTATGTGCTTAGGAGCACACAGAACACTGGGTCACTGTGTGTCTTAGGTAGAATGCCCCAAAGGTATTTGGTCGTATTTTGCAGCGTGGGTTTTGCAGTCGGGAAAAATGCAGAGAGCACTTTCAAAATCAAAGGAGCGCAAGGTTACAATAGCAGGAGCATTCACAGGACAACCCATGTGTTCTCCCGTACAACAGGGGGTTGACATAACCCATTGGGATCAGAAGATCCGCTCACTTTTAGATGTACTCATCCATGGCATCTGTCCAATGGGTTTAGGTCGAAATTACCTAAAAATAATAGTCGCATTGACCAAAAGTTCTAAAAATGCTACCACCAAAAGTTCGAAACTTTGGTGGTAGCATTGAAGAAAAAAAAACGGGGTCTGCTGGGGAGTCCCCCGCATCGCCCTGCTCACTATACTTCATGGTATAGTGAGCAGGGGTTGCGGGGGACAACCCTGCAGCCTTCCGTTTAAAAAAAAACAACAAAAAGAAAAGAAAAAGGACCCTGCAGCGCCGGTTCCCGATCACGGAAGTAAAAGGGAACTGGCGCTGCGGTGAACCAGCGTGAAGATGCAGGTAAGTGGGGTTTATGTTGGGGTGTTGGTGGGGGTGTTGGTCGGGGTGTGCTGAGGGTGTAGGTGGGGGGGTTGTTGTGGGTGTGTTGTGTGCGTGTGAGAATGTATGTGTGTTCGCATGAGAAAGGTGCAAACCTTTGGTAGTTTGCACCTTTCTCATGCAAACGATTTGCCTGCGGCACTTTCAGCCGCAGGCAAATCACTCGGATTCGTCCAATGTGGCCTCATCCTAATGCAAGGGAATGATCAAGATGGCCCATGGGGTCAGAACTAGACATGGGGTTGGTTCTGTGAAGAGACAAGATTGCAGATGGGTACATTCTAGCCCCAGAGATATACAAGAATTGTCTAGTAAACGCAAAATGCATCTATGTTGGTGTGATTCAGTTGGAGCCCAATCTACGGCACAGCAAAGCAGAAAACATCACTAAAAAAAGATATAGGCCCATACAATTAATGAAGCCCAATCACGAGTTGGGGGAGGGGGGGTATCCCGACTGGGATATCACCCAACTTTATTAGCATAAGAGCCCACCCGTCAGGCGGTATTACCGCCGGATCACGGGTTGTGTGCTGTTAGTCCCCATTGGACCCAATGGGGAATTTTCGGCTCAATTACTGCGCTGTAATACCGCTAGCAGTTATTGTGCCGAAAATGGGAAATTCTCCGGCATCTTTACCCCCAGCCTTAGCTGGGCGTAAACACGACAGACTCGAGATTGGGTGGAACCTTAAATGCGGCCGTAACACAGGCCTGGGGGGCACCTTTTCGATGAGGGATATGGGTTCCTGCTCAAAAACACGACAATTCTGGTGACATGACTTTGCGTTTCTGGTTCTCAGCTTGTTTACTTGGCACATTTTGGAGTGTTTAGGGCAAAAAGCTTGTTTCAAACCCTATACAGAGAATTGGACATTTGCATGCCTGATACATACACCATTTTAAAAGGTAAAAAGAGCATATTCTAAAAACATGACCAAATTCAGAGCATTTGTTTTTGCAAAATGAACACAGTAGAACGTGGGCAGCTAGATCCCTGCAGGTCCGGGCTGCCCAAACAGCCGGGGGTAAGTCTCTCTGCACTTTAGCGCCTGCTGGTTATAAACCTTCAGAGTGCCTGAATTATTTATCATCGTTTATCACCGTTCATGCTGTGGCTGTAAACTACAGGAAGACTGCAGGTACAGTGACCAAGTACAAGGTGAAAGAATTCCAAAAGATAAAAACAGAATGAACCCCACGTGGTTGTGCCTCGGTGCCTTTCTTTTTCTCTTATCTGCTATCTTGACTCATCAATATAGATGGCGGTGATTGCTGCCATATATAACAGGAGCCACCCAAACAGCTTTAGTACAATGGTTCCAAAATACAAAAGTCTAATCAAGTTTGTAGAACGATATAGGAACTTTAGTAAATCAATACACTAAAAACCCGCCCCATTCAGAAAAAAAAGACAGAATGCAGAACTTGGTCTGAAAGGGTAAGCTGGGTTGATCAGTAGGGGTGTCCAGGCAAGGACTAATAGTTGATGGAAAGGTGTTTGTAAACAACATTTAAAAAGGTAAAAATCACACAAAATGCAGGTTTTGATACCTTTTGTTGGACTAACTGATAATACTAAACAGAGATGGAACAAAGCATTTGTTTTTGAAGTGCCACAGATGTGTCTGTGCAATGCTGCAGAGTGAAATTATTCATAAAGATAAAGCCACAGCAGTTTGTTCTCAAAATGTAGAAAACAAGGAGGGAAAAAAGAATTGTACATTTCATTACATATTTCTTTCTAACGGTTGCATTAAACAAAAAAAGTCAAAGCAAATCCAACTGTCAGATAGAAATGTGTACTACTTTCATGTTGTGTGTTCCCTGCTGCCAGGAGTTGTATCGTCTGATATAAAACAGCCGTTTCCAAACCCACATTGCAGGCATGCTTTACTTTCAGCCAATGAAATTTAAAATGTTTTTTTTCTTTTTTTTCTCTCATTTCATTCTACACCATCTGACGAAGCATAGCATTTTTAGTTATTCCAATAAAAAGGTAGCAAAACCACCTGCATTTTGTGTGATATTAAAACTGAACTAACATGGCTTTGAAGTTTGATTTTTGCATAAAAAAAGGAAGGGGGACTTAAGCCATTTTGATACAAAAAATAACATTGAGAACAGGGTCTCTTCAAAGCACATTTGGTTTCTTGTCTTTGGGGCTCATTAGCATTGTGCTAGGTTTCTAGGAGCATCCTGAACAGGGTATTTGATAGCGGGTTGGTAAGCTTGTTTACTGGGTCCAACACACAGTGCAGTCGAAGCATCAACTGCATGTGGCACGAAGAAGCTTGGGAGAGGCAGGCAATGTCTGGGCGGTGAAGCTCCCAAGAGGTTTGATGCAGAAATTAGGTCCCAGAGTGGCTCCTTGACTTCTGGGTTGCTGGGAGCTACAATCCAGCGCTTTCAGGGACAATCTAAGTTCTGCGTTCTGCACTTACAGAGGGTCCTTTACCTCAAGTGAGCAGGATCCTGGTTCCACTGCCCAGCCAGCAGAGGGGTGTTGGACGTACACAGTGACATCCCCACTGTTCCATGGGGATGGTTAAGTGACAGATCACCTCTGACTTGGAAGCTTCCATCTTTACCTCTACGGCTGAGGACTTTGGAATAGACTGCATGCCAAAGAATCTGAGATGGATCCTCCTTTTAAAGTCCAAGGTGAATCAACAGTGGGGTGCCTCATCCTTATAAAGGCATATTGTAACAGGGGATTGGTCCAATGCAAGCCTGCTGTAAGGGGTCTAGTACAGGGTGTTTTAACAAGTGCCATTTGCCTTCTGTCATCACACCGAGAGGGCCTTGCCTGCAGGAACTTACGGCCAGGAAGTAGTAGAAAGCCTTAACAAAAACCAAGACTATGAACCCTTCTCTTAGCACACCTCTCCCTCCTGGCTACTCTAACTCTCTCCCTTCCCATGCCAGCTGACGTCAATGGGACCGCAGTGGTCGGAACCCTGGTGTGGCAGTAGCTTTGTTATGTCAGTGGTGCCTTTAAAGCACTGGATCGCTGGGGACTGATCATTGTTTCCACATGGCAGAAGTGGAGACAGTCAGGCAAGACACCAATACACACAAGTCCTGTCATAGAGGGTCCCTGCTCACTGACACTAGTGCAATATCAAATTGCTGTGGCTGTTTAATTGTGTGCTCTTATCAGTCACCATGCCACTACCAGGCATGGTTTATATAAAGCTTTACATGCCATCAGACCGATCAAGGCATACAATTATAATGTTTGGGAACAGAGCTGCAAAAGATTAAAAATCCACCACTGCCCACAGCAATGTTGTGTTCCAGCAGCTGTCAAGAACATGCATGTGACCTTTGAACCTGCACTGTGCCACTAAAGGGCTGGAGATGATTGTGCCTCAGCAAAGACAAACGTTTGCGCTATAAACTTGCCATGAAGCATTTATGAAAGGGCGGATGATTAGCACAAACATAATTATTTGGATCCTTTTTGTTAACAAAAAAGGTTCGAGCTATCCCTCCCTCACCCGATGCCACAGCTAAGTATCTGGAGACCAGGTCTGTCGTCGGAGTAGGCATCCTTCGAACCAGCTATTTACAATCTATGCATTAAGTAAGTGGCAGGGGAGCATTATATTAGTAGCCAAAATATCAATATGAGTGAGCAGGAAATCTTGGTAGAACAGAATTATCCAGCCCACTGTCATGAGACAGACCATCACAAGAAACATTGTGTAGCAATTCAGTGTCACAGGGTCTCATATGCCACACGTGGCCCTCATGGAAAGGTGTACAACAGTTTCAACAACTAGCAATGTTGCAGGCAAGAGTAGCAGCATACCAATCTGGCTCAGGTGATCCCATATGCCAGCAACAATCTACACAGTTACTAGTCAACATTGTAGGAAACTCCTGGTGACAACAGTAAAGATAAGTGAAATACACGAGCTTGGTAGTCCTCTTTTTGGGGGTTCAGTGGGTGAGGACCAGAAATCAATGATATCTATAGGGGTTCCACAATAGCTACCCCCCCCCCCTTGCACCTACAAGGGTGTGACCATTTTCATACCATACAGCAAGGCAGGAGAAAGGAGTTTTAAGTACACCTTATGCCATGATTAAAATACATATTTTACATTCATTATTGTGTACTCATGTCGAGTAGATTAAATCAACACAATTATCACCACCACCCTCTTTGGATCGTTTTAGGGGGGTGGGGGTTGGTTTGTGCGGTTAGTATTGGATAGTGGGGGCAGATATTATATTCTAAAGCCCCAAGTCTACTTAAGAACAAGGATAAAGTATTGTCCTATCATGTGTCAACACATATTAGTGTTTCTAGGTTCACTTAATAGCACCACGTGTTCAGATGATTTCTAATCACATAGCTTTGTGGACCAGTCTTCAGGACGTTTTCTTTTCTTTTCTTGTACACATTCATGCCACAAACAAATGTTTCATATCTGTTTTATTTTCGGGCGAATACAACTGTAAAAAACCAAAAATATTTTTGGTTACTGAAAAGGGGAATTACATTGTTTTCAGAGGCAATGCCTGTCTAATGTATGGTAGATTTGTCACTAACCTTATATTTCTTGTATGTGGTGCAGGGAGCCCTTTCTAAGCACGCATGGCTGCGTAGTGGGCCAGCAAGTGAGTAAAATTACACACTTGAATCTTCGATCTTATGCGTCCATATTGTAGTTTCCTGTTTATATATGACACAAAAATAAAGCTGATTCTCTGCACCTGGTCTTCAACTGTGCTTTCTTTAGAGTTCAAAACTTGTACACAAGCTCTTGTGAAATCCTCGCGTTCATAAATGTTGCTACTTGCAACCTTAAACTCAACACAGTTCGATTTACTGTCAGTTTCCTCCGGCTCACCGGCTGTGCTGTACCCATTGGCTTCTTTCTTCTCTGGAGTCAAGGATAGTACCACGGTAGCCAGCATGCCTCTCTGCCTGCGTTATCAAAGCGGGAGGCGCCCGTGTACCACTGACATCTGCTACTCCGCATGCCAGCTATACTTCCCGGTCATTTGTCCTCCTTCCAGGTCTCGCCGCCTTTTTTCTCCATTTGAACTGCTGGTTTGGTGTAGCCGTCTCCTCATGCGTTCAGCCTTCTTGGAAGTGTGCTTTCATGCTCTGCCTTTGATCCCTGTGGGGAAGGTAAAGGGCTGTCAAGTGTGCATGATTATTGTCAATTGCCCGACTCTGCCTGACCCGTGTGTTGTGACATGCCAGGTAAACGGCTCTGGTATTAGTCTGTTGTATGTTACCATGTAAGAACGTGTTTGTGTGGGAAAAGGCGGGGGGGCAGAGCTTCTAAATATCTTACAGGGTAGGATGGGGCAAAGGTATTACAGGGAAAGGAATACCGCGTCTCAACCTTTGGTGTCCCACTTCCACTCCCCGAAGACCTCTCGCCCAGGTGATCCTCCCCCAGGAACTGGATCCAATAGCGGTGGCCGTGTCCTGGCCACATGGACGACAGATCTCCGGGGACTAGCGGGTGAGACACCTTTGCATTTCTCACAACATGCAGTGAAGAACCATGGACAGAAAACTGGTCACCGGAGAAGCCGCGGGTTACAGAAGTGGGGCCTAACATGGAAGCCAGGACTTCAGCCTGATGCCAAGATCGCTGCTAGAGCTTTTCAAGCCTAGTGAGGCTGCAGACAGCCAACAGCTGAAGCGCATTTGACAGTTGAATATTGGAGCCTTTTCAAAGGCTCCACAAAGGTGAGTGGGCAAGTAGCCAATGCAGGACCACAAGAGATTGGCTGTTGGCAAGTTACCAGGAAGCTATCCAGGTAGGAGGATCAACAGTAGTCAAGAGAAGTGCAGATTAGACCAGACCACACTGGCAGGCTAAGGAGAAGTAACAAAGTGTCTTCAAAAGACAGAGGCCTAATCAAGCTTCTAGACATTGGACAGCTGGAACGCCTGTGGAGCAGCTGGAAATCTTGAACCAGCTTGTTACAGAGAGAACGTTGGAAACTATATCCCATAGTGAGGTGGGCACTATATCCTGGATGAGTGACATAGACACCCAATTCCTGGAAGTAGAGAGGAGTGAGTCAGGCACTATGACCCTTGACACATTGTAAACACTGAGCTGGGTGCTATATCCCTCCGACTGATTCGGGAGAGGGGGAGAAGCATTCTTGGATCTATATGCCAGAGACTGTAGTCATAACTGAGATCCAGAGGAAGATATGTAACCTCATTAGATACGGTCCCCTGATGCACTGTAGGGTTACCCACCCTGACCTCTTGTTCCAAAATAGGAACCTCTTTTTAGCTATAAGCTCTCTAGTTCCCATATGAGTCTATTCTAATCCCCATCCTGTCAAGGTGAAAAGTGCTGTGCCTATTAGCTGTTACATCCCGAGACTGGAGCTAGATCCCAGATCCATAGGTAGATCAATGGCTATTAGACATAATAGCATTGGGGTTATCTTCTCGTTGACGTTCTTCCTGCGATACATTACTCTGTGCTTAGAACTTCCTCACCCGCCTGCTTCCGTTGCCTATTCTGAGTGCCAGTCAATACTAGGTTTGACCTGTGCACATTCTCCCGCTCATCTTGTCTCCTCGCTCTTTTCTTTCTCCATGCACCAGTTGGCATCACAGCCTTCCCACCTTTGGGACTTGCAGGCCCAATCAATCTGTGTTCTCTGGGCACAGTGCCTCACGTACCCCTCGATGGTGGGAGATGTAATGGTGGGAGATGTAATGGCAGGACACCCACACGACCCCTGTCCTCTTTCCCGCGAGTACTCCTTCCAGGTCTTTTACTCCAATCTGTCAAATGAGCCCTTCCCGCGACTACCATTTACTTGTGTGGACATGGTAAAGAGTGCAGCGTTATCATATCAGCATTGACCCGGAGACACTGTCGATTATCCCATATCAACGCCCTTTTGTTAGATTGTTTGAAGATAGGAACCGTCCAAGTCTGAGGTTCATAGCTCCCCCATTAGGGGAAATTTGTTGATGTTTCATACCACACTACATGTTAGGTTGTGTTGAAGGGATCATTTGTAGCACAACTGCCTGCAGCAATAGCAAGATGATTCTGCAAGAATTGCCAGTGCTAGGAGTCTTGGGTTAGACATACAAGGCGAGAGCAAAAACCTACATGCCCTGATTTAGTTTAAGTCTCAAAGCGGTGGAGCGTAAAAAGAGGCCTGGTTGCCAGCTCCATAGTTTCTTAGAAACTGCGGTGCACATACTAGCTTGGGTGCCAAATAAATGCCTTTGGTATTTACTTTGGAGGCCAGTGCCAGTTTTGAAAGGTCGGGGTGATCTGCACATATGTCCAAACCTGCTATAGCAGTCTGGCTGCCATGTTCTGTGCCCAAGTGATTGGGCAGGCCCAGATGTATCCTATTAGCATAAAGCAGATGGGATCTTACTAGGGAAATGATGGCCTTTGCTTGCATCATCAGTGGTGCAGATAATGGGATTCCCATTTCTGAGGTTACAGAACTTTTTTTTGTCATGGCCAACACCGGAATGTGCATTGATAACTCGGAGTCCGTTAGAAGGACTTGATTTTGTTTTACCCCATTCAATGGTTGAGTGGATATTCCCAGGTGATGTGGCCAAACGTCAGCCAGTTGCTCGTAAGATTATGGGCACCGTAATGTGTGTTGATGGACTAATTTTCAGGATATTTATGGACACCCATCTATCTATTTCCAGAAGGCAAGTAGAGAGCATGTGTTCCTGGGCAATGGACATGTATAAAACTATCTTGGCATCAACGCAATTGTATGTTTTAAATCCAAACCTATGAATCGGACATATTGGGCGCTGGGTGAGGTGATGTAAACATTAAACAAGTGGATGCATAAAGTGGACTCTTATGGGACTCCACAAACCGCGCCTATCATTTGGGATTTAAATGAGGGTTGTGAGGCGGGGGAGAATCTTTTGGAAAACGCTTCCAGAGAAATGATTCGCTCTTTCTCAGTGCCTGGCCCTAACAGCAATTCTCTCCTGACAAGGATGATGGGATAAAATACTTTGATGAAAGCAGCGGCCAGATCCAGCAAGATCTCTGTTTTTTCCCTCTCTTCATCCATTTTCATAAGCTCATCATAGATGGACGCTAGCACAGGCTCTGTGCCATAAAGAGAGGTGCATCTTGCTTGCCACAAATCCCGAGGTTGATTGGTTTCTGAAGCTACGGTACAACTAGCTGTTCCAGAAATGTTTACATTTTTCCAGAAGGGGAAACATGCAGTTTGTATTCAATGGGAACCACTTCTTGGATTAATTAACTATTCACCAATCATCTAATTACATTAGAGGAAAGATCAAAGCTATTAGTCAGAAAATGCCAGGGGGCGGGGGTGCCATCTGCTGGTGACCTTGAGCATGTACTATGTTTAATATGCGTGTGGCGCAATGGCTCGTGATGGGTAGTGAATACTGGTAGTGCGTAAGAACGGCATGTGCTCGGCTGGCGCTCTCTTGGCATGGGCTAAATTGTAATTGTGAAGGCTTGATGATATTCATTATTTCTTCTTGGATTTTGGTTGTTTGCTCAGAATATACTGACAGCTTTGTACTTAATGATTATTTCATATGGCCTAGCAAATCTAGAGAATCTGATGTCATCTTTCAGTGAATAATGGGAAACCCCTTTATGTTTCGACACTTAGCTCGCTAAGCTTCTTTCAGCTCTGGTATAAACCATTTGGACATCCGGGGTGGGTGGATCGAATCCTTGAGAAGTTCACTCCATCAATGCATGGTATGGAGAGTCTGGCAGAGGGGAATCCTTCACTATAGTGATCAGAGTACCTCAATATGCTGCTAAAGTGCAGCAGGAATGGATTGGCCCACTCACCTGCAGGCAAGCTTGGTTTAAATGTTGCTTATTATCAGCTCCCTGCAGGTGACAGGTCTCAAAGAGAATGGCATCATTATCTGTGAAGGTGAGGTTTTTTAATACACTACATTGTGAGCCAGCAGCTTCAAAGTGCAAGTGCTGGGAGGTGGAAGCAAGCGCTGGGAGGTGGAATTATAAGTGAAGTGGGAGCGGGAGAAAGGGTAGATCTTAAACAGGTTGAGACTCACATGCAGGTGGCATTCAAGGATATTATACACAGTAGGACAAAACTAAAGAACTCCAGACATTTTAAGTGAAGAATGCGCTCCCTGAGCTTTCCTGTTACTTTCAGCATCACCCTACGGCAATTCTTTTAGCCTGGTCTGAACAGTTTCCATTGTTTTTGTTATCAAATGCTTGGGATTGCCAGCAAGCAATATATTGCACAAGTCCAGGTGTGTGGCAATGTCAGGGCTTGTACATGCTCCTTTCTCGGTGGGCATTGTTAGGCCGGTGCTTTAAGAGTTGGATGGTATTCTGGTTCTCTCGAAGCTGGACTACTGTAATAGCCTCTACTCTCCGCCCTTTGCAACTCATCCAGAACAGGACTGCGAGACTTGTCCTTGGCCTCAAGCCCAGGGACCGTATCTCTCCAGGACTGAAATCACTACACTGGCTCCCAGTGACTGCGAGGATCAAGTTCAAAACCCTCTGCATTGTCCACAAGGCCTTCTGGGCCTTGGGCCAAAATACCTTCAACTCTCTCTTCCTAAATATCTTCCTTCTCGAGCTCTTCGCTCAACCGCCTCCAACTCCCTCAGGGTCAGCCGCTTCTCCAAACAACGAGTTGGGGGCAGATCTCTCTCCGCTGCAGGGGCCTCCCTCTGGAACATCCTTCCTGCCTCCCTGAAACTTGAGGAGAACCATCTCCGGTTCTGGAAGCACCTCAAAGTCTTCCTCTTTGCCTACGCTTTCTCTCCCCCTCTCCCCTGCTAAACTTCTGAAACTGCACTGAATCTGCAACTGGGCCACTCACCGTTCTCGTCCTTGGCCCAGCCACTCTCCCCTGCACTGCCTCCCTGGCTACCCCCTGCACTGCGGGACTGTGTCTGTATCCCTACAGCCCCCCTTCCCAGCACTTGTCTGCACTTATCTCGCACTTGCCACTAGCTGGCCCTTATTTATCCTTTATGCTATTAATCATGTACAGCACTCTCCCCTCTCCACTTCCCCCTTGCACTTTCCCTTCCCCTCTACCCTTGCACTTTCGCGATCTGAATGACACCTGGCATAGTAGGATCGTTGTCTGTCTCCCCTTTTTCCCCTCCCCCCGCCTCGTTGCGCCTTGAAACACTTGTGTAAAGGCGCGTTACAAATGCCATATCATATCATTCTATCTGCCACGTGCATTGACCTGATGTTGGGCGTTAAGGTTGGAGTCGAAGATCACACAATGGTTCTTGCTACCTGGATTTGGGAGGAGTACCGAGTGCTTGGGGTCATGAGAATGGCGGGGCGGGAAGTTCTTTAGGAGAAACGTTATCACTTCCGTTATGTCCCGGTTCAGTAATAGATAACTCCCACTCACCATTCAAAGCTACTGAATGTTTTGAGTGCTGAGTTGAGATGAGTTAGCGTTAGGTGAAACAGGCAAGGCTCTGGATGAAAGGGACAATGGGACGAGTTTAGAAGGAACCTCTGAGGCTTCAGGTAGCCATTACACACCCTTGGGAATATGACTTACCTTTGAAGAGGCCACACGGCGGCATCATGTGTCAGATGGGAATTGCCTGAGCTTCAAGAATGTTTCAATACAGCTATCTCTGGGGCTTACTATCGGTGCCCTGCCCTAGTGTTATGTCCCATCCATCCTGGTTCATTAGCTGTTCCTAAGTATGTGTGAGCCTGTGTATGGAATGTTTGTATTAAAGAGTTCCATCTAGAATGTTTTGGTGTGAGTGCCAAGGTTCCCTCTGTGTCAGTTGGAAAATGAACTACGCACAGGGGGGACCGGTGGATGCTTCTATCCTATGAACTTATCCTGTATTATTCCTAATGTACTTACCTGTGTTCCTGTGGACTTACTAAAGATACCTAAACCCAACAAGGCTCCTGACTGGTTATTTATAACCCAAACCCACAACTTAACACCTAGCAGTATCTGTTTCACCCAAACATTAAAATAACCTAGAATGTTCATATTTGTGAAAATTATGGTATTTTACAAGGCGTTCATACTGCACCAAATCACCACTATAGTGGTCTCACTGTACCCAAGCATGTCTAGAAGTTGGTCTATTGTGCCACCCCCACCCAGACCTTAATCTGCACAGCAAATGAAGTAGAGATAAGATAAGAGGTTGAGAAAGAGGGGTGCAAGTGCAAAGTCAGAGGGTCTTGCGATAGCTAGGGTGAATGTTGGAAGCCATTATGGGGGACTATAGATCAGAAATGCAGAAAGGGGAGATATAGTCTAACATGTTTGAATTCAAGCACAGTTTCGAAGAGCAATAGGTAGTTTATAACACATTGGGTGTGACTGCATGATGAGCTCGAGATGTGTTCCAGTCCCCCAGTTAAACTGTGGAGGATGTCAAAGCGGTTATCACGATTACATTTTTCACACGGTGCAAACTCTGTAATAGTAATTCAGAAGCTACCAAGTCTGGATGCCAGGTGTAGACCAGTCAGGAACGGGCTGTGTGAAAGGTGAATGCACTTGGAAAGCAAAAGGCAGGGATGAGCTGGTAATGAATTGTCACACATTCAAACACAGATTGCAAGCCTAGCCCCCTGTCCTACACCATTAGAATGCATCATCATTCCTGTCCCAGAAACTCACATCACGCTGCTTCAGCAAGATAAATCTCTCTGTCCCAAATCACATGCTAAATGCTCTCCCGGAAGTGCTTATGAAAGGTGAAGTTGGAGCCTGCATGAATTCGGGTATAGGACCAAAAGAGGTATATATGTGCTTTGATATACCTTATGAAGAAACTTTAAACATCCTCTAAAGAAAAGAAACAAATAAAACAAATACAGATTATGATGGGGCCAGTACATCAATTATCGTAGAATAAACAATGCCAGAAAGGATTGTGTGCGACTATAGAGGTTCTAGCCATGTGGGCTTACCTGTGGCAGGAGCCAGGGCGTGCCAGTCAGGCAGGCGATGTGGTCAAACTACGGTTCCTCTGCGAAGTACAAGCCCTTCGAGGTTGCTTCCAGTTAATAGGTGCCAGCTGGGGTCGCACCAGGCCAGATCAGTGGTTGCTGTACAGACACCGGGTCTAATCTTCACAGGATAACGTCAGCACGTAGGAGTGAACGTGCACACTAGTACATTGAAGGAGAAATCCTTGAGTGCTGGTCCACCAACAAATATTAGAGGACGGGATCAGTAGATATTTCTCCAGGAAACTGGCAGCCTTACAGGCAACCCCAAAAGCTAGTGTGTAAGGGTGGTGAACTGGCACTTTAAAACTGAACTATTCCAAAAAAACCAGGCCCATAAGGGAGATGTGAATGAAGCTGCTCACCCAGTTTCACATGACCCCCTCCAAACTTCACAAAATGTATCCCGGGGTATCCCCTCTTTGCTGGAGAGAATGCGGTGCAGTGGGTACTTGGGAGCACATTTGGTGGGAGTGCCTAAAACTTGAGAACTATTGGGCAGGGATTTGGGACGCTCTTAAACAGGTCTTGGGATTTAATTATGGAGGGAGCAAAGGTCTGGCGATACTGTTACTTGTGTTGTTCTGTTTAGCTTATGAAAATGCCGATAAAAACTAAGTTGAAAAAAAAACAGGCCCAGAATCCTTCTGTGTGCTCTGAATCTGTACACTACAATTCAGTGTCATGTCTGTGTGTGCAAAGGAAGGTTTGCAGTCATTATCTTATACCGTTGGAAGTGTTGTATAAATTGGCTGCTTACTAACAAAGTGTGTGCATATGTGCTCTGCAAATAAAATGTTTTTGGCTGAATTAAGATGAATTTAACCACGACAGACATTTATCTGCACACGACAATACATCATGTCTATGCATGCCAGAGCAGCTCAGAAATGGCCAAGAATATCAAACAGTGTTTCCGCTTTCCACTGTCCTTCACAATGGCCACACACGACTGTCTGACAGGTGAGTGCTTATATGTAATAGCATTTGAGGTGGTAAGCGAAGGCCGGATTCTTATGAGGGGGATTGGCGCTCTGCTGCATCAAATAACCGTCACTAAGTAAACAATTTTCTATTATGGTTTGTAAAACAATTTCATTGATGTGCAGCGACACTTCTGTAATAACGAAGATTATTAGAGATGTCAGAGATGACACAGAGACTGGTGTAGGAACAGGAAACATCTTTACTGAAGTTCCAGTCTCCGGTACAAGGCAAGGCACAAGTATACATTCAGGGAACATCAGGTAAGTAACGTCGGGACAACATACACCGGCATCCTCTCTCAGTCATCGCATCTTCCAACTGACACTCTCAGCAGCATTCAGAAGATAACATTCTCTCACACAGCATTCCTTGTCAGTCACTCCTAGAATTCCATGCATACAGGGCTGGGTGCAGGGAAAGGCAATTCACAACAACTTCCATCTCTTGGAAATCCACCATGGTGCCTCCACAGCCCATAAAAAGAAACCACAATAACTAGGTGTTGGCCACACTGATAGTAGCCGGAAACAATGCGCAAGTGAAACGAGATACTGCCCAACACAAGCTGCACACCTAAAGTGGAAACGCGTGCAATTTGGTATATATGTTTCATATTTTACAGATAGTTTATTGTTAGGGTGAGTATTGATAAATAAAAAGCAAGCCCACTGTGCATTGTGCACTCAAAATAATTGCAGGCCTACATCATTATCACAGACACATGTTTAAATATAAACAGCTATGTCCATTTTTAGAATCCAACAATGATTTATAATCCACAGATTCATTTACAGAATGAAGGACATGTAATCACTTAGGAATTGTTTATATACGGAGAGAATATTGTATTCATTAAAAGTGATTTATTTACAAACTGAGCCAGAGAAATGTATTTACAACATGCAGACTGAATGCAAGCAAGACCACCTGACATGCTGAGTGACCCAAAATACATGTTGGTAATGCCGTGCGCTTTCTATTATTATGATTAATAATAAAGTGGTGTGGACCTAGCATCTGAAAGCGGCAGAGTACTTTGCAAGTCATAGGGAGAAGAATACTGTGAGGGAGGCATATTGCAAAGGATCAACATAAGGGGCAGGCTAGCAACAATGGCAATTTGGCACCAAGAGATCTACAAGTAAAAAGGGGGGATTGCCTGGACCAGCAGCCCAGTCTCAGGTAAGGTGAGGAGTGGAGTAGGTGTGACTCTAGGTGTTAGGAGAAGCCATTCCTTGAAGAGGAGGGTTTTCATCTCCATCCAAAATGTAAAAGCGAGTGAGTGTGTCAGGTGTTGAAGCTGACGTGGTTCCAGAATCTGGAGAGCGACAAAGGATTCCCGTCTTCTGGTTCTTTTTTTCCTGCACCAGCACAGTTCAAGTTTGCACTGCAATGCAGTGTGTAGGCATCCTTGTGTTTGGCAGCAGGGTGCTACATCAAAGAGGTTCGGGATGTTGGCGCAACATCCTCCAATTTGTTATATTTAGAATTATGGAACAGACTGTGGCTGCCGCTTGCACATGCCGATTTACTGTGCCCATACACGCCTCAGTGGTGTTTGTAGCTACATAAAACATGAACAGTGACCATATTAGCATGGATTGTGGCCACAAATTCAAAGCACTTTACACTAGGAATGCTGGCCTTTATTATATACTCAGCTTCATGAAATGATTTACACTAAATGTTTTCAAGCTTTGTGCTTGAGAACAAATTGTAAAATTGTTATGACTTTACCCATTTGTCTGAACAAGAAAAACAAAACAAAAAAAGAAAAATTATATAACTAATTGCGGCACTTTGGGAGGACCCGTGTATTTTGGTCATTTTGAATTTTAAAGGATTTCCATGTTTTTGTATTTTACGATTTTCCCTGCAAGAAAAATAAAGGAAGGTAACTTTTGGCAAACAAGGTGTGGACGAGGCAGCTTTTGTTCGAATTGGGATTGATTTTGCCTGATAATTACGGCGGAGAGTGCAGCCCGAATCTTCTGCATGAAATGGCAGTATTTTGAATACATATATATATATATCATAATTTTTCTTGCACCAAACATTGGCGCAAACTCGAGCCGCACTCCCAGGATGCTGTGAGTAATTGTGGAGTAAACCAGAACGTTCATGACAAAAGCCAGCTGCACCGTCGCTCAGTTTAAAAAAATCTTCTTTATTTCAATACAAAATTTAAAAGTTCCATGTGGAAACCTCCAGCCCAGCAACACAAAGGAAAACCTCAGAGATGACGCGTCTCGCTACGGCTTGTAGCTTGTTCACATGATATATATACACACACACACACACCTATCAAACGCTTAGGTATGTCTCCATACTCAGCTGATGCAATTAATCAGTTAGGTTGACCTATGCTGTCGAAATGGCAAAGTCCACCTCTCTGTGCCCTTCCAATTCAACAACAGCTATAATTTTTTTAACAAACAGAATGAGCATGGTTCTACGCGGTCACCTTCCCCTTCCACTATCACAAACATTCAGAATCATTTCAAGTTACTTCTTTCCACACCCACTTCTCTTCACAAAGGGCACGGAGGGGTCAATGAACAGTTAATTACCGGCTCAACGTTTGTCTATAAAAAGCATAATGCTGTGGGACGAATGCCTCCTCACGAGCTAAAACTGAAAGTAGGTGTAATTATGCTGCTACACAATCTTATGCCATCACAGTGACTCCGCAATGGAACAAGGTTGACAACTATGCCTCTACAAAGACGCATCATAGATGCCTGTTTAATCGATGGAAATTAGATACTGTTCTTATACCACACGCAATTTCAGCAGGATACGTGTATTTCAGGGGTGCGCGGGAAGTTCCACGCGCGATTGGCCCTGTGCGAGCAAGGTATGTGTATTTCAGGGGGGCGCGGGAAGTTCCACATGCGATTTCAGCAGGGTATGTGTATTTCAGGGGTGCGCGTGAAGTTCCACACGCGATTCCATCAGGGTACGTGTATTTCAGGGGTGCGCGGGAAGTCCCACACGCGATTGGCCCCGTGCGAGCAGGGTATGTGTATTTCAGGGGTGCGCGGGAAGTTCCACACGCGATTTCAGCAGGGTACGTGTATTTCAGGTGTGCGCGGGAAGTTCCACACGCGATTCCATCAGGGTACGTGTATTTCAGGGGTGCGCGGGAAGTTCCACACGCGATTTCAGCAGGGTACGTGTATTCCAGGGGTGCGCGGGAAGTTCCACACGCGATTGGCCCAGTGCGAGCAGGGTACGTGTATTCCATGGGTGCGCGGGAAGTTCCACACACGATTTCAGCAGGGTACGTGTATTTCAGGTGTGCGTGGGAAGTTCCACACGCGATTCCATCAGGGTACGTGTATTTCAGGGGTGCGCGGGAAGTTCCACACGCGATTTCAGCAGGGTACGTGTATTCCAGGGGAGCGCGGGAAGTTCCACACGCGATTGGCCCAATGCGAGCAGGGTACGTGTATTCCATGGGTGCGCGGGAAGTTCCACACGCGATTTCAGCAGGGTACGTGTATTTCAGGGGTGCGCGGGAAGGTCCACACGCGATTTCAGCAGGGTACGTGTATTTCAGGGGTTCTGGGGAGTACAACACGTGAATTGGCCGTGTGGGTCCTCCCAAGTGTTCGCTCTACAACCTCCACGGCCCCTGCAGGCAGCCCACACCACGGGGGACTACCCTGCACCCCTGCTCATGTCCCGCAGGCAGCCCATCCACCATGGGCATGCCTCCCAGCCAACACACATGTCACCTTGCACTACTGATCAACAATGCATGTCTACCACCACCCCCATCCCCCAGCCACCAGGGGCAGAGTCCACCAGGCCCCCACTCATGTCCCCCTGCACCCACACCCCCCAGCAATGCAGGGGCAGCCTCCACCAGGCCCCCACTCATGTCCCCCTGCACCCCCACCCCCCAGCAGTGCAGGGGCAGCCTCCACCAGGCCCCCACCCATGTCTACCACCACCCCCACCCCCCAGCCACCAGGGGCAGCCTCCACCAGGCCCCCACCCATGTCTCCCACCACCCCCACCCCCCAGCAGTGCAGGGGCAGCCTCCACCAGGCCCCCACCCATGTCTCCCACCACCCCCTACCCCCCAGCAGTCAAGGGCACCCTCCACCAGGCCCCCACTCATGTCTACCACCACCCCCATCCCCCAGCCACCAGGGGCAGATTCCACCAGGCCTCCACTCATGTCTCCCACCACCCCCACCCCCCAGCAGTGCAGGGGCAGCCTCCAGCAGGCCCCCACTCATGTCCCCCTGCACCCCCACCCCCCAGCAGTGCAGGGGCAGCCTCCACCAGGCCCCCACCCATGTCTACCACCACCCCCACCCCCAGCCACCAGGGGCACCCTCCACCAGGCCCCCACCCATGTCTCCCACCACCCCCACCCCCCAGCAGTGCAGGGGCAGCCTCCACCAGGCCCCCACCCATGTCTCCCACCACCCCCTACCCCCCAGCAGTGCAGGGGCACCCTCCACCAGGCCCCCACTCATGTCTACCACCACCCCCATCCCCCAGCCACCAGGGGCAGATTCCACCAGGCCCCCACTCATGTCTCCCACCACCCCCACCCCCCAGCAGTGCAGGGGCAGCCTCCAGCAGGCCCCCACTCATGTCCCCCTGCACCCCCACCCCCCAGCAGTGCAGGGGCAGCCTCCAGCAGGCCCCCACTCATGTCCCCCTGCACCCCACCCCCCAGCAGTGCAGGGGCACCCTCCACCAGGCCCCCACCCATGTCTCCCACCACCCCCTACCCCCCAGCAGTGCAGGGGCACCCTCCACCAGGCCCCCACTCATGTCTACCACCACCCCCATCCCCCAGCCACCAGGGGCAGATTCCACCAGGCCCCCACTCATGTCTCCCACCACCCCCACCCCCCAGCAGTGCAGGGGCAGCCTCCACCAGGCCCCCACCCATGTCTCCCACCACCCCCACCCCCAGCAGTGCAGGAGCACCCTCCACCAGGCCCCCACCCATGTCTACCACCAGCCCCACCCTCCAGCCACCAGGGGCAGCCTCCACCAGGCCCCCACCCATGTCTCCCACCACCCCCTACCCCCCAGCAGTCAGGGGCACCCTCCACCAGGCCCCCACTCATGTCTACCACCACCCCCATCCCCCAGCCACCAGGGGCAGATAACACCAGGCCCCCACTCATGTCTCCCACCACCCCCTACCCCCCAGCAGTGCAGGGGCAGCCTCCACCAGGCCCCCACCCATGTCTCCCACCACCCCCTACCCCCCAGCAGTGCAGGGGCACCCCCCACTCATGTCTACCACCACCCCCATCCCCCAGCCACCAGGGGCAGATTCCACCAGGCCCCCACTCATGTCTCCCACCACCCCCACCCCCCAGCAGTGCAGGGGCAGCCTCCAGCAGGCCCCCACTCATGTCCCCCTGCACCCCCACCCCCCAGCAGTGCAGGGGCAGCCTCCAGCAGGCCCCCACTCATGTCTCCCACCCCACCCACCCCCCAGCACTGTGGGGCACCTGCCAGCAGGCCCCCACCCATGTCCAACTCATGTTCACCACCCCCCAACCCCCAGCACTGTGGGGCACCTGCCAGCAGGCCCCCACCCATGTCGAACAACCCCCCCACCCCCCAGCAGTGCAGGGGCACCCTCCACCAGGCCCCCACCCATGTCTCCCACCCTCCCCACCCCCCAGCAGTGCAGGGGCAGCCTCCACCAGGCCCCCACCCATGTCTCCCACCACTCCCACCCCCCAGCAGTGCAGGGGCAGCCTCCACCAGGCCCCCACTCATGTCCCCCTGCACCCCCACCCCCCAGCACTGTGGGGCACCTGCCAGCAGGCCCCCACCCATGTCCAACTCATGTTCCCCACCCCCTCACCCCCCAGCACTGTGGGGCACCTGCCAGCAGGCCCCCACCCATGTCTCCCACCCCCTCCCACCCCCCCAGCACTGTGGGGCACCTGCCAGCAGGCCCCCACCCATGTCCAACTCATGTTCCCCACCCCCCCACCCCCCAGCACTGTGGGGCACCTGCCAGCAGGCCCCCAACCATGTCTCCCACCCCCCCCACCCCCCAGCAGTGCAGGGGCAGCCTCCACCAGGCCCCCACCCATGTCTCCCACCACCCCCTACCCCCCAGCAGTCAGGGGCACCCTCCACCAGGCCCCCACTCATGTCTACCACCACCCCCATCCCCCAGCCACCAGGGGCAGATAACACCAGGCCCCCACTCATGTCTCCCACCACCCCCACCCCCCAGCAGTGCAGGGGCAGCCTCCACCAGGCCCCCACTCATGTCCCCCTGCACCCCCTACCCCCCAGCAGTCAGGGGCACCCTCCACCAGGCCCCCACTCATGTCTACCACCACCCCATCCCCCAGCTACCAGGGGCAGATTCCACCAGGCCCCCACCCATGTCTCCCACCCCCCCACCCCCAAGCAGTGCAGGGGCACCCTCCACCAGGCCCCCACCCATGTCTCCCACCCCCCCACCCCCCAGCAGTGCAGGGGCAGCCTCCACCACCCCCACCCCCCAGCAGTGCAGGGGCAGCCTCCACCAGGCCCCCACTCATGTTCCCCACCCCCCCACCCCCCAGCACTGTGGGGCACCTGCCAGCAGGCCCCCACCCATGTCCAACTCATATTCCCCACCCCCCCTACCCCCAGCACTGTGGGGCACCTGCCAGCAGGCCCCCACCCATGTCCAACTCATGTTCCCCAGCCAACATGTCATCACAATCTAGATCCCTGGTCCCTATGGTCAGCCTCCAAATGCAAAACACCCACCTGAGTATTGCATCCACCCACTCATAATTGGCAATTACATCACAGAACACCAATTGCAAGTTCCGAAACAAACACATTTCCCTCACATACACCCAATGGGTGTCAGTGAATCTCAAAACCCATATCATGAAATGCATGAAACCAATGAGATACCACACATTGAAGTTCACTAAAAAAATATGTATTAAAGGAAACATAAATAGAATCAAAAATAAAGAAACAGAAATGTGAATGGACAAAAAAGAAAATAAGCATGTCCGTGAAAAAAAGCAAAACCAAAAATCAAATTCCAAAGTAATGGTGTCCAAAGTCACTGTCCACAAAACAAAATCCAATGGGAAATAAAAAAGAAAGCCATTGCTCCATGGTTAAAATGTGAAAGAAAAATACAATCCAACAGTGAACTATGTACATGGGAACAAGCCAGGGTCCATTATCCCAACAAAAGAAAGGAAACCTATCTAACTACACTAACTAATAAAATAAACTATATACAAAAATGTGGCCAATGTCCGAAAGGTCCAAAATAAATCCCAAAAAAAATGAAACCTAACACTACCTACATAACTATGTACAAGGGCAGCGGGCTAGTTTGACGGCTCACTTGTGGATGTCCCGGGCCAGGGCATCATCGAACTCCTGCTCAATGTCCCGGAGGCGGTCCTCCTCCATGGCCCCGAGGGTCCGCAGGGCCGTCGCCGTGTCCACCTCCAAACCCCTGCGGATTGCCTCGAGGCACTCGGCCCGCCTCAGGGCCCTCCGCATGGAGTTCTCCGCCCTGACCATTGTGAGACGTGCCTCTTCCGCCCGCTGCCGCTCCGCATCTATGGCGTGGCCCAACCGCTGCCACACGGAAGACACTCTCTGTCCTGGGTCCTCCTGCCCTCCGGCCGATGCCTGCCCCTCCGTTGTTGAAGGCCCCGAGCCTTCATGGCTCCCACCACGTTGCTGCTGCTGCTGTGCCTCTGCCCGTGCACTGCCTCCTGCTGCCTGCACATCCTCCGCCGACTGGGGTGCAGTCGTTGATGTGGCCACCCCTGCTGGACGTCCGACTCCCGACTGTGGCACGGATGCCTCCTCCACCAGCCTGGCCGCACCGTCAGAGGCAGCTCCACAGGGCACCCAGGTGACTGATGGGTGGGAAGATGGCACGGAGGACGACTGGCGCGTAGGGGGTTCAGTTGAGGAGGGGGTCGTAGCATGCCCCAGCAAACGGAGGAATCCGGCCTGGGTGACCTGTCCCAGCAGGCTGACGTGGTCAACGAGCCATTCGAGATGACGGGCATGTCTCCTCATGAAAAGACTGCAGGTCACCTCGCATGGCCCGTTGACGCAACGCCACACCAGTCAGGACAGGCTCAACCCGGACCCGGATAGCCACGTCCGCAGGCAGAGGAAGGCCAGTTGACGTGAGCTCATCCCCTGCCTGAAAACGGGTCTGGACGTAGGCATCCCTGCTGGTGCAAGATGATGCAGGGACAGGATCAGGGACAGGATTGCACACAGGCACCTCCGCGGCGGCCTGTGCTGCCTCCTGTCCCTGGTCCTGCACTGCACCACTAGCACCAGTGGGATCCCCACCTCCAGACCCCGTCTCTGTTGCTTGCACAGCCTCCTCCTCCACCAAACCCCCCACCAACCTGGATGACTCCGTGCCATCTTCCCCCGTTGGGCCCTGTGGGGTCCCAGCTGCCCCTTCTGCTGCCGAGGAGTCCAACTCCAACCTCCGCCTCTTGGACCTCCCCCCGGCAGCTGCGGCCTGGGAGGCGGCACCGGACTCCTCACTCCCCGACGAGATGACAACATGGGAGGGGAGCCGGGCCTTGCGTCTCCGGCTGGCAGTGGGATCCCCGCCGCTGTGCTCCACAGCACCTTCTCCGCCCTCTTCATCAGTTGACGCTGCAGACAGGGAGAAATAAAACACAGGCATCAGGGCACTGTACAATGGACACATACACACATGACAGTTGTACATGAGTGGCATTGGCATACCTCAGACATGTCATCACAATCCCCAACACACGTCATTTCAACTCGCACACATGAGCCATACCACAGCCATATCACAACTGGCAGCACCATCCATACACATACAACAGCATGAGCAGGCAAAGGTGAGCCAGACATCACGTGCACTTCCTGTGTTGCATCACACATTTACACACACCACCACACTTGCACGCATGTGTACACCTCTGCCAAGTGTCGCAGTGTTCAGATGGGCATCCATGTCCCATCTGCCCATCAGGCTTCCACATACCGCTGTCACATGCATCCATGTTGCATCACTGTTGCACCCTTGTCAAATACACACACATGCACATGTACACAGTGCTGATACATGCAGCTGAAAACAACATACATGCGTCACATCACGGACATGTCTACTTACATACACATTCATCGAAACATGTGTGCCCACACAACTGCGTTTGGCATGCAAGCCTACACACACAAGCACCATCCATGTCTCACACATTCTAGCCCTCGCATGTGTTAGCCCCACGGCCCTGTACACCCCCACCCATACTCGACCCCATACAAACAGATGTGCAACCTGCACACTACTGAAAAATCACCACACGCACAGCTCACAATCAGGATGCATGTACACTTACCGCTCGACTCCAGACGGGTCTGCCTCTCAAGGACCTGGACGTGGAGCGCTGGGGATGTGCGTTCCAGGACCCTCATCTGTTCTTCCGACAAGTGGCCCCGGCGCCCCTTGGCATCCGCTGCCTTCAAGAGGCGCCGGGCCTTGTTCAGGGTCCTGGACCTGAAGTCCTCCCAGCGCTTCTTGACATGTTGTAAGTCGCGGACTGCCACCCCCTCCGCGTTGATGGCAGTCATGATGTCAGTCCAGATCCGAGTCCGTCCTTCCTTGTCGGCGCGGGAACTTCCGAAGAGGGCATCATACTGCCCCAGGACTTGCTCCACCAGGACACCAACTTCGGTGGCACTGAAGCTGGTGCCCCTCTGCCTCTCTGGCCGGGGGTTGTCAGTGGTCTCAGATGGTGTTTGCCCCGACATGACAACCCCAGAGGCAGGAGTGGGTGGGCAACTGGGTCCTGGGGCTGGGCTGTGGAGCGATGGAATCCCAGTCGGGAGTCTTCAGTTCCAGCAGGGGTAGTCACAGCAACAGCACCCCTGGCTGATGTGCAGGCAGCAAATGGCAGGGCACGTGGGCAGCAGGCAGTCAGGCAGCAGCAGATGGCAGGTGGGAGCGTGCTCGGGGCTCTGGGGGGCAGTAGTTCGGCCTTCTGGGCAGGAGCGTGGTCTTCCATGTGCTTACGCGTGGCCAGCTTGATACGGAGTGATTTGGCACGTGAAAATCCTGCACGTCTGCGTGTAAATCGAGGAAAGGACCTTAGCGCGTATGCACGTCAGCACTCATATGCGATTTCATTGGACCAAAGGCCCTTAGCGCGTGAGCGCGTCTGTGACGTGAGGCGCGCGGGTGTTTCCCTCATTACACGTGATGACAGAGCACACGTGGATTTCCACCAATCGCGTGTGGAACTTCCTGCGCACCCCAGAAATACATGTACCCAGGCCAATCGCGTGTACGCTCACTTCCCGCCGATTACACGCGATGACACTCGGACGTGCAGTTTTACCACGCGTGCTCGCATATGCGATTTTATTGGCCCAAAGGCCACCATGCGCAGCTGTGACATCACGCACATGGCCGTAGAGAATGGCACGTGTAAAAATAAAGAGATACACGTCCGAGTGTCAAAGCGCGTAATTGGTGGAAATGGCCTCATTGCGTATGCGCGTCTGTGACGTGTGTATAAAAGGTACGTGTAGAACGCCATTTCCTTGTACATGCTTTTCGTGGAGAGCGAGTGGGTGAAATCTGTACTTCTTGTCGGTTCACATGCGATTTACTTCACGGCGTTTCCAGTTCGTACTCCCTGTTTCTCTTTTCCTCTTTTTACTGGGCCTGTTTCCTCAAACAGCTTCCCTACTACTGTTGTCCTGTCTCCTCAGACAGCGTACAATTCTTCTTTTGGCGGGGGTGTTGCCAACGCGCACACGCGCATATTTTTCACACTTTTGTTGCTGGCAGACGGTGAGTCGCGCACGTATCTAACATCTGTGCTTGCCCCGTGTGTCGAGTACCCCTTCAGAGGTCATTCTAGGCTGCGTGTGACACGCATACGTTCATTCTTGTGTTCCTGGGTGCCACAGCGTAGTGCAGGTTTATTTTTCCACGCACGTGGTCTAGGAGGGGTTGCGTGCACCTTACTTCGCTTTTTTGGGGTGCCTGTGCGTTGCGTGACCCGTCATCTTTCCCCAGGGGTGACATACAGCCTTGCTAGAGCACTAGGGTACGATTACCATCTGGTACCCAACCCCTTTGACCCCCAATTGCCCAGGACAATAGTTCACATCGACTCCCATACGCACAATAACATCAGTGCCATGGCTGGGAGGCGAACAAGCTGTAAGGGTAGCAAAGGTGGCCGAGCCCCAAGTGGTAGCCGTGGTGGATCCGGTAGGGGACGTGGCCGTGACTTGCAGGGTGCCCCTAGCCCCCCATGTGTGGAGGAGCAGTCAGGGACACCCATGCCCCCCCCTCTGGTTGAGGTTACCGTGGCTGACACCATCCATGCTCAGCCCTTGTTGGACCAGCCCACTGTGGAACCAGACCTGGCACAGGGTGACTCCATAGCTGACTTCCAGGTCAGCAGGTCTAGGCCACGTGCGCCGTTGAACGTTGGTGTCATCAGGCCACGTGGATCAGGGGCAGCTAGGTCATCTGCTGCCCCGCGTAGGCAGGCTGGGGAGGCTGCAGGGGCAGCTGCGGCTCCATCCACCCCACCTCTCACACACCCATCCAGGACAGTGTCGGTCCAAGTCCATCATGCTGACATTCCCCCTGACACCATCACACTTGAGATAATGCCTGCACCAACTCCCATACTGAGTGTGCAATCCCACGCTCCTGCCCCTAGTGTCCAGAGCGGTGCAGGACACTCCGGATCCCCACCACCTTCCAAGCGGAAGAGGAAGAGTGCTTGTCCAGTAGAGGCTGATGCCCCAGACACGGCTACACAGTCCGGCCCGTCAAGGAAGCCCAGCTTCAATGAGGCCGAACTGAATGCACTTGTAGAGTATGTGTCCGCACATGACCGCGAAATGGTGATTGTTGCAGGATCCAAGACCACACCTGCACAACGTCAGGCACACTGGCAGACCATTGCAGACATCATAAGTGCCCTTGGAATCGTGAGGCGCACAGCTAATGAATGCTACAAGCGCTGGAATGACCTGAAGCGCAGGGCAAAGAATAAACTGGCCTCAAGTCATGCCGCAACTCTAGTGACTGGAGGTGGGTCTCCAGCAGACGACATAGAACTCACTCCACATGAGCAGGTTACTGGGACCTACGTCACGGAGGAACAGATCCAAGGCGTCGGAGAAGTGGCAGATTACGAGGCATTGTCCGGTGAGTGCACATGCATGTGTGTGTCATCCATGTGCATGGTGTGCGTGGGAGGGCTTCTGTTTGGGTGCCAGGGGAGGGTGTGTGTGCCTGAGTGGTTCGGCTCACCCATGTGCCTCTTCCTAAACATTCTTGGTAACAGCATTTGGGTATAGCAGCATCCCTTCTGCCAACATTAGACATCCAGCCCAACACCACGCCAGTTGCCCTTGGAGTGTCATCTTGCCACTACACTGTTGCTTATTCACCTCTGTTTATTCAGGCAGATTGTTTGCATACCACCCCTTTTACTCGGGATTTCTCAGTCATATTGTCACATGTCTGACATGGCTATGGTACAGTGGACTGGTTCAGTTTCGTGGACATGATTAGTTTGGACATGTCACTGTGCTATAGGACCATTTTTGACTGGCAGCTGCATGTTAAACATTTGAATCATTACAATGAAAATAATCTATCATATGAACAAACTGGACTGAATGAACAATTGGTGACCTCCTCTCCCTCTTCACTTCATGGCTAGGGTACATGCCCTCTGTGTGATGGCATGTGTATTTGACCTGCCAATCACTGGCCAATGTGTGATGCCACTGCTAGGCAGCATGCAGCAAATGTGTTCATCTTCCATCTTGGTGTCATCAATGTGTGCCATCTGCCTCCCCATCACACGCAGTGACGGTGCATGCATGGGAGTGTTTTAGTCATGTGGGACATGTGTCAATCAAGTACTGTTTCTGTAGCCTCTCAGCCCTCATTGTGTGCCATAGTGCTAATGCCTGTTTCCATTTGTTTTCTTTTATGTCTTTGCAGGGGAAGACGCACCTGATACTGCTGGGGTTGTGGAGATGGTGCAGACCCAGGAGGGGTCTGAGGGCCGACCGACCACCAGTGAGGGACGTGGTGTGGTGGTGGGTGAGAACCCACAACTGCTGCAGGTCGTGCTCTCAAGTGGTGTCTCTGGCTGCACCTCCCCCGAGCTGTACTCAGGTGTTGATTCGGATGATGAGACCTACGTGCCGTCGCAGGTGAGTGTTCCTGGGAGGGATTCTGTTCTGTCCGACCCACCTGCACCAGGGTTAGAACCCTCAATGGGGATGTCAGTGTTGGCAGGTACGCCTTTGGTGGTTACGGATGCAGGGCCACACTCCGCGACATCTGATCCTGTTCCTGGGCCAGCAGATCAGAGGGGGAATGCAGTCATGCAGCCTCAGGCAGTGCCGGCACAGCAAGGCGCAGTTCGTCTTGCCCCAGACAGGTGTAGTGCCTGCCGATGTGGTGGCCGTACGCCACCTGGCAATACCGCATGGGAGCAATCCATTTACGGTATGGCAACCCAACAGGCAGCATCATCAGAGATGATGGCTCAGGCCATGGATAGGGTGGCCACTTCCATTGTCCCCCCCGAAAGGCTGATGGAGCGACTACAGCAGGCAACCGATTCCATCTGCCAGTCACACAGGGAGGACATGTTGGCGTCCGACAGGGACAGGCGGGCGGCACTGGCGACTCTGCAGGAAGCCATCTCCATAGAGTCCCAGGGCCACAGGGAAGCCCTGAGGCTGGAACTCCTTCACCTCAGGACGACTCTTGTTGAGCTTGAGGCTTCAACAAACCGAAGGACAGAACAGCAGCTGGAGCGTCTCACCCGTACGCTCTCAGCTGAGATGCAGGCAACTAGGGCGGAGGTCCGGGCATCCCGTGAGTTGTTGCATGGGGACCTCCGCACACTCATCCTCCAGAACGAGACCTACCACACCCGCATACTTGCAGCCATGGAGGAACAGACTAGGGCTTTGCGTGGGCTGCTTCCCATAGTGCCACCACCTCCGGATGCAGCTGCAGAGGGTGAGGATAGCGACAGCAGTGATACTCCCACAATAGGGTAGCCGTGTAGGCCATGAGCCCATGGAGGCGTTTTTTTTTTTTCCGCAAGATCCACACAGGTGGGTTTTGGTGTGCACCCTGTCCTCGGACCTCCTGGGCGGCCTCCCCAACCCCCCCGGGCCCAGTAATGGCCATTTTTTTTTTTTTTTTTTTTTTTTTTTTTTTTTAGGACAGTGTTGCCTTGTGTGGCTCCCGTGGGCATACGCTGCATTGTGGCTGGGCACATGCAGGCTTGTCATGGATTTGGGTCAGATGCTTGGGTTTTTGTCACACACACCCCTCCTGCTTCCCGTTTCCATGGGCTTGCAAAGGGTGTGCCAAAGTGACATTGACGTACATGGTGACATTGGACTCCCATGAGCTGTGTGGGCAGTCTGTAGTCAATACTGTGTATACATTCATAGTGCATATTGTTGTTGTATTGTACACTGCGTGGTGTATTGATATGTGCCTCTGCATCCATCTCATCCTCCATATTTGCAGGTCCATTCCTCATGTCTTCACAATGCGGTCCACCTTGGAACTGGAGTCCATGTTGTAAGCAGTGCACCTACACTCTTGCGTGGCGCTAACACTATACTTGCAAGTGTTCGGAGGGCTGTCATCAGGTGGTGAGGCTAGCTAATTTTTAAGTCTGTAATGTCATGTTTAAGGTAGGTTGGAGGTTGTGTAGGTGATTGGTATTCTTGGTAAGAATTTGGTAATGTGGGATGTAGGTCCTGCATTACTGTGAGCATTTCATGTGTGGACATGTTTCCATTAGGGACACTGTAGCTGCTGACACTTGGGGCATGTTGTGGGGATTCATTTCTTTCCTCTCACATTGCATGACATGCCATGGTGTGTTGTGTGGCCATGCCGGGGAGGGGGTGGGTCACATGGCACTGTTTTCATGTAGTATTTTGCAAGTGGGTATTCATTTCTGCAGCATGGAAGTGTCTTTTCATGACACTGCATTGGTGGTGTTTGTGTAGGTAGGGATGCACACATTGTGACACTTCCACATGAACAATCTCAGGCTGCTATGGTTCTGACAGTTGACAGTCCCTTTGTTCGTCTTTATTGTCAGGTCGAGTCATCATTGCTTATCAGATGGTATGTGCCAGGCCTGTGTGCACTCCACTGGGGTGTGATTTCTATGTGAAGTAATTAGCCACCAGCTGCGTACGGGCTGCCTCACCCCGTGCCCTCTCCCCTCCCATGCGCAGCGGGCGTGCATGTGGTTGGGGATGTGGGGGCACCACCATGTCCACGGCCAAGCCCCGGCGTGTTGGAACATTGTGCAGGACACATGCTGCCACTATGATCCTGCACACTACTGGGGGCGCATATAACAGCTGCCCGCCAGAACGGTCAAGGGAGCGAAAGCGTGACTTGAGCACTCCGAATGTGCGCTCCACTATGCCCCGGGTTGCAATATGGGCTGTGTTGTATCTTACCTCTGGAGGCGTGATGGGGTTCCGAATTGGCGTCATCATGTGGATGCTCAGAGGGTAGGCACTGTCCCCTGGTGAGGAGGTGATGGGTATCATTAGTGGGGTAGTGACATAACTCTGCAGCTGACATGCATGCATGTGCAGTGGCCTTCATACTCACCAAGCAGCCATGTATCGCCATGCCGCCCAGCTTCTAGGTCCCGGCTTAGGGTAGACATTCGGTAAATGAAGCGGTCGTGGGTGGACCCTGGATAGTTGGCATATACTGAGGTGATGATTCCCATAGCATTACATACTACCTGCACGTTGATGGAATGCCAGTGCTTGCGGTTCCTATAGATGTGCTCAGATGCCCTGGGGGGACGTAGTGCCACATGGGTGCAGTCAATGGCACCTAGCACTTTTGGAAATTGTGCCACACCGTAGAAATCGAGGGTGGCAGCCTGCCTTTCTGCAGGTGTACTGGGCAGGTATATGTGCCTACGGACTGATGGGCGTGCAGTGATGATGTTCAAGAGCTGGTGTAGGCAGCATGACTGCGTGGCCTGTGACACCCCACCCACTATGGCACTTGTCCGCTGAAATGATCCTGTGGCCAAGAAGTGCAGTACATTGAGGACCTTCTCCAGGGGGCTGAGTGCTTGGGAGCACAGGGTGGGTGATGTGAGGTCATCCTCCCACTCACTGACCAGGTCCAGTATTATGTGTGGGGGGAAACCTGTACCTCACATACACCTCGTCATCAGGCATCCCAAAAAGGCTGGTTCTGGGAGTGAAAATTCGGGCCCTCACTATCCTCCTCCTCCTTTGGTAACCCACGGCCACTGCTGCTAGGAATGGTATATTCATCCTGGCGTATGAGCTTGTTTGTTGTTTGCGCGCACTTTTATGCTGTGCGGGTCGACGTACGCCTGCTTCATGCTGGCGTACGTGTCTCAGGATTGGACCATTTTTCGGCACGTCGTAGGCGAACGTGTGAATCTTCCCGCCCACCCCAGGAATACACGTAGCACGCTCTCACAGGCACAGTCGCAGGTAAATATTCCTACCCACCCCTG
Organism: Ambystoma mexicanum; assembly: GCF_040938575.1. Taxonomy (NCBI): domain Eukaryota; kingdom Metazoa; phylum Chordata; class Amphibia; order Caudata; family Ambystomatidae; genus Ambystoma; species Ambystoma mexicanum. Next base: position 150,265,404 of record NC_090935.1, on the reverse strand, counting down.
GAATACATGTAACCCACTCTCACAGGCCCAATCGCGTGTGCAACTTCCCGCGCACCCCGAAGTACACGTACCCAGGCTAATCGCGTGTGGAAGTTCACGCGCACCCCGAAGTACACATACAATCGCGTGTGGAACTTCCCGCGCACCCCGTAGTACACGTACCCAGGCCAATCGCGTGTGGGACTTCCCGCGCACCCCGTAGTACACGTACCCAGGCAAATCGCGTGTGGTAGTTCCCGCGCACCCCGAAGTACACATACCCAGGCAAATCGCACGGCTGGGGGGTGGGGGTGGTGGGAGACATGAGTGGGGGCCTGGTGGAGGCTGCCCCTGGTGGTTGTGGGATGGGGGTGGTGGGAGACATGAGTGGGGGCCTGGTGGAGGCTGCCCCTGCACTGCGGGGGGGTGGCGGTGGTGGGAGACATGAGTGGGGGCCTGGTGGAGGCTGCCCCTGGGGGTGGGGGTGGTGGTAGACATGAGTGGGGGCCTGGTGGAGGCTGCCCCTGCACTGGGGGGGGGGGGTGGGGGTAATAGGGGACATGAGTGGGGGCCTGGTGGAGGCTGCCCCTGCACTGCAGGGGGGTGGGGGTAATAGGGGACATGAGTGGGGGCCTGGTGGAGGCTGCCCCTGCACTGCTGGGGGGTGGGGGTGGTGGGAGACATGAGTGGGGGCCGGGTGGAGGCTGCCCCTGGTGGCTGGGGGGTGGGGGTGGTGGTAGACATGAGTGGGGGCCTGGTGGAGGCTGCCCCTGGTGGCTGTGGGATGGGGGTGGTGGGAGACATGAGTGGGGGCCTGGTGGAGGCTGCCCCTGGTGGTTGTGGGATGGGGGTGGTGGGAGACATGAGTGGGGGCCTGGTGGAGGCTGCCCCTGGGGGGTGGGGGTGGTGGTAGACATGAGTGGGGGCCTGGTGGAGGCTGCCCCTGCACTGCTGGGGGGTGGGGGTAATAGGGGACATGAGTGGGGGCCTGGTGGAGGCTGCCCCTGCACTGCTGGGGGGTGGGGGTGGTGGGAGACATGAGTGGGGGCCTGGTGGAGGCTGCCCCTGGTGGTTGTGGGATGGGGGTGGTGGGAGACATGAGTGGGGGCCTGGTGGAGGCTGCCCCTGGGGGGTGGGGGTGGTGGTAGAAATGAGTGGGGGCCTGGTGAAGGCTGCCCCTGGTGGCTGTGGGATGGGGGTGGTGGGAGACATGAGTGGGGGCCTGGTGGAGGCTGCCCCTGGTGGTTGTGGGATGGGGGTGGTGGGAGACATGAGTGGGGGCCTGGTGGAGGCTGCCCCTGGGGGGTGGGGGTGGTGGTAGAAATGAGTGGGGGCCTGGTGAAGGCTGCCCCTGGTGGCTGTGGGATGGGGGTGGTGGGAGACATGAGTGGGGGCCTGGTGGAGGCTGCCCCTGGTGGTTGTGGGATGGGGGTGGTGGGAGACATGAGTGGGGGCCTGGTGGAGGCTGCCCCTGGGGGGTGGTGGTAGACATGAGTGGGGGCCTGGTGGAGGCTGCCCCTGCACTGCGGGGGGGGGTGGCGGTGGTGGGAGACATGAGTGGGGGCCTGGTGGAGGCTGCCCCTGGGGGTGGGGGTGGTGGTAGACATGAGTGGGGGCCTGGTGGAGGCTGCCCCTGCACTGGGGGGGGGGTGGGGGTAATAGGGGACATGAGTGGGGGCCTGGTGGAGGCTGCCCCTGCACTGCTGGGGGGTGGGGGTAATAGGGGACATGAGTGGGGGCCTGGTGGAGGCTGCCCCTGGTGGTTGTGGGATGGGGGTGGTGGGAGACATGAGTGGGGGCCTGGTGGAGGCTGCCCCTGGTGGCGGGGGGTGGGGGTGGTGGTAGACATGAGTGGGGGCCTGGTGGAGGCTGCCCCTGCACTGCGGGGGGTGCGGGTAATAGGGGACATGAGTGGGGGCTTGGTGGAGGCTGCCCCTGCACTGCTGGGGTGTGGGGATAATAGGGGACATGAGTGGGGGCCTGGTGGAGGCTGCCCCTGGTGGCTGGGGGGTGGGGGTGGTGGTAGACATGAGTGGGGGCCTGGTGGAGGCTGCCCCTGGTGGCTGGGGGGTGGGGGTGGTGGTAGACATGAGTGGGGGCCTGGTGGAGGCTGCCCCTGCACTGCGGGGGGGTGGGGGTAATAGGGGACATGAGTGGGGGCCTGGTGGAGGCTGCCCCTGCACTGCGTGGGGGTGGGGGTGGTGGGAGACATGAGTGGGGGCCTGGTGGAGGCTGCCCCTGGTGGCTGGGGGTAATAGGGGACATGAGTGGGGGCCTGGTGGAGGCTGCCCCTGCACTGCGGGGGGGTGGGGGTAATAGGGGACATGAGTGGGGGCCTGGTGGAGGCTGCCCCTGCACTGCTGGGGGGTGGGGGTGGTGGGAGACATGAGTGGGGGCCTGGTGGAGGCTGCCCCTGGTGGCTGGGGGGTGGGGGTGGTGGGAGACATGAGTGGGGGCCTGGTTTGAGGCTGCCCCTGGTGGTTGTGGGATGGGGGTGGTGGGAGACATGAGTGGGGGCCTGGTGGAGGCTGCCCCTGGTGGCTGGGGGGTGGGGGTGGTGGTAGACATGAGTGGGGGCCTGGTGGAGGCTGCCCCTGCACTGCGGGGGGTGGGGGTAATAGGGGACATGAGTGGGGGCCTGGTGGAGGCTGCCCCTGCACTGCTGGGGGGTGGGGGTGGTGGGAGACATGAGTGGGGGCCTGGTGGAGGCTGCCCCTGGTGGCTGGGGGGTGGGGGTGGTGGTAGACATGAGTGGGGGCCTGGTGGAGGCTGCCCCTGCACTGCGGGGGGGTGGCGGTGGTGGGAGACATGAGTGGGGGCCTGGTGGAGGCTGCACCTGGTGGCTGGGGGGTGGGGGTGGTGGTAGACATGAGTGGGGGCCTGGTGGAGGCTGCCCCTGCACTGGGGTGGGTGGGGGTAATAGGGGACATGAGTGGGGGCCTGGTGGAGGCTGTCCCTGCACTGCTGGGAGGGTTGGGGGTAATAGGGGACATGAGTGGGGGCCTGGTGGAGGCTGCCCCTGCACTGCTGGGGGGTGGGGGTGGTGGGAGACATGAGTGGGGGCCTGGTGGAGGCTGCCCCTGGTGGCTGCGAGGTGGGGGTGGTGGTAGACATGAGTGGGGGCCTGGTGGAGGCTGCCCCTGGTGGTTGTGGGATGGGGATGGTGGGAGACATGAGTGGGGGCCTGGTGGAGGCTGCCCCTGGTGGCTGTGGGATGGGGGTGGTGGGAGACATGAGTGGGGGCCTGGTGGAGGCTGCCCCTGCACTGCTGGGGGGTGGGGGTGGTGGGAGACATGAGTGGGGGCCTGGTGGAGGCTGCCCCTGCACTGCTGGGGGGTGGGGGTAATAGGGGACATGAGTGGGGGCCTGGTGGAGGCTGCCCCTGCACTGCTGGGGGGTGGGGGTGGTGGGAGACATGAGTGGGGGCCTGGTGGAGGCTGCCCCTGGTGGTTGTGGGATGGGGGTGGTGGGAGACATGAGTGGGGGCCTGGTGGAGGCTGCCCCTGGTGGCAGGGGGTGGGGGTGGTGGTAGACATGAGTGGAGGCTGCCCCTGCACTGCGGGGGGTGCGGGTAATAGGGGACATGAGTGGGGGCCTGGTGGAGGCTGCCCCTGCACTGCTGGGGTGTGGGGATAATAGGGGACATGAGTGGGGGCCTGGTGGAGGCTGCCCCTGCACTGCTGGGGGGTGGGGGTGGTGGGAGACATGAGTGGGGGCCTGGTGGAGGCTGCCCCTGGTGGTTGTGGGATGGGGGTGGTGGGAGACATGAGTGGGGGCCTGGTGGAGGCTGCCCCTGGTGGCTGGGGGGGGGGGGGGTGGTGGTAGACATGAGTGGGGGCCTGGTGGAGGCTGCCCCTGCACTGCGGGGGGGGGTGGGGGTAATAGGGGACATGAGTGGGGGCCTGGTGGAGGCTGCCCCTGCACTGCATGGGGGTGGGGGTGGTGGGAGACATGAGTGGGGGCCTGGTGGAGGCTGCCCCTGGTGGCTGGGGGGTGGGGGTAATAGGGACATGAGTGGGGGTCTGGTGGAGACTGCCCCTGCACTGCGGGGGGTGGGGGTGGTGGGAGACATGAGTGGGGGCCTGGTGGAGGCTGCCCCTGGTGGCTGGGGGATGGGGGTGGTGGGAAACATGAGTGGGGGCCTGGTGGAGACTGCCCCTGCACTGCGGGGGGGGGGGGGGTAATAGGGGACATGAGTGGGGGCCTGGTGGAGGCTGCCCCTGGTGGCTGGGGGGTGGGGGTGGTGGGAGACATGAGTGGGGGCCTGGTGGAGGCTGCCCCTGGTGGTTGTGGGATGGGGGTGGTGGGAAACATGAGTGGGGGCCTGGTGGAGGCTGCCCCTGGTGGCTGGGGGGTGGGGGTGGTGGGAAACATGAGTGGGGGCCTGGTGGAGGCTGCCCCTGCACTGCGGGGGTGGGGGTAATAGGGGACATGAGTGGGGGCCTGGTGGAGGCTGCCCCTGCACTGCGGGGGGTGGGGGTGGTGGGAGACATGAGTGGGGGCCTGGTGGAGGCTGCCCCTGGTGGCTGGGGGTGGTGGTAGACATGAGTGGGGGCCTGGTGGAGGCTGCCCCTGCACTGCGGGGGGGTGGGGGTAATAGGGGACATGAGTGGGGGCCTGGTGGAGGCTGCCCCTGGTGGCTGTGGGATGGGGGTGGTGGGAGACATGAGTGGGGGCCTGGTGGAGGCTGCCCCTGCACTGCTGGGGGTGGGGGTGGTGGGAGACATGAGTGGGGGCCTGGTGGAGGCTGCCCCTGGTGGCTGGGGGGTGGGGTAATAGGGGACATGAGTGGGGGCCTGGTGGAGGCTGCCCCTGCACTGCATGGGGGTGGGGGTGGTGGGAGACATGAGTGGGGGCCTGGTGGAGGCTGCCCCTGGTGGCTGGGGGGTGGGGGTAATAGGGACATGAGTGGGGGTCTGGTGGAGACTGCCCCTGCACTGCGGGGGGGGGGGGGGTAATAGGGGACATAAGTGGGGGCCTGGTGGAAGCTGCCCCAGCACTGCTGGGGGGTGGGGGTGGTGGGAGACATGAGTGGGGGCCTGGTGGAGGCTGCCCCTGGTGGCTGGGGGGTGGGGGTGGTGGGAGACATGAGTGGGGGCCTGGTGGAGGCTGCCCCTGGTGGTTGTGGGATGGGGGTGGTGGGAAACATGAGTGGGGGCCTGGTGGAGGCTGCCCCTGGTGGCTGGGGGGTGGGGGTGGTGGGAAACATGAGTGGGGGCCTGGTGGAGGCTGCCCCTGCACTGCGGGGGTGGGGGTAATAGGGGACATGAGTGGGGGCCTGGTGGAGGCTGCCCCTGCACTGCGGGGGGTGGGGGTGGTGGGAGACATGAGTGGGGGCCTGGTGGAGGCTGCCCCTGGTGGCTGGGGGTGGTGGTAGACATGAGTGGGGGCCTGGTGGAGGCTGCCCCTGCACTGCGGGGGGGTGGGGGTAATAGGGGACATGAGTGGGGGCCTGGTGGAGGCTGCCCCTGGTGGCTGTGGGATGGGGGTGGTGGGAGACATGAGTGGGGGCCTGGTGGAGGCTGCCCCTGCACTGCTGGGGGTGGGGGTGGTGGGAGACATGAGTGGGGGCCTGGTGGAGGCTGCCCCTGGTGGCTGGGGGGTGGGGTAATAGGGGACATGAGTGGGGGCCTGGTGGAGGCTGCCCCTGCACTGCGGGGGGGTGGGGGTAATAGGGGACATGAGTGGGGGCCTGGTGGAGGCTGCCCCTGCACTGCTGGGGGGTGGGGGTGGTGGGAGACATGAGTGGGGGCCTGGTGGAGGCTGCCCCTGGTGGCTGGGGGGTGGGGGTGGTGGGAGACATGAGTGGGGGCCTGGTGGAGGCTGCCCCTGGTGGTTGTGGGATGGGGTGGTGGGAGACATGAGTGGGGGCCTGGTGGAGGCTGCCCCTGCACTGCGGGGGGGTGGGGGTAATAGGGGACATGAGTGGGGGCCTGGTGGAGGCTGCCCCTGCACTGCTGGGGGGTGGGGGTGGTGGTAGACCTGAGTGGGGGCCTGGTGGAGGCTGCCACTGCACTGCTGGGGGGTGGGGGTGGTGGGAGACATGAGTGGGGGCCTTGTGGAGGCTGCCCCTGGTGGTTGTGGGATGGGGGTGGTGGGAGACATGAGTGGGGGCCTGGTGGAGGCTGCCCCTGGTGGCTGGGGGTGGTGGGAGACATGAGTGGGGGCCTGGTGGAGGCTGCCCCTGGTGGCTGTGGGATGGGGGTGGTGGGAGACATGAGTGGGGCCTGGTGGAGGCTGCCCCTGGTGGCTGTGGGATGGGGGTGGTGGGAGACATGTGTTGGTGATCACTAGTGCAAGGTGACATGTGGGCTGGCTGGTGGGCATGGCCATGGTGGATGGGTTGCCTGTGGGACATGAGCAGGGGTGCAGGGTATTACCCTGTGGTGTGGGCTGCCTGCAGGGGCCGTGGAGGGTGTAGAGGGAACACCTGGGGGGACCCACAAGGCCAAATCACGTGTAGCATTCCCCGGCACCACCGAAATACATGTACCCTGCAGGAACCGCGTGTGAATCTTTAGCGCACATCGGAATACACGTACCCAGGCCAATCGCGTGTGGAACTTCCCGTGCACCCCCACCTAGCCAGGCCAATCGCGTGTGGAACTTCCCGCGCACCCCGTAGTACACGTACCCAGGCCAATTGCGTGTGGAACTTCCCACGCACCCCCACCTACCCAGGCCAATCGCGTGTGGAACTTCCCGCGCACCCCGTAGTACACGTACCCAGGCCAATCGCGTGTGGAACTTCCCACGCACCCCCACCTACCCAGGCCAATCGCGTGTGGAACTTCCCGCGCACCCCGAAGTACACGTACCCAGGCTAATCGCGTGTGGAACTTCCCACGCACCCAGGAACACGCGCACACGCTATTTTTCACACAGCGGGTGTCCGTGTTTGTCGGGGACCCTTTGCACCTCATTTGTCCTAGAGGGCCACTGTATGGGCCATTCATCATGGCTGTATATGGGTGCTTTTTGTTAGCTCACATTTTGGCGCACATTTCTTTCAGTCGCAGGGGCGCTAAGGCCTGCTTTCTTGTGGCGTATTTGTTTGGCCCTGTGCGCGTCTTTTGCCCTATTCGATTCCATGAATACGGGTTGTAGGCGAGCGTGTGGGCGTTCCGCGCACTTGCCTCCTGTACTTCCCCCGTGACGCCCATATTTTCACGCGTTGTTCCCCATTCCGAGTGTTACGCCCCGTGTTCCGCCTACTTTTGTGATGTGCGCCGCGCTATGTGCGATTTCGCAGTGGCCGTGGTGCACGCTGTCGGATGACCTGTGCGCCGGCGTGCGCGGTGCACATTTTTAGCGCACATCCAATGTTTTTCTCGCGCACGGACTTCCATGAATCGCTGTGCGCTGGTTTTCCTGCGATTTTCGCACTTGCACCTCGATTTTCGCACTTTTCCTGCGATTCGCACGTTTTGGCACATCTGCGCGGGAATTTTCGGCGCACATTAATTCCATGAATCGACCCCTTAATTTCCACTGCATTACTTAGGGCACACTTGCTATGCTTGCATGCAGTACCCGCTCTGGACCGCATGTTCTCTGCATATGGCGTTCCAAGTATGCTGAAGACTGATAATGGGCCCCCCTTCAATGGGCACTAGTTCACTCAGTTTGCAACCTACCTAGGCTTTCATCACCGCAAAATAACTCCGCTGTGGCCTCAAGCTAACTGGATGATAGACCGCTTCATGGCCGATCTCAAGAGAGCTCTGCAGATAGCCAAGCTGACAGGTCTGCCATATGAACAAGTGCTGAACCAGCTCATGAGAGACTACCAGAACACGCCTCACAGCACCACAGAGCGAACACCCTTGGAAGTCATGTTTGGGAGAAGCCTCCAGACCCGAATACCACAAGCCCCTACACAAGAACAGGTCATCGGCTTCGACAGGGAACTAAGGGAGAGAGATGAAGCAGCCAATGAGTTGTGAATGTCCTGGTAACTGTTTAAAAAGGGGGGGATGTCATGTTGACGTCTCCTTGATTACGGGGACGGGTCATGGGGCAAAGGAAGTGACGTTGGGGAAATGGGATGCGACGGGTGGTGGGAGGCGGGACCAGTTGGTTGAAGGTTGGAACAAATAAAGAAAGACGTATGCTGCAATCCTCAGTGTCTGTCTATGTTTCCACGTGCGCCATGCGCAACGAGTTAGGCCCACGCTGCAACACCGGGTTAGAGGGAAGCAAAATGGCTCCCTGTCACAGCCAGGCTCCCAATTGAACCTCTTTGCATTATTTACACAAAGGTGTGTTAATGCAAGTGTTAAAGTTATTTGCCTTCCAGCTAAACGCAGCAAGGCAAATGTATCTGTTTTTAATCACTGTAAAAGCGTGCACACATCTCCCCACATTTGTTCTCTGAGCAGGCTCGAACTGTGCACGCCACATTAATAAATGACTGCGTTTCTGGTGCATTCCACGCATGCGCAGCCGACACTTGTTGATTGGAATTCCCGTTTCTTGTGCATTTCCCTACCGGCGCAGCCGACACTCTTGGTGATTGGAAGGCCAAGTCTAGCTCCAGTAACTGCAAGTGCAGGGACCAAGCTCATCCTCAACAGTATAATGTGCAGCGTTTCATAGAAGAAAACTAGGTCACTCATTTGAAATATAGTGAACGATGTTCGAATACTCCCTTAAGAGTGATTATTGCACAGACGCACTATGTTGCTTTGTGTGTTCGTTGTTTGTTTAGTAGACGGAAGCCTAGAATCCCATCTATCCTCTATTGAATCTTGTTTAAATTCAGTAATAACACGTGAACTTCCTTGATTCATCACGTTCTCCAAAATGGCAAGTGAAGCGTAAAGGGAATTCCTAATGGCCACACTTGTCGCGCGTCAAAGATTCCTAATTCTAACATTGTGCATTCTATCTACTGCCAAGCGCCATATTGGGCTTTCTAATGTCTTTAGCCACTTTGCCCGAGTCCCCACAGAAGTCGCTAACTCATGTAAAATAGATAGTACAACACTTGGCGTGCCCCAACCAGGAATACCAGCAACTCTGGAATAATCCAGCGGAATCAACAACTTTATTGAAAAAAATGGACAAAATCCGGAAGATCTAATCAACCTTCCACAGCATTAGCACCTCATAGCCAGCAGCATGCACGCTGCCCCTCTGGGAGAAATGATCTTCTTTCTCTCCCCAATATCTACTAAAATCAATTGCCTCTTTCAAAACTACTTCCTACTTTCACATGTTCATCCCGGCCGCTATCAGCAAACAATTGTTGAGCCCGGCACTGAACGCACTCTTCAGCATCATGAATGCCTCCCTTACAGAAGGGTCCTTCCAGGACACCCTCAAGACTGGTCTTATTTGATCGCTTTGGAAAACAACTCTATGCAAAGATGACCTGGCCAACTACCATCCCATTATGAATCTCTTAGTTGCTAGACAACTACTTGGCAAAACAACTACACCTCCTAAATGACTGTAGGCCCAACGTGTAGCATCAAGAAAGCCACCATCCTGGTGGTGGATAATGCCCTCCATGTTATGGATAAGGGCTACTCATGCCCCCTCATCCTCCCTGACCTCTTGACTACATTTGACACCATAGACCACTGCATCCTCATCTCTGATGGGATGGGATTCTCTGGCACAGTCCTGAATTGGTTTATCCCATACTTCTTAGGAAGACACCAGGTCATCCAGATGAACATTTTGGGGTGAGCACAGTCAAACTAGCTGGTTCAATGAAACCCTAACACCCAGCAAAGCTCAAGTGAAAAAACACAAGACCAAAAGGTGAAAAAAATCCATCCCAGACGAATTTACTCACAGACATGCCAGAAAACTACACTTTAAAGCCATAGCTGATACTAAAAAAGAGGAGTCATATCTCTAAATCCTCCCCTCCATCAACACGCTGAGAGAACTCTTCCAGACCATTTCCATCTTAACTTCACCTTCTGGCATGCAAAAAAAGATCACTTATTCCCAAGAACTATGCACAAACCAAACTCCTATAGCTGTACAATTTTGACACAAATATCTACTCCGTTCCCGAACAACTAATTTCCTACATGGGCCCAACAAGCCGGCTGGTCCTGCTTTTGCCATCAAGACCATTACCCCCTGATGATGCCCTACTGCTAAAAAACAAACCAGCCTGAGACTATAATGAGGTCAACTTATTAATGAGGTCAGCTATCTGTTATGCTTGATCTAAAATGACGCTGGTGCCCAATGCATTCTGGGAGCGCTCGGAGCCATGATGGATATTTACTTCATGCAGCAGTGAAAAGCTGCACACATTTTGCTGAGTGTTAGATTCACGGTGCTGAGAAAAACATGCTTTCCAAACCTGGTATGCGGTCAAGGACATTTCTGCTGGGAAAGCTAACTTTGTTATGGTTTGCTACTGTTCTCCGTGGAGCGTGTTTTTAGAGAAGGGGGGCACTGTGCTTCTTGGGGGGAGCTCTTGATTGACCCAGCTGGCAACCGACGGCTGTTCCTCAAATGCGCAAGTGCAATTTCCAGAAGGTTCGAGAATTGACTCCCCTTTGTGGAGTGTGTATATATGCGGAAGCCCGGAGGTGGTCAGGTGAGACTTCAGCCGGAGAAGGACACTTAGGTCCGGCCCTCCTGTGAGCTGTGGTGCTCTCGGCCTGGCTGTTCCCGGGGTTTTCCAGCCGCTTCTGGACGAGATGAGGAATCCTGTTACGCTCACGGTGATGTGTTTCCTTTTGAATTCTTTACTTCTTCTGTGATCTATTATATATTATTATTATTATTATCATATTATTTTTGTGAGTTATTTCTATGTACTTCTAAGTTTGAATAAATAGCCGTATAAGAGCCGATTATCTTCGAAGAGTGCGTGGCTGTGAGTTATTGTGTCGGTCTACGTTCAAAGTATTTGCTCTATAATTGCATTGATGATTTATGTTTGTTCCGTGCACTTTGGGGAGAGCAATACACTATCGTAGCTGCAGATCGTAGCTGCAGATCTTGCTGAAATTCCATGAACCGTGTCACCAATGTAATTAACCTACGTTTACCCTTTGGACTGTTCCCTCAATTAAGTTTCACTTTCATCTGTAGGCCACGAGCCAATCAAACCATCAACCAATTGTTGGCCTACCTTGAATAGCTAAAATCCTCGAGAAAGTCGTACCTAAACAATTGAAGGCCTATGTAGCATGTTACAAGTTCCTGGACACTTACCAGTCTAGAAGAGACCCAAACAGCACAGAACATGAACAGTGAAATGCTTCAGATGACATGATCTTTTGCAGAGTAAGGTGACATCCATGCTAACCTGATGACAGACAAATCTATCTATGCGCGACGATGAAAAGCCTGGTCTCAACGTGTTCAAAGGCCTTACGGCTCTAAGACTGGATACTCTCCAACAATCTGAAACTGAATGCTGAGTAAACAGACATTTTCTTCCACGCGCCTTGTAACAAAGAACATTGCTGCCACGCACTAATCAGTATATTTCGATCCCAAATCAAAATTGACACAAAAGTAAACAACCTCAGAGTCCACTGGGGCAAGAACGCTCGAATTAGCACTGATTTTTCCACCTCAATACCTCTCATGCCCACCATGCCACAGTCGTTGGATCCCTATTGCCGGCCACTATTGGAGTCTACGCCAATTCACTTCACATGAACTGCCTTGACTTCCAAACTAAGAGATCCAATCTGTTCAAAATGCTGTAGGCTGATTCAGTGCAGGCATTTACAAAAGCGTGCCTGTTTCCCTTTTCCTAAAATACCTTCATTGTCTACATAAAAAGAAGCAGAATACATTTAAGATTCTGCGCTTAATCTACAAGTGTCCTCATAAATAAGCGCCATCATATTTGCAAGATCCTAACTTAGATGCTGAGAGAAGACATACTATCATCAGCAGACCACCTTCTCATGTTGGAAGGGCCCTCCTCCAAGCATTCCAATACAGGGGACAGAAGCTACTTGGTTGCCTCCCCACCCTGTTGCCAGACTCTTCAGATTCGCTAAGCAAACGCCATATTTCAGTTCAGGATGACACTTAAATCCTGGCTCTTCTCTGCTACATGAATTAAGCCTCCCTGCCTCTCTGAAACTTGAGCACGGTTCTGGAAGCAACTCAAGCCTTTCTCTTTGCTTCTGCCTTCTCTCTTCCTCTCCCCCTTGCTGATCACCTGCCTGTTTCATGCACTGGTCTCCCTCTGAATTCGGGCCTAGGTCCCTGCCTGTCCAGCTGCAATCTTACAGTGCCTCCTGGCTCCCCTGCACTTGTGGTCTGTATCTGTAACCCTACAGTCCCCTCTCTTGCACTTATTTGCCACCCGTTGGCTGCACTTATGAGTACCCGCACTTGACACTTGTTGGCTGCACTCTTGTTTGTCCAGCAGTTCTCCATCCTCCTCCTACCCTCAGCACTTCTCCCCTCTCCCTTTCCCTGCTCTTGTACAGGCGTGTTATAAATGCCATATCATATCACCTTCATTATTTTCGTCTTCCCCCCTAACCTACTTTACCATTAATACGCGCCAGGGTAATGTTCTGAACCTCAGACTCTCTCCTTCAGGTTTGTATGCAACCCCCACCACCTTCTCTCCCAAGCTCTTTGCCTGCACCTTTGATCTGCCAAGAGCCTACCAACAATTTAATAGAAAATAGAGAAGAAGCAACTATAAATAACTGTCAGCGATATATAAATTACCGCTGTTAGCCAAAACGTTCCACACACAAAATAAGTGATTTTGGGCTTGACAGAATTATGCTTTTCCTTTTGTTGTCATATCTAATGCGATCCAACTGCTGATAATTTGTTGATTAAAATGCATCTTTCGTCACCTCTTACTGACATGCTCTTAGCAGACATTGTCCAAGGACTGTTCTTTTCTACCCAATACAATATGTATCATCCGCTTTTACTTTTTGACAGCACAAGGTGTTTTCTTGTCATTACAGAGATGTGTTTTGTGTGAAATATAGTGTTCCATTTTGTTTTACGCAGATGGACGCCAGCTGAGAACGCTTTCTGAAGACTAGATCATACAGTACCACTAGGGAAGGGCTTTCCACGACCTAGGAAGTCAAATCTTGATCTGTACTGGCAGCCACTGAAAGTGGCACAAGCACTGCGGCAGCATTATCAGAGGACCAGATAAGGGGCAGCAGATGTGTGATGCTGAAGAGTTTCACAATGTGGGTGGATTTAGGTCACCAAGGCTTTGCTGCCTGGCGCCATACTGATAACGAGTCGAGCCTAAAGGCAATTCTATCGGAATTTGTGCTACAGACATCCCTGAGCTGCAAGGTTGCTTTCAGAGAACCTAGTATACGTGGATGTCTAAGGACCATTATCTCATTTCAGTTACTTCGGGTCAGATAAAAGATTTAAGACACTAAATACATTTGAATATTTTACATGAGACTGCCAATACATCAGCAAGAGAGCTCACCTTAGACAACCAACACATATCCCTCTCCACAGTAGTCAAGTCCCTCGGCTTCACCATCGACCACACCACCACATCATGCTAACTAAAGCTACACGTATGCGTGATAAGACACAGGATTCCCCTTGACCACTTCTGTACTGCACTAGTGCTTTGGAAGCTGGACTACAAAACGCTCTGCTCACTGGGCTCCCCCATTAACAAATCCCGCCCCCCCTCTTGTAAGCAGCAGCAAGTCATATTCTATTACTACCCAGGAGAATTCATTTCAAAGGACCCTGCTACTTAATACATGGCCAACCCCCTCAAGGACCCCACCCTACCTTCACAATGAACTGAAACGCATCACCTGTAGAAACATCAGACAAAACAAACAAGATCTCCTACACATCCCACTCCGCAATCGAAGCTGCACCCATAAACAAGCCTTCACCCAATGGGTACCCAGAGACTAGAACGCCCACCAACACCACATATTCTGCAAAATCCTCAAACCTGATCTTTCACCACACCTAAGCAGACAGACCACTTCCCCTGCAATCCTAATCTTTTGAAAGAATTGTAACTTCCTTTTTCACCCCCTTCGTTTTGAAATCTGAAAGGGACTCGGAGACCCTATGGATAGGGTCAGTACTACACAAAAGTTTAAATAAATATAATTAGTACCCAGTGAGGGTCACTGAGCTTGTTCCAAGCAGGCTTATTGTCCCTCGCCAGGCCCTTACCTGCCCGACAAGGCATCGTTCGCCGCTGCGTCCTCCCGAGAGTGGATGCCTATGTAGGGGGAGAAGGGACTACTTGTAGTCCCTTCTCCCGTCCCATAGCACCCATTTTCTTTGTTTTCTTTTTTCCTATTTATTTAATGGCCACCATAGAAAGGGAGAACAGATTTAGTTTCCCATTCCATAGCAGCTATTTTTCTTTTTTCAGATGCAAAACGCCAGAGCCTATCGCAACTGGAAAAAATTGGTTTTATTACCCTGGTCTTACGGGCTGGAGTACTAATAGCAATAAGACCAGAGCAGGGCAGGGCATTACCGCTTCAGGTAATCCCCCAGGTCCATTATGTTAAGGTCTTAGCTTCTTTCGGGCCTGTGACTATATGCCCGTTGGCATTACCTGAAGCCGCAATGCACCCGCCCCAACCCCGCCCCTCTGGCTCGGGGCTTATTGCTTCGAGCATGATGGAATCACAGCAGTGGAACATGCAGAACTAGAAGAACATTTTGTACAAAAAAATTCAGAAAAATCCCACACCTGGATGAATTGTCAGCTAGCCTTTTTCCAGTCTCCCACAGATCTCTAGCAGTAGAGCCATTATGAACTTCTACAATGAACATCGAGTGCATTGTCACAATGCTTTTGTACAGCTGTGGGTGGTCATTTTGGTACTATGAAAGTCTTGGTAGACGCGATTGCAGCAGGCCATGCCTTTATCTTTTTCAAGAACACAACCTAGAGCTACAAATGGGTATTAGTTTTGATCTGGTACACCAGGTTAAGACTCCAGATTCATTTTTCCAGAATTCCTTTTTCCCCCAGAAGCGGCTAGACTAATTTGCATGGCATTAACTCTGCCTGAATCATCCTCTACATCGGAGCTCGCCTTCGCTGGTCTTCCCTTGTATGTAATTGTATGATCTGATTTTTAGCTTGACCGCTATAACATTCTTATCCTTTTAGTACTCCTTGTTTTGATTTCTGGTTTATGCATTTGTAAAGCATGTTCAGTGTTCGTGCCTTGACACTGGTTTTACAAGTCAAAAGCCTGTCTGTACTGCTGCCACTTTGATGCAGCAAGACCTCTGTGGTCTGCAAAGGTATGAACTAGATTGAACGCAATTCCGTTTACATATGGGCTCAAAAATGCAGTCGCACATGTGACTATTGACAAATAGTTGTCCTTCATAATACTTTGCACTGAGGGCAAATGCAAAATTGACAAGTTTCCCAACATCAGATTCGTTCGTTGCATGGACTCCATGGAAGAATAACATGGCCAAGAGCCAATATATTGTCAATAGTGTACATGCATCATATCTGTGTCTTAATACCAACAATTACTGGAAATTGCAACTAGAAGTTCATTCAGTCCAATAATACATCTGGTTTATTTCACAACTTGGCATGGTTTATGGATTTCGCTCTTAGAGCCTCATCAAGTCGAACACTAAATGCATGGCTCGCCCCACTAATGGCGCCATTTGCCCTTTGGGTGACATGATACAACATCTTAAATCCTTTGACGGTATCGCGCCAGACATACGATTTTTCTTTAAGTAAGTTGCGCTGCCTGCCTGAGCACAAGCCATCACAATTTGTATCTGTCCCAACCCCAGAATGATGCATTTGCCTGTGTCACCAGCGTTTCTGTGGCACTGCATTGCTCTGATCTCCGCGACTTATATAATATACTAATATACAGCTGAATATTTTAGGCATCTTGTTTACGGAGTGCGCTCAAGTGAGGCCTGGAAAGAACATCCCATTCTAAACCATCCCAATGCATCAAGCAGCACTCCAAAGACTTTCTGTCCTCTAATTTGCAAACCTCCCCGGGAGTGTCGCTGCGCACAGATCTGCCTGTCTTGCCTGCCAGTACATATGTTCTTCACAAAGAAACGGTTGCATACATTTTTCTAGAAAATATAGGTCTCATTAACGCAACAAGTGTCCTAGAATCAAAATCGTACAAGTCCACCTGTAACCACTGACAAACTCAGGCAGGATCCAAACGAATCCCTGAAAAGGAAACTCAGATAGCAATGGAGCAAGTAGCTAAAGCACTGGTGTCTAGATGAAGCCATTGCATCATCAGTGACGTCACGTGGCGACTCCGCAGATGCAGAACTGAGGAGATACACCCAACCAGCTGACCTCAGAGGCAGAGCATGCTTTCTGCTGGACAAACCTTACGGCTTTAAAAATCAATTCACTGCCCCCTCCTCGCCCTCGGAGCATCGATGTCCGATGCGTCACTGGTCTTCACATCCCTCATCTCATTTTTACTGGAAGTTGTAGACCACTTTATTGGCAAGACTGCATAACATGCATTGATCACGATCTCCCCTAAGTTTTCGTAACCCCAGTCAAAGGAGCAAAGACTATGCTGCCAAAACGGACCGTATTAAGATTGTGTTTGAAATAGCGCTGCCAGTCTTGTCCTGCCGATGGCTTGAGTCATACAGATATACTTGTATAATGCATGCAGTGGAAACACTCCTTTCACAGCCATAATCCGAGAGACACCTTCCAGGGCCTCGCCAAACCGGCCTTCTTCCACATTCAAATCTTTTTATGATGTCCGCACACATTTTATTCGTTTTTGGATGCTTATGCATTACAATTTCTTTGTTTATGCTATAAACATTACACATCTACATTCCACACAAAACATCAATTAGGCACTGCCTTTAATCACCTACAAACTCCAACATTATTCCCCATGTAGGGGCCTCATCCCATCGCCCAACCACCGGCTCTCCATCGTGTGCCTCAAATAACCAACACGGGAGATGTGCCTTATATTTCATTTAACTCCAAATATGGAACTGACCCCCTTCCCTGACCCCAACCCATCCCCTGCCGACCTTCCAGCAGTTACCTCCCAGGTGCTCCTGCTCACACTTGGCTCAGACCATAGTTCACCTGTTGCTGTAAGCAAGTTGTAATTATAATAATGATACCAAGAGTACTATGCACTATTGTAAATAGACCTTCCCCAAATATTCAAGAAAGGGTATCATTTTATATTATAAACTTCAATCCTAGAATATTTGGGGAAAGAATGATTTTACTGAGGGTGCATTTTTGGGGCAATGCCGTCCAATGGGGGCCATTGCCCAGGTGACCATCACTGGACACCATTTGGAGTACACCGGCATACATGGCGAGTCCTCTTAAGGACTAAGGATTCACGTTATGTGAAATTCGGCATCACTGGCACTTTTCTTTATTTACTACCTGAAACAGCATGGCTAAACGGACATGGTGAACCCCTTTGCCAACGTGCATGCACGGGCAGAGTTGTGCAATACTCATGCACATGTAATTAGTGGCTGTTTACGCCACAAAAAGTCAAGAAAGAGGCCTCCATGCTCTATGCTACTAATCATGGAAAGTGCCAGAACTGCATACAATAACCAATAGAAGAGAAGTGGAACATATACCAGAATGCGGTGGGGCACACTTTCAAACATAAGGCCTGCGACTGGCGAAATCACGTGACACAGGAAGTAGGCAATGTTGCACTGGATTGAGGCACAAACTGCTCGTCTTTATTCAGGAAAGCACCTCTCCAGTGGGTTCCGTCTACTGAGGAAAAGTCACTCCTTACCCAATGGGCTGACACCAGATCGTGCCCCCACCTCCTTCCCACCAGGAATTCTCATACCTTTGCAGGAGATTACAAATATTACTTTGACCTTTTAAACAATGTACACTGAAAAGCCAAATTGCAACTATATTTTAGGGTTTGATAAGCACTACAAAACCAAAAAGGAGGCCTCATGCTCTTACCAAACAAGCAGCGGGGTATCAAGGGCAGCGAGAACAATTGCAGGACCTTTTCAGTATTAGGTCGCCATCTGTAGAACAGATTATTAGTCAAAGCAGTCCAGAGACATGCAGTATCCACCGAGAACATTACCTTTCCCACCTCTTGGGAGCCATGGGACAGCCATTGATTTTGCTGTAATCCACCGTTTCACACATCTCAGAAATTTCGCTGGAAGGAAAGCAGACCCCACACATGCAAGTGTCTTGTGGGACACGTAAAGGGATTTAATCGAGAGCCAGGTCTTCACAGATGAAGAGTAATGGAGCACTGAACAATAGACGGAGGCTACTACAGTATCAGTATGTGGTGAGCAGTGAGATCAAGGGTGATGGAGGAGGAAGGAGCAAGTTGGACCAAGTGATCAGCTGCTGAAGTGTCCTCATTTTCTTCCCGACACGCATGAGGCAGGGAACCATCGTGATGTGCGCGAGCATGTTGGCACATCTGTATGCTGTTCAAGCAGGGATTCGTTGCAGGACCAAGCTTGCTTTGCTTGCACCTTCCTGCATTTCTGGTTGTCAGCCAGCAGATGTGGCGGCTTCCTGTGCTGTGATGGCCTCTGCAGATTGTGAGTTATTTTCTGATTAGATTGGAGCATGCGTTGGTTGACACTTCATGAAGGTGATGCAGCCTGTCCAGAAGGGGATACTGGCTTAGTTGCGCCACCACCGCAGCGCTTAGAGAACTGATGTGATGTGGGAAATTGTTTTCAAGATACTTTTATGGTAAAGGCTGTAGTAGTATGGATGGCGTTTAGCAGAGCTAGGGAGCAACCTGGCACACATGCACCGAGTGTTGACCATTTAAGTATGAGAGGGTGATGGCTTGGCAGACTTTTCTGAATCCAGCCACGATTCTGTGCATGCAGAATAACCAGCCAATTAGCATTTTCTTAGCGATGTGGCTCTAGAAGTAGGTGTAGCCCTCATGGTGAAACCAAGTGATTGAGCTTCATTTATGTTCACCAAGTTTGAACTTGGGAGCATTTGGTAGTGCATTCATTGAAGATGAAACCAGTCTTTCTGGGGTTCACCTGTAAGGCGGTAACTTAACATCCAGGCTTGTAGGAGGAAGGCTCATATCTTCAGTTGATGCATTCTATTGATATTATTGCCCTTCCAGTAAAGCATATTGACCTATCCTGATGATATTGTTGGCCATGAGTTTGCGCAGTGACTCCATGTAGAGTTTGCAGATGAATGGAGAGTGACAGGCACCTGTGGGGAGATGCTGGTTATGAAGCACCAAAAGGTTTTGTTGGCACCCGTCTGCATGAGCCGATGCTACATTGAAAGGTAGGAAGCTAATAAATGCAACAGTGAATTGTCCTTTATACGAGGCCTGGGTGTTCGGTTCGTTTTGCGACTGACCATGCAGAAGGTGGCAAAAAGGTACTGCAGGACCAGAAGGCAAGGGCCTTCTTGGTCACGGATATGTAAATCATGGTAAATGATCGGACATTGATTTTGTCAATGAGTCTCAGTGCTTCATCTTGACAGGAGATGAACCTGTATTCTTGTAGGAGGTTGCATTTTGAGATCATTTTGTGTTGCTGGAAGTTGATGGTATACTCAATGATCTTTCTGAAAAAAGGGAAGTTGAATGGTGAGGTGGCAGTTAGCCAGATCTTTAGGAACGAGGTAGGAGCTTTTTGGCTGGCCATCAGCACATCAGGGAATATGCTTTGCTAAAGGATGCACAGTTGATGTGTAGGTGCCTTCGGAGTGCTTGCTCCATGATGGTTTTTATACTGGAGGCGGAGAGGATGGCCCTTTTGTAGGTGGTACCTTTAAAGCCTGACAAAATGGTTAGATCATCTGGGTTGATGGTTCTCAACGTGGTCCATCATGTGGGGGAGGAATGGGACACTGGTTTGTAGATTGAGCAGTTGCCTATTCTGAGGTTTCATGCACTGTTTGACAGTCTTGTAGAATACCCTGCTTTTTCATAGATGCATTGGAGATGGTACAAGAGTAATTGCTGATTTTCTTTTATCATAATGGAGGGTCCTGCATGTTGAGCGGAGGGTTTTAAAGTGTTGAGTTGTTCCTGTGAATTTCTACAAGATCTTTCTTTACATGCTAAAGAATAGGATGCCGTTCATGGCCGAGGGGGTAGTTGGGAAACCAGCACTTTTCAACCTCCTTCAGGAGTCCACAATCTCGGTTTCTGGTTTGGTCCACTTAACTGGAGAATGTCAGCAATTTATAAATAGCAAAGGAGGAAAATTGATAATTAACGTGACAGAATCTCATTGGAAGGCAATATGCACTTACAGTCATGGGGTAGCATTAGATGTATGTTTAAAATATACCTGCAGCAAATTGTTTAGGACTTTTTGGACACTGCTTGGACTTCACTGTGGATGACCTCTGTGGGAACTGTTTGGGTGTGCCTGGATTACTTCGACAAATGCACTGGGAAGGCTGAAACTGGAAGTGCTACCAAGAATCAAAATGGCATTTGAATGCAAACTGCGATTCAATCCCAAATTAGTGCGGTTAGACCTCCATGACAGACTGACCAAACTGGCAGATTTTGTAAACTTTGGTTTAAGGATACCAGCAGAAATTGAGGACCTGCATCTCCGGAAAAGTGAAACGAAGCCAAAGTTTGAGATGTGGACTGAAGCCTTGCTACACGAATTTAAACTGGTAAGGGTTTCGTTAAGGAGTACTTAGGACCTAAATCGATGCAACCAGATTTGTGGTGGATTTGTAGGTAAGTATGGGCTGTAGGGCTGTAGGGTAGGTGAATCTGGAGGAAGACAGACAGTCACCTGCCAAGTGGTGCTGTCCTGAAGTGATTAAGTGTTCCTTTCCCATACCCTCCTTCCTTGTCCTATATGTTTTAAAATAAAGGGGGCACGAGAGGAGGCACTAGCACATGCTTCTTTTTAAACATATAATTGGGTAACTTGATAGCCTGAATACTAGTACAGTGTTTTGACATGTAATTCGACCTACTTTCTTTCCTAAATAAAACATTTAACAAAAAAAAGAAAATGTACTGCTTGAGATCATTGAAATGAGCCTAATCAATCAAGCAGTTACCATCAACACCAAATACCTCCACTTCATTTAAGAAGTGTGCGGGTCAGCCATGCTGAACGCTCCCAGCGGAGGTATCCAGGGCCGAGACGAATACAGTCTCTGACTGGCGAGCCTACAGCCCAACCGGCGCGGGAGTTAATTGCTTGGCAGCAATGTTAAAGACCTTGCTAACATCTTTCCTGTAGAAAAGAGATTGGGAATGTGTCTTTAGACGCTGCTAGATATGATAGAATCCGGGCACTCTTATTCCTTAGTGCTATCAGCGGACACCACTAATTGCTATTTATCCCTAGGGAATGCAACACCCCTACCATTCCGAAAAATATGCTTCCTCATATTGCGCAGGAACAACTCTCTGAAGGTATAGGTTTCAGGAAAACTGAAACCTTTACTGAGTGAAACCCTCACTGGACCCTGGACATGAACCCACTTCTCCTCCCTCTTTCCCGGTAAATATCTAAAAGACCCTTGCCACTGCTTAACTATAATACTTCTTAGAATTCCAGAAAATGCTATATCCTTAACCAGTTTTCAGACAAGCTCATAATATTGAAGCAGATGTTGCATCCACTGTGAGCGATATCAAAATAATTGCAGATAGCATCAGTGTCAGAGCCCTGATCTTGTAAGGCTTCTCAGCTGCTTTGGAAACCATAGACCATTCTATTGTCCATGGTATAGAGTATTTGTGGCCGTGTCCTCAACTATGCAAGATGTTATCATTCTAAATGTAAACAGCAGGTGTCACTTCTTTCCTCTTCTCTCACTGTTGCTGACCTGCATTTTGGTGTTTTGCAGTGTTCATCCCTCTCTCCTTTTCTTTAAAGGGTACCCCAGTCACTCTTTCCTCCTCAGACAGCACAACCTACACCTTAATTCCTATGTGGTGGACAACCCGGTCCTCCACAATCTTGATAGAGGCATGAACTTTATAGCCTAAATCTATGGTTGAGGTCTGCAGCTGGATGTGAAAAACAAATATGTATATTGCTAGTAAAAAAGTGAATTCTTCTCTATGGAAATAATACAGGTCTTTAAACCAAATAGGTCTGCACTACCTGTCGGGCCTGTGCCATCGACCTGTTAAAGTGAGGAACTTTGGAATGCTAGGTGATGACTAACTGTCCCAAGACCCCAGATAGTGGCAGTGTTTCAGTGCGGTTTCTTCCAGCTCCAAATACGTCAAAGCGCCTTAGACTAGTATAGAACTCAGTGGTGAGATTGGTAAAGGGTTTGAACAGGAGAGGCAGTATAATACCAGCTCTGAGGAGCATACAAAGGATGCCAGTAGAGCAAAGAATTCAGACTAGCTTGAGTAATCCAGAAGGCTTTGGGTGGCACAGCCCCCAGCTATGTACATGAGGAACTCCTTCCAGACATTCGTGAGAGATATTGCCATCCTGGGATCTTGGATTTAAAAAGAAAAAGAAACGGGCAGCCGAAGGTTGTGGGGTATATTCAACGACCCCAAACTGA
Source organism: Ambystoma mexicanum (assembly GCF_040938575.1). Classification (NCBI taxonomy): domain Eukaryota; kingdom Metazoa; phylum Chordata; class Amphibia; order Caudata; family Ambystomatidae; genus Ambystoma; species Ambystoma mexicanum. Next base: position 150,242,912 of record NC_090935.1, on the reverse strand, counting down.
AGGTCTCTTTCACATGAAAAGCAGGATTTTTCAACACGGACACTTTGCTTGTGCGTTTGCAGTTTCAACATGAAATATGTATCCCTGCTAACATAAAAATGTCTGGATAAAGACATGGTGCGGTTTGACAAAAAGTAATTTATATTATGTCTTGCATACAAAATACCAGAAGTGAAAAGCACACTTAGTTCGCATTAAAAAGTCCATTTAGGGCAGAGGCAAACCCTTTTGCTGGCTGTGGGGTACATGTCAAAATGAACTCCCCCCACTGGAAGGCTGGCATGCTAGTGTTTACAACTTCAATAAAAAGTGTCTTGCTTGAAATGGTTTTCCACACAAGTGTCCTTTAGACTTGCTGCTTTCTACGCATTACTTAAAATACACAAGGGCCTTATCCCACCAGGAAACAGTGTTGGGCATTGGTTCAATTTTAGAACCGCAATTTGTAGACTTCTTCCTCAAACATGAGTTGACTAAAATGAGGTCATACATAAAAGACACCACAGCTGTGCTGTGCCTGACCAAGGATCACCACTTTGACACAAGACACCAAATCTTGATGACAATGGATATAGAGTCCCTCTATACCAAGATTCCAAAGGAAAGTACACCAAGGGTCATCAAGAAAATCTTGAGAGAAAGACAAGCACCAGTGGAGACCCCGGTCACGTTTATAATGCAAATGGCAGAACGAGCACTCACAAAAAACAATTTCATTTTCGAAAAAGAATACTATTAACAAATATCAGGGACAGCCATGGGTGCAATTTTTCAACCCAAGTTTAGCGAAACTTTATGAAGCAGAATTTGAAAATGAAAATATCTACAGTCCGACCAATCCATTTTCTGAAACAATCAAACTGTGGACCAGGTATATCGATGATATTCGTGGGTACGGATGCCGACCTACGAGAATTCATGACCTGGATTAACTCTAGAAACAAATTTCTGAGTTTCAGCAACACACACAGTCGCTCTGAAGTCTTCTTTTTACATCTGATACTATGTGCTGAAGATGGAAGAATAAATAGCAAAGTCTTCCATAAACCCACGGACAGTAACTCTCTCCTCCTATTCCAGAGCTACCATCTGAGAAGCGTAAGAGAAAATGTACCCTTTGGACAATTTCTAAGATACAGGCAGAGCTGCTCATCCCTAAATGATTATGACCAGCAGTCAAACAACCTAGCACTGACATTGAGAAACCGAGGACACCTAAACGCGCAGAGAAACACGGAAGAAAATGTGCAAGAAACATCCCTAGAGAGACCACCCTAGAACAACACTAGTCTAGACCAGATACCCCAGATACTATTACAGCAATCTTCGGCTTCTCCCCATTGGTCAACCAAATCAAAAAAAGATGTCACCAGTCTCTGACCACGACTTAATGTAGGAATGTCCACCATTGTACCCCCAGATTTGCGATCAAACGGAGACGCAACGTGTGGGACCATCTTGTCCATACATATAAGGAACCGACAGAACAAGCAAGCCACCCTTTGTGGGGCCAATTGCAGATCCAAGACGGTTTGTTGGTAAGGAGAGCCCCATCTAGCTGTGACCTACCTCATTCCGACGCCTGATGTTGAATCACGCCCATGAGGGTTTCACACATTAGAAATCTTGTGCAAGGTTGTCTACTGGCCACACATGATCCAGGACCTCGATACTTACCTAAAAGGGTGTCTTGTGTGTGCTCAATTTCAACCCAGTTCACTCACACACACAGCTCGCCTACAATATAGGGTAATGACACTACCTTGGTCAGATTTGCACGTCGATTTCATCGGCCCAGTGATTCGTTCCTCGAGAGGAAACAAGTAGACAGTGACATGCATGTTCACAAAGTGGGTAGAATGTTTTCCAGCCCCGAATTGTAAGGCAGAGACAACTAATGCACTAATGATTAACCATATCTTCTCTCATTTTGGCCTCCATAAAGGATTGAGTCGGACCGAGGAAGCAGTTTAACCAGTGAGGTGATGGCGAAGATGTGGCTAAGGGGTAAAAAGAGAACTCCACATTGCCTACCGCCTGGCCTCAAGCAAGGGGGTGGAGATACAACAAAACAATTGTGAGTATCTTAAAGAAGTTTGTGGCAGTCTAAGGACCCAGTCATGAAAGTCGGGCAGAGGAACCATCTTAAGAATCAAAAGGAAGGATGAAAAATCAGATGGAAACTAAGACAAATATATATAACTGGGAGTAATTTACTTAGTGCTCATTGTAAAAAGAAAGAAAGTAAAATGTGTTTTGTGAAATGGTGAAAATGTCTTTATTCTTGTATGCTGTTGTCAATTTTATGTAAATCTTCGGGGGAAATATGGTGGTGTATAAAGTACTGACCTCTCTTTTTTTCTATTTGTTAGATACATGACCTTCATTTCCAGCTTGGAGGAGAAAGGGGAGTCTGCTGAGAACCCCAGGGACCCTAGAAAGAAGGAAGGAAAGAGGGTGCTGTGCTACACCCCTGACCCAAAGATTGAAGAGGAGGCTGGAGTGCCCACTGCCTAATGAAGGAAGAAAGAGGGTACCGTACTACACCCCCCAAACCCAGAGACAGAAAGGGGAGACTCAAGTGCACTCTCCCTAATGAAGGAAATTGAGCCGGACGGGCTCCAAAAGGAGGAAGAATATGAAAATAAAAATGAAAAAAGGGTTCCTTATGAAACCACACTCTATCCTGCTCTTTACCACCAAAGCATCATGGAAGGGGCGTGGCATGTGGGGTGCATTCAAAAGCCCCAAAAAGAAGGTCCCCGATTTGTGATGTCATCTTTGATGTCCTGGGTGTTAGTCTTAGCAGTGCACGGTGGTGGCGCGAGTTATGGTTGCTTAGCTTACCATAACCGGCGAATTTCAAGGGCTTTTCGGTTTTACTTGGAACCATAACGTCCCTTTAACAAAGTTTTTTCACTGAATTTCATAGGTTTTTAGTAGCACAACTTAACCATAACTTCCCTTTAACAAAGTTACTGAATTTCATAGGTTTTTAGTAGCACAACTTAACCATAACGTCCCTTTAACAAAGTTTTTTTCACTGAATTTCATAGGTTTTTAGTAGTGCAACTTAACCATAACGTCCCTTTAACAAAGTTTTTTCACTGAATTTTATAGGTTTTTAGTAGGAAAGCTTAATAGTAACTTCGACTTTATGTACATGTAATATGGAACATACTGAACCACTTCTACTGAATGTAATGTCCGCGAATATTTTTGATGTCCGCGGACATATTCGGACAACAGTACCACTACCTAAAAAGTCTGGGGGTAGGGGGTGGGGCATGTTTCATTGTTATATTACAACATGATAACATTTAAAAAAAATCACAAAGTAGTACACATACATATTATATGTAGTAATACATAAGAAATGTAACCCATATATGTACCACAAAATGGAATATACCAAGAAAAGATAAATAGGCTTCCAACATAATTACCTGACAGACACTCCACAACTAAGACCAAGACCAGGCCTACAGACTACTCAGAACATATCTTACCTGAAATAGTAAGTGTACATCATTTTACTCATATCTTTATAAACTTTCTGTATTAGATTAAAAAATAAATATATTATTTTTTTTTCTCACAGAAATGTCTAGTACTCTGGAATGGCTAGAGGAGCACTTCCCACATGACGAAAGTCAGAAAATAGTGAAGCTAATAGTACACACTTTTACAATATAAACCATTTAAGTGTTATTATTTTATATATATTTAACATATATATTTAGCATATATATTTCTTTGTACAGAGCATACCAAAATAGAAAATATCTCTGAAGAAACTGTTATGGAAAACACGCTGGACAGCTTAAAAGAAAAAATTGATTATTGAGCAATTTTAATAATTTGAAAACTTTTGTTGAGGATCATTTTAAAACAAAAACCTCATACCATTGTCCCACATGTACTTGTCCCCCCTCACCATATCCCAGTCAATTATCCCCAAACCCTCTCCATAATCCAAAACGTTTTGATGAGACTTCCATCCCTTCTTACCTGATATCAATCATGTTGAAACGCCCAATTCTCCTGCTTTTGTTTCTGTTTCTGCCTCACCTTCTCTGTCATAAATTATTAATATATGTGAAATAAAGTTACATATTTATATTGTGTTGTAATTACTTCCCATTTTTTATTTTTTTAAAAACAATGTAGATGTCCGTGGACAGCGCGGCTGTTCTGAAATGTTCGTAAATAAACGAAAATGGAGGTGTTCTGAAGAACACTATACCTGTTCGTATTGTTCGCTAGAAAGTTGAAACTGTTCTAAGAACCCAATTGATGTCCTGAAATGTTCGTAATTAAACGAAAATGGAGGTGTCCTAATAAAGAACACTATACCTGTCCGTACTGTTCGCTAGCAAGCTGAAACTGTTCAAAGAACCCAATTGGTGTCCTGAAATGTTCGTAATTAAACGAAAATGGAGGTGTCCTAATAAAGAACACTATACCTGTCCGTACTGTTCCCTAGCAAGCTGAAACTGTTCAAAGAACCCAATTGGTGTCCTGAAATGTTCGCAATTAAACGAAAATGGAGGTGTCCTAAAGAACACTATACCTGTCCGTAATGTTCGCTAGCAAGTTAAATGTTCTAAGAACACAATTGATGTCCTGAAAAGTTCGTAAACAAACGAAAATGGAAGTGTCCTAAAGAACACTATATCTGTCCGTAGTGTTCGCTAGCAAGTTAAATGTTCTAAGAACACAATTGATGTCCTGAAAAGTTCGTAATCAAACAAAAATGGAAGTGTCCTAAAGAACACTATACTTGTCCGTAGTGTTCGCTAGCAAGTTTAAACTGTTCTAGAACATACGCGATGTCCAGAAATGTTAGTTTGATGTGTGACGCACTTTTAATTAATTCAGGACCCGAGCACTGTCCGTAGAACATCAACGCGCATGCGCAAACCAATGTCCGTGCATTTGGTGTCCGGCGGACAGGAGCTTCCTTCGCGGACCTGTTCGCGAAGGGATCATGTGACCGCGCCCATGCTGATTGCGTGTTCTGAATGCGGACACTGTTCGTGTCCCCGAACATTTTAAAAGTACATTTTCGAGTAATCCACAATATTTTTCCATAAAAACTCATCATGGCACAAGTCCCACATAGTAATCAGAGTTTCTACATATCTTTTGAAACTTTTTGAACCCTTTTTTGTGTTCGATCTGTCCGCAGACAACGCGCATGTCCGCGAACCGCGTACAAGCACCCCTATAAAAGACCACGCCCTAGAGCTTATTCTTATTGTGTTTCTGGCTATTCTTCAGAGCACAGCTATTTCTCCAGCAACTTGCTGATTCCACCATTGAAATGGCATCCCTGGTTGCAGAACTGCCACCTGGTGCTGCACCTGCTTCAGCAACACACCCACCCCCTCCACCACCACCACCTTCCCAAGGGCCTGAAGAGGGGAACAGGAGTGAGGATGCAGAGGAAGAAGAGGATGACGAGAATGAGGTAGAGGAAATCCCTACTACCCGCACCAGACGTGAGTCTTGGGTGTGGCGGTTATTTTCCATTTATGGGAATAGTCCTAAGGCTCGTGCGAACCGTGTTTTCTGCAATGAGTGCAAAATGATACTCAGTCGCGGGAAGCACGGTTCGTACAGCTTTGGGACCACGACCATGAAGCGACACCTGAGGTCATTTAACTCTGAGGCTATTCACAAGGTTGTACCTTGCGAAGAACGTAGTAGGTTGATTTCCTCTACTTCATCCTCTGTTTCTGATCCTGTCACCACAAGGACCACCTCTGTGGGACAGAGTCTTCCTCAAGCTGCCTCACAGGCCATACAGAATTCTGATGACCCTTACCTTTCGAGGGTCACAGTTGTATGTATGTACTGTGACAGTACTCTGCAGGGGGGAGCGACTTCGGAGTGCTTTTTAGTCTATCGTCTCAGAGCACTTGTCCCCTACTCTCCTAGTGCGTCGTGTCTAAAAAAACTCCAAAAAAATATAAAATTACAAAAATCAAAAAAAATAAGGCTCTTTTCAGAGCCGCCTTTCACAGTTAAAAAACAGAAGTGAAGATAAATAAAGCAGGGCCCTTTGTATTTCTTAAAAGTCTGCCGAAAGTTCGCGAACACTACCCTATTGTTACCATTGCATTTTTCTCTGGGAGGAAGCGGTGGCTCTGAAAAGAGCCTTTGGGAGGTGTTTGTATGTCAAAAACTATAAATACTAACACCTACTTCAAAATGGATGCTGTATTTCTAAAAAAGTCGCAGTGCATTTTGTACATTTCTCAGAAAAATCTGATTGCCAGCATAAGTAAGATGGACTCCGAAACATAATATTTTCATTGTGAAAAGAGGACATGCCAAAATCTCGTAGAAATGCACAAACAGCCTTATTAAGATTGCACCTTGCTTTTTCCATTTGTGGACCAAATGACGAACAAAGCCACATTTGTCTCTGCGCAATCCGTGAAAATATTACTTGAGAATTAGGAAACATGTCCATGACTTTCCCAAGTCCTTCTTTCATAGCAAATTGCAAAGAAATTCCAGACACATGTCCTAAACTGTTCCCTCCACAATGAATTACAATTATGTCTGGATGTTGCTTTGTTTCCAAAGTAGCACAGAGAGGTAGCAAGTCCAACCACTTCATTCCACGTACCCCATGCCAGTGTACTTCCACATGTGGAAATCCAAGATCTACAACTACTCCACAGCTTTGTGCATGCACCTTCAACCAATGTATCCATGAATCTCCCAAAATCCAAACAATCTGTTTTCTGAAACACACAGCCATAGCTATCTGTTGTTCTCTCAGCAAAAAGAGTATCTGAGAAACTTTTTCCTGGCACAACACACCCACTAAAATTTCCTGACCAATCCCTTTCACTGCTCATTCTCATTTTAATGACTTCTGAACCCAAAAATCCCCGGATGTAACTCCCAATGTCCGTGAACTACCGCCATGTCCGCGAACATATCGTAACATGAACAGCCCTTCTACCATTTCCACTTCACTCTCTGTGCCATTCCCTCATTGGATGTAGCTAAGAAATCACATGACCATGCACCAATCACATTCAAGACCTCTACATCTAACTGCATCATCATAGATCAGCACTGCAAATGTACTGTGAATCTCTCTGAGTACAAGTGTCATATCATTGGCAAGCACCATCTACAAGAAATACTGGACAAGTCTCCCAGATTTCTACTTGCAGCTCCATGCATATCCATATGCATGAACACAAACTACAGGTATGCATATTTTCTGTACAGTATATGAACACATTTTCAAACTGACTTAGCTTGTGTAATCTGTAAAATGAATCTACTGTCTTTTTTCCAATTTCCTAAAATCAACTATCACTTATAAACCTTTATACTATTTACTTTCTTAATACACACCCTATCAAATCATGTTAAACTAACATTTTTTAAATGAAATTTATAGACTACATATGTTGAAACAAAATTGAATGCATGCACACGCTATGTTCCAATCTCAAAAAATAATACTTATACAATAACATGTTTTTATTTATTTATTTGATTACTTTAATTTAAGCATGACATTAAGGCACTATTACCTAGAACAGCTTAGTTACAGAAATGGTGGTATTCAGTGGTACATTATATATTTCACAAGACATACTAAAGATATGTTGTTTGTTACAGTTACTCATTGCAATACAATTTGTTCATTAAGAACATATCATATGTATTGAACTGGTGTGACATATTTTATGTGATTAAGATAGTTTTAATGGTTTTAAGGAAGGCGCTAAGGATTTCAATTAAAAAAATCAATATCTAAATTAAAAACAATGCTATATACAAACAAAATGACTAATTTGTTTCTTTTACAATTGCAGTGAAGTCCATTCTCCAGAAAAGAAGCAGCCGAATTTCAAGAACAAAGAAGAACGAAGAATTAAACTGCTCATTCTAGAAAAAAAGTAAGTAGAATATCACCATAATATATGTATTATTACTCAAACATACTGTAAAGTTAATTCATGCTATTTCTGTGCCTAAAAATAGAGATTGTGCACCATTCTGTCCAAAAATCCCCATGTCTTAAACACCGATTTACAGCTAGACTGGTGCGCAAATTCCTACTTTTGGACACACAAATTACCCAACTCAACTGCTAGAATTTTCATATTATAGAACAAAACTGTTTTTATTGTATACATTAGATTTACTATTTGTACTTCTCCACACCACTAGCTTATTTTTTTCTGTCATCTGAACCTGAGTTTAGTAACATATTAATTGAAGAATACACATCCCTACTAGTTGTAGTTCCCAATGCAAAATCAGACACCATTACATACATCATGTTACTCAAACACTCATGCACACAGGACACATACATTGCAGAACACCCCAACCCATACCTTCTTTATTTTTTTCAATAGTTTTCAATAGACCCTAAAGAATGCCTACCAAAAGTCAAGTCCGTAGAAAGCAACGCAGAAGTAGAGCAAATGAAAATAAAAGTGTCCAACATAAGCATCCATCTCTAGCAGAATTTGTAAAAAATTTAAAACAAAACAGCTAATACAGTCATTTAGTGAAACACAAGAAGTTTCAAGTACAAAAACTTTGCCTTCTCTATCAAAATGTAAAACAAACCAAAAAACAATTAACAGAAAATCACCTATCACTACAGATAAAACTACTTATTTAAATTTTAATATAGTGCAAAGTAAGCATACCAAGAAAAGTATTTTAGCCAAAATGTTCCGTCACAAAGTCCTTCAAAATCTTATAAAAACAGGAGAGAAATCAGGTTCAATGCTTAAAACCTATCGTAGGAAATTAATTTTAGAAGCGTTGATAGATAGTGCAATTCTTCTCAAAAGAAAGTTATTTATTTTAGTGTTAACCAAAATGAAACCACAAACAAAATTAATAACTAAATTACAAAAAAGACTTCTCAATAAATGAAATGTCAACAGAAAGAAGTTCTAAAGTATCTGCGGAGGTAAATGGAGTCGCACTACGAGCACAGAACCATACTTTAATGAAGAAGCGTACAAACAAAAAAAACAAATACAATTGCCATACATAGCAGTGGTCGAGGTTATGAAAAAGTTAATAATACCATAATGGAACAAGAAGTACTCCTTACAAAAATATGCCCTGAAAACTTAGAATTACCCCTCCCTTCAACTGAATCAGAACGTCTAGTATACAAATGGCCATGCACGTCAATATGTAACATTCCTAAACAATTTTTCAAGTCTTTACACCAATTCCTCAATCAATATGTAAAAAGCAAAGACAAAATCAAAATTAAACTACTGCAAAATATGGATACCTGTCCACTGCGCAAATACACAGGACTATAAGGACATTCATTGGCCTGCATTGCAGGACCTACTTGTAAAACCACCTTCCATGATATCAAAAGAATATCAACACATCATTCAACTATAAGAAATCTAGTCTATAAAATGTACTATGCTAAAAGTCCTGCTTTAGCACTGGCAAATTTAAATAACATTCTTCTACATGGTACAGCAAAAGACCTACTTCAAGAAATTGACTATACCCAGAAAAAATATTTTGGAAGTGAAAGCCATTTACAGAATGAAATAGCTTTAAACCAAATTAGCAACAATTATACACATGGCAACCTTTTGCTAAACACATACAAAAAAGAAATACAAAAATTTAAAAGTACATCAGCTGAAGTACCAAGCCATGTATGTGTATGTTGCCGCAGAACTTTTTATAAACGTAACACGAAAACTGTAGACCTATCATATAAAATAGAAGACAATGAAGATTCTAAATGGTTTGAATTAGCTCTCTACCTTGTAGCAGAAAACAAGTACGAAATAAGTGACCCCTTAATACTTTGCAGTTACTGCACTACAAAACTAGATAACAACCAAACTCCTTCATGAGCTATCACAAATAATTTGGAATTATACCCACTACCAAAACCCCTACAACAACTTAATTTATATGAGAGCATCATATTTCAAACAGTACATCCATTTCAAGCAATAATACGCCTTCAACCAAAAACAGTAAAATTACCTCCCTCTGAATTGGTAAAAGGCATTTGTGGAAAAGTAGTTTATTTACCATTAGATCTAAAAGAAAATGTGCATACTCTAGGAGTGCAACGTCCAATGCAGCAATCTTTAATTATCTTAGTAAATGGAGTACCTACAAAAGACAAAAAAATATGGCAACAGCTGGTAGATTTACATAAAGTTAGACAAGCCTTACAATATCTTAAAGAGAATAATGAATATTACAAAGAAATTAATATTGAAGAAAACTTGAAAGATACAACTGAAATAATTCAAGAAACACAAGAAGCTGGTCAATTTGAGCTACTAGATCCTGCTACAATATCAAATACTTTAGACCATTATACAATCCATCCTTTGCACTCTAATGACACCATAGAAGATGCACTGGAAACATGCCAAATGCGTCAAACAAAAGGATCACCAATCAGCATATGGGAAAAAAGTATAGAAGCACGTGCTTTTCCTCTACTCTTTCCTACTGGCTAAGGAGGAAGGTATGATGATAGACCTATTCAAATATCAGCTTCAGAATACCGCTCATTACGGATGTATTCTGAAGATGCCAGATTTAGACAAAATGTGGAATACATATTCCACCAACTCTTTGATACTTTATGTTACAGAGTTGCACACATATTAAAATCAGGATCCCACTTTCAAAATATGACAGCTACACAATTATTACAAAAAGTGTAACAAAGGATGAGGTTTTACAATCAAATATTACAAATCTATTAGCAAATATGTGTGGTACTAAAGAGTACTGGTTTCGATGTCACGGAGATGTACGTTGTATGATCAGAAACCTTGGCCCAACCACTTGGTTTGTTACATTAAGTTGTGCAGAATATGCATGGGAAGATTTACATGATTTCCTACGCATATCAAATAAAAACAAAACAAACATAGATATACTAACACCAGGAGAACTTTGTTCTTTGGATGTTGTTAATGTTTCAAGATATTTTCACCATCGCTTCATTGCTATGTTACATTTTATTTGTAATAAAACTGTTCCTCCCCTTGGAGAAGTGCAACACTTCTTTTGGAGAAAAGAATACCAAGCCAGAGGAGCACCACATATCCACATGCTTTTATGGATTAAAGATGCTCCTAAATTTGGTCAAGACAGTGATGCCACTGTTTTACAGTATATTGAAAAATATGTCACTTGTGAAATTCCATCAGAATCCACCAATAGTGATCTTTATGCACAAATTTTACAATTTCAAAGACATAAATGTGGCAAATATTTTCATCGCAAATACAAAAACAAGGGGAAATACTACACCAAATGCCGATTTGGTTTCCCTAGACCAGTTACAAATACAGGTCAAGTGAACAACCTCATGTCTTCAGTTAGACATAGTGTTAAAGGTAAGTCACCTAAAAATACATATTACATAAAAAGAAAAGAAGAAGAAAAATATATCAATGATTATAATGCAATCATTGCCCACTTATGGAATGCAAACATAGATGTGCAGTACATTGCAGACAATTCTACTGCAGTTGCACGATATGTCACAGCATGCTTAATCAAAGCAGAAAAGACAGAGTTCCAAGACCTCTGGAATGACCTGTCATCAGATAAAACAGTGTCTCAGAAATTATACAGCTTAGAATGTGGATCATATGAAGCAGCTGATCGTTTAACTGATACTGCATTGTATGGTAAATCTGAAAATATAGTATGGCTAAGTCTTGGTCCAGCTAAATCTAGAAAAAAAAGAGTTCTAAAAACATACGAAGATATAGAAGCACTAGCCAAACATGATCCCAACAGCCAGGACATTTTAAAAAACAATTTATTGGACACATACTTCCCAAACAGAAGTAATACTTTGGAAACCATTTGTCTATACCGCATAGCCCAAAACTACACATACAAAAATAATATAAAACCTGATGAAAAAAGGGTAAATACAGAGTGACAAACTGTAAAGGCAGCTTAGTTAAACTCACTAAACCAAATTTAATCAATCATATCAAATTGTCATTGAAGACTCCTCAACATAAAGAAATATATTACATGTCCCTGCTACAACTCTTTAAACCATGGAGAAAAGAAGAAGAAATACTAGAAAACTAAAACTCATATGAAGATGCTTTCAAAGCAAATGAAAGCACTATAACTGATGTAAACTTTACACAATACAAAACAATGTTGCACAATGAACAGCAACACGAAGAACTCCAGGCCCAACTAGATAAAGACACTCCTGACAGTAGTCAACCTTCTGTAACAGGAAGCCAAGAACCACTGGGAGAACCACTAATAATAAATGAGGCAGAATTAGCTATGATAGAAGTAGAACACCATGTGTCAGTATGAAGATAAAGAAGACTTAACTATACTACAATCAAAACTAAACAACGAACAACGTAGCATTTTTGAAGAAGTAACAAAACAAATTGCACATGGTGTACAACATGAAAATAAAGAATGTTCCTGCCATAATTATAAACCTATACTACTGTACCTCAGTGGTGAAGCTGGTTCTGGCAAAACATTCCTAATCAAAAGCATCAGTAAATTCCTTCAACAATTGACAAACAACAAACTGTCAGCTGTTGTCACTGCCCCCACAGGTTTAGCTGCCTATAACATAGGTGGTGTCACTTTACACTGATTACTACTATTGCCAGTAGAACACCAGAACAAATTAGACTATTACATACTTTCTGCAGAAGCTGCAATGGAACTACGCAGAGTATTAAAACAAATGAAAATGCTACTAATAGATGAAGTGAGCATGGTCTCCAACCTAATGTTGGCTTTGATTCACCTCAGATTACAAGAAGTACTGAAAACAAACTATGAAGAGCTCTTTGCAGGAAAACACATTATTGTTTTCGGAGATCTTCTTCAATTGACACCAGTAAAAGGTGAGCCTATTTTTAAAACATTGGGACACAAACACTGCCGTAAAACTGATGGCAGCATTGGAAATGTCAACCTTTGGCAACATTTCCAATACAGAGAATTAACAGAAAACATGCAGCAATCTGCAGATCTCACTTATGCCAACATCTTAAAAAGTATTAGAGTTGGTATACTCTCTAAAGAAGCAGAAACAATATTGAAAACCCGGCAAATTAATGCATTTTATGGCAATAATGCATGTGCTACAGATGTTATGGAACAATTAGCCCACAAAAATGTCAATTGTATGGCCTTAATGCCAACTCTTGCAAGCTGTTTCAAATTCAATGAAATAATGTTAAGTAAAGAAATGCAACCAATAATGGAAATTAGCGCCACAGACAAACTAGATGTACATGGTATGACACTACCTATGTGTGACCAAGCCACAACAAGACTAAATAGTTTAGAAAAATCAATCTCAAACATAGCAGGCTTAGAAAAGAGATTAAAATTATCCTTAAATTGCAGAGTAATGCTTAAACGTAACCTTGACGTGGACCAAGGACTAGTTAATGGAGCACTGGGTACAGTTGTTGGCTTTCAAACATACCCATGTGACAACAAAATTCAGTTTGTCTATAAACTCTTTGACAAACTTTCAGAAGTTAAAAGGATAGGACGCTCAACAGCTCGATTCCTTCTCTTCAAAGACATGTATGTACGCAGAGAACAATTTTCTCTAACTCTTGCATACGCAGTCACGATTCATAAATCACAAGGTCTTACCCTAGACAAGGCAATGATAGATATTGGTAACACAGTCTTTAAAGAAGGCATGAGCTACGTAGCACTATCATGCCTACGTACACTTGACGGTCTATTTCTAATCAACTTTGATGCAAGTAAAATAAACGCTGATATTCCTTGCATTTTAAAATACAATAGACTTCGCTCACTATACACTCCCCATCTAAACACATATTCTGTTCCACAAAAAGTAAAACATTATAAAAGAAAAATAAATCAAACAGAAAAGTAACAGGATGTCACTGCAAATCCTTCAAAGAGAGTAAAAGAAAGTAATACTTCAAGTACCACAAGCAAAAAAGAATCAATTAGGGAAAGTAAACCAGGTACTTCTTCAAAGAAGGAAGACAAACTCCAAAAAAAGCAGTCAGATACAGAACTACCTGGTCCATTTAAACTCTCAAATATAGTTGGTGTAAATTGCTACGCGAATGTAGCAATGAATATTCTATTTCAATTACCACCAATTGTTGAGAACATTTACTTACACAGTACAGACCCATTGTGTTTGCAAATGTTAGTACTTCACAGAAATGCAGCAAACAATCCTGACAACACGTACAGTGTTTATGGAATAAGACAACAATTGGACTACTGTGCTGGAATGGTGAAATTCACTATAAACTCACAGGAAGATCCACAAGAATTTCTAATGTACTTACTACAAGTACTGGAAAACAAAAACATACCTATAAATGAAATCTTCCAGATTTCATACATGTGGAAACATACATGCACTCTCTGCAACAATGTGACACAAGAAGAAATCCCCAATGAACGCTTCGTATATATATCAATACCTAATTGTGAATCCATTCCATTTCAGCAACTTGTACAAAATGCAAACCATGGTAGATTATTTTCTACCTGCAATTCAGATAAATCGCTCCACGTTAGTAATACAAACACATAGTAAATACGTAATACTAATGCTTCTACGTTACAATGCAGATGGTACCAAAAACAACTGCAAGCTGACTGGATTCACACATGGTCAAATATCACTTGGTAAGAAAACCTTCACAACAATAGGTATAATCTACCACGCAGGAGCCACAACCAATTCAGGGCACTACACTGCATATGTAAAAAAGAAATGTGGGTGGTTTCAATGTAATGATAGTACCATTACTCTAATGCAGAGATTACCAGCAAATCTTACAAACGCTTATTTAATGTTCTTAAAACCAAAATTTGATAACTAAACTGTACTTAAACCTCAAGTAAACTTGTAGTAAAAAATATAAAACTGTTAGAATATTCCAAAAGCTAACTGCCCAAAGATTCTACGACAATTAATCACATAAATGAATACCACTAAATTAGAGCAAAAAATAGACAATTAGAATACGCCAATTGGTATCTAACTGTCCCAAAATTTAACAATATCCAAACAGATAAATCAATACCACTAAAATATATAAAAAATAGACAGAATACGCCTACTGGTATCTAACTGCTCCAAAATTTCATAATATCCAAACAAATAAATAATATGTTACTGCTCCAAAAAAAATGCAACAACCCAATGTATAAAGCATTAGCCAAAAACAACAAATGAACACTGAAAACAAACAAATACTGAAAACAAACAAATAAATAAACTGTAGCATAACAGAAAAAGGTTTTTTTTTTTAATCCAACATGGATTTTCTTTTCTCCCACAGACCCAATGATTTTAGCAAAAAACACAGAAACTGAGCAAATTGCACAGTACTCGGGTTTGTAATCTACTAAATATGAGGGTCCAAAAAAAAAAAATGTTGATTATACAATGTAAAAAGTCATTACAAAATACTAATACTAACATGCTATTTTCTTTCATCACAGAAATTAACAAGAAATACATGTACTCCAGTTACTAAACCAAACAGTAAGTATATTATACACTCTATGCCCTGGCCACAACCATCACAGCACATCACACCCATAGTATCTTATACCTTTGTTGCTTTTAAATTTGTTTTTGACCCAAAGTTATAAGCCACTATAAATGTGATTTGCTGCGGTGGTTGTGGCCAGGGCATAGAGTGTTGGGTGCATGGCCAAATGGCCATGCACCCAACACTCTATGCCCTGGCCACAACCACCGCAGCATATCACACCCATAGAGTAAAACATTTCAACTATGGCCTATGGAAACGTTTAATGTCCGCAGACATTACCAGTGTTCTTAGAACACTTTCAACTCGACAACGAACAATACGGACAGCGTCCTCAGAACACCCCCATTTTGTTTATTTGCAAACATTTCAGGACACCCCGAGTGTTCTTAGAACACTTTCAACTTGCCATCGAACAATACGGACAGCATCTTCAGTACACCCCCTACGAACATTTCAGGACAACGAGTGTGTTCTTAGAACACACCCCCATTTTGTTTATGTGCGAACATTTCAGGACAACGCAAGAGTTCTTAGAACACTTTCAACTTGACAATGAACAATACGGACAGCGTCCTCAGAACACCCCCATTTTGTTTATTTGCAAACATTTCAGGACACCGCGAGTGTTCTTAGAGCGTCTTCAGGACACCCCCTACGAACATTTCAGGACACCGCGAGAGTTCTTAGAACACTTCAGGACAACGCGTGTGTTCTTAGAACACACCCCCATTTTGTTTATTTGCGAACATTTCAGGACACCCCGAGTGTTCTTAGAACACTTTCAACTTGCCATCAAAAAATACGGACAGCGTCCTCAGAACACCCCCATTTTGTTTATTTGTGAACATTTCAGGACACCCCGAGTGTTCTTAGACACATTCAACTTGCCACAGAACAATACGGACAGCGTCCCCAGAACACCCCATTTTGTTTATTTGCGAACATTTCAGGACACCGCAAGTGTTCTTAGAACAGTTTCAGCTTACTTGCGAACAAAACTGACACATATTGAGTCCTCAGAACACCCCCCATTCAGTTTATTTAGAACATTTCAGCACACCCGTGATATCCGCACACAAATCGAACACAAAAAGAAAGTCTACCACATAAAAAAGCACAACATTTAACCTATCTCATACTCTTCCATCCTCCCCAAACACTCCTACACACCAACACACTCTACTAAATACACATTTAGAACAAACTTTCACCGCGCTGTCCGCGGACATCCGTGAATCCAAGATGGCGGGCGCTACCGAAAATATGACGCACTTAACACTGTACAATCAGCGAACACGTCACATGTCCGCGGATATCACGCAAGCCGATTGGCCAATCAGGACACTGTCCGCGGAGCGAACAGGGAAGTGTGTCTGCGGACCGAACACAGATATCACACATTTTTTTTTACCTACTTTTTGGTCATTTTAAAAAAAACTACTGGACGGATTTTCACCAAATTTGCAAAAGCACGCTTTCGGGACCAAGCCGCTGCTCCTGGTCCAAATTTGGTGAAAATCCGTCCAGCGGTTTGGGCTGTAGGCGAGAGCAAATTTTTTTCCCATTCAGTCTATGGGGAAAAAAAAGTTTTGGGACCCCCCCTATAACTTTGTCCCCATGGACGAATCCTCACCAGACTTTGCAAAGAAATTCAGAGTGGCCCATATACTTTTTGTGCAAAGTTTGGTGAGGATTCGTCCAGGGGGAGCGAAGTTATAAGCCGCCCAAAAAGTGCTCTTTAACCATAACTACATGGCCACTACTGTATATATATATATATATATATATATATATATATATATATATATATATATATATATATATATATATATATATATATATATATGGTGGGGCTAAAGGGTTAAAAGGTGTGGGGGTGGTACAGGGTGTAATTACAAGCATGTGGAAACGGGAAACAAATCGACACTTTATTTTTTCTGGAACATTTAATTGATTGAAATTCATTTCGGTAACATCACATGGAACCGAAGGCTACAATTGATGAGGAAATTACCTGCAGGCTTTTCTATAGGTACCGCAAAGCCTGTATGTGACAAGCAGCTTCTTACGCCAAGAACTCTGCATGAATAGACCGCAAGCAGCTTCTCTGCCTCTCCATTTTCAGCACACTGTCTTCTGGCAGTGAGAAGGCTTTTCAAATTAAGAGATATCACGGCAGGACTAGACAAAGAAACACAGCGAAGAATCCTTCCCAATATAGATAACCTTTCCCAAGACTTGCAAATGGAGTCGGAATATAAAAGCGAGAGCTTAATTCATCACCCGGGGTGAGAAACTGGAAAAGATCTGATCTGACTGAACACTTATCTACGGTCCCAGAGGTCGAGGCAGTGATTATGAAAGCTTCTAATACGGGCTGGCTGTTCCATCACTCGCGTTCACAATTCAGACGAGTAGTGCAACGTGTCGAGCCAATGGCCAGCGCTGTAACCACTTCACCAGATGGTTTTTTCCTATGAATCCTTTTCACAACGGCTGCATTGGAGTGCTGGGACCAAACAAAACATAAGGTTTACCCAGGTCATCCCAGGTTCTAGTATTCTATCATGAGTGACAGTCAGCCCAAATGAGGACATATGTTCTCTGCATCCTGTACTGTTCGCCACCCTGCGTTCCCTTCCTTCCTCCGGCATCTTAGCACCTTTCCCTCTTTTGACCTATTGTTTACTGTTTTTGACACCGTTTTGTGCTCTATGGTTTTTGGCATCACTTTGCATTGTCTGCATTCTTCCTTTCTAGGTTTCTTTTTGGGGTCATTGTCCCGTCCCTTCCCTTCTAGGTTCCTTGTCCCTTTTAGGCATCACTTTGCATTGTCTGCATACTTCCCTTCTAGGTTCCTTGTTCTTTGCGCCCTGTTGAGTGTACTGACCTTTTGATGTTTTCTTCCGTTTGGTTATTGTTTGTGCCCAAAGGGTTCTGGTTTTACTTTGCATTGTGTGCATATTTTTCCTTCTAGGTTCCCTGTTGTGTCTTTTGCTCTGCACTGTACTTTGTTTTACATCAGATTTCGCAGGCCCATTGCTCTTGTCCGTGTTGTGCTCCCCACCCTTTCGTTCTACCCCCAGGCTTCCCCACTGTCTGCCCCCATGTGCGAATCACTCCCTGCTTGGGCTCTCTCCTTTACCGCCCTCTTCCTCCCTGCACCCTCTACGGTGCTCTCTGTCTGAACCATCTTCTCAAACTGTTTTTCCATCGACTATCCTATCCCTCCAAGTCTTGCAGGAAGAAGTTCAAAGGGGACATCCTGGTCTCCAACCAAGGCCTCCCTATCATCGATATCTAAACCAGTGCGTTCTCCAGACAGACCCTTACCGACATCCTCTTTGTCGTTCCCTCTCCAAGACTATGGACCGCCCATATGGTCTCCGTTATCACTCCTTTCTCCTCTTCGCCCATTAATATTGGCACCTGGCGGGAGGCCTTCCTGGCTCCCTTCCACTCCTCTAAGGCCATCTTAAATAGCACCGTCTTGGTCCAAGGCCCTCAGGTCAATCTCCTACTTTTTGATAGACGCTTCCCACGCCTTATCAACTTCCTTTCAACTCCAGCTATCCCTACTTACCCTTCTTTGGCTCCTCTGCCACCTCCTTCCTCTGCCACCTCTCTGGCACCCCCTGCTGCCTCTCTGGCCACCCTGTTGCCTCCTTCCTCTGCCACCGCTTGGCACCCTCTTCTTCATCCGACTACATTACCTTCTCTTCCTTCCTCCTCTGCCCATCCTCGGGCACCTCCAACACTTCCACAGGGCATACCTCTGGTCTGTACCTCTCCACGGAAGTCCTTCAAATGTGGCAACCTGCTCCAAATTGCTACTCTCACCTCTCACTCAGCTGTCAAACACTCCCTGACATCTGCCGTCTCCAGGAAGAGTTTGATTTGGATGTACTTGGTCTCACCGAGACGTGGTTCACGGCCAGTTCTGTCACATGTTTTGACACTGTCCTTCCCGATGGCTAAAAGATCCTCTCCGAACCCAGAACCAACCGCCCTGGAGGGTGTGTACCCTTGATTTTCTCAGAGTGGATCCCTGCATCTGTCATTCCAATGCAGGACTACTCCTCCTTTGAATGCCTGGTTTGCAGGTTCTCCATCTCTCCTGGCCTCTCTCTCTCTCACTGTGGCCACTATCTACAGGCTGCCTAGCCAGGTCACCCTCTTTCTGAGTGGGCTGACCTCTCCTCCTCCCACCTTGCCTCTTCCTCTCAGCTCCTGCTCCCCTTCTTGGAAACCTGAACATCCACCTGAATACTACTAGTCCTTCTACGGGACTCTTTCTCAACCTCTGCAACTCTCCCTCTATTCTTTCCTCTGGCCCGATTCACTCTGCAGGGCACACTCTGGATGTTTTGATCTCCTCAGACCTCCCCATTCTCTAACCCTCTCACCACTCCTCTCTCCTGGAGTGACCGCTACCTTTCTACCCCTCAGGCCAAGCAGACTCAAGCTCTGCCACCTACCTTCTCGTCATCCGACCCATGAAGCGTGTGTCAGTTGAGGCTTTCGCCGCTACTTTTCTCCTTCTCCTATACCTTTGGCTGACACTTACTCTGACACAGCCCTATCTAACCTTGACCTTTCTATCTCCAACACTCTGGATGTCTTTGCCCTGGTTATGAGGGTCCGTTTGAAGAACAAATCCAAGTGCAACTCTTGGTACAATTCTGACCTCGCCACCGTTGAACGCAAGTGTAGGGTGGCTGAGAGGAAATTGAGGGCTTCAGGCGCTCCCACTGACAAACTGGCCTGCCATTTGCTCCAAAGGCAGTACAGACTCTGTTCTCTGTAGAAATAGAGAGCATGCATGTCCGCATCTCTGTGGCATCTAACAACTCAACTGAACCTTTCAAAATCTGCAAGGAGCTGGCCAATCCTGCTGCCGTCTCCACCTCTCCTGTTCCCTCCCAGGCCCTCTGCACAGCCCTAGCTTCTCATTTCACCACTAAGATTCGTTCTGTCCACTCTATCTTCCTCTACCTCCTCTTCCTCTACCTATACCTATATCACTCCTGGCCCACCTGTGGCTGTTTCTCCTTTCCCCTCCTTTCCCTTGTACACCCCACGACCATGTTTCTAGACAAGTCTGATTTATGAAAGTCTTGTCAAAGCAGGTCCTCTCCTGCTCATCCAGAACCATTAAGGACCAAATCGACACCATTGTTCCAGCCTTGGCCGATTTTTGCAATCACTGCTTTGCCACTGGAATTTTCCCTTCTCCCCTTAAGCACTCCCTTGGGCACCCCCTCCCAAAAATGCCCTCTGCCGATCCTTCCTCTCTGGCTAACTATCGCCCGATCTCCATCACTCCTTTCCTGGGCAATCTTTTTGAAAAGCTTGCCATCTCCCAACTTAACCTGCATACCGAATCTGTTGGTTGTCTCCACGACCACCAGTCTGGCTTCAGAGTGGCCAGAAGCACGGAAACTGCTCTCCTGAACACCTATGAAGACCTGCTCTCCAACCTGGACTTCCTTCGGTCTTCATTCTCCTCCATCTATCCTCTGTTTTTGATACCATACCATCATGCTCAACCGTCTCTGAGACAACCTGGGTATCACTGATCAGGCACTGGCCTGGTGGACCTCCTTTTTCACTGACCATCCCATGTCCAACTGAGGTCTTATCTCTCTCTCTACATGTGGTGTTGCCAGGGGTCTAACCTTGCTCCCTGCCCACCTCTTGCCCACTGCAATGCTTCTTTCTGCTCCAACTTTCAGTGTTATGTGGATGACACCCAGCTCTCTTTCAGGCTCCCCTCAGACACTTCTGCTCCTTCTCTCATACTAAACTGTCTGGCCGCAATTCAGGAGTGGTGTGACACCAATGATCTCTGCCTTAATGCTTGTAAGACTGAGATCCTCCTCAATGGGACACCTGCTCCCCCTTTTCTCTCTCTCTCTGGCCACACATCCTGGCCCTTTTCCTGCTCCTTTCTGTGAGGCCAAGAACCTTGGTTTCATCTTCGACTCCACCCTCTCCTTGTTTCGTCACATCTCCAACATCTCTAAGAAGTCAAACTATCAGCTGCACCTCCTCCGAGGTATTCTTCCTTTTCTCACTGTCCCCTAGAAGCTCACTGTCTACAGAGCCCTGGTCCTCTTTAGGCTGGATTACTGCAACAACCTCTTTCTAAATCTGCCTACCTCTACTTTTCGACCTCTACAATTTATCCAGAACAGGACTGGGAGATTGGTCCTTGGCCTCAAGGGATTGTATGTCTCCAGCTCTGAAATCGCCCCACTGGCTCCCTGTGGCTGCAAGGATCAAGTTCAAGAACCTCTGCATCGTCCACAAGGCTTTCAGGGGCATGGGAACTCTCTACCTCCAACTTTCTCTCACTTAACATCTTCCTTCTCGAGCTCTCCGCTCATCTAACTCCAACTCTGAGGGTCAGACGCTTCACCAAGCAGTGAGTGGGGGCTAGTTCTTACGTTGGCTGGGGCCTCCCTCTGGAACAGCCTCGCTGCCACTCTCAAACTTGTGTAAGAACCACCTCCAGTTCCGGAAGAAACTCAAGACCTTCCTTTTCGCTTCTGCTTTCTCTCTTTCTCTCCCTTGCTGATGTCCCTGACTGCTCCATGCACTGTTCATCTGGCTACCCTCTGAACTCGGGCCCAGGCTCCTGCTGAGCCAGTTGCCCTTGCACTGCCTCTGGGCTCCCCCAGCGCTTAGGGTCTGTACCTGTAACCCTACAGTGCTTTCTCTCTGCACTTCTGAGCCACCGGCTGGTGGCACGTATTATGAACCTGTGCTTCTCCCATCCCCTTACTCCCTGGGACTTCTCTCTCTCTTCCCCGCACTTGCGCGATCTGAATGACACAAGATAAGTAAGATAGTTGTTTTGACCTCCCCTCATTTCCCCTCCTTGTCTTGTCGTGCCTTGAAATACTTGTGTATAGGCGCATTATAATTGCCATATCATGTATGCGCACCTTGTGACAAAACAAGACCATTCTTTTGGGGATAAACAGAAAGGGCATGTACTGTGTTCGAAATACCATTAAAGAAAGTCTGGGTATAAAATCCAAGTTCTGATACCATTTATTGGACTAAAGCCATTAAGATGAGATGGTAAAAGACATTAGCTTTCAAATTCCTCTATACGTCCTCATCAGATGGTAGTCACAGTGCAAAATGAACATATCGAACAAAAAAAGCGACACATTTGTTTCCCTTGGAAAAGATACGAGAAAAGAGGCACTCACATTTTAAAGGCCATTGGATTCATGCAGGCCACCTTATCTGCTGCGAAATGTATTGGGCACTACTATAGAAACATATTGGTGCAAGAATTTTTAAAGTGGGACCAGGTAGGTTCGAAACAAGCAGACATGCTATTGGAGAGCAATCTTCTAATGTGACATTAAAAAAGATTTAGAAATCAGGATGTGTTATGTTGTATGTATTGTACTTTGCAGAAAGTCTAAAGATGTTGATAGATATGCGTAAATTCCATTACCACAACCAGACCTCAGTGTTTCCAAATAAAACATTGCATCTGTCTGCCGGCCGCACCCATTAAATTACCTGCATCGATTGCAATTCCAAAAGAAGCTTAAGAATGGCACTTTGGACTACTGTCCAGATCTGCAATTCGATAAAAGCATTTGTGGTAAAGTAGAGCCAACTTGGAATGGGAGATTTGAAAGCAGGGTGTGATTTGAAAGTATGAATTCACAGTGTGTTGTGCAACTATTCAATAAGTATGGGTTAGATGTGTGTACTTAGATGTGCAAAAAAATAATATCCTTAAGTGGTGGACATTCCCGTCCCCTGAACACATTCTAAGCTGAAAACAGTCAGGTAGTAATTATATGTATACTAATCAATAGTATACAGAATTGTCAAATTCATTCTTAGGTTACTTTGCTACAGTTTTTATAGTGCTAATTCTGGTGAATACTCTTTCTGTGGTCTTCAAAACCAATTGTAATTTACAATTAAAAAAACAAGATGTGTAAACTCTATGCAATCGCACAGTTGTAAATATTTATTGACGTCATGACGTTGGACGTCAGGCGATGATGTAGCGTAAATAGCAGCCATCTTAAAACTTCTTGCAGTAGGAGAGAGTTCCAGATGAATCCGCATAACAAGGCGGTTAAGAAATGCTACAATTTGGAATAAATACACTCAATTTGACCTCAAATCATAGACCTAGACTATTAAGCAACCTGGGGGAATTGACGAAAACTTCCTCTTTCTTCTTAGATCATACTCTATTAGCTGCACCTAGCATCTGAATTTACCACATCTGATAACGAGTAGCAGAAACTACCTACCAGGTAAGTCTTCCTTCCAGTATATGCTCAATACTTACAAACAGAAAAAAACAATAAAAGAGAGACCACCAACACCTCTTCTGTCTCCTCTTCCACAGTATTAGTTATTGAACCGAAGATATTGGGCTTGCACAGGAATGTGAGACACATAAAACTGCCATACAAGGTATTTGGAACTATTTAGGGGAGATACCAACTAAACACTCAGAACTATCGCATAGTGACATTGTGTTTTTCCACAATAGGCACATGGTGGACCCAACCTGTAAAATTGATGGAACAAATATTAATGTGGAAGACTCTCCCAACTTTAAATTTTCGAAACCGTCATGATTAGATTTGCAATCCTTGAATATGAGCAAGTGCTTTCTACAAAACCATGTAAACAATTATGCATATGTATGAAATATGGCAGATGCCGCCATTACTGATGCCCTCTTATTCTTTAATAATTCTTCATTAGATATTGAATCTCTAAATAAGTAATGTCAAGATAAAATTGCTCCTGAGGAAGGGCTTTGCCCGAAACGCGCAGAGCACAAAAATATTGATTTATTTTTGTAAATTATAATTGGTTTTGAACACCACAGAGAGTATTCTCCCGAGTTAAATGAGTATAAAAATTGTAATAGCGAAGAAACATAAGAATGAATTTGACAAGTCTGTACTTTTTATCAAAATTTCCTTCAAAATGTATTACTAACTTAGTAAGTTACAAACTGGTGTGCAGGGCATAATTACCCTTATACACTTAGATGTGCACTGAAACTTAAAAAGATAGTATGCAGGGAGCCGAGAACCATACATGTCTGCAAGGTTCTACCTGACTAGATCAGTAGTAAGGCAATCAAAGGTTTAAATACTACAAAAAAAAGTCTACATGAAGTAATGCAACTTTAGATGACAGGAAAAGAACCTGCATATCCAAGTCACAGCAGCATTAAGAACTTTGTAGCAACTACCTACAGCAGAACGAGCTGTCAAGTACAGCGAGCGCAATTTTAGAAGTGAAAAATCACCATCTTGCACTTCTTATCATTTTCGTGACTGGCCAAACATGCTTCAAATGATATTGAAGGAGTATAAGAGGATGTTGGACCACTCGTAGAATGTGGGGAGGATCAAATAGGAATATGTGAAGGAAATAATTGTGCGCTGAGGCATGGAGTGCCGAGCAACTGCATTTGGGCAGCTGCATCTACCCTGGATAGCACTCCCATTTGCTTCATCTGACACTATGATGTCCTGCTTACTATGTCACAATCACATGATAGTGGGCGGTGCCCTTTTCAGGAGTGCTAGATTCCCTCAATACCCACAGAGCAAGTTGCAATTGCTGACTGGTTTTTTTCCCCCATCTTTTTCTTTTTTTTTTATTGTTTAGTCACAAAAATTGACTTTTTACACATTTTTTCATCAAATCATTTTACAATTCTTCAGTTCATTAATTGCATTCCAATAAATGATCTTCTAGAAAACGAAATTGATAATAACATTATATCTTAATTATCATTTAAAATATAATTACATACTACTGAAAACAATGTTCTTATAATAACACGATTAAAGAAATTCTGCAACATTCATTCCTTAATCTTGATGTATTACAGTGGTAGAGATACATTTTAATTCAATCAGTAGTTTTAGTAAAGCAATAGACAGCAAGACTCACTTTCCTGACGATTTCCAGTTTTTGGCCCAGTGGTGCTGTTTTAAGGGATTCTGTGCATTTTTCCCATTTTTGGGCAAATGCTGAATTTTGTAGCAATGTTAGTTCATCCCGAAAAAACAAGAATATACAAATAGTTCTTCACTTTAGTCTGTTTAATATTGTATCCCTTTCTTTTCCTACCCTGCTGTCCCTCTCTCCTTCCCCCTCACCCAGTGAGTGCCACTCATACACACCAGAAGGAAATTAAAGTGTTTTTGCATAGGAACGTAGTTATTCACGAGAAATTCTTGGCTTGGGACATGGAAAATAACAGGGAGGGAGGATGACAAGGGTAACCATGATGACCATAAGTGAAAGTGTATTTTTTTTTAATCCGTTATATTTTGTGCAACTTCCCCTTGCATTCACGAATAATAATATCAAGAAGACTTCAAAACTAAGCTTCTTGGAGCGGGCTTTATGCATAATTAATGTAAGTGGAGGTTTGGTGTTTTTGGGCACCCTAGAGAGAGTTTGTATTGTGTGCAATGTCTCACCTTATTCTTTCTTTAAGGCACTTACAGGAGACTTTGAACACATAGTACCCCATGGAGTAAGAGACGGAGATGGGGCATCAGAGAGGGTTTACTGACTTGATGTAGCATAGAGAGTTTTTAAATCAAGGGTACTTTCTGGGCACCAAGGACCATGAGACAGGGTACACGAGGGCCTCCAGATTGGCTCTGGCGTGTTCAGAGGGTCCACAAAGGAATTCTGGAAAGATTGTACAGCAGCACTGGAATTCGGTGAAAAATATGTTAGATGAAGTTGCATGTAGGTGCCACCTTAATGTAGAAAAAGTCCAGGTGTTGGAAGCTACGCCACAAACTGAGTCCCCGCCCTATGCGAACACTCATGCGATCATCGATGAAATCATTGGTAGAACAACTCACACCTCAGTGGAGAATTTAGTGTGCTTTTCATTCTCTACAATACTATGGATGATTTTCATACTTCCTGGATCCCACTTTCAATAAAGTCAGTGATTAAGTGTTTAGACAAATTACACGCAAAAGCATTGGCTGTATGGGCTCTTGCTAAAAATATAATTTAGCAGCACTGCTAAGGTTGAGAACGGAGTTCTAATTGATGCCTGTCTGTTCTTATCCCAGATGTATTGGCCTGTAGATAAGAAGGCTGGCTGAGGAGTGAATCTCATGCATACTCGTTCCCGGAGCCAATGGAGTGTAATGCAAAGGAGTCTTGCTTCCTTTTTCTTAATGTAAAAACGGTATTTTGTATTACTCCTTTGGCTGCGCAAACACCATTTGATTAAGTCTATGGGAGTTTGAAAGCTAAAGTATTTTACCATTGCACCAGAATAGTTTCTAGGTAGGCAAATAAAAGCCATCAACACTTGGGTGATTGAGAAAAATACTAATATATATGAATACTTCAAAAGAATACTTAGAAACACGTAAACGCTGCCAAGTCTTGGCCATACACTGTGGGAGAGCCACACTATACGCGGCTTTTATTGTTTGCCGTGATGCTGCACGTTATTATTTAATAAAGGAAGATGCTGCATTAACCGTCTCTGGAGGAATTTTTTCTGAGTAGGGGAGTGCTCCTCATCGACTGTCGAAGAATCAGTCCAGCCAACATACATACATATGTATGTGTATATATCTACATAAAGAAATACTTTCACTTGCCAACCATGATATTCTAAATCACACGTCAGACAGACAGAATGGGTATTTGCAATCAAGGGATATTTACGTTCCTTTGCTTTTTCCAAAGCATTCATGCTACAACCAACAATTAAGTGATACTTACAACGATGAAAACAGGGTTGATATATGGTACAAATCTGAAGAAATGCATATGTCACAACTGGTCCTTTTTAACTCTAGCCTGACCGAAAAGGTCAGTTATAGGCAACGATGTGACATGTTTTAGCAGAAAAGATAACTACGACACAAAAAAAATAATCTACTCTACTGGTTAAAGTTGTGATCTTTCGTATATCAAAAGGTAGATTATTTAACACATGACGTTCTTTCCAAAAGGTATAACTTCATTATTTTGTAAGCTGGAAAAATACGTTTCTCCTTTCAATTAAATATGCATGAGGCAGTGAAGGGTGTGTATTACATCTCTATTAGCATGCAGCTTCTATATATCCTATTGAATATATGGTGCTATGTGAAAATGTTGCTGGTAAAATGTCGCCGGCAAGGCGTTTTTGTAGTCCCTGCCACCTAAAATGACTACCCCACATTCTAGGAGTGGTGTTAGTTACTATTCTAAACTCTAATGCAAGAATATGTGTGGAAAGTGCATGACTGTAGTCGGGGAGCAAATTTGAGTAAACTTCACATATGGGACACATGATCGCTGGAGACCGATTATTTTTGTCATAAATATTGAAATAGAGACATATTATCTGCCAAGTAGATTCCAGTGAATAATGACAGTGATGACATCTGTAATGTCATCAGTGGCCTTTGGTTCAAGTGATGTCATAAATTATGTCACCAATGATGTTGTAATTGAGTGCACCGTACACATTGGTTGCACAATGGAGGGGCTCGAGTTAAGTTGGTGTAGCTTCCAACACCTGCACGTTTCTGCGATTTTGTTGCATTATACCACACCTTAATGGGCTTTAATAAAATATTAATGTATATTATAGAGCCAAAGATGTGACTAGATAATGTTACATTGCACTTTACATAGGAAAATGATAAAACATTGTTCCCACTGTAACATTTGTTCGCATTCATAAGAGTTCATATCTGGCAAGCAAATTATCTGGCCAAATTTGAACATGCATACAAATCTGTTTCATTAGCGTTTTCACAATCAAAATGATTGTCCAATGAATAATCAAAAGCTTAAAACAACAATATAAGAACTGGCAGAAAATGTTCACAGCAAACATCTTGCAAAATGATGCTGAAACGATGTTAAGAGCTTTAGGAACCCAAATGACTAGAAATCTGTGGAAGTTTCTAAATCATAATCAAGAAAAAGACTCCACGCTAACCCAGGACGTTTCAGAGCTAGAGCGGATCAATCATTTCTCCGCGCTCTATAGGAAACGATTTGAGCATGGTGAAATAGGCCCCACAATGAAAACAACAGAATGGAATATCACCTGGCAATATGAAGATTTATTCAAAACACATCAAGCAACTAAATCCATCTCGAGCCCCTGGCCCTGATGGTCTAAGTAATGAAAATCTCAGACAGAACCCTGAAAGTTGGACCGAACTATGTATTGAACTATTTGAGATCATCAACAAAACTGAACCGATTCAGATAACATGGAAAACAGCCATCCTGATACCTATCTTCAAGCAAGGAGGCAGGAAAAACCTGGTCCATAGCGCAACTAGACCCACTAAGCAAGGTTCTTGCCTCTCTACTATTACGAAAACTGACCGAATGGGCAAAGGCAACGGGAAGATTTGATCTGAGGCAGACTGGCTTTATAAAGAATGTAGGGACAAATGTCAACCTTCTCCTTCTAAACATCTTAAAATATGAAGCAATAGAGGAAAAATCAATGACACATGCAATCAACAGATGGAAACTATGGAACAAACTCGAGAGATGGAAATGCCCAAAAGAAATTGTCGAACCGATTAAAGCTTTATATGCTTTATATGCCAATACGTCAATATAAATCAGACGAGTGGCCATTTGTCGTCCAAAATAAAAACTTGGAACGGATTAAAGGAGGGCTGTCCCTTAGCGGCAACCTTATTTAACCTATTCATATCGAACGATGTCGATACGCAAGGAAGCACGGAAGTAAATACTCCAAAACTGAACAACCTGCAAATAGCATACATTATGTATGCGGATGACAGTGATCCTCAATAAAATGCAAATTGGATTACTACAAAGAATGCACCAATTGGAATCCTATGTTACTGCGAATGAGCTAAAGATAAACAGTAATATTTCTAGAAGGAATGAAAATTGAAACCGTACGACAATTAAATACCTCGGACTGTTGTTAAACCAATCAGATTCTGAAAAAGAATGGGTCGAAAAATGAAAAGATAAGTCTTGCTCATTAGCTCTGTAAAGGAGGGGGCTCTTCATCTCAAGTATGGCTCTTTTTCGATGAAGCCAATCATTGCCTTTTATAAGCAAAAAATAATGGCCATCCTGACATGGTGCAGAAACAATCAATGCCCCACGAGAACTGTGAACATATCTAGAAGGTATTGTATGGCGAAAAATACTATCCCTTCCCCCTGCCGACCCAATGCCACGCATCCATTTTGAACTGGCACTGCAATCCCAAGAATCTACAAAGAATTGGAAATTCCTTACCCTTTACAGGAAGACGCTAGTAAAGGAGGACATCCCTGCGATTGAAATTTTGCGACAGAAAACAGTTTTGGTAAAAGATACAGTGCTTACGATGTGGAAAGAGGCTTGCGTATCAATTATGATACATGAAGAAATAACTGCAGACATGCTAGTCAATCGACCACAGAAAGCAAAAATAAAACTATTAAGAAATGACTGTCAACTTATGCAAGAGTTAAAAACACAATACCAACTTGCACTTACATGTGAAATCGATATCCGAGCATTGAATGAACTCCCACACTACTTTAAAAAAATTCTGGACGGGATCATGAGAGATACCTTTCTGAGATTAAGACTAAATTTCCTTCCGACGAGAGAAGTCTTGGTTAAGACCAAACAATTACCATTATCATCGGTATTCTGTAGATTCTGCCTACAACAAGATCAGGTAGAATCTCTGGCATATTATAATGGACTGTACTGCTTTGGAAGAGAAAGAGACTCTTATTTTGTGGGATGCTACCCAAGGAAAGAATACAACTAGAACCTGAACAGTGATGGGCCCTAATCCTATCTGGAAATGATAACGTTTTGACATTCAGAGTCATTCAATGTTAGAATTCTCTAATAGAACAACAGAATAATGGAAAAATGAATGTGTGTTTTTTTCCGTTTCTTGTGATGATGAAAAATAATTTTGATAAAATATGAGTGAAAAAATTTGTAATAAACTAACATTAAAAAAATTTGTAAAAAAAGAAAAAGTTAAAAAAAGAAAAAGACAATTGCTGAAAAACGTTTTGGATATGCAATTTCCATAGAGGCTACAAATAAAAATCAGGCCCATATCTTAAAACTTAGCTTCAATTTAAAAAAAACCATTGCAATCACCTAGAACGTAAACAATATGTGCACACCAAAATAAGTTCACAAATCGGATCAGCCAAACTCAAGATATTTTAGCACCAAATAAATATATCTAGATAGCTGTCAGATAAAGTAGTAACAAAATAGGTGCAAACATACCTAAAAGAAATCCTCAAGCGTCAAAAACAATTTTAAAATGCTCCCCAAACACGGACAATCACACAAACATTATGCAACCTTGGCTGTATGATTGACGTGATAGAGAGCAAACGAAGAATATATAAATTAAACAAACCATAACATCCACGCTCACAATACAAAACACTGACAGTGCGCAAAAGTGAAAACACATGCATTCACAAATTGATACAAATAATATTTGTCAATACCAAGCCTACAAATCACAGCTACATAATATAGCCTTACATCAGTGCGGCTCAAACACCATGCAAATGCAAAAGCAAAATGGTCAGAATGCCAAAATGCAAAATTTGAAATATACTGAACCACAAACAAAAATCGTCCATGAATATATGCCCTCAATTGCAGAACAGCACGCACACTGACTAAAGGCATACACCACTTAAAACGTTCAC
Source organism: Ambystoma mexicanum (assembly GCF_040938575.1). Taxonomy (NCBI): domain Eukaryota; kingdom Metazoa; phylum Chordata; class Amphibia; order Caudata; family Ambystomatidae; genus Ambystoma; species Ambystoma mexicanum. The sequence continues at coordinate 150,211,564 of NC_090935.1, read as the reverse complement.
AACTTCACAGTGTACCCATACATCACTGAGGCACAAACACATCCTAATAAAATATGCTACTAAAAACACCCTCACAACTTGCAACCATTATCATGCAGAGTAAACAGATACACAGACCGTGCAACCCCACCATACATGTGCTATACCAGTGCAGCAACACACTTCTAATTACCCATTGCCACAAAAGACATGTATACACTAGACATAACCCTGTAGCACACTCCTACTTTCACAATACAGGTGAAAGTTTTTTCTTTTAAAGTTTTAAACCTACCATTAGTTAGCTGGTGTTTGCTACACATGCCCCTATTCTCCAATCACAATCCTGTCAGACTGTACTGTGCCGATCTTCCCCTGACAAGGGTGAAACCAGGTATGCAGTTGTCTTCAGCCTTGTAAAATATCGGTCTTGCATTGATTAGGCTATATATCAAATGCGCACTGCCTTTTAAGACCAAAACAATTTTGTTATGGTGTGTAGTGCTGTTTAGGGCTACAGGTTATGTGGTGCTTCAAGATACATTGCAGGGCATGTGTGGCACTGGCCAAACATGCTATTTCTTGTATGATTTGGGAACATGTGGTCTGTTGAATTTGGTTTATCCACATGCTGTACAGCATGCACTATTGTGCTGCTGTACTGTGTTAGTACAAGTATTTCGTGCACAAGATATTGAGAGTTTGTGGGCAACACTAGTTTGCCTTCGTCAGTCAGCAGCCCCTGTTGGTACAGTGCGTGGCACCCACAGTTTAGGGCAAAATGTTTGTGCATTGCATTGAGACCATTTTCTTGTGGTAGATTTTATTTTACTGCCACTCACATTTTGTAGAAAAGGTCTGGAGATGGCATGCATGCATGCTACATTTATTTCAAAGGGCATATTTAGTTTACATGAAATTGCATACACTCACGTTAATTCAAAAATACAACACATAACTGGTGGAAATATCCGTATTAATATGGAATATGAAAATATTACTCAAAGATATAATTATTCCATGCATTTCCAATATTTATAATCCTCACTTTTGTTTTCTCCAATGTTCAGTATTACTCCTACTTTCCTTAATTTTGTCCAAAAACACACAATTGCAAAATTCAGATCCAGTAGTTGCCCATTCATGCATTGTATCCAAAAAGCTTCAGATGATAGTGTTTTGAGACGGTGCACAACTAACTAAATATTTGGCACGCATTTCTTTTAGCCTCGGATACATTACATATGCACGTTTTAGGGATTATGAGTGTGAAATTCTGAAATAACCGCCATTGTTTCTCAGAGGAATAGCCTGAACTTTCACGAACAGGCTTCAAGCCTCCTTTTCGCGGAACATTCTTGCATATTGTTGTGTGTCCATATATTTTGCGATACCTTTATAACCTGCACTAATTGACGATTTCTCCCCGTAACAACGCATCTTTAGGGCTTCTCATATAGTGTTAGTTTTAATAACATATTTTGAAGATAAAGGCCCCTTTCCTAGTTTTCACATCTGAATTTAATCAGAGAAATCTCAGAGTACACAACCAAGTGGTAAATAGGTACCCCGAAGCACGGTTAATCACTGTGGCCTCTAAACCATACAAAAAAACAGGGATGTATTTTTTTTGTACAACGGTATGATGGCTATAAGGGAGAATCCCCCATATTCGGGGGTCTCATGTAAGTCACTAATACCTCTCCACTTCTTAATCATGAATTTTATATTTGCCTTTCAGAAGCCATCCTATTCAAAACCCCAACTAAGGATTGATATTCATAGGGAATTCTGAGGATCATCATATCCCCACATTTCCATACAGGAATCCAATGCATTCAGTGTGCACTCAGAGCTTTCTATGTGGTACAGCAACACTAGATCACCTGCTTTGGAAAGCCTTGATACGTAGGAATTCCCAATGTTATGATTGACAAGCTTTGCTAACCGGAGATATGCAGAAAGTCTGACAACTATACATTGAACAAAACAGGTGCTAAAATGCAGTCCTGTTTTAAGCCTTGATGGGCTTGGATGTTTCCAGAGAGGCTACCTTGTTGATTCAGGCAGATGTTTACATCAGTAAACTGTAGCGCTATACTGCAAATATGCCATCTTAGGTTAATTTGTATACTGTACATTTTTTCCATAATCATTAGCAGCAAACAGTGTTTGTGGCTTAAAATGAATTTACCTTGGCCATAAAGAGTCAAGTCCTCCCTTTCATATGATCCAGTTTGCGAAGAGCTTTTAATATGATTTTATGAATGGTACAGCAATGCCTTCTTCTAAATCCCATCTGTTCTCTACTTGCTAGGTTGTGTTGCAGCACCCATTCGTGTACATTTATTAATAAAAGGGAAGCAAAAACTTTGCTAAAAGCATCCAAAAGGATGGCATCCTATATATGACCAGGGAGCTTTCCTGGACCTTTAATAAAAAATAGGTATAATGATTGCCTGAATGGAATTTCTCCAGGGTTTACAATCTTAATGAAAAAGAGGCTAGATGGTTTAATGCAATATTGGGGAATCCATCCGGGCTTGGAATCCTAGAGGTTTTAATGTTTGCAACTAGGCTCCATATATCCGCAGATGTTAAACAGAACTCCTTATGCTACACGTTTAGCGGGGGCAATTAGTTGGTTAAAAAAAACATTGAATATAGTTAGTATATTTAACCGTTTGCCTTTGCTCACCTTTCTATGATTAATTATATTCCAAAAACCAAGAGTATCTTTCGATAGAATGGTCTTTACTATCTTTTCATTTTAAATCTGTATTCCTATGCAGTTTATAATGTATTAACCAATGTTTATACATGTGCCACATATTATGTGTTCTTTTTTCATTTTTCTAAACCCATGGATTCTTGTTGCAACTTCATGATTTCCATATTAATTTAATTTTCCCCTTTGATTAATTATGGGACCCTAGTTGCGTTTACTTTTTTTCTGGGTGGTTTGTATATTGTGTTTGAGAGTTTGCAGCCCCCTCTCCTAATGTTATTAGGTATCTGCTGTATGCTCAATACCTCATCTGCTGTTGGAAGAAATGAATGATCAACAATGTCGACCCAGATATGCAAAAACTTTCCAAAAACAGTGAAATGTTTTTGAGACGAAGTAACCCTTGTCCCGTGGGATCTCATTCACAGAGCCTCTCTGCATCGGGCACCTAGGTCTGGTCCAGCTTAACTCCATTTGCAAAGCGAGGAAAGAATGATCACTTAAAGGAAAGAGGAGGCGCATTCAAATTAGCTAATCAAAAGAAAAAATCTATCATGGATTACGTGTTCTGGTCTGTGCTAAATTTCGGGGTACGCATTGTTCATTCTGCCATGTAACATGATGAAGCCCAATCTGCTAAACATTGCACCCAAAACGACCCCTCTATAATATCATAGGATATTCACGCTGTGCAACTACTACTGAGAACACACCAACTGGGACATTCACAGTTCGAACAGTGCTGGTGACGGCAACTACTTGCAATTTGGGACTGCTCAAGAATTCCTTCGAGAACGGCCCAGTCTATTAAGAAACAACACCTACAACCCGTATTGGCACACTTGGGACAGCCCCAGCAGGCATCACCAACAGTAACACATAACTGGTGGGTCATGGTTCCTCATATGTGTGCAGCAATATTTAGCAGTTGCCGGAGAAGAGGCATCCTTTCCCGGCCAGTACACCAGAAAGTCAGGCAAGCCTTCGGTAGGAGACATTCTCATCACTGCACAGCTAGTGTCCCAAGAGAAAGGCCATCTGCCTCTGACAGGCGCCAGCATACAAACCATCCTAAGAGACTGCTTCACTGAGCTCTGAATATGTTAAGAGAGGCTAGTAGTCTTTCGAAGGAATCCTTGGAAAGGTGATGCTGCAACGCATAAGGCGGCTAGTGCTCCCATCAGATACATTTCAATCTCTCAGACAAATACTGTGCAGCCCTACAGTCGGAGGCCCGATGGATTTGCTCGAGCGACCTCACTGAACACACCCTAAATGCAAAAAAAGTGAACACAACACTTCAGAGATCAATCCAGGTACTATCCAACAAATATTACACTGTTCACATAAATAAAAACTCAACAACTTTCAGAAATACAATATAATGTACACAGGCTTGAAATAATATAGAAATACATCATCAAATTGACAATCTCAGAGATGTAACAGACTAATCACAGAGGCCTTGTGTACAGACAGGTTTGCTCATGCTGTCAAGATGGCTGCCTAAGTAGTAGTCGGTGGAACTTCAGGCACCAATGTTGAGTGAGCTCTTCTGAGATCAGTACATCAGCAATCTTATCCAACTGGATTTAGCAACCAAACTGGCTTTCCAGGGTTATGGATAGAATAGACACATCGTAACCAGTGTCTGACAAGCACTGTAAACACAGATTTGTCCCGTCAATGTTTGCTCTTGCCGTCCTAAGAAAGCTTTCCTCATCTGCTAATTGCGTGCTTTCCTAAATGGCTGATAAGATAAACCTAATGCCTTTCACTGAGCAGTGGATGCATAAAGTGCTGTTCTCTGCAATAGGTAGGCTGGGAATAGGTTTTCCAGATGAGTCCATGTCATACAGGACACGCTACTCTAAGCCTGGGCTTTGCATTTACCTTAGTTTTACTTCAGTCCGTTTTATTCAATCGAAGTGTCCAAACACTATAACTTCTGGGTTTATCCCTGGCATGGGAACTGTAGTTAATCTTACTATTAAGTCAATTGTGTCACAATATGCTCCCATGAGGCAGGCAATTTACTTTGTTTTTGTGGACCTGAGAGGCGCTTTTGACTCTGTTTCCAGAGAACTACTCTTTAAGAAGTTAAGATGTGCAGGTTGTCCACGGTATCTCATTAACTTGATTATAGCTTTGCATTCCAACATGAAAGTCCAGGTGAGAGTGGACCTTGAAGGCTCATTGACTCCTGACATTGACACCAGAAGAGGGCTGAGGCAGGGATGTATCCTTGCCTCAGCCCTTTTAAACTTTTTCATCTCAGACATTCAGGGGGTGTTCAGTGAGGTTTCTTCTGATGCACCTAAACTGGCTGACAATCTAGTCCTTATATCAAAAACTCCACAATGATTACAAAAGTTGTTGAATGCCCTGGACAACTATGCCCAAGAAAACTTTACCATTAACTTGGAAAAGACTAAGACCACGTTGTGTGGCAGCCATCCTAGGAAGCACACAGCAAGTACAAAATCTAAATGGCTTATTCAAGATTCTACTCTTCAAACTGTTCCCCAATATGTTTATTTGGGTGTAACCATTGCACATCATGATGATGTGAGAGTCAGTCTGGAGGCAAAATTGGCTACTGCCATGTCACAAGCTGCACTCATACAGAGCAAATATGGGAAATTTTCACTAACTCCCACGTTAAAATTTTACTTACAGAAAGTAACACCTATTCTTCTATTGTATGGTGCAGAAACCAAGGAAATCATTCCTAAATGCTGGTGCAATGGACTTGAGGCGAAGTTTTGGAAGCGACTACTGAAGCTTCCAGGATGGTTCCGACCTCCTGGATTAGGCATGAATTTGGCATTATCTCATTACATGCAAGATACTTATGGAGTTTAATTTCCATATATAGGAAATGTTATCTACATGTTGACTCATCATTAATTGGCATTTTGTCCATCCACATGCGCGAGGCAAATGACTTGTTTGTGCCAAGATGGAGAACGATCGTGGAACAAACTTTGGATGAAATAACAGTATCCTTAGAAGTTTTTCTCCAAGATCCCATAAGAGTTCAAACAAAACTCTTCCAACTAGACTGAATTTATACGTGAGCCAAGTGCCAGGAGTATCAGGACTTTGCAAAACAACCTTTTTGCCTTAAATAATTCAGCAATCTAGGACAATACCTACAGAAGTTGCCTTCTCTGCACCACAGATCGGACTTTATGCGAATGAGAGAATCTGTGGCCTACAAAGGAGGTCCTACCTAAGCGAAAGTTAATAGATGATGAGATTATTTGCCGGTTCTGCAACATTAATGGAAACAAGGAAACGTTATACCACCTGATTGTTGAATGCAAAGATTTAAGCATGTTGCGAATCAAATACCTAAAGTCAGCGGTTAATCAGTTTACTAATATTTCACCTGAATTTTTTTGGCGAATTATCTTTTGCGGACATGTGTCGTCTTGTCGAATTGGAGTGATTGGGTTTTTACATGCTTTGAATTTGAAGAACTGACAATGAACGAAAGTGGTTCCTGGTTCTTGATCACTTACTATCCGATTTTATGTTAATTTCCAGGACTACACTGTTCTTTGAGGTTCTATAATGCTCTCAGAGACATGCCTTAACTATCACCATTGATTGAATGTTTTAATTGTTTACGTTGGAATGATCACTCATTGGTGAAAATAATTTGACTAGTTTTTATTGTTTTGTGCAGTTTTACATTTTGGTGTAAACTGATGAGTGACCATGTAATTTTTAAATGTGCTTTTTCATTTTTGTTAATGGTATATTACCCTTTATGTATAGGATGTTGCTTTTTTTATTTTCTTGCTGTTACTTGTACATGAAATCAAATTGTAAAGTTGATTAATTCAGCTATATCAATAAAGAAATTTAAAAAAATAACTTCCAGCAGGCAATCTATAGAGAGGTGAAAGCACGTATTTGGGCATGGTATCCCTCCTGAAATGGAATTAGGTGGCCATCCTAACTGCCATGGCAGTATACGCTGGAGTTCTCATATTTGTAGAGGGTCTCCGGCTACCAGAGGTTTTAGATGCACAATTAAGGATTGATCATTGATTGATTAATTGATATCTTATTTCTATCGCGCTCGTACACAAGTGTTTCAGAGCGCGACAAGGCAAGGGAGGGGATCAGGGGAGAACAAAACAGCAATCTTACTAGGCCCCGTGACATTGAGAACGCGCAAGTGCATGGGAGAGGGGGAGGGGAAAGTGCATGGAAGGAGGGAGAAGTGGAAAGTGCAAAGCAGAGGAGAAACAGATAAATAACAATAAATAATAAAGGCAACAAACAGTGGTAATGTAGCCAGAAATTTGCAAGTGCTAGGTTTAAGGCAGCAGACAGGGTCGGCCTGATAAGTGCAGGAAGAAAAAGGGGGGGCTGTATGGGTACAGATACAGACCCCAGTGCAAGGGGTGGCCCGGAGGATAGAGGGTGGCCAGGTGCACAGCGCCGAGAACAGATCAGCAGGGGAGAGGGGGAGCGAAGGCAGAAGAAAAGAGGAAGGTCTTGAGGTGCTTCCGGAACCGGAGATGGTTCTCCTCAAGTTTTAGAGTGGCAGGGAGGCTGTTCCAGAGGGAGGCCCCAGCCGAAGACAAAGATCTACCCCAGCTCGTTTCTTTGAAAAACGACTGACCCTGAGGGAGTTGGAGGTAGAGGAGCGAAGAGCTCGAGAGGGGAGGTATTTGCAGAGGGATAGCTGAAGGTATTTTGGACCCAGGCCCCAGAAAGCCTTGTGGACAATGCAGATGGTTTTGAATTTAATCCTTGCATCCACTGGGAGCAAGTGGAGAGATTTCAGAGCTGGAGAGATACGATCCCAGGGCTTGAGGCCAAGGACAAGTCTCGCAGTCCTGTTCTGGATTAGCTGCAGAGGGCGGAGAATAGAGGCAGGTAGATTTAGAAAGAGGCTGTTACAATAGTCCAAGCTAGAGAGAACCAGAGCTTGGGATACCATGAGCTTCTGGGGGAAGGAGAGGAAAGGCAGAGTACCTCTGTGGAGGTGCAGTCGGAAAAAGGGGTAAGAGGTGTTTGGGGACAGGAGTAGGGATACAGAGTGGACAGTCACTGGAAAGCATTAAGCAGATACCTGAATGATGCAAATCTGGATCATAGTGTTAAAACTTGTTTGCTCACCCAAGAACTTTCCAAATTGTCTTACAGCATTGGCCATAACTATGTAATATGCACACACCCACAGCCAGACATGTCTATCAGTATAACAATGACAAAACTGAGGTCCTTGTTAGTTGGACCACAGACATGTGGTCCCCCTTTCTTTTGCGCACTTCCCTCCCTAGTTGACCTTTAAGTATCAGGGATAAAAGTATCGGTCTCCCTTTCTCCTAAAGTGCAGGTCAGTGTCAGGTGCAGCTCGAGCTATTTCAAGTTGAGGACCATAAAAGAATTTGATGCTTTTTTACCACTTGATTCAAGAGGACCAGTGGTCTCATCAGTTGTCATGGGGATCTTGGATTATTGTAATGCCACCCCGTTGGCCCAGCTGAATTATTATCTAAACAGGCTTCAGACTGTACAGAACTCAGCAGCACGATGGAGGCCAGGCTTCAGAATAATGCTCACATTTCTCCAGTCATGAGTAGACTTCACTGGCTCCCTGTTGAGAGCAGGGTGAAGTTTAAGGCCCTCTGCCTGGTTCATTGGGTGATCCATGGTCAAAGAGCTCTATACCTTCAATAGAAAATAGTTCCTTATACCCCTAACAGAGAACTGCGCTCAGCCAATCAGCATCTTTACTGTTCCGCATATCAGGATGTTTAATCCTGGGGGCCTGGCATTTTCTGTCGCAGCCCCCCTATTTTGGAACTCACTTCCTCTGGCGTTCAGGCACATTGTTGAGAATCATGATTTTCGTAAAACCCTTACAACATTTCTTTACCCTCAACAGTTGTTGGGCTTTGTTTTCCCTTCAGTCTTTTTCCATCTGACCCCCTTGGGCATATTCTGTTACAGTGCCAAGATTGCTTTGGGTGGTAGCTGTGCTATATCAAGATTATGTAACATAACAACCAGCTGTATCCAAGTCATACGGATTAGGCAAGAACTTGCTCGAAATTAGCATGAAAAATAAACATTGTTACATTTTAGGCAAAAAAGTCACCCAAAACCTCTGTGCTACCAGCCAAAGAATGATAGTTTCCAAACCAGATAACCAGAGGGAGTACAAAGAAAGGAAACATGTTTTTGGGTGCCCCTGGGTATCACGTACTACACATTCTTACCAAAATATGAAGGATATTAAGAAGTTGCCTATAATGGTGAAGAAACTGAGGGAAATTGTCCCATACACATCACAGACTAAAATCATAATGTGGATAATGTGGGCCAATAATATTCGGCAATATCTTGCTTCGGATGTCTGTGCAATCTGCAGGCAGCGGTTCGAATCCAGCCATAGCCAACAAAGCTTTTCGTTGTTCCACGGTTAATAAATTGAGTATCAATAAATTGAGCAATCCGGATTATTACACGACCTAGACGCTGGAGCAATCTAGCATGAAAGCATATACAAGAGAATGGTAAGAATATATTACCAATAAGAAAGGGGAAACATACTGGGTTATAAAAAGGAAAATGCACAGTGCGCATCTTTTTATTAAAACGCATCCAGAGAAGCACCAAACACTGTAACCGAGGAAAAAAAAGACCAGAGAATCTCCAAATGAAAAAAATGTTTAACTCATCCAGTACAAACATGCTCTCCTGACCAATATAAATAGGAGACAAAGGGGATAACAAACCAGGGTATTAATGACAGAAACTGTAGATGTCTGTATGGCATTACAAGGGGGAAAAGGCCAGAGCAACGTGTTCTTTCAAAGCATGTGTGCAACAGGCTTATTTTTACCCTAGTGCTAATGGCGTGCAACTTACCCTGTGCAAGGTTTCTGCATAAACCTCATGACAGACAGCTGGAACCTCGGTCATTTTGGTTAGAAGGTCTTCATTAATGTATGTAGTTGAGTGGATGGATCGGTTGTGACCCTGTGAGGAAGTTTAAGAAGCTCATTCTCCCTCATAACCTGTACAAATGAACAACAAATGTAATGACAGACACCACTTTCAAGGTAACGGAGATGCTTTAATTTGCATACTGTCCTGGTGGGCCTCTCCCTTAAACTCAACTTTTAAACAAAGCCTTAAATACATCCATTAAAGAGTCTACGTGAACTCACCATGGATTAAAAACATGAGGGCCAATATTATGCAACATGAAAGATCAAAGGAGATGGTCATCAGGTTTCGATCCTACCTTGGAGACTGATGGGTCTTGATTTCAAATTTAGCAGCAGGCGCACCACAGTTCTGCTTTGGTCGTCTGTGTAATAGTGAAATGATGACACCTTGCAATACTTCTTATCATCATCACAATAAAAGGGTGCTCGAGAGAATGAATCACAGATTTTAACAGTAGGTGAAAAACGAGTACAATAGGCAGTATTTCCACACTGTGCCTCCGTTTTTTCGGTCTCATTGCTTAAGTTTATTATGAGACTTATGTATTTGAATAGAAAGTGAAGATTGGCGAGAGATGACATGTGAGGTGAGGGACAGGCTGCTTTATGGCGTTTGGCTTTTAACAAATCCAATGACCACCCATGGTCATGCTAGTCCCTGTGGTTAGTTGCACACAAAACCCTTGCATTTCCCCTCCCTACCCAAAACAACTCCCTTCTGGATCTCTTTGCACCAGCTCTGACTTTAAGCGTAATGCACTGATATTTCTAAGCAGTCATCTAAAAAGTAAAGGATTAATTGAAGTCGTAAACCCACTTGTGGTGTAATACAAATGTCTTAACCAAAGGTCCCCAGGTCACATCAATTATAAGGGACACGTGTCCTTGCATTTGTTCCTTCCACTGAATTAGTATTAAAAATCAACATGGGCAAGCAGACAATTTTGATTGTGGTATAGTTACTAAGATGTGCATTTGTCAGGTATTGCCATAATATGGCCAGTTACTAACATTACTTGACAACACATTCTCAGGCGAGAGAGTGCCCATGGCTCAGATAAACCTTACCTCTTTCAATTTAAATGGCCTAACTCTGGGCAAATGCCCCACCAAAAACAGCAAGACAAATACAGAAAGAGTGGCATCTCTCCAGGTCATGTTTAGACTATATGTGCACAAGAGAATTTACTCAAGGACATGTTCTATCTAGAAATGAGTCACAGAACTGAGTGTCCATGAAATGGTTCCATCCAGACTAGATTATTGTAACGTTCATTATTGAGGAGTGCCAGTGAATATCATTCCAAAGAAAAGAAAATTGATTCAAAGAAGGCAGAGTGACTGATGTATTAGCACATCACATCAGAATTGAGGCCATTCACAAGCTCCCTGTGAATTACAGATTAGTACACAGCGAGGGGAGGGGAATGGCTGCCTCCCAGCCAATCGGGAGGTTCAGAACTGGGTCTTTACCACACATCAAAGCCCACATTCCAAGTCTCCTCAGAGCTGGAGGCCATCATCTTCCCCCACCAGGACTGAAGTGTGCCCCCTCGTAGCCCACCCTGTGTCACATTCCCCTACACCCACCCACCTTTTCCATATATCCAATCCCCCCCCAGCCCTGCCCCATTTACCTGGGGCTCTCTTGTCCCTCGCCGGCACCACTAGTGTTCTCCGTGCTTCCCCATCGCGGCAATGGCCACCATGGAATGAGAGAAGGGACTACATGTAGTTCCCTTCGATCTCTTCAACGGTGGCCCTCTTGGATGACGTTACTCCACTTGGGAAAAAAAATTAATTAGTATCCCAGTACAACGTGCCAGGATACTAATCACAATACACCCCTCTCTAGGGATGGGGAGGCATTATAGGTCAGGTAATGCCCTGGGGATAACGGTACAGCCCTCACGACTTAACTGGTAATGCCCCTCCCGCCCCCCCTCCCTACTCAGGAAGTGTTGCTTAAATAATATTTAAGACACCCGGTCTAACCCACTAGAAAAAAAGCTTAAAATCCCAATGGCATAGTGTCAACCCCGCAATTAAATAAAGAGGAAAATCTGAAGTAGGCATCTCTCTTCCAAGGACTCATTGTGACAACATGACTACTGCTCTGCAGGAATACTGGGATGAGTAGTGGCCAACCTGCCTACCAAACTAGAAAGGATCCCAAACATAACAGTGAAACGGCCACAGATGAACATGTAGAACTCTGCATCTTTTGGCAACAGAGACAGAGGGCAGGCTATACTTATCATGATGGGTGGGACCGGATAACAATAACAGCCCAAATAAGCTTGAGTACAATGGCTCCAAAATAAAAATGTCCAATCAAGGTTCTAAAAAATAAATACACTTTTGTTTTATTAATGCAACAAACTAATTAAAAACACTACAAACTCACCCATGTAAAGGAAATGCAGAGAATGCAGAACTTGGCGTGAAAGGGCATTCTGGATTGGTCAGCAGGGGAGTTCAGGCAAGAGAGTTGGCAACAATTTCAATAGTTCAAAGGAAGATTTTTGTAGAAGGAACAGGTAGAGCAAGGGGCTTAAAAGTCACTATTGTCCCAAAGCATGAACCAGGAGACAGGATCTTTTCTCAGTACCTTTGGTTTATTGTCCTTGGGGGCTCCACAGCGTTTTGTTAGACTTCTATGAGCTTCCTGAGGTAGTGACTCAGCATCAGGTTGGCGAGTTGGTCAACGGGATCAATATGTGATGTATAGCCCAAGCAGTAATGTTACATGACACAAAGAAGCTTGGGACAGGCAGGTGATGCCAGGGTCAGTTTAACTCTCAAGCGATTGAATGTGGGAACATGGGCTGTTTGACTTCTGGTTTGCTGGGAGGCTCAATCCAGGTTATGCAGTGGCTGGCACCTACATAGAATCCTTCACCTCCAGCAAACAAAGTCCTGGCTCCAGTACAGAGAGGCTTTGATACACATCAATTCACCCCCCCACCCCCAATGTTCCCTGGTGATGATTGGAGGACAGATATCACCTCTACATTGGATGCCTTCTTTCTTCACCTCTATGGCAGTGAGAATTTGGAGCAGACTGCACTTCCTACCGAGGTCCAGTGAGTCCTTGTAAGTGCCCAAAGATAAAATCAAATAATGAGGGGTGCCCCTCTCCTTTTAATTGCAAAATGTCACAGGGATTGGTCCGAAAGCCTGCTTCAAGGGGTGCAATCCAGGTGGTTGCAACAAGTGCCCTTTGGCTTTCAACATCACACCTAGAATACCTTGCCTGCAGAAAAAGAAAATTGATTCTTAGACTCTTTGCAGAGCAGAGTTTATGAAAAATATCCATTATTTATTCATTATCATTGATTTGTTTTTCTCCTTTGCACCGCACTTTCCTTCCCCCCCTTGCACTTTCCCCTCTCCTTCTCCCATGCACTTGTTCATTCTCAATGTCACTGGGCCTAGTAAGATCGTTGTTTTTGTCTTCTTTGTTCCCCCTGCCTTGCTTGGTCGCGCTCTGAAACACTTGTGTATGAGCGCGATATAAATAAAATATCATATCATATCCCTGTAGAGCTGGTGCTGTAGAAGTCAGAAGACGGGTTACAGCAAAAGGCACATGCGTGCAGTATCATTTTGGTATGGAGTATTTCTGAAAAGGGTCTGGATTACAAGCCACCCTTTCAAAAAAAGAATGACATGCCTAATTTTAGTATTAATAATCAAAAAACCTTGGGATATTATGCCCTCACCGGCATTCTTTGCACCCATCATGTGGAGCAACCCAGCAACTGAGGGCAGAGGGTTATGTTCAATTATTCTTCCAATTAATAAACAATCCTTCAACCACAAAGACTGTAAAATGAGCACCATGCCATGGACACTTCAAGATTATGAAATGCCTTTAATTGCCCTGGTTGAGGCCAAGAAAACCAAGTTTAGCCCAGAGGCATATAGTTTCAACTTGTACTTTTTTCCGCCCAACCTTCCTGTTTTCCTGTGGCACCCAGATGCTACTTGTCTGCATGCAGGCTCCTTAAAAATAAATATTACTTAATGACCTATGACCTATGAAGCAGCGGTACCAATATTCTGACAATCTAGAACATTCTCTCACTTTGAAAGCAAAAACTGGTTAAAAGTGTGATTGCGTAACAGGTTTTGCAAAAAAGAACCCCCTCCAACACCAAGATCAATCTCTACTGCCCTTGAGTTTTATGTGTTGGTAGCACACTGCGTCTAGACCTCGATCTGAATTTCCATCCTCCAATGCGTGACAAGTAGGCACCGTCACTTGGCTTCCTAATCTTCCATATGCTTATTCTTGCTATGGTTACTTCTGTGGTAAGAAATGACTAGACCGTCACCTAGGAAGCCAAAGGTGGAAGGGTGTGCGGTTATTTGGCAGAACAGCACCAACCTGTTGCTTCAGTGCACTCAAGAGAAAGATGGGAGGGAAGAAAGCAGAGCAATGAGGATGCCGTCTAGGATCTGTATGCGCCGAGGAACAGATCGATCTTCAACATGTGCTATGTGCTCAGGGCTCCAGCTACCTTTACAGTATTAGAGAGCTTTGAAGGAGGATCCTTCATAAAGGAGATCTCCAACCAAAACAAGCGCATTTTAGCTGCAACCAAGCCAGCATATTATGGCTCATTGGCCAAATGGTAGAGCACTGGTGATTGTTATGTGATGGGCACCGGCCACATATAGCTTGTTGCCTCTTTGCAGAGTGCCGATTCTAGACCGTGGCTTTTTTGCAGGACCGATAAATGTAAACTATCTAACTAGGTTGTCCAATGGAACGAGCTGGAAACAGTGTGCAATTCTTTAAAAAAACTCCAGCAAACTACAATATGCATCTTTTTGCTGAAACAAAGCACACAGGGAACCGTGTATTTCAGAAAGACATGCAGAATATTTCGAGAGTGTGGAGAACGAGAAAAAAGCCCTTACTTGAAAAATCAGGAGGGAATATATGGCGTCTTGGGGACCCTTTAATGACTTATATGGTGGTGTGCGAGTTATGAGCAAATAATGTGAAGGGATGTTGGTCGCGGGCATACGCCGATGGTGTGCAGTGTGGATTTGCAGGTTTATGTTCGAGGTATTTTTGCTTGTGTTTGTGCATTATCTTTTTGTGTTGTATTTATGTTGTTTGTTCGGTTACATTAATAGACACAGAGTGTATTTAATATGGCGGTGCTGGTGTAAAGTATTTGCAATGTATATAATTGATTGTATATAACTATTGGGACTATATTTTGTTTATTTTTTAAGCCTTCATATACATGGACTAAAATTTGTTTTTCTCATGTTACATAAAAGCTAAATAAAGTGAAGAAAGAAAGGCCAGTTGCCGAACAAAAACAAGATCTTTCATGCGGAATATAAAATGAACCGTCTCATGCACAGACACTCTGGCATGCTTAGGGCTGTATTGCACCTTAAGTCGTCCCTTTAAGGGTGCTTAAAGGCGACTCAATTAAATCAATGGACACACACTGGAAAAGTAGAAAAGCTGAAATCAAAGCAAATAAGAGATGGAGAGGGATAAAAGGGCATTCCATTATCTATCACGCATATAGCAATGTGCACAAAGAATAAGAGCTACAGATGGAAGCAGAAGCCCCCCCAGAATTGCTCCACTTTCTCCTATTGTATTGTATTGTTTATTTATTTATAGAGTTCACCAGGCCGTCAGGCATCTGGGCGCTTGCAGGAATTTAGGTTACAGGTACATAAGAGATAAAGGAATAGAAATTAACAATATACAGAGAACAATTTACAGGCACATAAAAGTGCATGAAGAACAGGTGCAGCAATATACATTTATACATTTCAGGTAAGGACATCAGTGGTCACTGGCGTGCAACCATTGTTTAACATTGGTCTTGAAGGAAGGGAGGGAAGGTGAGGCTCTTAAGGAATCTGGTATTGAGTTCCAGAGTTGTGCTGCCAGGACTGGGAAGCTGTTTCCTCCTGTTTTTTTAAAGTTTGAAGTTGGGGATTCTAACACTGTTGGACTGAGCCTTTCTAATGGGCCGTTCAGATGTGCGTTTGGTGAATCTTTCTGTCAGATAGGCAGGTCCCTTGTTGTTTAGGCATTTGTATGTCAGGTTTAGTGTTTTAAGCTTAATTCGGTCTTTAATGGCTAGTCAGTTGGTTGATCGTCTATGATCGGAGATATGCTGTCCTTACGGGATACCCAAGATAGTTCTTAGAGCATTGTTTTGGAGGATTTGGAGTTTATTCGTATTGTCTGGAAAACAGTTTAAGGCCCCAGAGGATATTGTAGCAGAATGTAGCGTTTTGGCTGCTTCAGCGCCATGGAGGCACCACGCGTGCAAACCCGCAATAAAACAATTGTGGAATTTATAACAGGCAAAGCACGGAGATGGCGCTCAATGTGAGTGGAGGTCGTTTGACATTCTGTGTCTTTGCTGCCCAACGCTTTCCTGTTACTTTACCAAGGGATTTTAGATATCACTCCTTACTATGCACAGGAAAGTTTGAAGCAGGGAATTAGTTCCGGCACTGCACCAGCTGGTTCTGGTACCCCGCACATGTACACGTGCAAATATAGCCTTAGTTTAGTTTATTCATTTATAATGCGCCGAATTGGCCTAAATGCAAAAGGGCGCTATACAAACATAATACAAAGTAATGCAAAAAATAGAAACCAACAAATATACAAGAATGCACCAACAAATGGCCCTTAAACTGGGATGGTATTAAGGCCAAAACATATTGCTTGAAATTAAGGCCATATATCGTCCAAAACAGTTCCAACATTAGAAGTCAAAGGCAGTTCTGGAGAGTCTTGCAGTGGCTCAGGAATGCAGAGAGATTACCCTATCCGAATCAACGTTACTATCTGTCAACCAATCCTTAACTTGAATTCTATGCAGGAATCGAAGATCCTGCATTGTGGTACATCCAGGACCCATTCTTGCTTGCAACCAGTGGACAACCTTCTTTCTCAAGGATTGTCTAGATTGCCACCAATCGGGCCCATTTACATGGTTCAGTATGGAGTTCCTACGATCCATAATACACTCCCTCAAGTTGCTGTCCTGAATCACAGGCATGCTCAACTTCATTTGGCTATCCTTCCCAACCAGGGTATCCACAGAGTTACTGGGACAAGTCGTAGTATCCCCAAACCTTTTTTGGAGCGATTTTTTGACATCCGCAGAATTTACTGATAACATAGGAACAGCATCCAAACAATAGTCTGATGGTGACTTTGTTCTCCAGCTAACCTAATGGGATCTTCAGAGGCTATGCTGTCTACCCATCCACCCTAATGGGAACTTCAAAGTCTACTCCATCAGTTTGCCAACTTATGCTCACTATAAGGGGATAAAACTAAGCGATGTTCGTATCAGTTTGACACTGATTATCCATCCTAGCAGGGGGGACTTTAACCACATTTTTATCAAGAGATTCTACCCAATTAGAAAAACCTAAACTATTTTGACATAAGTTAAGATCATAAATAACCCTCTCCTTAATCTGTTGCCAATTCTCCACAGACCTTATCCCATTGGCAAGCTTCATATCCAGCTGAGGCGTCTGTACGAGGACTTCCGCCATGGTTTTGGTTGGCGATTGTTGGGCTTTGTCCACTGTCATCAATGACGGGGAGCAGTTTTCCCAAATAGATTTCGTGATCCAGGTTCACATCTTCTTTCTGACGAATGGCTTCTTTATACACTTTCCCAATAGTCCAGGAAAAAAAACAGATGTCCCCTTAACTCCATCCGATTGATCTCCTTTTTCTTCCTGAAGACGCTGTCTTCTCCCGGAACTCCTAGCTAATACCATAGACAAACGACTGTTAGTCAGAGTCACACAACAAAGGCAGGGTGTGAAATTTGGGTAAAGCCAGATCTCCAACCCCTGAACTGGCCATGACTGAAGGAGCCTTGGGGGTGAATTCCCATCAATACTCTTACATTGAAAGGCTAGTTTGAGTACTTGTTCGGACACCCCCTTCAAGGCACACACTTTAATCCTCGATATAACAGGCCAGAGCGGGTACTAAACAGGCAGATCCGGGGCAGACATGCTATCCCAGCATAGAGCCACAGTTGTTCCTATCACAGCAAGCCCAAAGAATAGGATTCCCCACAATACATACAAGGAAATACAAAAGCACACAAGCGCAAACAGTGAAAAAATCGTTGATGAGCTGTACTTAACTAGCCCGGATTTCGTACTACCCCAGCAACTCAAGTCTGGTGCCGGTAGAGCGCAACTCCTGCACCTTCCTCGATAGCACCAACTGCATCTGAAGCTATCTCCCCCACCGACTTGGTGGCAGCTCCCATAACAGGCAAGAAACTTGCCCGTATTGGGGTAGATGTCGACGAAGCAGGGACAGCAGCACAAGGCTACCACAACCCTGTAGCACCACCATCTAAGTTCAATGGGCCAAGGGGTCTGTATCCACCCATGCTCCTGGTCTGACCTTTCTGCCTCTGCCTCTCAGGACCTACGAGGGCCAAGCCGAATTCCTGCCTGTTCTTCTGGTTTGTCCTCCATGAGGCATGTGATTGCCTAGAAGAATGTGTAACGGTTTATTGATAAGCCACCCTCAACACAGGAGTTCCTTCCCTCCCCACTCACGTGTTTATGCAATAAACTGTTTCATAGATTCTTTTTTTAGCCCTATCTCAGACACAGATCATGCCCCTTAAACCCTCTCCCCTGAGCTAACAATGAGCCTAGAACCAGGCCTGTGTACGGAAATATATTTGTATTTATTTAAATTAAAAGTAATAGAAATTAGCACGAAAATGTCAAAAACCTCTTTACCCATGGTATAACACAATCAACTTCTCTCTGCACAAATACATTACAAAAGTGAATTAAAAAGAACACAATCACAATTCTTCACTTTCTGCAAATTTAAAATCACAACATAACTACACTGATCAATAATAAAGGCACTTTATGTAATGTTGTGCGATTTTGATTTTCCTGCAGGATTAAAAAGCTAGCAGTAGGATTACAAGATTGGTAATTATGATTTCGCCCACACTTTTGGTTTAAAATAAACGCAAGCTGATTTGTCCGTTTGTTTTTCAACCCCCCCCAGTTGCTTTGGTCTATTTTGGGAGTCAGACAAATTGGAAGGCTTTGGGGAATTTTGGATTTCAGACCCTCATTGCTGAAAGGCCAGGGTTGGGGAAGCTAGATAAAAAGGTTGGACTGATTTGAGAATAAAGACACCCCTCTTCCTTAGAGAAGTCGGAGTCAGCTGGACAACAAGAATTACCCAGTCAATCCATAGGCTATAGGTTTCAGCAAACACTGGGAAGTGAGCTTTGTTAATTTTGAATTTTAACAAAATTCACCCCGTAGTGTTCTGCCAAATGGGGAATTAATTAAATTAATATTTTTGGTTAAATGAGCTAAGGATCTACACCCTTTTGCCCCCCCACCCCAACACTCTGTAAAGGAAAAATATTCAAGGCAAGCAGATTTCCCTCACTTTTGGTTTCCCAGGGCTCAGTTCTACTTACATAGCAAGCCTGTGTTTAAGGTTCAGGAAAGTCTGGTCACTCCACTCTCAAAGATGGCCTCCCGCTCTCCACTATAGGACCCAGTCAGCTTTGAGGCCTTCCTTGAAATAGACTGCATCTGGGTGGAGCCATCTCCTCTGGTGTCTCCTTACACCTGTCAGATGGTAAGTTTCAGCAGCCTTCCTGGAGACCCGTCTCTTGTCTGTTCTGGTCTCTTCCTCCTTTTTCTCTCTCCTGTCCTAATGCAGTCCCCCTTATGTAGCAGTGATAACTACTCCAATTTTGCAATTTTCGGGAAGTACCCTGCAATAATCCCTGCCACTAGGATTGGACAGTTACCCTTCTCTCTCTTCCCAAACCCAGCCTCCAAGTTAGGATTGGTTTAGAGGTCTGCAGCAGCATATGGCTATTCCCATTTGTAATCGCACTTTGTTCTCCTTTCAACTTTTTTGGTAAAAACTAGTTATGTATCACAACTTCATAATTTTACTAGCAACTGCCATACTAAACATTTGCAGTTTCTACTAATCATGGGGAATCGGATACGCCGGCCACCAAATCTGTATCATGTAGCACGGCCATGTGGCACCTTTCTGCTGTTTCCATAAAAAGCACAACAGTTATGAATATGTAAATTATTAACCATATCCCTAATTTCATGTTCCTCCTGCTCACCAACTCTCACATTTGGAACATGTTCTGATCAGCCAGAAACACATCTTAGATAGGCATTACAGTTCCATGAGTCGCACGTGGATGAATTTTAGTTTCCCAAAATCACCTGGAAATTACATAAAAAATGGTACATAGATAAAATCCATCTGCCTTATGATGGCTGAGAAAAAGGCCTAAATGATAATAGTCTTTTTATATTCATTGTGAATTTTCATGTGGGACAAATGGCCCTGAGTCTTCCGGCTTGCCATTTGTTTGGGCACAGGCTGACCGAGTGAAAAGTTATTTTTTCAAGCAGTCTCCTTTGTGCTGGAAGTTTGCTCTTTGAAGTGGGACCCCCATTTTCACACATATTAGTCATGCTCCAGCCAAGGGTAACTTTTGCTTTCAGTACCAGCAGGTCTGGAGAACACTGAATTTCGATGCCTTTAGCAGGACATTTTATTGCGGTTGGTCATTAGATGGGGAGGGGGGGAAACATCCAGGCTGGAAGTGGGAGAGGTCCTTGTGAAGTTTAACCCACAGCCAGCAAAAGGGTCTGCTTTGGGCTGACATTTTCCATGAAGACAAAGTGGCTCTTCAAATGTCACTGGAGTTTTGTAGGTGACAAAACTCCAGTGACTTTTGGTCAACCCGCACATGTTTTGTTTTCCTGACATTTTTCTGTGAGCAGTGATATTTATTTTTCACTTTTAATTTTTAAAACTGTTTTTATTTTCACACATATGTGCAGGCCGTTTTTTTGTTTTCAATGTTCCCATTTTCAATGTGACAGGGATCTTCGTTTTCTCCTTCCTTTGTAAATAGAAATTCTGCTTATCAATTGGTAATGACAGGTCGGCCCCTTTCCGCAAGGCTCTTTAATTTTACTTGAAAAACAAAGGCCAGGCCGTTTTTGTTTCAGTGTTCAAAATCTTGCTATTCATGTGATTGGGACTTCTGTTTGGGGCCTTTAAATGCACCCTACAAGTGCCTCCTTCCCCCATGTGCATCAGCCCCTCATTCCCTGAGGCACCTGATGGACTTTCCTTCCCATGCCTCAGTTTGCACTTCGTGCACTTGCTTCCCCCATTGAGGGCCCCAGTTGCCTGGCCCTACACTATGAATCCACATGTATGAGGCTCAAAGGAGGATGCCCACACCCTGCAAATCTGCCACTAATAAGTTTGGCTCAGGAGTGTCAAACTTATCAACAAGCAGTGCCTGTCCGCGGAGCTCGATTACAACCCACTGAAGTGAAAGGACTAGGTGTCTGGGCTCAACTCACTAAAAGGAGTCAGCGGAGGCTGTTCATCCCGGAGAATACGGATATGGCTTATAGTAACTTTACTTGGCTTGCCCTGCTCTCGAGGACAAGATATATTTTCCCACAAAGCAATGCATTTAATGGGAAATGGGGACCTTTCCACTTGGTCACCTCACAGCACATGGTGGAAGGCTCTTTTTGAATCTTGTACCAGAGCCTGCCCACAGCCAAGCTGCATCTTTATGAGGCTGTTCTCTGCTACGTGCAGAATTCCCAATACAAACCGCATGAGCAACCCCAGTCCCAGATTTCCCCATGCTAAAAACATAGGACGATGCATGCTAATAAAAGTAGGTTTTCCAGTGCACCCTGGGAGCATATGCTCTGAGGTACTGTTACTTGCATTGACAATGCAAAGGGCTACACACGAGTCTGAACTTTTCATGCAGGGTGAATGCCCTGCACCACTGTCAGTGTGGATACTCTTCGCTCATATAATACAATGCTACGTGCCAGTTCCATAATTGACAAACACAGTGCATTCTCTCCAAAAGACATTATCGTCACCCGTGCTAGCGGAGGGGTTCAATTGGTTTGGTATTTCAGTCTTCAATGGATAGATTAAGCGGATGTTAAAGTGCATTCCCTGTTGTGGATATGGGCCATGTATCTTGTTAACATAACGGAAGTCACACCAAGCCCAGTTTTCAGGTGCCAATAACCTAGCTCAGTACTGCCATGTGCCTAGAAGCATTTGGCCAAAGAATGTAATTTACACAACGTTTATTGCAGCCTTAAAGAATGCATGAGCTTTCTCGTGTTTTTCCCCAATGTAACCTGTAACAGGTCTCCTTGAAAAGTAAAGCAACTTTGCACTTGACACTGACTCCTTACACCCGAATGTCTACATTTACCAAATGGGCGGCCACAATGCAGGAAGTGAAGGTTCCTTCGGTGATACCCAATCGTTAGATTTCAGGATACAAGAAACAGTGCCTGGCCCCGAAGCTCAGTATTTAATTTACAGGCTTTTTCTAATAAGAAAAAAGCCTAGTGTTTGTGGAATTGGGTCCCTGAACGAGTGGGATTTTCTGAGAAGCCTTGGTGTGCATGTAGGGTCGCAGCTTAAAATGATGTACCACAAAATGCTGAGACAGCAACATATGTTAACAGGAACACTGAAGTCGGAGGGAAGCAGTATCTTCTGACTGATCGATGTAAAAATGTTAACTGGCGAGGGTTATCCACACCAGAGATGGGATCTGGGAGCGCAACTACATTTGAGCGCATGGGCAGATGAGGCTGCCCACATAATTCGTATTTACCCTGCAAATTACATTCTGGTCCCCGACACAGGCCTTAGTGATCCCAAACAGCTGGAAAAGGAGAAAGCAATCACAGAGGAGTAGCAGGCAACACATCATTAGGCCCACCTTTTGGAAAGTTAGGAAGTGAGGTGTTTCAAATTGATGAAATTGAAGACCGTCCACAATGCAGGTCCTCTATACGCATTTTAGAGTTCCCATTCAATACACATACACTCTCCAGGTGCCATTGAATACTCCATTATGAAAATGCTTTGATGACCACAACAGTAGTTTCATTGCTAGTCTATGAGCCAGGCTCAGACATGGACTCACAGTCTCTGTAATGTACCACTGTGGACTTTGTGCCTATGGCTGGGTATGAATACAGACTTTTGAAGAGATGTGCTAAACCGATAACGTTTTTTCTCCCAAAATAGTACCATCAATTAAAAGATTTTCTTTTTTTTAATATACATACATACACTGCTTGTCCATCATGTATTCTTTTCATACATTTTCTTACACTTTGCATTTACTATTTCCCTCCACTAGTATGACCTGGCACTGTTAATAGTACGTGTCATAATAGTTTCTGATCTTGACATGGCGTGTCACTTACCTAACTTGACTTGAAGAGGCGACGGTTTGTAATTCATGGCTACAGTCTCGCCCTCCCGCGTGTCGCAGTCTCCGTCAGCAATGGCAGCCGCAGTAGGATCCTGTCAAAGACAAAGAAAGGGCGGTGGTGAGCAAGCGACAGTAGAATCCAATTTGTTTGTTCAGCGAACTGTGCATGTCAAAAAAGGAGGGAGGGACCTACCAATCTTATGTGGTAAATGCTGGGAAAAGACTGCACAATGTTCCACAACTTACCTTCTTACTTCCAACACAAACCACAGGTGTAAACATAACTGATAAAATGTCCTAGTTTAGCCACACCCTCAGCAGTAAGAGACCTAATCCCTGTAGTAGCAGATATGATGTCCTCAAAGTACGGGTATTCCTTTATAAATGTTGCAGCTTTTTGAAAGGGGATGTAATAAAATAACAGCGATGGACCTACAAATGACTGATGCTTCTCAAACCACCTGCAGATTTACCCTGCGTTGACCTACTCAGAGACCAGCGATTTGTCCTATGTTCGGTTGATCAGAGGCTTCCCAACAGGGAACAAAGCAGTGTGCAATGTTGCAATCTTGGCCATTATATTAGTCCATGTGTGTACAGCAAATTTCAAGGAGATTTGTTAAGTCGTGAGTAACCAGGAGGAGGGATAGTCTACCATGTGGTCGCCTCCATTAGGTCAACTTAAATTCCTCCTTTTTCTCCGTACCCCACACTCTCTCAGGCATTTTGATTCAAAATCCGTTACCAAACGGATGTTTACATGGTGGGGAGGGCCATGACCAGGCTGCATTAAGAGAAGTTGTGGCACAGACTAGCCAGAGTTATATTGTTATGGAACTCAGTTTAACCACTACAATTCTCGGATCTCTCTTTTACAGATACACCCGAGACCCCTATACAAAAACTGCATGTCCAACACCACCAAACATCACCCCCACCAGCCGTTTGCAGGTACGATGCAGCGCCACAAAATGGCACAGAAACAGACCGTTGCACAACCTCAAAACAGCCTGCAGATACATGTTGACCAGCTAATTATTACAAACTCCAGTTGCCGCCAAATTTTTTGGTTTCCAGGACACCGTTCAGTTGTTGCCAAAAGCCTGCACAATTGTCACTGCTCATTGCACGAACTGCACTGTGCACCCCAAAGTGTAATTCATACAATATCCCAAAACACGCAGACCCGCCTCCTAATAACCTTGCGAGAAGCTATGCACGCCACCACCAAGACAACATCATTTCCAAGTAGCTAGTTTGGTCTGTTCAGCCTTATCCGAACATGCTCGGTGCCCATTGAAACCAGGTCTTTCGACCTCATTCGCTTTTGCCTTTACCACCTAAGCTGCCCAAACACACAAATAATTTGTCAAATCAGAGGTTGGCAATGAAACCACAGTTTTAGAGAGTAATGTCACATGGCTGCCACCACTTGGCACATG
Organism: Ambystoma mexicanum; assembly: GCF_040938575.1. Lineage (NCBI taxonomy): Eukaryota > Metazoa > Chordata > Amphibia > Caudata > Ambystomatidae > Ambystoma > Ambystoma mexicanum. The sequence goes on along the minus strand of NC_090935.1, from coordinate 150,187,071 downwards.
CCTTGCTTATTCACGGAGGCGCAGATTGATCTTGGCCAATCGCTCGCACATCACTTATGGCCAGGTATTCTGGTAGTCCCTTAAATTGGGGTCCTGTGCCATCCATAGCATGATCATGCTAGCAGTGAGAAACCCTAGCTATGTTGCACTGCACATACCACCATCTCCACCTTCCAGCTCAGGACATACCCAAACTCCACCTTCCAGCTCAGGACATACCCCACCTCCACCTTCCAGCTCAGGACATACCCCACCTCCACCTTCCAGCTCAGGACATACCACCATCTCCACCTTCCAGCTCAGGACATACCCCACCTCCACCTTCCAGCTCAGGACATACCCCACCTCCAAGCTCAGGACATACCCCACCTCCACCTTCCAGCTCAGGACATACCACCATCTCCACCTTCCAGCTCAGGACATACCACCATCTCCACCTTCCAGCTCAGGACATACCCCACCTCCACCTTCCAGCTCAGGACATACCCCACCTCCACCTTCCAGCTCAGGACATACCACCATCTCCACCTTCCAGCTCAGGACATACCACCATCTCCACCTTCCAGCTCAGGACATACCCCATCTCCACCTTCCAGCTCAGGACATACCCCATCTCCACCTTCCAGCTCAGGACATACCCCATCTCCACCTTCCAGCTCAGGACATACCCCCTCCTCTGCATTTCATCTCAGGACATTCCCCATCTCCACCGTTCAGCTCAGGACATATCCTCTGCACATTTCAGCTCAGGACATACCCCTTCTCTGCATTTCAGCTCAGGATATACCCCCCTCCGCATTTGAGCTCAGGATATACCCCCCTACGCATTTGAGCTCAGGCTATACCCCATCCACATTTCAGCTCAGGATATACCCCCCTCCTCATTTCAGCTCAGGATATCCGCCCCCACCCTCCTCATTTCAGCTCAGGACATACCCCATGTCCACCTTCCAGCTCAGGACATACCCCATGTCCACCTTCCAGCTCAGGACATACCCCCTCCTCTGCATTTCAGCTCAGGATATACCCCCTCCGCATTTGAGCTCAGGATATACCCCCCTACGCATTTGAGCTCAGGATATACCCCCATCCACATTTCAGCTCAGGATATACCCCCCTCCTCATTTCAGCTCAGGATATCCGCCCCTACTCTCCTCATTTCAGCTCAGGACATACCCCATCTCCACCTTCCAGCTCAGGACATACCCTCTGCGCATTTCAGCTCAGGACATACCCCATGTCCACCTTCCAGCTCAGGACATACCCCCTCCTCTGCATTTCAGGTCAGGATATACCCCCTCCGCATTTGAACTCAGGATATACCCCCCTACGCATTTGAGCTTAGGATATACCCCCCACCCTCCTCATTTCAGCTCAGGATATCCCCCTCCCCGCCTTTCAGTTCAGGGCATGCCCACCAGTTACTCGGGGAATGTCCCTCCCGTCCACAAACCTGCTGCGCACATGGTCCTCCGTACAGTAAGAACAACTCAAATGATACGCTTCTCATCCACCCGCCTCCCCTCATCCACCCGCCGAGTTGTTTGGCACATGGACCTTTTGATGTCCTTATCCGCAAAACTACTGGTTACATGCACTCATCCTACCTCAGAGCTTCGTGCCTTCTTCAAAACTAGAGCGTCTCAAGGCATCCGGCAACAAAAAGCTCCTACACTACAAGAAAAACACACACTGAATGAATCACAAAGGCAGGTAGCGTGAAAAACTGGATGTTTAAAATAATGCGAAAAGAAATCGGGCATCCTGCAGCAAAACGCCCTCACTGTGACAGGGTGTCACCTGCAAGGGTTCGCAATTCGGAGCTTTTTTGATTTTTGCTATGTGAAATGATGGTGGCCGCTCTTTCCTGAAGTGAGCTACTTTGCTGGGTTCCCTCTGTCACGCCAGCACTTGCATGTCATTTGGCAGGCAACATAGCAGCTGCAGAGTGACATGCTTGCTTGAGCCAGCCTGCTGGAATCAAATTAATTCTAACAGCGGGCACCCATGATTCAAACTATATTTAACTACATATCCCCATAGACTGGTCACAGAACTGTGGTTAAATATACATATAAAACTATAGATTGGAATAGAGGCCTATGAGGACAATGTTAAAACTGGGGCAACCCTTTTCCATTTGGTTCACTCTGACCTACAGCTGCAGGGCCAAGCATGCATTAGCATCATGGCCTGGAAGTTTCACCCACACCAAACAGAGAACCTGCTAGGAAGCTTTGTTCTCTGCTGGGAAGGCTTGACAACATCCTGGGAGAGTTGGGCCTACCTCCTCCAGGAGCAGGGCAGAGGTGTGGAGCTCCAAAGGGAATCTATGCAACACAATGGGGCAGTCATACCAGGGAGATAATTACTGGAGTCTTTCTGCATCTCAGGTTTACAGGAGAGGCGTGCATTGTAGTGTATCTAAAGAGAGGAACTTTAAGCAGTAGAAGGGTCCAGCCATTTTGAATATGTCCAGGACACTTAATTCCTGAGACTACCCTCTATATTCATGCAGACATGAGCTGACATCACACGGAACAATCGTTGTTACAACAGTAAGAAGTGGCCCAATACAGAAGGCTTGGAATTATCCAAACTGTGGTGTGAAAATAACTACATAAGGAGGCAACACCACTCCATTTAAACGGAGATGTCATCTTCAGGAATCCTCTTTGAATCATCATCATGGAACTATCTTCTTGAAGCTCTTACAAGATTTCACTGCAACCTTGTTGTAGAGGCTCCAAATGTTCCCAGCAAATGGGGCGAAGAGTAGGACTTCCAAGGACAGTGCAGACTCTTCCGCCAACTACTGGAACATCTAAAGGAAACTGCTGTTGAAAAGGCCCGACTGCTGATGGACACTGACATCCAAGACTCGGCCTGCAGAAGTGGCAAGCTCTGGAAGTATCCTAGTCAATCCTCCTGGCTGGAAGGTGGAGGATTTCAGAGAAACCGAAGCATCAAAAGTGGCTACCTTGGCTCTCACTACAATTCTGAGCATTTCAACTCTGCTGCAAGCATATGCATACTGCAACGACCAAACAGTGCTGCCTTTGACACTCTGAACTTCAAGCACCCTTCAAGCTACGCAGATTGGAACATCGCCCACCAGTTCAAAGATCCAAGCATTGCGCCATTGCTAGTTGGCAAACTGCTTCATTTTTTTGGACCCAGTCGAGCCAGCTCTCTCCTGAAGTCGAATCACCGCTTTCACATATCAAGAAAGAGTGAGCCTGCAAGCTTTTGAACCATGCCAATTCAAACATCGCCTGTTTGTCTCAAGCCTTGTAACGAGTACCGTTACTGCTGGTTTAAATCGCACTGCATTGCTCAATCTTGTTGAGGCAGCTCGACAAATCAGATTCAACGCACCGGAAAGTGCCCAGAAAATTCTAATCGAATCAGTCAGGATGCAGGAAGAATAAAGAAACAATATCTCAAACTCCAAATCTCTATCAGCAAGTGTAATATGCAAACATTGCATAGCTATCTCCACAGAAGATTGCCAAACTGGTGAAGAACAGCAACAAAACTGGCTCACCAATAAACCCTTGCCCACCTGACATGCACAAAGGCATCCTCAGCAAAGAAGCCCAGGCTTACCATTACTGTAAATGCATGTACCACTCACCGAAAACTGGAATTATAATAAATCTCGTCTTAAAAATACTTGGCCCTTATATGGCTCATCAAAAAGCATGAACTTGCTTGCTACAAGTTACGCAGATGATACATAAATATTCACAACACCCACCAATAAGAAAACCCACAACTTCCTCATCAACAGCCAATTAAAGTGGTTGTGGGTCATCCAGGCATTAAATTAAACCTGGAGAAAAGTCATCCTCCCCCAGCACAAACAGCTATACCTCGACCAACAGAAATGAGGATCCAACCAGAAACCTCAAAATAAGGAAAGAACTATGGATTGTCATGGCCATCATACTTACAGGTCCAGCAACAATGTACCTAGAGACCAAAACAATGCCAAAAGGAAACATGGAGGATCTGATTTTTCCTAGCACTGCAGTGAAACTTTATGCCTACCTACTCAGAGGAATCTGCACAATACATCACCTTGCATTCACAAATCCATAAAACACCTGGCATTTCAACAATCCGAAAAAGCTATCCACAGCACAAGCCCAACAACTGATATGAGCTTGTGAATGCCCAACAACTTCACCCACAGACAAAGCACTCCAAGCATGCAAACGGCACCAAGCAAGACCAGAGACACCTCCCATAGGATTCCAAACAATTTCAAATGCAGCACTTGCCTGGTTAACTTAATCCTTTACTCCCAATCAGCACTTCCTTTGCATTGTAGCACACAGGGTTCTCCCCTCTGGACATGGCTGCTTCTTCGTCGTGGAGGACTTCACCTATCACAGATCGGTGAACGGTCTAGCTGGAGAAAATGCAAAGTACAAGGTCTGGGTAACCATTTTCCAATAGTTACCAAAACGCATGTGTTGTATTGGCAACTATTCTGATGGAACGGAGCATCTCTGGATTCACCCATCTGGCCATGGGAATGGACCCACCAAGACACTCGCCACCAGGACAAATGTTCACATTACTGCATCTGCAGCATGCCTGGTGGTTTCTCTGTCTGCTATGAGTTTGTGAACCCATATATCCCAAGTGTTGAATATTCCATTTCACCCAAATATTATTCAGGGCTGAAGGGATGATCTTATTCGCCACCAACACTATCACAGGGTTTGGAATTGCCTGGGACTAGGAGCTTTATAGCTCCTGCTTGCAGAATAGGAGAGCCTGTTTAGATACACATCTGCAGATTTCTACGTACTAGCTCCTTGCTCCGCACAGGTAGCTCCTGCTTACTGCAGATGCCATGTACTCAATAGCTGTTTTCAGATCCTGCTCAACAAATCCTTATTTTGAACCCTGCCTTCATCTTCAACTCTCTGATAAACCATAGGCACACAGACTGTTTCCTGCACACAGCAATGTTCTAATCCCCACTATATATTTAGAACTCTGCAGCAACTTGCACACTGCCTCTTCAGCCAATGCCTACTTGCACCATGGAGAGACGAGGTTCTCTAGACACAATGCCCTCTGGGCCTAAACAACGTAGAAGCAAACTCACTAACAATAGCCAGGTACAGCAGCACTCCGTACATCAAAACAATGCTATCCTGCCCTCTCCCTCTTCTCCCACTAAACTAAACCTCCCCACCCACCCCTTGGTCGTTCAGTACCGCCAGAACACCTGCAGACCATGCAAATGGCAGCAGTGTGCATTACAAATCCAAGTAAGAGAACAGAACACATGCCCTTTCCATCCCAGGTGCTGCTTAGCACACGCCATAAGCCCACCAGCGGAGCTGCTCTGCCCGTCCACCCGCTATCCCCAGCAGAGATGTTCAGCACATACCCGGTCCACATTGAGCACAGGTCTCCAAGGCATCATGGGAGTTGCTCAGCGCATCCCATCCATGGATCACTACAGCATCTCCTGCCACATGCCCACTTCCCACCATCAGAGCTGCTCAGCGCGTCCACCCGCTAACCCCAGCAGTAATGTAAAGCACATACCCGGTCCACATTGAGCACATATGCCCAAGGCATCATGGGAGTTGCTCAGCGCATCCCATCCATGGATCACTACAGCATCTCCTGCCACGTGCCCACTTCTTACAACTGGAGCTTCTCAGCCCGTCCACCCGCTAACCCCAGCAGTGATGTTCAGCACAAACCCGGTCCACATTGAGCACATATCCCCAAGGCATCATGGGAGTTGCTCAGCGCATCCCATCCATGGATCACTACAGCATCTCCTGCCACGTGCCCACTTCCCACCATTACAGCTACTTAGCAGTTGCTCTGGTCATGTCACATGTGTTAAGAGGAAACCCAAAAGATGTGTGAGCAATGCCTTCCCCATCTAAGGACAAACACACTACAAATGTATTAGCTCTATAAGAGAAAGGGGCTGGCTTTTATATGGAATGAACACCAGTTCAGGCTGTAGAAGTCCCAATTCACGGAACTCTTTAGCATTGGGTGTGTATCCATATTCCGTTCACACTATTCTGAACCTGCTTTATCCACTTTTGTTATTGCTCCAATGTTTTGACTAAATCTTAGATCCATTTTTAATGCAGATCTCGGTTATAAAACGTGTGCACTCTCCATATATTGTCTAGATGTGTACTGTACGTTTTTAGGCAGTACAGTTCAACTGTAATCCTCCAGAACACTAATTTAACTGTTCCTCTTGTATTTCTTTTATTTTACAGTACGATGTCCAGCCCCTTGAGGCTGCACTTCTCGGTTTCAAGACATTACCATTATTATGAATGTATGAAATGTACATGAACTAAACTGGAGTAGGCATCTATAGTAGCACTGATAAAACAGGTAAAACTATTTAACCAATTACATAAGCAGGACACAAATACACAAACTGCTTGTCTTTGGTACTTCTAGTTCAATTGGCTAGAAAGTTTTCCCACAGATTCCTAAGCCTTTGGAATCACTGCAGGAGTATCCTGGAAGGTGCAGTCTTGCCACAATGGGAGGTTCCTGCAGCACCATGAGCAGCTCTGCCAACGGTGTGATGAGAACCACTGGCACCAGATGGGAGAATTAGTACACCCATTGCACAATCACTCACTGATAAATTTCAGTAATTCCCAAGTACTGAAACCATCGAACATGGGTGCACGAAGCACGAATGTGCCCTTTTCTGATCAGTGCTAGACTGGGATCGCTCTACAATGTAGCTTTCACGCCCTGGCTGGGGGGCGGACATGGTGTTTAACAGCCTGCCAGCCCAAGCATTGGTAAGCCTGAAAAAAGCCCAGGCTGGCGGCCATTAAATGCCATGTGCGCCCTCCAGCCAGGGCGTGAAAGCCATTTGCACCCCGTGATTTCACTTTTTTTCTTGACTGGAGATGCGCTCAGCGCAAACACATCTTCCTTGGAGAAAAGAAAATGTCCAAAAAATGGCCGCCAGCATTAAAATAGAAAAGGGACTATGTCCCTTTTCGGATAACGACAGGCATGGAAATCAGGTTCCAAAATGGCCGCCGTCATCAGAAAAAGGATCCTAGTTTTATGGCGTGGGCCATTTTTTTTAAAACTTGTTTATTTAAAACGGTGGAGGCAGTGAATTCACAATCGCGCCTGGGAAAGACAGATTGTGATTGGCCAATCTGCCTTTCCCAGATGCAACAGAAAATACAGGCATGGCTATCCCGACCCCTCATTCCGTTGTTTACAAATGCAAACTGTTCATTTCTCCCTCTTTACCCGCAGCTCTGACCTCTCCTCACTCTTCTTTAGTCTCGCACAGACCAAAGCCAATGAGCTTTTAGTTCGGGGAAACTAAGACATTACTATTTAGTTAACACCTAGGTGCCACCTAGGGTTCTCACAGTCACACATCTCTCACTGCATGCAGGGAGCAAGTACAGGGTTAGGTTGCTTTCTAGGTAGGCTCGCACTATATAAATCCCAAAATACTAGGTCTGGTAACCTTGGCAAGGGTCGCAATATCCCACTCTCTGGAAAGGTTTTGGCGTAGTTGGGAATATCATCATATGCAATTAACGTGTTTGTATATGGTTACTTTCCTCCCACCTAATGTGTCTACTCCTGCCAGAGTGTCCAGACAGTAATGATTTTAAAACTATACAAAAATGACTGAGAAGCAACCAGACAGATGTCCAACAATGGAACAACCCTCTGCAAGGTGAAACTAGCAGATGTCGACATTTCAAATTGCAAGCCAATTCTCCTCATACATATGGAACACCATTTCCTACACACCTAGAGTCAATTATCACTAGAAATTGGTTAGTGGCAAGTATACATTGTGAGGCCTGAATCTAGGCACCTCTGCCTAAGCGGCGCCCAATGCAGTCAGGAACCATCTCCTAGCAAGTCCTGATATACATGACAATCCGTGGCATCAGCTGCCTAGTAGGAATTGGGGTGCAGCTCCTCCCGATATGCATAGGCTGCCAATTATGCCATGCAGAGCACTTCATTACATGGAAGCTGTAGAGAATAATAAAATAAGACCTGTTGGAACAGAGGTCCTGCAGTCTCTCATTTGGGCCAATATCCCATATGGTGGCCTGTATGGCCTTTCTCCCTGTACGCATTAGGGGAGCACAGGAGCAGGTTCTCTATGAGGCCCCTCGATTACGTAGATGTCCTTCTATGGGCTGTGCAAAGGTAGAACAAATGGAGGGAAGGGTCAGTCAACAAGCAAAAGATTCCCTGGCGCAATGGAAGAGGTGTGAGATGGCTGGTGAAAACAAGTAGATGCAAAAAAATAAAAAGAACCTGTGTGAGTGTGAAAGAGAGAGAGAGAGAGAGACAGAGACAGAGAGAGAGAGAGAGAGAATGTGAGCGTAAGGGGATACGGGTAGTTGGGCTGACATGGGCATCACTATATGTTTTTCCATGGGTAAAGCTGGCACATTTGATGATGGGTGCAAGACAATGTATTACCGGGCAACGCTGGCATATTTTGAGCATAGCTAGAAGGAACATTTTCTACAGTGATTTCTGGAATCTAGCCAGTTTACAGTGGTAACATTGGCATATACAATTTAGCCACATAAATCATCAACAGGTACTTTACAGTGACAGAGTAGAAGACAAATACAAATGGCCAGCGACACGGTTTACAATCCATCTAGTCATGTTTAGTTTGGTAATGACCTTAACTGCCAGATAAAAAAGGACTGTCAAGCTGGTACTCTTGGATGGGGGTCATACCGAGGTTAAGCGCTCACATCAAATCAAGGAGATGAAACCGTATCAGTCTTCAAAGAAGTAGAGGAGAAAAGAATGGCAAAAGATGAATCTTTTGGGTGAGATGAAACTGAAAGGCCACTTTTGAAATATGACAGTTTCATGCTAAAAGACCCCTTTTCCACTGGAAAAAAAAGTTTCAATTAAAGCACCTGCAGCTTGCCCACGTGGGGGGCAAAAGTGATAGCCATTAGAAGGATGACAATCGTGGTAAGGAGCCACAGAAAACCAGATTGCATAGGTTGAAAAGGAGCCAGAATTAGAAAGGACTCATTTTCGAAAGAAAGACCAATTTTAAGCCCCAAGAATGATCAAAGAAAGGGTTTGCAAGGACGGACCTAAAAGACCAATTAAATGCAGTAGAAAATACAAACCATGCTGTGAATTCGTCTCGAAAATGGGCAATGCAGCAAACAGCCCTGAAAAACATCAACATTTAGACCACTCTTGACCTACAGTAGCAAAAACACCAAAACATCCGTGGCACACCGATGGGTCAATTCTCTTTTCCACCCCAGCAGTCATATGTTGCCTTTGTTGAAAACTTACAGGCTGACATTTACGTGCAAACAGGAAAAAGCAACAGGTCCAAATGCTCTCCATTCAATGTTCTTCTCGCTCAGTTTCAGGCAATAATTATTGTCACCCTGCATGGTTTCAAATACGAAAGGACAAGTGGAATCAGAGAACGAAAGGTTCACATTGTCAATCCACAACCTGTACCTACCCTAGAAACCCTCTGTGGTTAAAATCCCAGTAACAAAATAGAGGACACATATTTCTGCATGGATGCTAGTAGCTAGACCCGAGCAAGAGCACGCCTCACAAAGATGCTGCCCGTTATCTCCAGGTACACTTCGTGTTCATGGCATGGCATGACATGACTGCTCTGCTCAGGACAGGCAGCGCCAAATCCTACCCTGCAGGCAGGTCTGCCAGCATGGAACGCAGAAGGATCTCAGAATTTGGGTGTTTTCAAAGAAAACTCTTAATTAAGCAAGTGCCAGACACAACAGGGTCTGATGACGGAAGCAAACTGTTCAAACATAAATGATGTACAAGTCTATCCATGTGTAAATAACGCAAAATTAAAGTGTACTTCACTTATGAAGTACACCTTGCCCGTCACAACTAATCCTCAAACTTAAAAGAAAGGTTCCCGGAATTAAATGTTCCTAAAAAGGTGAGTTGTCAGAATACCCAATTCAAATGGTACAGTGAGGGAAAATAAATGTAAAGTCCTTCCCTTAGGTACAAAGTGTTGAGGGCAACGTAACTAACTTGACGTTCTCTTCAAAATTAACAGAGCCCAGCAATTCAAAGAGGTCTTCTCTCAGGGTCTCCTCAGGTAGACTACCAAAAGGGCGGCCTATGCGAAGAACTCAGTTGGGACCTGCAGTTGACTTACATGTTTGCCCGGGCCTCTTAGGTGAGGGATCAGCTGGGGCCTGCACTTAAGTTCACAATCTCAGTCCTCTGGTTAATTCATGCCTCTCGATTGGTCGTTTTCTCCCGTTGGAGGTTCTGGTTTTTTTCCTCTCTCTTTCTTCCCCAGCCTTTAGCTTTTGCCCCTCTTCCGCTTCCAGGATTCTTTTGCGCCTAAACTCCTGTTGGAGTCTGTTTGCCTCCTTTCTCTATTATACCTTACACCCCTCTTCCCTTCAGAAGGTTTGGTTCTCCCCCAGACTTGCTGCAGTAGTCTCTTGGATTACTATTCTCACTTCTCAGTTGGTGGCTCTTTTCTCTGGGATTTTCCCTTTGCTTTGACCCTCTCCTCTTCAGGGGACTTGGTGCTGCTCCTCTTTCCTTCAGGATACTATCACTTCATTCTTTTTTCGCTGTCTCTATGCCTCTCACGTCTTCAGGGGACCTAGATTTGTGCCCCTCTCCTCTTAGGAGGATCTTTGCTCTTGCCTCTCCTCTCCCCTCTCCAGGGGTCCTGCTTCTGTCCTGGGCTCTCTACCAAGGTCTTAGCAAGGTTTGCCTTGGCCTCTTCCCAGCCGGGCAGCTCTTTCACCTTTGTGGCTTAGATGGGGCTGCAGGAGTACTCTCCTCCTTCCCCCAGGTCAATCAGATTCCCCCAGGCTCTTCGGGCAGCTTCCAGGCAGGCAGTTCAGGCTCATTCAGCCAGGCAGCAACTCCTTCAGGATACAGCTCCTCTTCATGCACCAGCATCTAGAGAGAAGTACAGGGAAGTGGTCCCTGACTGAGACAAGTTCAGCGTGAGCTGCCTCTGCTTTTATACCCATACTCCTCATTCTGTTGTCCACTGATTGGTGGAAGCCCCTCTTGGATGGCAGGGTGTTTTTAAACTGGTCCTTCTGTGTTAACCTCTGCCTCTTGATTGGCCAGCTTGAAGTTCTGTTTTTTTTTATCACGGTTTCACTTTTTGTTTTTATTCTTTTTTTCTCCTGGGCCTTTTTAAAATGTATTTGTCTTTTCCGTGGGCTCAAGTCTTCATTTATTGATTTAGGTAAACCCATAGATTCATCTAAAATCCTCTCTGGGGATTCGAACTGGGTCCTCTCACAGGTTCAATGGTATTCCAAACATCGTAGACTTGTGCTGGCGCTCCTAGAGAAAAGGTTAAGGCCTCTCCTCTGAGGTTCTGTCTGCCAGAGTCTCGCCACTTCCCTCCAACAGTATTGTGAATACCGCTGTCCTGGCTCCTGGACCTCCAGTCCGTGCATCCAGAGGAGTTGGTGTCCCACTGTCACTCTACGTGGCATGATTTGCGCTATTGCTGCCGCTGTCTTCCCTGACATCCCGCTCCAACAGGTAGGGCTGTCACCACCGACACAGTCACGGGTAACTACTGGGGGAGATGAGGCAACGCGACTCATCACAGTGGGAAACTGATAAAGGAAACCTTTGTCATAGGATAAACCAGGTGGGCAACATCTATGAACAGAATACGGGAACCCGCACTGGTCGGCTCAGTTATATATTTCATTCCACTGGTGTCAAAGAGATATTCAGGAACTTTCCATGGATGTTTGGGGGGAAGGCAATAAAGTCAAGCTTCATAGCATTCAGTTCCATGAGGTTGAAACTGGGAGCTTTCCACCAGTTGCTCTAATGGACATTGATCAATAGATGTCTGCCACAAGCATCAGCTGCATCGACAACTACAAACAGTTCTCTGTGGGATAGACTGGGTGGAGAAGACCAAAGCCATATCCTTGCTTCTTTCACTAGGAAAATGCAACATAAAATATGAGAAAAGCTAGAGGGACAAGATTCTAACTGGACAATTTTCATCTGTAAGCAAGACACAGTGAGAGATGTCTGTGTCCCTCTTGGAAGTCTTGGAAGGTGGTTGGGAATGCCTCCTCAAGCTGAGAGTTCAGCACTGCTCCAATGGATTGTTTTGTGGAGATGGACATCATTGACCTCCACAGACCCCAACCATTTCTCTTTTGAAAGGGCTTCCAAGATTTGAGTTGAAGGCACTATATTGAATTTTCCCTTTCAAAGAAAGGATACGAAGCTCTTCTTGGCAATCAGGAAGAATATTAAATGCCAGCCCATTCTAGGCATGTGAAATAAAATCCCCTTGATGGCTCCTTTGCAGGTAAGCTCTAAAGCCACGTCGACTAGGATATGGTCCTGAGGAGATGGAAAGAAGAGCTAGGATGTGGTCTAGAGGAGATGGAAAGAAGAGCTAGGATGCGATACAGAGGAGATGGAAAGAAGAGCTAGGATGTGGTCTAGAGGAGATGGAAAGAAGAGCTAGGATGTGGTCCTGAGGAGATGGAAAGAAGAGCTAGGATGTGGTCCTGAGGAGATGGAAAGAAGAGCCAGGATGTGGTCCTGAGGAGATGGAAAGAAGAGCTAGGATGTGGTCCTGAGGAGATGGAAAGAAGAGCCAGGATGCGGTCCTAAGGAGATGGAAAGAAGAGCCAGGATGCGGTCCTGAGGAGATGGAAAGAAGAGCTAGGATGTGGTCCTGAGGAGATGGAAAGAAGAGCGCAGCACTTCCTGGCATGCAAGTCAGGACCCAGACAAAATTGCATTCAATATGTACTGATCTATGGTATCCTCCTCCCACAGAAGCAGGCACTGGTGTGTCTCCTACCCACCACAGGCTTCTGATACCCGTGGCAGCGTGGTAACACTCTGCCAACAGTGTTTAATTAATACTCTTGACTTCCACAGTGTCAAAAGTATAGAAAGCATCAAAAAATAGGGCTCCTGGTGTGGAACCTATTCTACCCAGGAGGGTTAACTAGGAAAACAAAAGATACAAATGAATAGGTCCAAGGATGCTAGGCTCAGAACAACACCTCCACATGTATTATCAAACTCTGCATTGCCAAGGAAGGAATCACTCTTCAATAGTATGTTGTAGAGATAAATCTCATTTTTTTTATATTAAAGTTGTGTGCAAAAAGACATAAATCCAACATTTAGAGAAATTAAGACATCAAAATGGTTTGCTAAAACAGAACAATCAGACAAAAAAATATATTTACAACACACAGTGCCAAAAAAACATTTTTTGGGACAATCTCCAAATTGTGTGTGTGTAACAAACCCGACTCCTATTAGGATTTGCCAAGAAATTCACATATTGCAGTGTACATATTCAAGTCAACATTTTTGGAAAACACATAGAACAATGGTAGGTACACAAAATTATTTTTCTTGCGTAAACAGCATTAATGTGCTGTAGTTTTGGGGGGAGTAGTGCGTCTACACCAGGTGTTTCAGCCGTTTCTAGGTGGGCTAGGTGTGCCTCATCTTTAACACGGGCTTCATCAGGACGGAGTTCTGTGTAGATTGACGTCTGTGCTGCAGGGGAAGGAGACTACAGTCAGGGGGGTGTCTGAACCAAAATTATTTAGTTTGAGTGAATCACGTGTGGTTGATGTAAAATCAAAAAGCACATAGCTTACTTATGGGTTAATAGATTTCACAGGCGCTAAATTTGAGATCTGCTAGCCGCATGGGCTGGTCTCTGTATGGTCCTGTTGCAAATAACGGAGAACGAGAGAAGCAAAGGGAGGTTGAAGCTAAACATGTCCCCGTTTAAAAAGGCATGAAAAAAAGTTTTTTATTATATGCAGGGAAAAAAATCTTACCTCTCGCTGGAGGTCGAAAAATGCTGATCCAGGGTGGTATCAGTGGGAAACAGACACGGCTTGCACAGCTAAAAAATATATATGGCTCAAGGTGAGTGTGGTTACCTAGTAACAACTGTCTCATATATATAGCAGTAAGTGCAGGGTTTATTTTAAAGTACCTGTGAGGGTTGCAGCATGGGCAGCCTGTCTGCCAAAAAAGTACGAGCTGGAGCTCCTCAGGCTGCTGTGTCACAGTTGAGACTGCAGGGGCCTGACTGCAAAGCGTTGGTAACGCTGTTGCTAGGTCCCTGTAGGTATTTATATGTCAGCCATCTTGGAATGGGCCCAGGATCGAGTGAGAAACAAAATGATGGATTCTGCTCCAACCGGGGGGCACAAAAAAAGCTCAATCAATTATGGGTGTGATTAGTGTCAACGCGTGTCTAAAAAGTTAATTTAGACAATATTGTTGACAAACGGTTGTCATGGCAACCGTAAGCATTGCGGGGTGGCATTGTTTTTTTTTTACTCTGAGACAACATAGCTAATGGCCCCATGAGGTTGTGATTACCGAAAATACTTCATTTCAATATGTTGTGGCATGGATCACAAAATGTTTATGTGTCTCAGGAATCTCAGCAGAGAAAAACCATAATTAAGTAGGTGGACAGTTTGTATTGTATTACTAACAGCCCGAGAGGGTGAGAATTAGGGCGTGTCGCCTGGAAACTTAATACATAGTTTCATAATGACAGAAAACATTTGGAATTAACAAAGACAGTATAGTTTTTCATGTAGGTGATTTCATACATTGACCAAAAAAAAAAAAAAAAAAAAAACACAGTGTCATAATGTCTACTGACTTCTGCATTTCATGAAATGAAAAATGATCATAGTGTTTAGAAGTTCATAGCTCATACTCAATCATTGGGCACATGTCATTACAGGAAAGACTTCCATTCAACTGACACATTTAGACCAGCCTGAACGGAGTTAAGTCTGTGGACCCACCGTTGTTCTAATTGGGTCAGCGTTTTGTTCAGATTCCCCCCACGCTTTGCTGGTTTCACTTTTTGGAGGACAAACCATCTTAGATCAGTATCACTATGGTTCTTACTGATAAAATGCTCTACTAGGGGCTTGTCTGCTACCTTGTTCCTGATACAGGAACGATGTTCAGAGATGCGCATTTTGATGGCACGTGTGGTTTTTCCTATGTAGAGGAGTTTGCAAGGGCATTGTATTACATATATGACACCCTTCGTGTTGCAGTTTGTAAAATCTTTCATTGTCCATTTAACTTGTGCATGTTCGAAAGATTTCTTTTGTAGGGTCAAAGGGCATGCCACACATTGACCACATTTGTGATGTCCAACTATTGGAGGTAAATCCCATAGTGTGTTCTGTGTTTGTGGGGGTGGCTCTATGAAGGTGTGTACTAGAGCGTCTCTTAGATTTCTGTTTTTCTTGAAAGCAAAACATGGCACATTGTGCAGAGTGCCGGGGTGTTTCACCAAATGCCAGTTCTTCTTGATGGTTTTCTGGATCAATAGGCTCAAGGGTCCAAAAGTGGTGACACATACCAGTCTTCCCAAATCTTTTTCGCATGTTGATGGAATTTTGCCAGGTCTGAACAATTTCTTCGTATACGCAAAAATTGTTCGTAAGGTAAATTGTACTTACCATGTCTTCACGCCAGACAACCCCTTCCTAGGAAACATCTCATTATGGAAGAGATACATTGACGACGTGATTATTATATGGCAGGGGACACCTTTGGAACTACAACAGTTCCACAGTTGGATCAACTTAAGAAATACTCACATTAATTTTACCATGCATTGGGACCACCATCAAATAGATTTCTTGGATCTGCATATCTACAAGACTGGGGATCGACTAAAAACTGAGTTGTTTCGAAAACCCACGGACCGCAACACTTTGTTGCACTTCCAAAGTTATCATCCGATGGGATTAAAGTACAATTTACCTTACGGACAATTTTTGCGTATACGAAGAAATTGTTCAGACCTGGCAAAATTCCATCAACATGCGGAAGGACTAACCCAACGACTTGCAGAGAGAGGCTATCCAAAAAAGGCCATCAACCAAGCCAAAAAGAGAGCCAAACATACACCTAGAGAAATCTGTTTGGAAAACAAACCGAAAAAAGATTTGGGAAGAATGGTATGTGTCACCACTTTTGGACCCTTGAGCCTATTGATCCAGAAAACCATCAAGAAGAACTGGCATTTGGTGAAACACCCCGGCACTCTGCACAATGTGCCATGTTTTGCTTTCAAGAAAAACAGAAATCTAAGAGACGCTCTAGTACACACCTTCATAGAGCCACCCCCACAAACACAGAACACACTATGGGATATACCTCCGATAGTTGGACATCACAAATGTGGTCAATGTGTGGCATGCCCTTTGACCCTACAAAAGAAATCTTTCGAACATGCACAAGTTAAATGGACAATGAAAGATTTTACAAACTGCAACACGAAGGGTGTCATATATGTAATACAATGCCCTTGCAAACTCCTCTACATAGGAAAAACCACACGTGCCATCAAAATGCGCATCTCTGAACATCGTTCCTGTATCAGGAACAAGGTAGCAGACAAGCCCCTATTAGAGCATTTTATCAGTAAGAACCATAGTGATACTGATCTAAGATGGTTTGTCCTCCAAAAAGTGAAACCAGCAAAGCGTGGGGGGGATCTGAACAAAACGCTGACCCAATTAGAACAACGGTGGGTCCACAGACTTAACTCCGTTCAGGCTGGTCTAAATGTGTCAGTTGAATGGAAGTCTTTCCTGTAATGACATGTGCCCAATGATTGAGTATGAGCTATGAACTTCTAAACACTATGATCATTTTTCATTTCATGAAATGCAGAAGTCAGTAGACATTATGACACTGTGTTTTTTTTTTTTTTTTTTTGGTCAATGTATGAAATCACCTACATGAAAAACTATACTGTCTTTGTTAATTCCAAATGTTTTCTGTCATTATGAAACTATGTATTAAGTTTCCAGGCGACACGCCCTAATTCTCACCCTCTCGGGCTGTTAGTAATACAATACAAACTGTCCACCTACTTAATTATGGTTTTTCTCTGCTGAGATTCCTGAGACACAAACATTTTGTGATCCATGCCACAACATATTGAAATGAATTATTTTCGGTAATCACAACCTCATGGGGCCATTAGCTATGTTGTCTCAGAGTATAAAAAACCAATGCCACCCCGCAATGCTTACGGTTGCCATGACAACCGTTTGTCTACAATATTGTCTAAATTAACTTTTTAGACACGCGTTGACACTAATCACACTCATAATTGATTGAGCTTTTTTTGTGCCCCCCGGATGAAGCAGAATCCATCATTTTGTTTCTCACTCGATCCTGGGGCCATTCCAAGATGGCTGACATATAAATACCTACAGGGACCTAGCAACAGCGTTACCAACGCTTTGCAGTCAGGCCCCTGCAGTCTCAACTGTGACACAGCAGCCTGAGGAGCTCCAGCTTGTACTTTTTTGGCAGACAGGCTGCCCATGCTGCAACCCTCACAGGTACTTTAAAATAAACCCTGCACTTACTGCTATATATATGAGACAGTTGTTACTAGGTAACCACACTCACCTTGAGCCATATATATTTTTTAGCTGTGCAAGCCGTGTCTGTTTCCCACTGATACCACCCTGGATCGGCATTTTTCGACCTCCAGCGAGAGGTAAGATTTTTTTCCCTGCATATAATAAAAAACTTTTTTTCATGCCTTTTTAAACGGGGACATGTTTAGCTTCAACCTCCCTTTGCTTCTCTCGTTCTCCGTTATTTGCAACAGGACCATACAGAGACCAGCCCATGCGGCTAGCAGATCTCAAATTTAGCGCCTGTGAAATCTATTAACCCATAGGTAAGCTATGTGCTTTTTGATTTTACATCAACCACACGTGATTCACTCAAACTAAATAATTTTGGCTCAGACACCCCCCTGACTGTAGTCTCCTTCCCCTGCAGCACAGACGTCAATCTACACAGAACTCCGTCCTGATGAAGGCCGTGTTAAAGATGAGGCACACCTAGCCCACCTAGAAACGGCTGAAACACCTGGTGTAGACGCACTACTCCCACCAAAACTACAGCACATTAATGCTGTTTACGCAAGAAAAATAATTTTGTGTACCTACCATTGTTCTATGTGTTTTCCAAAAATGTTGACTTGAATATGTACACTGCAATATGTGAATTTCTTGGCAAATCCTAATAGGAGTCGGATTTGTTACACACACACAATTTGGGGATTGTCCCAAAAAATGTTTTTTTGGCACTGTGTGTTGTAAATATATTTTTTTGTCTGATTGTTCTGTTTTAGCAAACCATTTTGATGTCTTAATTTCTCTAAATGTTGGATTTATGTCTTTTTGCACACAACTTTAATATTTAAAAAATGAGATTTATCTCTACAACATACTATTGAAGAGTGATTCCTTCCTTAGCAATGCAGAGTTTGATAATACATGTGGAGGTGTTGTTCTGAGCCTAGCATCCTTGGACCTATTCATTTGTATCTTTTGTTTTCCTAGATTTCAATAGCAGCCTCATCTCCTTCCATCCTTTCTATTAAAACACATCAACCATTGTCCTTTTTTTCTAATTCCATAATGCCTCTCCATTGCTCAGACCTGTCAACCAAGTAGGATTTTTGCATTCGTACACAATAAAATGAATTTTCTTTGTCACAGCATTGCTGTCTTGCAGAATGGTTTCCAATTTAGGAATCTATTCCTTTGGAGGAATGATGGATTCCATTTATTTTGAAGTATCTGAATATTCCAGCTCTTGGTGCGATTCCATAAATGCCAATATGGATTCTAACTGGCCTGCCACAGGTTTCGTGTTCCCTTCAATGTAATTGCCCTTCTTTACGCCTGGACTTTGAACGCTTAGTAAATTATGCGGCATTTCCTAAAATGCAGCATTTCAAGCAATGATGAATTCTCCTCTGTATGCTTTCAGATGTCTTCCTCAAGTTCCCAGCATGTAGCATTTCAAATCTGAATAAATTCATCCTTATGTAAAAAGGACACTATGGAATTTGCTTCAACCCCCAGATTGCAGCTGTTCAAACTAGCGCCAATTATTCATGTTTGTCTGTGTGACACTTGGGGACATTTCAGTATGCCCAGCGAGACATGTTTCAGATGGTATTCTATTTATTCTTTCTATACATATGCGGGTTAACCGCTTAACTCCCTGTGGCTTTCCCGTGACCAACCTCCAAATTCTGGCAAAGCTTCACCAACCATCCCAGCAGATTCTCACCATCTTGGTTATTGCCCCTCTTCCTATGGTATCCCTTTTCAGGTTTTTCAAGTGGTCAACAATGGGCTCCTCACAGCATTCAGCATGATTTCCAAACACTTCCAACAGCAGTCATCTCACACCTCACTTTCTCAGTGTACATCCCAACGCTGCTTCACAGCCTTTTGTCTTGACTGCTTTGCACATTTCATTATGGTTTACACCGAGTGGCTTGTCACTCTGCTTTCTTGGATTACCTGCATCCTCTCTAAACTTGATTCTCTGGCCATACTCTTTGACCTCTCAAAACTGATGAATAGTAGCTTCTCCTGATGTGCTGTTCTTCAGGGTACCAAGAGCACACTCACAAATCGCATTCATCCAGGACCTTACTGCTCCTCTGCTCTCATCAGTCTGACCTCAATGCTCATGGCTCTTCAAACCAACTGCTCATCATCACATGGTTCCTCAAACCAATTCTCCCCAGACGCCCCTAACTCTTAGAATAGTGCTTCTGTTATTGAACATGTCTCAGGTCCCGGTTTGACCATAAAGGCCATATCAAAGACTCAGAAGTTTGTTTTATCCGCACAAACATAGTCTTGATAACTTATGGATGGCAACTCATCGCATGCCCCAAGTTCAAATTATTTGAGAAACTTTGGGCGTGGGCGCAAGACTCAAAAGGCAGATGTCTCTGCTGCAGAAACCTTGTAGTTAGATTGCGGTCTAGCACCAGGAACGGTATGCTTTAAAAACCAGTATGGCCTCAATGATGGGACTTCTGTGGTTCTGGAGTGTTACGTTATTGCGATTTATACCGCACACGGCTGCCATTTTCATGGTCTCCAGGTGCCGTAAGGAGGTTTGGGAATGATTAGTTATTGGGATTGAGAGGGAACAACACAAGAGAGTTTTGATGTGCTGTTGGTAGCTCAGGATCTGAAAAAACGGTCACTGTGTGCAGGTTTATTTTTAGTTGATAGACGTGGTGGTGTTTGGTGCATGAGTGTGTATGGGGTGATTTGTGTTCGATTGGTTTAGTTTCCTGTTGGGTGTTTCGGAGTGTGTGTAGTTTGTGGTGGTTTTAGACTTTTTTTCTCCCTGGGGCAGAGGTATGTGTGTTATTTGACCAGTGTTTGAGGACGAGGAGGAGTATGCCGAGTATTAGAGAATATTTAGTATGGTTAGTGGGGAGTCGTCAAGAGTCCTTTTGTGCGAGGTAATGTTGATCCATTGAGCTATTATCTATCATTCAGTGAATTGCTGTAGAATGCTTTATATTCTTTGGGTGGCCGTTTTTCGGTTCATACGGTTTCAGTTATTTTTGGTATTTCTATTGTGATGTGCGCACTGTTTCCCTTTTCGATGAGGTTTCCTATTTAGATTGCTGAGTTAAAGAGCAATGTTTTTTAACCATTTTGTGAACTTTAGGTGATCTTCTTTTGTTCATATTTCCTTTGGGAGCGAATTCCAAAGTCTCGCCAATATGCAGGAGAACACGGATCCCCCACATTTCCCCTCCGAGTATCATTAAGGTTTGAGGTAAATGTTGCTGCTGAACCTTAGTGTTCGGTTTGGTTTGTAAATGGAAATTGTTCCCTGTATGAATTCTGCTCCTTGGCCGTGGATTGCTCTGCGGGACAGAGTGGACGGAATCTCAATCATCAGACTTCGAGACAAACAACTGCTCACCCATGTCTTCATTTGTTTTGGGCAACAAAAAATCCAGATATGAAAACTCTGCAAGGGTCATCTAATGACTACTCTGGTAGAAATAATTCTGCCAGAACAGTTTGCTTGTTCCACGTCACACCTGAGAATCGGGTTGTCATTGTCCGTGCCATTGGCTACTCTCTCCAAGAAAGGTATTTGTAACTCGTCAGGTCTTTGCTATGTACATAAACAAGTTAAAGGACGAGCTCTTGGCTGAAAAGTCAACATACGATGAAGCAACTCAGCTCAGGAGATGTACTGGCAGTCTCATAAGTTAACAGATACATGACGAAATGCTCACAGTGCTCTGACTTTGCCTACTTTTTCAGTTGTACTGCAGACTCTCGTAGCAAAAGATAGATTCTGAGAGGACTTAAGCCATCACTCGCACCTGGTGCCAGTAGAAGCGCTGGGGATGGTGCCAGTCTAGGAAACGGCATCAATCTAGAGCTGGAGGGATACCAAAACATAGCTCTGCAATCCAGAGGATGGCCACCAGTGGTTCTGCACAGTGCCAGTTGTCAATGGCAGCCAAGAGAATGAGCCCAGGGCAGAAGAATGTTGGTTTGCGGGTCCCAGAGCAGTGACCTGAAAAGAAGCAACGCGTGGCGATGGAGAATGACAAACAGGGCACCTGGAAGCCTGGAGCCCAGCTGGAGAGAAACGGTGACTTCTGCATCTTTGAGTATCATATCCCGTCATTACTGCATGATCAGGAATTTGCAAGGTGTTCAACGGGTCAGTCTCTCCAGCATCCGAGGAGACTGGGTATCGAGAAGAAAAATATGTGCTCCTAGGCTTAGATCTCTTGGGCTTATTCTCTTTGCACCTGGGGATGTCTTGCTGTCCCTGGTATCATGAGGTGACCACCTGCGCTGGGGCTGGGGGCACTGAGAACATCTCAATGCAGGGAGTTCTGTTTTTTATGGGCCTAATTTCTTGGAATAAAAAATAAAAATACAATAGCTACATTGTGAATATGTTGCAGTCTTTATTTGTACATTTGACTTTTATGAAATCAACTGAAGCTGTCAGTTCCTATTTCGGATCAGCAATACCAATGCATCTTTCCATGAAATCCATATGTGCTAGGAGAAATTACACGGGATAGGCATGATTAGTGCCACTGCAACTTGTTTGAAATAGCTTTTAGAGGCTGTTCCAGTCACCTTTAATTAGAACAATTAAAAGAGGCGAAAGCAAATGACAATGTTTTTAGTGCGCTCCGTGCACAAACACTGAAGTGCTCTAGACCAGCGCGCCTTATAGTTGTGGGATGTGTAGACTAGACTAATAATGAGCAAATATAGCAGGATGTGAAAAACAAGCGCCTCTTCAAGATAATAGAGTGAATGAAACATTCGGAAAAGATTATATTAGACAGGGCGCAGTAATTGCTCTCCCAACTACATCTACCAATAGAATTATTTCAAAGAGGATATGACCGAGGGATCAAAGGGGAGAAACTGGACTTTTATCTCTTGACAAAACACCAAAAGATTAAATAGTTTCAGTGCGAACATGAAATAAATTATTTTCTCCTCCTGCACACCCTTTTCCTTACTTGATCCCTACATTTCTGCACCCTGAAAGGCCCGCGAGGAGAGCGAGAAACAATCACAGATGCGTCGACCGTCTTCTAGGAAGGAAACTGCGCATGCACCTACAGATACTTTAGTTCGCAATGGTGCTTTATATTTCAGGAAGATGCTGAAGACCTTCTTGAAGGAATGACATCTCCTCAACACCTTGGGTCACCCTAGCTAACCAGAGGAGGGGTGATCGGTCTCCCTACTTCCTGTGTCCTCACCTGGTTGCCTTTACATCCCTGGCTGCCTAATTACCCGCCCTTCCCCTCACCCATTGTGACCTCCCGCGCCCTGGCAGGTCTGCTTCACTCACTGTGTAACTCTTCCTCCAACTTGTAAAGCACTCCATTGCTTCCTGAAGCTAGGTCCACACCCAATACATACCCTAATAATAATAATAATAATAATAATAATAATAACACCACTCACGGATTGAGGGAAAATGTAAGTTTGGGAAGCATACGAGAGAAATAAACCAGCAGAAATTAAGTGGGGAAAAGGCTGAAGGCAGGAGGGGACATAGGGGTAGGGGTGTGGTATAGGCTTAGACAAGCTGAGCATGACCATTCTTAGAAGGCTTATTTGCATATGGAGTGACACCTGCTGCAGCAGCCTAGACATTCTAATACATGATGGCAGAGAAGCTGCTCTAAGCAATTGCCATGTTATGATTACATGTACATGCTTTCATCCACCACTTTCTGGCATCCGGATAAAGCACGTGTGGCTACGGACACTTATTTCAACCACAGCACCTGCTTGTACAGGTGGGTCCTGGAATTTTAATGGAACATATCACCTTATCAGTCCTACCCAGATATTTAGTAGGGTAAATGGAACAATGTGATGTTCCTACAGAAAGACAGGAAGCCCACCTCACCAAAGCAGAGGTAAAAGGCTCTGACCAAAATAGAGAAGTCATATGTAGAAAGTGGCTTATAGTATCTTGGCAAAAATATGGGAGGTGCAATAGCAGCACATCCCAAGGTAAGAGGTTCCTCGCCTTCTAAACGGAGGACCACAAAAGTCCTGAAAGTGGAAGATCTTGGTCCAGGTCACCCAGTACGTCATGCATACATTCCATAGATGCATCTGCAAAGGCCCTCCCTTTAGAAAATAGCTTAAGTTCTGGATGTTTTACAGGAGCTTGACAAAAGGGGCAACCATTTAAGACATGGGTGCTTTTCAGCATGGAAAGGCAGTTAATAGTATTGTTAATTTTTTTTAATGTTTTCTAGTATCAAGGCTGGGATATTACTCCCTCCAGCTTTCCCCTCTTCATCTCCCATTCGTGCCATGTTCTCCATCTCCCCAATTCCACCACTCCACTTGCACACCCCCTCATTCCTCCAGCAGTCTCTCGGTCCACTGACATTGGTCGAACGCCTTCTCTTTCTGGGAAGACAGCAAGAGTGAGCCCCACATTCCCAGAGACAGCTGGTCAGGAAGGAATCTGTGCGTGCCTCAATGAGAGGGTCCCAAGTTTGAATCCAAGCAAAGCAGACACAGCCTTCCACCCTCCTCCTTATTTCTAATCTTTCGTCCTTCGTCAGGGAGGCATACTTTCATTAGTTGAACTCAATGACAGTTTGAGATAATGTCTGCACAAAGATGAACACTTCCCAACCTTCCCAGGAAGGGAAGGATATCTCACAGGACATGCTCCCTGAGACTTCCTGTCTGGTCTTTCACAGGCTGGCTTTCTCTCATTTTTCAAGGCCGCCATCTTACCCAATGGGAGCTTTCATACCACGGGGGTCTATTGATCGTATAGTACAAAGTAACGGGTGGTTTCTCATTTCCAATTGTACATGATACATTCTGCGACAGGCCCTTTTGCAGGTCCCCTTTTGACCTGGGAGTAGACTGAAAAATCAATGTTCCAACGTATTGATCTCAAAATGAAATAAGACGTTCTTTTATGTCAATATTACAGAAAATTGTGCGTTCAAACAAGGCACTGCATATGTGGAATACCAGATATTGCGTTTCATCTCAGAGAGGTGCTATGTTAAGAATGATCATCAACTATATGAATGCAAAAGGAAATTAGTTGCAGGTGGTAGGCTTTCTCCAGGATTCTGGTAGAACACTCAGAACTTTAATGGGATACATAAGCTCACTCTGTAACTGGATGCTTAAAGACTCCGCCTGCAGAAACACACACCCTCCTATACGTCTGAATCTGGTATTCCAAAGACTCAGATATCAGGGCCTAGAGACCATGCAGCAAATGAAGCCAGTGACATAGGGCTCTAATCACTTCAATAGACGGAATTTAGGAAACCGATTACATTTGGAAAGAAAGTGTATGACTCGAATATGATTAAGTTTATTAAGCCTTTTTGGCAACTATGGTAATAATAATGCAATGATTACCCAACCAAAAGGGAACCTCATTTGACAATCGTAGATGGATGCACCACTCAGTTGCCCTTGCCAGGATTCAAACCTGCAACCTAAAGATCTCACACAGATGTCTGCAGCAAGGGATTAACAGGCTGAGCACTTTCTTCATCCCCAGATTACCTTGGGCAGCATTTTCCATTATTTTTTAAACTTGCCCGTGTCATTATAGAATGGGACCAGCCGGGCGCAAATTAGTTCCCATCTGGCCCAAAAGCGCCCATCCAGCCTAAACGGACTTAAAACCATTTACCTTTTCTGAGATAACAAGCAGCGCCAGACAAATGAAAAATAATGACAGGGAGGATTGCCCAGATTTATTAAGTGACCAATCACAGGGATTCGCCTCATCTACCGAAGGGGGATCCCCCACCCCCCGACTCCTCCCATGAGGCTAGGAAGGTGAGCCCGCTCTGCAAAACCCTCCCTAGAGGTAGAGAGAAGTGGGACCTCACCAGCAGAGACTCCCCCTTTGGGGACATGGTCTCCCTTTCCTGTGAGGAACTCCCTACACCATCAAATGTAATGGCATACTTAGGACTACCTGATAGGCCTAATAATGTGACATCCTTGTCTAGGGCTGAAGGCAATGCAAGAGTAAACCCAATGGCACGAGATAAGGGAGATTTCACTTTAAGGCGAGACGCATATTTAACTGTACCGAGGAGGAAGAGGAGAAAGGAGTCCGATGCGGACCCGAGAAGCCGACAGAGAGGGAGAGAACAGTACCAAGCGAGAGCCGAGCCCAACCACCTGTCCGTACCAAGTAAGAGGTATATGGGGGACTCGGAGAAGTGGGAGGCACACGTGATATTGCTATTACTAGGAGTCACACGAACGAGAAAGCAGAGCTAATGTTATGTGATGGGAATTGTAAGCAGATAACTAGCGACAGAGAAAGGGGAGCAACTTGTTATATGAAGCTGTCAACTCATACCAGTACAATGGACTTGTTATCCAATACGCAATAAAGCAAATTAAGCAGTGCAAAGCCTAGAAGAAAAGGGCTAAATCCACAAAAAAGTGTTATATGACCAATAAACATAGGGATATTCAACCCAAAGGTGAAAAGCCTAGAAGAGAGGCGCTGAGTCAGTATGGCTGGGATATAAACAGTCAGATCCGAGACACTGTAAGATTGAGGACTGATGATAATAGAAACAGAGAAGGTGTGAGGAATTCGACAATCCGCACAGGGAGTGTGCTCTCGCCTGGGCTTTGACGTTTTTCAATGAAAATTAATGATGGGAGATCAACCTCAGAAAATGTGTGGGGCTAATCCGCACACATTCTCCTATGCTCAATGCATAACCCATACATAGTCATGTGTACTCTGGTGATCCAAGCTACAGGCACCGTCCTCCCGGTCACATTTAGCTGGAATGTAACAGCCACAGGTACATCAAATCTGAGGAAGGGGGTAGGGCAACACCTTCCTGTGGCCATGGCCAGCCAAATTAAAATACCAGCATTTTGGACACAATAAGTAAACTGAAAAATTCAGGTACGGCTGGGCCTGACGGGCTGAGCAACATAACTTAAGAACAAAGAACAGTGGGCAACATTCATTCAAATTATTTTTCAACATATTGGTGCCTCTGCAACAATCCCATCATCTTAGCAATCGGCGGTAGTTGTTCCTATATACAGAAAAAGAGACTGATGCGACCCGAACAACTACTGCCCGATTGCCCTGCTAGATGTGATTGGCAAGTTGTTTGCCTCCTTTCTCCAAAAGCGACGAGGCCGATGGATGGGCAGAGGAGGCAGGAATCGTGGACTCCAGACAGACGGGGTTCACCTGGAATCGTCAGGGGACGAACTCAACCTCGTATTACTAAATTTGCTGAAGCTTGAAGCAATAAAGGATGGGAATAATCCTTTCCTATCCTTTATTGATCTACGTCAACTTTTGACAACATAGAGACACATTGTGGAGAAAACAAACTGTCCACCAGACCTGTTACAGGCAATTAAGGCCCTACACACCAACACTTCCATAAGAGTGAGAATTAATGCTCAGGGAGCTCTTTCCGCTAACATCAAAACAGAGAAGGGGGTCAAGCAAGGTTGCCCACTTGCCACACTATTATTTAAGCTTTAGATGGCGGACCTGCAAATGGTCTTCAAGAATACCAACTCCTTCCCACCAAGCCTAAACAGTCAACAAATTGTGTGGACCATCTACGCAGACGACCTGGTGTTGGACACTACGCAAATTGGCCTCCAGAGACTATTAAATGACCCAGTGGTTTATCTGCAACATAACCTACAAATCAATGTGGTCAAATAAAAAATCATGGCCTTTGGTACTAAGCTGGGTAAAAAAGGTAAACAGTTCAAGTGGTATGTAGCGGGGGAACAACTTGAAAAATTTGGCCCAATCAGGTATCTAGGTATCTTATTTAATAAATCAATGTGAGAATGGCAATGGACACAAGATCTAAAAACCCAGATGAAAAACCTAGCCCTACAAGAAATGAAACTACACGCCGCTTATGGCGAATTTACTGTGAAACCAATCATTATGTCAATCACATTTGACGGTGAGGCTGGATTAAACATCAGAAGAGCCATTTGGGAAGCACTCGAAGGCCAGTTTTGGCGGAAAGTGTTGCACCTGCCAAGAGGAGTCCCCATCACGTCAGTCGAACTCGGACTGCAATCTTTATTTTCTGTGGTTCTTTGGAAATCGATCGTGATGTGGAGAAAAATGCTGCTAGTACCAGCAGCAATGCCGTGTCAGCTTCTAGCTCCTCAACTGGGAAAACCATACAGAGGGCTACTGAAAAAATGGACCGTGAAGTTACAAGAACAGTTAGCATCTGCTAATATTGACACGTAAACTCTCCTAACAAATCCATCTGCGGCAAAAGAAAAAAAACTGCTGGCCTGTGACTGTATAGCTACGCATAATAAAAGAGGAATTTTTGACAACTTTAAACCTCGGTGGAGAAGCAAGATCTTAGAATATCCTTCCGAAGTATCAGGAAAAATTTCCGTCCAGATACCATCGGGACCAATTCTTGCGACTACGTCAATTTAAATGCGACAAAGGAAATGTTTCTGAAACATCAGCTAGATACAGGCAATAACCAATGTCGATTTTGCGCGAAGGAAATGGAGTCTCTTAAACACCTAGGTGTCGAATGTGAAGGTTTGGCAATCCAAAGAAGTCATTTTCTAGGCAAATAAACCCAATAAGAACGTATGGTGGCAGATTCCGCTATCAAGCAGGAACTTCAAGCTAATATGCTCAGCAATTGACTACTTTGACTACTTTGACAACACACTGGTGAAATAGTTATGGTGAAATAGTTATGTATACCAAAAATATAGGCTTTTACATTCTAAATGATGCTATAACTACAAGATACAGATATCTGTTTCACTTTTCCTTTCTTTTGAGATGAATGGATCTGACATGATAAAACGACATGACAAAAGTAAATTGAAGTTTATAAACAAACTAAAATATTTGTACAATAAAAATAAATAAAATAAATATCAAGGGCTCTATGAATCTGCCCTCCCTATTATCTAAGTTCTGATGGAGGCAGCGCATATTGATCTGCAATGTATGAACTTGAAGCTAGCTCCCACCCCTCTGTAGGAAGAGCAGTGAATGCCATGTCTGAGATAACTGTTTACAGTAGGCAATCCCTGCAGGGAACCACCTTTCAGAGGGAAGAAGTGTGATTTGATGGAGACAGTCTGTTCTCGCCACAAACTTCAAAGGAGACCTGCACTTTGATCAGGAGTCAGAGAGCTAAATTAACCAGGGAGACACTGATCCACAAACAGACAGGAAAAATGGTGGGACTTAGTAGTACATGTTGTTGCCCCTTCCCTTTCCTGTTGCGAAGCACTCTGGTTATGACCTCATGCATAACAGAAGACTGTTGGTGGGGACCCAGGATTGGTTCATTAAGGTAGGCTTTGCCTGCACCATTCACTGGGGCCCATTTGCCTTTAAAAGAGTGGTAAGCCCCTCTTTTGGCAGATAATCAGTTGACCTCAAAAAGGAGTAAGGCGGACTCATTTGGATCCTGGATGATGTACAGTCTGCCTTACAGCTTCCGCCAGTGAAGGAAAGCCAGGATTCCCAAGAGGGAAGCAAGATCCCTCCCCTAAACATCTCCCAGGGAACAAAGGGAGATACCGGACTCCGAGGACCTGCCCAGCAGCTCCAGAACCGGTACCCAGCCAGCACACAGCGTGCCCTACTAGGTTCTGCCAGCAAGCTTCCTAGGTGGGAAGTGCCAGAGAGTCTCTGAACAAAGGACAAGGACGTTGCTTGCAAACACTCTGTAGTGTATGAACCGTCCACCTTAAAGGACGACACAAGCCCTGAGAAATAGCTAGGAGGAGTGTAGTGTCGGGGAAAATATGAGGACGCTACACAGGGTAAGTTATGGGGCATAAATATATTTATTAAGTACACATAAAGTATGCAAGTAATCAAGACAGGGAAAAGAGGAGGGAGACTGCTCAAGCCTGCAATCACTAAAGACCGTTTCCTTTCAATTTGAGTTCCACGTTCCAGAACGCCCAGCAGAGCCTCTGTCAGCTCCACCAATGGAATAAGACCTATGGAGTCATGGTGGAGTCAGGCAGGTCTCTTTCCCACCAGGCAACTTACTTTCATATGGTTGAGCTGGGATATTACATGTTTGAACCGTCCATCTTAAAGGACGACACAAGCCCTGCGAAATAGCTAGGAGGAGTGCCACAACAAACATCAACAGTGTCCATGGTTAAAGGACTTTCTGAGGCAGTCGAGCCCTCGAACTGCGACCGGGTGCACTGCTCACTGTTGTCACGCTGCAGTCACTAAAGCTGTCTGAGACGCCTTGACCAGCATTCCAGATCCATCAACCAGCCCAAACACATCGATTCTTGACTTCAAGCTGCTGTGTAGGCCAGCCTGCAGCTGTCCGCCCAACCACGTTTGCTGAAATGCCTGCCGCCTGATAACCGCAGCTGTCTCCAGTTTTGAACTGTGTCGCAGGAGCTACAAAGCGTCCTGGAACCGACTTGATGCTGTTGAGCATCAAAATCATCTCAAGCACCAGGAACATTGTGGTTCTGTCCCCCTGGTCCATCTCTGAAGGCCCCTAGTGACATTTACGACCCCTTGCTCCTTTGGTGCTGAAACCAAATAACCTTGAAAAGTTGAGACTGATTGTTTTACTATGCTCCTCTCAGTACCAAACGTGCATCCCTTTCCTTCGTGAAATTGTCTGTCCTCTGTGTTCCTATACAGGGTGGGTTGTATTTTGTAGTGTGCTAAAACTGTCCGTTATAATAACGGATAGTTTTATACAGCCTTGACTGGACAGTCCCTTTTATCATTGGGTAATAATTGTATTTTTGCTGTGTTGCAACGGATCAACGATCCATGACCTTGCAGAGATGAGCTTGCCGTTCCGTCCACGTTACCAAAATTGGACAAGGAAGTTTACAATTTACTTGCGTTTCCAATCTGTTGGATCCCTTCTGGCACACTAGAGGTTTTGGGCAGATTGATAGTTTAGAAAACGCTATTCATCCCTGGACCACTGGTGCCCCGGAAGTTGATTTGTCACAGAAGGGAGTAAGTGAAAATAATGATCAAGTACTCCCGGAAGGAAGGCCTGGGAAGAAACTACAAATAACAAATTGAGCATTAAGAAAGATTACCTTGAAGGACATTTTAAAAAAGAGAAGAAAGAAAAGTGTTCTTGAGGAGTTACAAGAGTTGATCGCATAGAAAAACTGTTCTACCAAGAGGATGTATAATTCAAGGAGTTATTTAATGAACTGACAGAGAGACCAGCGAAAACAAAACATTCCTTTGGTCTATTTAAGTTACTTAACATTAGTGGCAGGGCCAGATAGGGTAATTTGGACAGCGGACATATATATCTTTTGGACTTGACAACAACGGACCAGCACCTTTAGTTTCTTTAGATAGTTAGGGTACTCTGTGATAGTCAAGTTAGGCCTCTTTATATATTTCATTAAAAAGAAAGTGAAGCATATCTTCTGTGTGTCGTCTCATTCTTCCAACCCCCCCCCCCCCACAATTCCCACTGGTTTATAAGATGGTATTAAATTTCTAACACATCTACAGCCATGAAAATATCCTGAGGCAATATGTTGGATCTTTTTTATTAAGCTGGGTTTGTTTGCTTGCCATCTCGTCCAGAGGGGGCGTGATCTAGTTTAAGATGGACTCATAGCAACGGCACAAGTATTTACATCATATTTCCTGCTCTTTTCGCACCATAGTATCTGACCGTACTAGGTTCATAAGCCATAGGTAGGGAGGAGTGGAGATGGTTTATATAAGACCATAGGAGAAGGTAGACCTTTGTAAACAATGGTAGAACCTATACACATGAAACTGCCTGGAACTGGGGGCCAAGTCTCTTAGATTTGAATAATGTTCTCTTTTTTTTCTGATTTGGTGCCACAATTTTCATTGGAAGGTGGCCAGGGGGATAAACAGAATTGTTACACACTAGGCTTCTTTGAGCCCCGATAGTCAACATCACTGCTCCCTCCACACTTGCATTGAACGAGAGCCAAAAATCAGCAGGATGTCAGAAAGCATGATAGCAGGCCGGGCAGCACTATTGGAAGGGGCAGGTGCCAGCCGAGGGAGAGAGCTTGAGGATTTGTCGATGACGGCCAGGTAGCATCACCAATCACTATGGCCCTCCGACAACAGAAGTCCTCAAGTATGCAGGGTGTTGGGTGTGGGCAGAGGTTCTCCCCTCTTTGAAAAGCATGCCCGAGACCCAGTAATGAGGATGGTCGTGGCCTGGCTCTCTCCGGTGAGTCACGGCACACAGGACCATCCCCTAGGGTGCAGACATGTCAGGGGGTTTAAGTGCCTGCATGAGATGGATAGCGTAGGGAAATGGTTTTGCCTTTCTAGTGGGTGCACCGGGGTTGGTGGCTGGTCAGTATCGTGGCCACTCTCTGGGCTGACCTGTGGTACACAGGAGCAGAATTGGGAGTTGGGGGGCAGGTTTAGGCATCTGAGAAGAGGCGTTTTGGTTAGATCCCACAGTTCTGCCCCCTGGTTACACCTCAGTGCAGGGTTACAGGTGCCGTTAGGTGTTGGTTGGCCAGGGAGACAGATGGCTATGGTAGGTGGGGTGGCGCAGTCCAGTGAGGCGCGAGGGCTCCAGGCAGGCTGGGCACTCAAAGTGTGGGGAAGGGGTTGTGGACCAGCTACAGGTACGGGGCAGCGCATTAGTGGGGGAATGCCAGGTTGGATTCCGTTGACGTTCTATGGGCTGAAACGTGCATGGGCGTGTTGGAAGGACAATGTTATGGTCTGCATTGTACGTATATATTTGCTAGTCAAAAAACACTTTTCCCAATGAACATTTCACAGCCTTATGGAAGGGGGAGACTGGAGGTGACATCTGTGATTGTGATAGGTCTCGCAGGGTCCATCGAGCGCGTTCGTGAAGTTGGGGACGAAGGGCCAGTTGAGTGCCAAAAGTGTAGTTGTAGGTTGGAGCCAGAAAAATGGAGAGGGTTTGATCCCGGTGTTGGGGTTAGGTCGATCAGGTGATCTTATAGGGGCTTGCGGGAAGGACCCAGCCCAGTGGGGGGCCGCAGCGGCCAGGAAACGGGATCAGGGGGCTGTTGGGCATGTCATGGCTGATGTCCAGCTGCCAGTTATCACTCCCCCTGGGGACTGAGGAGTGCCATCTTGTCGCAAAGGTAGTAGCGGGGTGCTCTTCCTCTCTGGGGGGTTGTGCCTGTGTGGAGAGGAATCTGGGGATGTGTGAGATTGGCTTCTCCCAGCATCTGTGGGGGAATCAGCTGATGAGATGGGTAAACCAGTGCTCCCTGGAGTGGCCACTGGGACAGTAGTGGTCCCGGTGAACTGGAGCAGCAGGATCAGGTGGCTGATGGCCAGGGCAAGGGTGAGCATGGGCTCCTTGTATTGCTCCCAGAGGGTGTGGAGGAGTAGTCCTCTTGCCACACTGGAAGTTGCTAAGCTGGTGCTCTCAGAGCGGTTATGGTGGACCAAAGGACGTATGGAGAGGAGTCAATAGCTGTCAGAGAGCGGTTTTCCAATGTAGAGAAGTGAGACAGCCTGGAGTAGAGGTCTGGCGGATGTCATTGGTGGTTGGAGAAAGGGTTTTATTCTCAGAGTAATGGCTCTTTGTTCAGGTGGTCTGGTTCATTGGTGCCGGGGGGGAGGGGTAGGGGGTGAAATGGCACGCAGGCATGAAATGTTGGTGGGCCCGGAGCCTATTTCTGGTTATGGTGGACCAAAGGACGTATGGAGAGGAGTCAATAGCTGTCAGAGAGCGGTTTTCCAATGTAGAGAAGTGAGACAGCCTGGAGTAGAGGTCTGGCGGATGTCATTGGTGGTTGGAGAAAGGGTTTTATTCTCAGAGTAATGGCTCTTTGTTCAGGTGGTCTGGTTCATTGGTGCCGGGGGGGGGAGGGGTAGGGGGTGAAATGGCACGCAGGCATGAAATGTTGGTGGGCCCGGAGCCTATTTCTGTTGCGAGGCTTCTTCTCCCGATTGGTATACTACATTGAACATAGTGGACGATTTATCTATGGAGGACAAATTGAGGTTAGAAGGCGTTCCACACTTTTGGACTTTCCTTGAGCATCAAGCACATGGGACGGTGGGTGGTATGGCACAGTGGGGCTGGGCACCAGACTACGGGATGGGATATGTTCCCACACAAGCTCTTCGACAACAGACCCAGTGGGGTGCAAGTGAAGATTGGACGGTCAGGTTGTCGGCACGCTGAGAGTCGAGTCAAGTTGTGTCACAGGAGCCGGGAGAGCAGGATCAGTAGGCATATGGTACAGGTTCAAGGTCGTGGGACCCCCGATATCTATCGCTTCCAAGCGGTGTGGCGTGGAAGCGACAGTGCGCCCCTGTAATGCATTCTGCATTGTATGCAAATTTTCTCCAGGTTGCCCGTTCTATTCTGACATGTGATTCTGAAAGTTGTGCCAATTGCTAAAGCTTTTTGACTTAATGCATTCTCTTACCATCGTAGTTGGGTCGAGGGCGTAGTGGAAGAAACAGATATGCAGCAGTCTAGTTTGACTGGAGTGAACCATGGACACGGGGTGTTTTTCAATCGCGATAGGTTAAGTTACAGAAGGAACGTGTCGAGGGTACACCGCTCTGTGTTTACCAAGGTTTTTCTTTTTTAGGCGGTCCAGCGCTCTGGTTCAGGTGGACGTGTAGAAAAGAAGCACAATTGGATGGCTGGTGTGTTCGGAATCCCGGGTTATTATGGGAAAAAGAGTATGACAGGTCTCAGTTGGCTTCTGCCACGGGCAGACTCAGGATCCAGTCTTGGCAAGGGGTGTCCCTATGTCTCAGGGTGCCATGTAGAGGACAAGTGCATCTGGGGGACTCGACTGAGGGGGAGGGGGAAAAGACTGCCCTGTGCAGTAGTTCAGGGTTTCTGTGGTGGTACATTTAGCACATTGCATTGAATTTATACTGGTCCCAATCATTTTGGGATACTGGTAGAGAGATTTTCCACTTCGTTGGTGGCCCAGGCTCAGAGCTTTATACAGTGAAACAGTTATGGCCGGCACCGCATTGTGCTAACTGGTAGTCGCACAGGGGCGGGGAGAAAGTGACTGGGGGTTTGGTCAGTTCACAGGGGATTTATTCCCCAACGCCATTCTTTAGGTGCTGGGAGATTGGCAGAACAACTCCCCCACGCATAAGTATGGGAGGGGCGTGGGGACGGTGAAAATGTTTTGATTTCATGCATTCTCTTCC
The DNA here is from genome assembly GCF_040938575.1 of Ambystoma mexicanum. Taxonomy (NCBI): domain Eukaryota; kingdom Metazoa; phylum Chordata; class Amphibia; order Caudata; family Ambystomatidae; genus Ambystoma; species Ambystoma mexicanum. The sequence goes on along the minus strand of NC_090935.1, from coordinate 150,152,388 downwards.
GTTGCATTTTGTAATAAATGTGGCGAAATGACTTCCAAAATGATCACTGTCTGGTCTCCCCTTGGCCTTGCCGCCTGCATCGCCCACTATGCTGGTCATAGTCCTGCCTTTTCTCAGCAGAGGTAGGTGGGCCCATGAGTCGGGCGCATGCCACTCATTGCAACATTCTAGAATGGATGGCAGTCCACCACTGAAGAATGGATACCATGAGATTTCCCCCTAGACCACTCCCCTACACTGGAATGCACACCTAAGCACCAGGTCTGGATAAATGCAACACTTTCGACGCTGCGGGCATTCAAGGCTCATAGGACGCAGGGGACAACAGCCACTGCATCACAATGAAAAGAACAGAGCAAATTAACTACACGGTGAAACGAGAAGGCAACCCCCGGTCCCAAATCACCGTTACGGCCCCCAAGAGACGCTTTATTTGAGCTTCCCTACACTTTATTAACATATTTAGCAGTAAAGCACAGAAATCCATGGCAATAAAGCCGAGTGGGTGTGGGGGCTGGGGAAGCCCCTGGGAGTCGTTACTCAGGTTCAAGAGCTCCTGCCGAGGCGAATCTGAATATTGATTCTAGAGCCAGGCTCCACAGCCTGCGATGTTCTGATCTGGAGTGTGTAATACATGGACTGGGCGGATATTGCAGCAATCGATAGAGATCGATTCATGACGGCATGCAGGAACTTCCCTATGCCGGGATTTGCACAGCAGCACTCATCTGAACTTTTATACACATGCACGTTTACACGATGATCACAGTAGAAGTCATGCCTGCGTGAAAAAAACAGAATTGTGACTAAAATAAAGAACATTTAAAATGGAACCAAATACCTAGACGCATCAAACTATCTAGAACTGCCATTGGGGGCAGTTCCACCACAGAAACCCTGAACTACTGCACAGGGCAGTCTTTTCCCCCTCCCCCTCCCCCTTGCTTGTTCCTATCTGTAATATGCCTCTTACTGATACCATGCCTGTAACTAAGCTCATGCAAGTAACAGCGCCTCAATGCCCCTGGGCTGCTTGCGCGCTATACAAATTTAAATAAATAAATAAATTGGCTGATGGAGCGCAACTCACTGGTTATGTACAGTAGTTACAGTAGAGTAAACTTGGGGGGACATGAAATCTGAAGAAAAGGTGGTCAGCCAAATGAAAAGGGACAAAATGGTGTGCCATGAAAGTTGGGAGGGACAAACACCCCTGCCCCCCCCCAAAATTACGCCCATGAGTAGTTAAGCATAGATGTTGCAAAGAAAGTAATTTCAAAATAAAACATTCACAAAAGCAATGGCTGGAGTTTTTATATTGTAACCCTAGACATGTTTCCATGTTTATGAGCGCCCTCTGCCCCCCACTAGGCTCTATGTGTACAGTCAGTACAGATACCACGCCCAACAGGTGGTAAATGTCAGAAGACCCCTCGAAAGCCACCAGGCAGTATAGACACGACGCCTCGTTCTGAAATCAAAAATCAGCCATTGAAAGTGTGACCTTTACAATATGGCAGTACAGGAAATGACAGCCCCATCTATGGCCCCTTCACTAGGCAGCATAGGAATCAAAGTCACTGTCTGTGCAGCATGGGGGCTGTCTAGTGCCATCCCTTAGTCACTACACAGCAACAATCATCCACACACAAATGCCCCCGTCCCCCAATCAAGAGTTTGACTATGAACCTATTTGGCAGCATAGCAAGGACTCCTCCCCCACCCCCTTTCTACCAGATGAGGTCCAGCCCCCCACAGCGCTGTACCAGTAGTATAGGAATAATAATCTTAGTTTCCTCTGACTCAACTAATGGCGCATTGGTCAAGCTGTCAAAGGTGAGCACTTCAAAAGGTTATGGGGGTTAAAAGCCATCTAAGCCGGTTCGTGTTACAATGAGTGGCGTGTCTGCTATGCCCTCTTGTTAATTACAATGTCCATGCGCTGCGAGTTACTAGCTGTGATTCTGAGGAATCGTAGAGCCAGACTCTTAGTCATGTCTGAAGGAACCATGTTACAGGCATGCCGGGTGGTGAGATATCCAAGTGTATGCCCATCACTTGCATGCCGGACGCATCAAAGCACTAACTGAAAGTCACAAGGCCAAAGTACTGCAGACACTCAAGCTCCACCAGATACTGCGACTGAACATCGTAGATGCATGGACACAGCGCATATCACTATCAGTACCACACCTATTACAATGCACACTATTAAATACACAGTTAATGGTGCAACATGCAGCTGAAATAGCAGATATCATGGAATTCAATCTTGACTTATAATCTATTACCGAGACATGGCTCCATGAGGCTGCCCTTCATGCATTGCAGCCCGGCCACCCCCCTTGGCTACTCATCTCGTCATAACGATCGCATGGAGAATAGAGGGGGGGGTGGCCATCAATTTTAAACACAATCTTAATTTTTATGCATCAGCCACTCCACACCCTGATCATTGTGAGGCTATGCTTTTAAAAGCTAATATGGATTCTGTCAGTACTTTTAGCTTATTGCAATTATATAGACCACCCATAATGACGCCAGAATTTGAGGAACAACGTCTTGCCTTCGTGGGTAGCAATTCCAAATATCAATCGACCCTTTTAGTACTTGGAAGCTCTTTGAAGCACTCCACCTGTGTATAAGTGTGTATAAATAAACAATTACAATTGGTGATTTTAACTTATGAGCCAATGATCCCATGGTCTATGACGAAGTACTGTTACTGCAAACACTCCAATCATTGGGATTTACTCCGCACATTAATCTCCCCACTCATAAAAAGGTGGCAATACTTTAGACAGGATTTTATAAAAAAAATCAAAAGCTATCTCTCATTCTAGTCAATGATTGTATTTGATCAAATCAATCCTTGTTATCTTCTGAGATATTCTTCTTTGATTAGAAATTCACAACTAGATAAATCATTCCAACTAGGAACACTAGAAAAGTAACGTTTTAAGCGTTTGAGGCTAAACGTACTCACTCCTACCCTTACTGAAGGATGATATTCCTCTAGAAATGTTTATCCATCTTTTTAGAACTGCCACAAATCAAGCCGTTGATATACCTGCACGGTTGAAATCCGGAAAGCAAAAAAGTCCATGTATTAAACTCATGGTATACAACTGAAGTACTGAGTGCTAGACTAGCCAAAGGTAAGGCTGACCATATCTGGTCAAAACTTCCCCCAGATACCAATCATGCAGCCTATAAATATGTAGCCAAACTCTTTAAGCTTACTGTCATTCAAGCGAAAGAGTTGAAATTGAATGCTAAAATAGAACCAGCAAAATCCTCTCTTAGAGAACTGTTCAGTATTTTGCAGGAATTAAAGGGGACTATGATTAAATCCCCCATGATCTCTCGCAATGAGTGGTGTCAAAATATTCATAATGGATTCATCCAGAAAACTCTAAAATCAACAGCACACAGAAGTAATTCCTCCCCCAGCAATACGATTGCTCCCGATACTCCATTATTATCCATTAAAGAAGTATCAGAGGAGGAGGTTATGGAGGTTATATGAAAGTTAAATCCTACATCACGCAAGGGGGATATATCTTCCGCCTCCATGTTTAAGGACTTTTCCAAAACACTTGTACCATGGGTCACTAAATGTATTAAAATCGATCTTTCCAGGAATCCTACATTCCTGATAACATAAAAAAGGCATGGATTACACCATTGCTAAAAAAAAAATAAAAATAAAAAAAAAATAAAAGAAGAACCTTGACCCTATGGACGTGGCTAATTATAGACCCATCACGAACGTACCGTTTGTGATAAAAATATTGGACAGAATTGCATATAACCAAAACCAAACGTTCATAGAGCACACAACATTTTCGTGTCAGAACAATCTGGCTTTCGACCCAATCATGGGACACGGACTTCTCTTTGAGATCTTAAGTCCAATATTGTAAACATTATAGATGGCGGCAATATGGCACTACTTCAGTTGTTGGATCCCTCTGCTACGTACGATTTAGTCGATCATTCTCTTGTAGCAGACAGACTAATTAAAGCTGGCAATTGCAACGCCTCTGCCGCTTCTTGGTTCAAATCTTTTCTTGGACCAAGAAACGCAAATGTGGTTATGGAAAACGCTCAATCATGCAGAACCTATGTAGAGTTCCACAAAGCTCCTGCTTATCGCCACTGCTTTTTAACATTTATTTTCGACCATTATGCCATCTTCTCTCCTCCCTAGGGATACTGTTTGCTAATTACACTGAAGACACCCCGATTGTACTAAAGCTCTCCGGATTTTGTGTGGAGGACTCAGAACTAATTAAGTCTTTTCAGCAATAAAATCCTGGATGGCCATGAATTCTTTAGCCCTTGAAAAATTCTAAAACAGGGCTGCTTATCCTAGGGACCCAACAAAAAAATGAGAAAATTAGACCTCCAATATAAAAATGTCAAGATTGCTGGAATCAATATTGAAGTCTGTCCATTTTTACCCCACCTATCGTTTAAGAAGCATGTCACTTACCTTAAATCTTCTTGTGCAAACTATTTCCATTTGTTGTGGCAGATTCGCCCATATCTTTCAGAGGCAAACCGAGCACAGATTGCTGCTGCCATTATTAACACAAAATTTGATTATTGCAAGAGCCTGCCTCCCAGACAAACCTAAGAAAGTTGCAGATCACACCAAATGGCACTGTATGGGCGGTATGTGGTCTGAAAAGTCAAGCCCTATTGTCTGAATCACAGCGAAAACCACATTGTCTCCCGGTGGATCGAATGTTCAGTTTAAGGGCCCGGCTATGGTATTTAAGTGTCTTCAGGGAGAAGTGCCTTCCTATCCTTCCTCCAGAATCAATAAACTTCATCTTAGACGCTTTAATAACACCCTCAGACTCCATCAACCACGGGCTACTCAAAAAGATAATTGGTGGTGCAAATTGTGATGTCTGGGCACCAGCCTTCTGGAACATGATTCCACTGGACCTCGGGGAATGTGCATCAACTGTCATATTTAAAAATCACTTAAAAACAGTTCTGTTTGATAAAGAATAGGTAAAATTCTCTGTTAGCCTAGTGTGCCCTTCCTCTTGATGACTGTATTTTCCGTTGTATGTCTTGTGAGCACCCTACGAGCAAGTGGTTCAGTATAAACTAGATAGACAAGAGAGATGGTAGATAGAGAGGGATAGAACTTTGGTGCCGACGTTCCATTATTCAGAGATGGAGGAACAATGCTTTATATATTTTAGCAGCAAAGTAGTTCATCATTGCCAACATGCGGGGTTTCGGACGGGTGTAGTTCCTCACCTCTGGTCTTTGTGTCTGCATCTTCCACATGCAGGGAGTCATCTCCAGCAGACTCTCCAGATGAATGGGATTAGGATCAAGTTGAGCTACATCTTCCAGATATGGAATCGGGTCCGCATCTCAACATCACTCACAGGCTGGCCATATCTAAATGTTGCATCCTAGATAGAGCATTCTGTTAGTTTCTGCCAATCAGGTTAGAGCATTCTGAGCCGATTCCAGTCATTATTAGCTGCCAAGTGCTCGGAATTCTGCTTTGGATTGGCAAAGCCCATCAGAGGACCCCCTCATCGGTGCCCTGCCTCTCCCTGCCGCTCTCCCCGTCCCTTCATAGCTTGCTGTTCCAGGCAGCTCAGCAACATTTTCCTCCATGTCCCTTCATGATGGCTGCATGCGACAGCTCACCCCACGCAGCCATATGAAGCAGTCCTTCTCGTACCTCTGCCGTGCCATGATGCTTTTGGAGAGGGCAGCATGGATGCCGCACAAGCGAAAAAGCGGAAGCCTCTTCACTATTTTGGGACCCATGATCCCTGCCGCCCCAGGACGTTTTGTGAGCTGAGCGATGGTGTGAATTATATATTTATTTATGGCATTTGTATAACGCCCAGACCCAAGGGTATCACAGCGTTTGTTACAGGCAGTAAGTGAATTGACGAGTAGTCGTACAGTGATATACCAATATGCAACGCTACGTATGAACAGACCTTTCTTATGAATTCTTAAACCACAGCCCAACCGGAACTCAGAACGGTGAAAACCCAGACAGTCCACAGCGCTGAGGTTACACCCGTAGAGGAGAGCGCTTTACAAAATACACAACAGTAACTGTATGTTGTTCCATACTATGGAATGCGGTTGTGTGGTGTGTAATGAAAGGATCTTGTTTTGGGTTTGCTACGAAATTGACAAAAGAGGAACAGGTGTCTCACTCACTGTCTGCGTCCCAGTGTCCCTTCTCAATGCTCAGGTTTGGCCTTTTTAAGCTTGTAAACATTTGCTTCAGTCGCCTGGGATGTAGCGCAGCCCCTTAGTGTTCAATGTTAACTTTTGTGCACTTATTTTAGATGCAAAGATGGAGCAGGAGCCTCGCATCTCTCAGGAGGAACCCTGCATTTGCCTTTCTGAGGGCACCAACAATGAGGGCTGATCAGGTAATAAGCCTGTAAATCGCCCAGGGAGAAAGTGAAAAACAGGTCCTCCAAGACAATGGGACAGATTAGGACTTTTAAGTCTCCAAGTCATGCTTAGGCAGAATCCTTGCCATTTTCAAATGCCCCAAAACCAACGCTTCAATCCCAGTTACACGTAAAATATACGTGTTCAAGCTTCATTTTACACACATGCGTATATATATATATATGAGAATGCATTACTTACCGTAAAAGCATTTCTGATGGTTGTATCTGCTTAGATTCACATGCTGTGCATAGGTCCGACATCCAGTGGTCACTGCGGAGTATTGCATTTTGTTTTTCGTAGTCGAAAAGGGGACGTCGACAAGGCGTGTCTGAAACACTATCCCTATTAGTGACGTGCGTTGTACCCACAATCCCTCACGCGTCGAGGTCCCTCTGTTTGTATTTTTCTGCCCTGAGGGAGCCTTCTAGACGTGAGTGAGTACAGAAAAGAGAGAGATATATAAAGGAAGTCTATGTTCCTTCCATCCGAGCGGGGAGGAAGGGTGGGCGCATGTGAATCTAAGCAGATACAACCATCAGAAATGCTTTTACGGTAAGTAATGCATTCTCTTCTGATGTTTGTTAATCTGCTTAGAATCACATGCTGTGCATAGACTAGCGAGCAGTACCCGGAGTTGGCGGTGGGTTATGAGAAGGAACAGTAGAGAAAAGGTGTCGTAATACTGCCTGTCCCACCTGGGAGTCAGATCTAGAGTGTGTATCTAGACAGTAGTGTTTTGTAAAGGTGTGCACAGAACTCCAGGTAGCCGCTTTGCAGATGGACTCAAGGGGAACATTTGCAATGAATGCTATGGATGCCCCCGTGCCTCGAGTAGAGTGTGCTCTTGGCCTAAAGGGCAGTTCTCTCTTAGCAAGAGTATAGCAGAGAGTGATGCATTGAACAATCCATCTAGAAATAGTGGATTTTGAAACCGCATCTCCTTCTCTTCCTGCTGCCACCGAGACGAAGAACTGATTAGTCTTCCTCAGTGGTCTGGTTCTTTCCATGTAGAACATGACCGCTCTGCGTACATCTAGTGTGTGCAGAGTCCTTTCTCCCAAATTGGAAGGATTTTGAAAGAACGTTGGTAGTTCTATAGATTGGTTTACGTGGAATTTAGAAATAAATTTCGGAGCAAACCTAGGGTGAGTGCGTAGAACCACTTTATCTTTGTGAACTGTAACGAAGGGGTCTAGAATAGAAAGAGCCTGAAGTTCACTTACTCTCCTGATGGAGGTGATAGCTATTAAAAAAGCAGTCTTAAGCGTGAGGTGTTTAAGAGATTCTTTGTGCATGGGTTCGAATGGAGAGCCCATGAGTCTGGTAAGTACCACATTAAGGTCCCATCCGGGAGCTGGGTCAGCTATCGGGGGGTGTATTCTCTTTACTCCCTCCATGAAGGCCTTTATAACAGGGATCCTCCACCACGACACTGAGTTGGGAAGTGGTGTATGCAGAAAGTGCAGCTAGGTGGACTTTAATGGAGTTAAACACTAGACCTGAATCCAATAGGTGGGTCAGGTATAGGACCACGTGTGGGAGAGCAGTCAATAGGGTTGATGCTTTTACTCCTGCACCAGATGACAAATCTTTTCCACTTGCTAGAATAGCAGTGGCGAGTGTTCGGTTTTCTGGCTTCCCTGAGGATGTCCATGCATCTTTGCGGGAGTTGTAGATGTCCGAACTCTATGATCTCAGGAGCCAAGCTGCTAAGTTCATGTTCTGGGGGCCTGGATGCAGAGTCCTGCCTTTGTCCTGAGACAGCATGTTGTACGGGCAGGGGAGTTTTACTGGGGGGGATAGAGACATCTCCATCAAGTGAGCGAACCATGGTTGTCGTGCCCACATTGGGGGCACTAGTATCATGGTCACTTGTTACTGGTGCATCTTGTGCACCACTCTGTTGAGAAGGGGAGTCGGGGGGAAAAGCGTAAACAAATTTCCCTGACCATTGCATCGACAGACCGTTCCCCTTGGATTGGTTCTGGGGGTACCTGGAGGCGTAACTTAGGCATTGTGAGTTTTCCAGGGTTGCGAACAGGTCTATTTCTGGGAATCCCCATTGTGTGAAGACATCGAAGACGATGTCTTCGTGCAGGCGCCATTCGTACTCTTCGGGCAGGGGGAAATCTCTGCTGAGACTGTCTGCCAGCAGATTGAGTTCCCCGGGTACATGTAGTGATAGTAGGAACATGTCCTGTTTGAGAGCCCACTTCCATATATTCTGGGCCAGCTTGGACAGGCCTGGAGAGTGGGTGCCCCCTTGCTTGTTGATGTAGTACATGGCTGTGGTGCTGTCTGTAAGGACCATTACTGTTTTGCCTTGTAGGTGTTCCTGGAAGGCTCTTAGCGCCTTGAACACAGCTAGTAGCTCCAGTAGATTTATGTGTTTGGATGCTACGTTCGGAGTCCACACTCCGTGAGCAGTCTGATGGGATAGGTGCGCCCCCCATCCTGTGAGGGATGCGTCTGTGGTTAGAGTGGCTTCCGCCGCGGGTGTGGCAAAGGGTTTCCCTTTTTCCATGTTTTCCTTTGTCCACCACCGTAGCGAGAGAACCAAGGCTTGCGAGACCACAACTAGATCCTCCCATAGTCCGCTGGCCTGACACCACTGGCTGTTGAGCCACTCTTGCATTGGGCGCATGCGCAGGCGCGCGTGAGGTACCAAATAAATACACGACGCCATCATTCCTAGCAAGCGCATTGCTTTGCGTACCGTCACCTCTCGACCGGTCACATATTGAGGGATTTGAAACAGCATGTTTTGGACCCTCTCTTTGGAGGGGAAGACGAGGCAGTCCTTTGTTTGAATTAGAGCCCCTAGGAATTGCTTGATTTGACTGGGGTCTAAACTGGACTTCTTTTCGTTGATGGAGAAGCCCAACTGGAACAAAAGGTCTACTGTCTTTTGGGTATTGGAGAAGCATGTTTCGTAAGAATCCCCTGTTATGAGCCAGTCGTCGAGGTAAGGGTAAACTGGGATGGACAACCTGCGCAGGTGGGCCGCTGCCACTGCCAGCACCTTCGTGAATACCCTTGGTGCTGATGCTATGCCGAAGGGTAGCACTTTGAACTGGTAGTGTTTGCCCTCTATCATGAACCTGAGGTATTTTCTGTGCGCTGGCAACATTAAAATATGAAAGTATGCATCTTTCATGTCCAATGTTGTCATGTAATCTCCCTGAGAAAGCAGTGGGATTACTTCCTGTAAGGTTACCATACAAAACTTTTGGGGTTTGATAAACTTGTTCGCTGGGCGCAGATCTAATACAGGGCGCATGGTTAGATCCTTTTTGGGTACAAGGAAGTACACTGAATAAATACCTTCCGTTACCTGAGATAGAGGCACGACCTCTATGGCTCCTTTTTCCAGCAGTTGTTGTACTTCTTGGAGAAGGATGGCAAGATGTTCCGGTGTCATGCGACGTCCCCTCGGGGGTCTGTAGGATGGGGAACTGTTGAATTCTATACAGTATCCGTGGGCTACGGTGGAAAGTACCCAACGGTCTGACGTTATCTCCTCCCATGCAGGAAGAAAGGATGTTATCCGGCCCCCGACCGGTGTTGCATGGGAGGGGACGCGAATCTTCGCGTCACTTGGAGTTGTTGGGGGCTTGGGAGCCTCTGGGGGTGGATCCCCGACCTCTCCCTTTACCCCGGCGTTGGCCTCTTTGGCTGTACTGCCCACTATTGGTCTGGTAATTGGTGGCAGGGTATTGTTGATGCTGACTTTGTTATTGTTGTTGTTGGCGTTGGCCACGAAAAAAGCGTTTGTTGCCATAGCCGCGTCTGGCAGTGGGCTTAGAGATTTGGTCAAGAGTCTTGATAGTATCGAACTCTTTTTTAGCCATCTCTAGAGCTTCATCCACCGCTTTTCCGAAGAGGTTAGAGTCTTCCACAGGTTTATTTATTAAAGACGCCTGTGTCTCCGGTTTAAACCCTGAGTTGCGTAGCCATACATGGCGTTTTAGGAGTATTCCCTGCATCAGGGAACGTCCCGCTGTTTCTGCCGCGTCCAGAGAGTTCTTTACAATGCTCTGGTTCACCTGGGTTCCTTCGCCAATAGTTGAAAGTAGGCGTGTACGTAAAGGCTCCGGTGCTTCCTCGGCGTCCTTGCGCAGTTTGGCCCACTGCGCGTCTGCATAGCTAGCAAGCAAAGAATTGTTGTTCGCAATTCTTGCTGAGAAGGCAGCCGAGGAAGTTACTCTTTTTGCAAGGGCATATAGCCTTTTGCCCTCCTTGTCAGGGGGTGCCTCACTGGTGGAAAGTGGTACCCCTGCCCTCTTTCTAGTATTAGATACTACTAGGGAATCCGGAATGGAATGTCCCCTAATGTAGAGCGGGTCTGAGGGAGAAGGAGTGAAAAGTTTTTCAATTCTCGGATTGACCCCTCTGATCAATGCGGGAGTGGCCAGCGAAGGGATGATTCTTCTCTTCACTGAAGCTAGGAGGGGAATGGTTTGGCTGACCGGGGGTTTCTCTTTAATTACTTTTTCCACAAAGTCTAATTCTGGAGAGAGCTCCCCAGTGTCCAGTTCGAAATGTGCTGCTGCTCTGCGCAACAGTGCATTGAAAGTGGGCTGATCGTCAATTGGAGACGTGTTCCTAACCGGTGAATTGTCAGGAGGATTTAGGTTTAGGACATCAGTGTCGGAATATACTGATGGGGATTGCCAGGGGTGCGAAGGTCCTTCTTCAGTGTCTTCTCGGAAGCCTTCTTCTATAATGTCTGGCCTGTCTCCCAGACATTCCTCCTGGTTCTGTCCTTCTTCATCGTCCATGAAAACATCCTCCTCCTCCAAGTATTCTTCCTCCCCAGTGAGGTCGTATACGTTATGGAAGTCTGAGGCTGTGTCCACCTGGGGATCGACTAGCCTCGGATTTTTGGCCCTGGGGTCCTCCTGAGGCCCTTCTCTAGTCCTCTTGGGAGTTTGAGAGGTCTGGGTATTCATAAACCTTTCCATCCTCTCCATACAGAGGTGGAGTCTTTCCATGGTTTCATGGGGTACCCCAGAGCGGTCTGGCGGGGGAAAAATAGAGTCATCTAGCTGGAAACGGCTCGACCTCTCCCAAAGCGTCGAGGAAAGTGTCCCGTCGCCCTCCAAAAAACCTTCAGGTGTGCTGGGTGACCCCCTGACTGAAGGGGGTAGTCCCTGCCTTTCTTCGGGCTTTTTCGGCGTGTCTTTCGACTTATGCGTAGCGCTCGACGTGTTCTTCGGCGTACGCTTCTGGGCGTCGGCTACAGCGATCCTCGCCAAGCTTTCGGCGACTCGTTTGTCGGCGACTCGTTTGTCGGCGGAAGCTTGCGTTTTCGACGCTATGGGTGTCGAACGCTCTACGGCGGTATGCGCCTTCTGTTGATGCGCGCCGGCCGATGGTTTGGGGGCGGCGCCCTTATTTGCCGAAAGCCCAGTCGCTGGTCGCGGCTGCGGTTGCGAGAGGGGCTTCGAACCCGAACGGTCCGAGGAGGCCGCCGGTGGAACCTGCGTCTCCTTGGGCGCCGAAGCTCTTTTCGTCTTAGACGAAGAAGAGCCGTGGGTTGTGTGCTTATGTGAGTCTTTTTGTGCGTCAGTGTCGCCGGGGTGTTCAACCCCATAAGCAGGGCGTGAGCCGAGCCCGTCGGGGCCGGGGACAGACGACGAAGCGCGCAAGCGCTCTTTAGAGGGGGTTTCGACTTCCGTAGCGGAGGTCGTGTTATCGCGTTCCTCGTCACTGTCGGTGGTAGCAGCGGCGGGTGAACCTTCGGCCTTCGACATCGCGTAGGCCGCCCACCTTTTAACCCTACGGTCTTTTAGAGTTTTAGGCTTAAGAAGCCGACAAGCCGCGCAACCTTCCTCCTTGTGATCGAGGGGCAAGCAGCGGTTACACCGTGAATGCTTGTCCTTCCAAGTGAATTTGCCTTTGCAAAGCGGGCAAAACCTAAAGGGTGTCCTCTCCATAGCCGAGGCAATAAATCGCGATAAGCACCCCAAGGGAAAGGAAGGGGAAAGGGAAAGGCATTCTCAGAAAAGACCCAGAGATGTCCCACGACCCCACTCTCCCTACTGTATATGGCCTGCGAGGCCAGGCCACGTGTTCGGCAGCGCCGAAGGATTTCCTCCGCTCGACCCTCCGTCGAAGATTTTGCTCGGCGGAGAACAGCTTACAACTGCGTCGAGGGAGGGATTATTAATATTATGTGAAAAAACGACCAAAGGTCGAGGAGTTGCAATGTCTCTCGAGGAGCTCCGCGTGAAGGCGACCAGAAGCTGGGCGGAAAAAAACAATCTGAGGGACCTCGACGCGTGAGGGATTGTGGGTACAACGCACGTCACTATAGGGATAGTGTTTCAGACACGCCTAGTCGACGTCCCCTTTTCGACTACGAAAATATAAAATGCAATACTCCGCAGTGACCACTGGATGTCGGACCTATGCACAGCATGTGATTCTAAGCAGATTAACAAACATCAGAAATATATATATATATATATATATATATATATATATATATATATATACATACACACACACACAGACGTGAACCTCTTCACCCAAGGAAATCTTCCAGACTTGACCTCGCCATTCACTCCACCTTCGCTTCCTCCGTGACAGCACGCTCACGCCCCCATCTGACGACCCATATGGTCTAGCCTGCTAAACAGACTGATACTCTGATCCATCAGCACCCTTATGCAGCTATTCGCTGCTTCTTCTTAAAGTAACCGGCCTCAGCACCCAGCTGCTCCCCCACAAGAGACATTTTTTCCATACAGGTACATACACAGGCAACACACAGGTGCGCATGGCCTGCACTGATGAACACCACGGGCTATGCAGCAGCATAATCCACTAAGAACCGTGTCAGCATTTTATTTTCCAACAGAACCAGGCACAGCCGGGCCAATATTGCTGGCAAGAGTGAACTATATAAGGTGACTTATTTTACACACACCGAATCCCAAGTAAGCAAACGCACATACCCCTACTTACATATGGTCAAAGTTTGCTCCACGAATCTCTCGAAAAAAATTACTTATTTCCAACTTTTTATTAGAAGGAAATGGGTATATGTGAATCAATTGGGGTTCCCTGCAGCTTCTCGGCCTCCCTGTGTGTGTCTTACATCCCTAGCCGAGGCATTCCTAGACCCCCCACGGATTTCTGAAGGGATCTATTGGATTGCCCATTTGTTCTGTCGCTTTTCTTTCAATGGTTTACTCCTCAGATTCTCCTCTGTTCTCTATCACCCCCTGGCCCTCCCGCCCGCTCCTCTCCATGTCCCTCTCTTATTCTCCTACCACTTAGCTTATTGGTCAATCCTGCTCCTCTCTCTCGCTCTCCACACTCCATGTCACCCTCTTTTTTCCACCCTCCAACTTACTCCTGGTCTTCCCAACACTTGTTACTCCCACCACTTCACATGCTTTTTTTTTCCTCTCTCCTCTCTCCTCTCTCCCCTCCCCTCCCCTCCCCTCCCCCCCCAAAACGTGCCCCTATCCATCCTTCCTGCAGTCCAGGTATCGCTCACAAAACACAGTCTCACAATGACTCAACAGCCTCTCAGACCCAAATACTCTCACAGCACTCCAACAGTCACCTTACACTCCTTCTCGACATTCTACAACCTGCTCGCTGGTCTCTTGATCAATTGCGAGAGCGTCAGGCTTCAGAAAATAATGCCTTTACAACATAATTGTTGCGCCGCACCTACGAGGCATCCCTTCAAGCAAGAGATGCTGTGGGCCGGCACCACAATTATGGAAGAAAGGTGAGGGAGGCGGCTGGAAGCTGAGGCTTTTTTTTCTAAATCCTGAATCTCATTTGCAGGACTTTCAGGCTTTAGGAAAAAAAGGCCTCCCTCCCGCCGTTAGCCCATGGCCCTTTTACAAGCCCCACGCACGAGTATCGCAGGCCTGGGTAGCAGGCAATGTACTCCCATCAATAAAAGTGTCTGGTTGACTCTCTCGGACTGGCAAATCAAAACGCTGCTTAATAGCCTGCATCGTGGTCAGAGCTGCCCACTCAACCTTCTGAGTGCATGAAGCCGGGGGCATGACTTCCTTAACAGATGGGGGGTTATTTTGGTTACTAGCATACTGTCTGAGGGGGTGGTAAGGTACAGAAAAAGCTAAACGATCCCCTCTCTTCAGAGCAACCAATAGCTAGCGCTGCGAGGCTGCAGGGGGCACCAGAATAGCACCCACTGCTTCATTTTTTGTTTCATCTTTTCCTCCACTTGCACAGAATTACGTTGTACTGCGAGGTACAATAAGCGACCACAATAAGCCAGAGCGCAAACGGTGGTGACCGATGAGTAGGGAATTGCAATTTGCAGGCGAAAAGCCAAGCTGTACAGCACCAACCAATGTATGCTAGGATTTGCTTCATGGTATGTATATAGCGCTCCGAGTAGTGAAACTGCAGTTGGGCGCAGATGACAACGGAATAATGCAGCCAAAAGAATAGCAAGGAAAGGCGTAGTGCGGCTATCACAACAAGTCGGTTTTTTAAATTGTCTGAAAATGGAGCAAAGTGTGCGCAGCGCAACAAGGGTTCGAATCCGGATCCTGCGCTTAGCAACGACTCGTTGGTATTAATCGCGGAACAAATGCCCAATAACCTAAATAAATAACGTTCTCCAAGGATCCAATGATTGCAGTATAAAGTCAGAATCGTGGGCGGTCTCCAAGCCTGCAGGAGCAATTCTGAGCATGTGGCAACCCAAAAGCGTGTTGCATGAAAAGCGAAAGGGGAGGCCCGGGTGTGCGGGAGAGGAGGGCGTGAATGCGCGCTGGGAAAATGGCAGGGGCGGCTGCGTGCACGCGCCACACAACTCGTCCTACTTGCATTGTTCTTGGTGTGTTTGGCATTCTTTCCCAAAAGGCCATAACTGCACAGCGTGTATTGACAAGAGGAGGAATAAAGGCTCGGCTGCGCTGCGCATCGACCGGTTTCGCAACACAAGTTATTTGTAATAGAAAGTGCGATTTGGGAAGAAAACAAGCGTTTAGCAGGATTAGTCTAACAACTGCGTGGAGTACAGCCGAGATGTAAACAACATGAGGCGAGGCGGAGGAGGAAAAGCTGATTTACGCTGTAGATGGGAGCAAAGTCATCATGGCAGAAAAACAAAAGCCAAGTGGCAGAGTGTTATGTGGGATTTCACATGGGTAGCACTGCCTCTGTTGTCTGGTTCCTAGTTGGTTGGGTTACCTGTAAGGGATGACACACCGCTCTCCTTGCAGAGGGGCAGTCTGTTTAACTGCAGCAATGAGTTCAGTGTTGTCATGCTTTGGTGTTGGTGAGCCCGCCATTAAGGCAGCCTGGGCATCTACCCTCTCGAAGATTCTTGCGAGTTCACCGACTTCTGAGATCGTGAGGGGCTTCTTTAGTAGTTGTTTCTTAAGCAAGGGTGATAGGCAGCCCTCAATGATGCGCAGGTGTATGGCCTCGTCTAACGAGAAAGTATCAAACTGGCAGTGGGCCCTTTTGATGGTCAGGCGGGTTATATACGCGTCTACCGTCTCCTGCGGCTTTTGTGTGCATTGGTTGAATAAGTACCTTTCATAGTCTCTGTTGGGTTCAATAATAAGCAGCCTGTCGCATGCAGTGATCAAGGAGGCAAAGTCAGGTTGATCGGCCGTCGGGATGGTTTTGACAATTGTTTTCAGCTCCCCCCACTAAATTGAGGAACACGTCCCGTAGAAGAGGCAAGTCGCCTTCTCCTGAACCTCTGACGAAGTGGTAAAAGTCCCCCATCCATTTGGTCCACCGCAGGCCTTTGTTGGCTTGCGGTGTCATGGAAAATGGAAGGGGCTTGCCCATATGTACAGACCTCATGCTGCGGGTGGGGGCCGGTGAGTCTGGTTCGCCCATGCTGGCAGTCGTATCTTACTTTGCCGGCACCCTGAATTGCAGCAGGCTGTGTGCCCAGTGGTGGGCACTTGTTTCTGGGTTTTCCGGTGATGTGGACTGCAGGGGCGGCGAAAATACCAGAGGCAAGAGTCCCCAAAGGCACAGCGTTGGCGTATCTTGTAGGCCCAAAGTCTATGTGGGCATGTGGGTCGTTGTGGGGAAAGTTTGAGGAGGAGCTGGGTCTGAAGAGCCCACTCCGAACTGGCTCCGAGGCTTTGCGGGCGAGTGTAGCGTGATTTGAGCTACACTGGGCTCGTGTAGCATTGAGCGAGGCTGCTCCCCGATTATTCAGCTGGCACCAGGCTGCAAGCACTAGCACCAGCGCGAGCAAAATAAATCCTGCGTCCTCGGAGCAGGCGGGCATAGGGGAGCTCCGCCCCCCAGCACTGCGTGTGCGCTCCTGCGCCACAGGGACGCTTCTTTACTGTGTCTGGCCGCGGCCTCGGCGCTCTGCACAGCCCACCTACTGGGCTACGTGGAAGAGGGGATGCTGTGTGGGGTCGGTGCCCTTCACCAGGAGGAGGTGGCATGGCAGGATCGCCTGGCACTGGAGTGTGGAGGGCAGCATTCTGCGGATGGAGAAGATGACCCGGTGGGATCACCAGTCACGAGTAAGGAAGGACGCAGGGTGGGATCACCCGCGGGAGGACGACTCCAGCTCGCGGGGAGAGATCCACGTTGCCAGTTGTAGCCCGGACTGGGCTGGCATGCACACACAAAGGACGCAGAGCCGGAGAGGTACAGAACACAACCTTCCTTATTCACTGTCTAACTGGAACTGACGTATAAATGGCAAACCTCCTCCCTCCAGACCCTTGTTATATAACATGCCCCTAATATGGCGGGGCCTGTGCCTTAAAGACACAGAGAACGGTGACAGTGCCACTGACACCACCTTGTGGTGCTGAAGCAGGGAGGCAGAATCGAGGAGGGGGGCACTGGTGCCTCCCCTGACCCCCCCCCCAATCCCCACTCGCAGGCAGCACTTTCACTCAAGGAACTGCATGGTTAAAGGCCTGACTGCTGGGGGGTCGTGCTTCTAATTTGAAAGAAGGAAAGGTATTGGCAGGTGCCGATGCCACTCCATCGTTTTAGCTCAGCCTTTGCTCTTGCTTGGATAGTGGCCCATTGTTGACATCGGAAATAAAGAGAATAATACATTCCTTTGTAAGAAAAGGAGGGAAAATATGAAGTCCTTGGTATCACTGTAGGAGGATGATAGGTGAGAGATTGACCCGCTGCTTACTGAGCAGCTGGCAGGCAATGGGTGACTGAGTGCCTGGGACCACTGCTCCAAGATGGCATATCGCCTGAACAATTAAGTCTAAAAATAGCTGGCAGATGAGTTCACCTTGTAGATGGCAAGCATTGAAGGTCATTGCACAAGACCCCCGTAGACAGCAAGCAGTATGTGCAGTCCATCCAGCTTAAAACTGTACAGCAATGGGTAGAATTGCAAGCAGTTCGAATGTACTGTAGTCGGCAAACTGATTTGGATCGGTTAATCTCCGTTAGGAAACAGTTAACTAACTCGCCACGCGACTTTCCCAACTCCCTTGTCTACACAGCCCTCTGTTCCAGCCACAGAGTGGCTGAGCGCCCTTCTGGTGTGAATGCACTTATAGAGCCTGATATATACACTGATGCATATGCTTCATCATTCAGAGACAACGAATATTGAGAAAGTGTGTAAAACTCTCCTCTATTGGTCACATACATGATCAATCCACACTGCATGCAAAACATTTTGCACAGCCCATCTTGCATTTGTACATGTGAAGTGTTTCCATCCAGGAGGGTGTGAAAGCCTTAGCAATTTTGATTTTTATATGTAAAATGATGCTGGAAATTCTGTCACTAACAGGGAGGACCCTAATCAGACCCTCCTTTCATAATGTTTCATGCCAAAAGCATAGTGCACTCATGGGCCTTTGCTCTGAACAGTCTTCTCCTGAAATGTCCAGCAACTGCTCTGCATTGGCAGCAGTGCAGGTTCAAAGGTAAAATCTGCATTCCTAACACCTGCTGAAAAACAAAGCACCAACAGGCAGAGGTGCCTTTTTAGTATTATGCATCTCTGATCAAGACCTAAATCTGTACTGTAGTCAGCCTAGTGGCACCTTAACCTCCAAATATATACCATGTCTAGTTATGGCATGGTGGATACCAGTGTCACACAATTATACAGCCACAACATTTGGACATCATACTATTGTCAGCTTGGTGCGCAGAGCATCAGATAGGAGAGGTTTGATATGTATTAGAAGTCTGGCCTGCATGTCTCCACAGCAGTCATGTCTGAAAATGCCCAGGAAGCTGCTTCTTTTAACCCCTTGGGGCAAGCCAACACCTTGGAACTGAAAGTCTAAGGCAGCCCTGACAGAGTCAGGCTTACACTAGTTCTTAGCCAACCGAGTCCCCTTGAAGTCAACAGACATGGTAAGGTTGTGGAGTTAAGAGTATAACCAGAGGTGAGAGTTAGGCTGACAGAGGGGTTCACCATCTTGGTTCTTGCTAGGGTTCCTACCTCTTCCTGTCCCCAACGCATTACGAGCAGGCAAAGGACTCAGAGTACGATGTCACAAGACAAAGACCACTTGATACAGCAGCTCTGCCACCTAACCATCTCCAGGTATCAGAAGCGGTAACACTGCTTTGGGCCAAGTTCTTTCGGCTGGCTGTGCACCAGGTTCCTGTCCTTTGGAGGTGAAGGACTCCCCAGTAGGCAGTGGCGTAACCCCCATAACTCTGCAACAAATCACGGGTTGTGCCACACTCTGGGCCGGCCTAGATTACGACGCTTGCCCAATATGCACGAACGTGCTGCTGCAGGGGTATGCCACACACTGCACTAGAAGGAAGATATAAATATGTGTGTTAACGCAAGATACAGCTCACTTTCCGAGAAAAAATTGGCTAAAAGGCAAGTGTTTGCAATTGTTTTATAGGGTAACACCAATCCAAAAATCCAATACATGCAAGTCACCAACAGCGCACAGGAACATTAATGCTTTAATAAAATGCTTTGCTATTAAAAATGCCATATGCAATGCCACAATGAAAACATGTCCAACCGGCTGCACAATGTAGAGCAGTCTAGACACGTAATAGCATATTACAGTAAAACATGCCAGGCCACATTTAGCCGTACCTAGACTGGCTGCACTAAAATGTCAGTATACGCAATAACAATAGTTATTTTATCACAGATGCCAAGACAAAATATACAATGCTGCAATAAGAACCGGTTAGACTGGCAGCACCCAAATGCCAGTCTAGCCAGGTAATTAAACTTAGCAGATTGCTTTATAAGAGAAAGTCAAGCCAAACTAAAAAAAATACTAGACTTGCTAAAATGCCTCTTTAGCCATTAATACCACATATCATGCCTGCTTAGCCTGGACATGGATGACTGTTAGGGAGAATTCTCATTTATGGCTAATTTCCCTCAACTAGTGAGTCCCTCAGCAGCTTGGCTGGATTTCTAGGGTTTATTTTTTCCACCTGGTAAGAGTGTGAGCCTTTTCCCCTCTCTTAGATGTGTTTTGCCATGTGTATTTCTACTGTTTGTGAGATTTTGGGCTCTGGAGCCACACCACTCCATGAGCCCCACTTTATGTGTGTGTTACACAGCACCTTCAGTGCAGTGACAGAGGGTTGTCTTTTAGACTTCGCACTGACTACATTTTTCTTGGTCTGACTACTGTCCCCCAGAAACATGTAAAGTTGCTGTTAAATTTATGTAGTCATTTTAAAACAGACCCAGTAGACACCATCTTACATGGAGTATTGGAAAGGGTTAATTCCTACCCCTTTTTGTCTGTGCCGCTCTGAGCTTTGTTTTGCTCTTTTAACATTTAGATATGGCTAGTGGCAGTGGTATCTACCCTAACTTTTCTACCGCGATTATACTATATATACCACTATTGTGGTAGCCTCAAACTTAAACCCGCTTGCCCAAATACTTTTTATTTCGGCTCCGGTCGGGTTTAGTCGCCATTTCTTTTTGTTAAAGTCCAAACCAGGTTTGCCTTCTTTGTTCACAGTCTTTTGACGGGCTTCTACAGAGAAGCCCTCCTCTTAGTGCCTGGGTGTCTAGGTGGGCTGAATGTGAGGGAGGGGTGTAGTTACCCCCTGCAGAGGGTCTCCATGGGGATCCAAGTCGCACTTTGTGTTGATTGGCTGAGGTGGTTGTCCGGGCCGGACAACCCCCGTGCTGAGTGATTGACAGCCAGGCTGTGCGAATGGGGGATTTTCGCATAAAAGACAGGACTCTTGGGCTGGAAGTCAGAGTCGCCACTGGAACTGCAAGGAACCGACGAGAAGCAGAGAAGAAGACGGCTGCTGCAACCCCGAGTCCCGATGAAGCCCTGCTGCAGTCCTGAGCTATCTAACCTTCAACGACCAGAGAAGATCCAGTCCAGAGTCTTCTTTCCTTGAGCCTGGTGGGGTCAACCAGCTCATCTTCCACAGCCAGAGAGACCCTCTTCGTGGTCAAAACCGCCCCACCCTGCTGTAGTGGTCTGGATAGCCATCTGAAGAGCCTCTCCTATTTTAAAGGAGTGCACCTTTTATTCACCATCGCTGCTGCTGGCCTCATCCCTGTGTAGTGCAGATCGCTCCAGATGTCGTCCATCTTGTCTCCACGACTGAAGTTCCAGAAACCATGAGTCTGCAGGAAACTACCAGGAACAACTGCCATGGCAACAGCTTCTTCAAAGAATAAGAAACTGTGTCCGACTTCGAGGAACTAGGGTGAAACCTTTTCTCCTCACTAAAGGCTTGTCCTTTTCTTCCTTCCCTCCAATAACTTTTGCCTCCTCTTCTGACAATATATAATACTCCTGGCAACCTTGAATCGTGAACTATCTGACTGTGTGATCCTCGACAACAGGAACCCTGTTCCACTTAACATTGGCGCAGGCCTGTTGACTTTTATCTTCTCATTAGAAAGTGTTCTCTGTTTCTGTCTGCCTTGACAAAAGTATTGCCTATGATTTTTGTCCCAAACTCTCTTGTGTTAACTCAGGTGCTAAGTGTGTGTTTTAACTCCGGTAACATTTCTTCCCACGGGTACGCGTATCTTTTGTAAGACTGAACTGTCATTACTGTCAAAAAGTGATCGCATATGTATTCCCGGTAACATCTTTTGTTTCATAACACCGGTCTGTCAAATCCTAAGGTACTTACCTTGAGTTGTTCTGCATAAGGGGAATTGGTTGTGTGTAGTGTATTTGACGTGTGGTTTTTATTTTACTAGAAGTGAAGTGTTTTGTGAACAGATGGTTTAAAAATAAACGTACTTCTATTTTTAACCAGAAACCTTGAGTCAGTGTTTGCTTGAGTCACAGTAATTGTAGGCCTTTGTGTAAACTCTACTACTGCTCATTTGCTCCTGAGATAAGTCTGGCTGCTCAGTCACTGCTACCACTCTTTCTGTGTAGTACAGGCTTGTACCAAAGGTGAACTTGTATTACCACTTGTAGTCTTAACTCTGTGCAGTGGTCCCTAAGGGCACTGCAGAGGATTCTGCCTAGCAATGACCATTACGATTTATGACACAATCCCCATCCCAACCCAACCCCACCCACACATCCCCTCTCCCTCTCACTCCCTCCCCAACCCCCAAAACCAGCTTCTCTGCCCAGAATTACGCCCACATTCATTTTCCTTGTCCCAGTGCTTACGTATGGGGTTCCTTGCCTCATAGGTAAGTACTGGGATGAAGAAGATTGGGACTAGGAGTACTGTTACAGTTAACTAAACCAGGCATTACCTCCATGTCCCTCTACCTCATCCCAGTACTTGTGTATGAGTCAAAGGGCCTCATACACATGTACTGGGACGAGGAAGAATAGGGTGATGAGTAATGAAGATTACCAATAAGTAACCAAGGTATTAAACACAAGTGGCGGTGCAACACCATTGAGCTGACTAGGCTTCAGACCCTCATCCCTCTTTAAATATTGGGCTAGGTTGACTCAACCTGGCTGACCTACAGAGCCGTTGCCGGACAGAACAGGACACAGATATTAAACGGTACCTGGGTTTCCCTGTTAACATAGGCCCAGCAATTACCAACTTAAAGCATTTCACTGTTAGTGCCTGCATTGAAATGCATAATTCTATGGGAAATTGGAATCTTGATGTGGGTTTAGTACTTGCACACCAGGGAAGTGACTGGAAGGGAAGAGAGGGGCCAGGAGACTGCTTATTCTCATAGCAGTCCATAAGGGGGTAAGTGGGTGTTTTCATACTTGAAGGAGAGAGTTAACTGCTTGTAATATTGAAGCGGCACTAGAATAGTCTCATTAGAATGCATAAAGAAGCTAGATGCCCCACACAAATAAGTTTGCTCCTTCCCCACGGCACACCCAGCCACTAAAACATTTAAGTGTTCACCCTTTCACCATACCAGCACACACACGCAGGCAGCCATCTGTACATTGAAGTGTGCACCCTTTCACCATACCCTCACACACGTGGTTGGGGGGAGCCCTATTACTTTAAAAAGAAATGGTTTCTTTTTGAAGTCACTCAGACTTCATAAAGAATTTATTTCCGTTAAGGACCGAACCATAATGGAAATAAATTCTTTATCAAGGCAGAGTGACTTCAAAAATAAATAATTTCTTTTTGAAGTCATAGAGCTCCCCCAACCCATGACATGGAGGCCTCCAGCCTAGAGGCATGCATGTCATGGGGTGGTGTGGGAGACCTCGGACTTCAAAAGAAATATATAATTTCTTTTTGTTATCACTCTGCCTTCATGAAGAAATTATTTCTGTTACGGTGTTACAGAAATAATTTCTTTATGAAGGCAGAGTGACAAAAAAAAAAGGGTTTTTCTTTGTAGTTCAAGGGGGTTCCCCCTCCCAGGACATGTGATTCGCCTGTGCTCAACTCACTTTGAGCCGCAACAAGACCCGTGGTGCTGTTTTTGGCACTCTAAACCGGCATGATCTATTGCAGCGGACCACACCAAAGAACCCAATTGCTGCTCTACCTTGTACTGGCAACTGATTTGAGTGCTGACTCGAACTGCTGGAAGCCGCTGATTCGTATGCCGACTTGACCCAAGGGGAGCGCATGCCTCGACACTGGCTTGCCATTGAAACACCACAACTCATCTCAACATCTGTCGAGTGCAGCACAGTGCCTAGAAACCCAGCTCAATGATATTGAGCCCCAAAGATAAGATAAAAAAAGATATTTGAAGAGATGCAGTCCAACCTTAAAAGACCATAGTTATTTTTAAAGGCCTTCTTTTCTGCATTTTTAAAAACATATGTTTGACCTCGTATATTGCTGCTGAAATCATGTGTTTGAACACCTCAATAGAGTGTCCTTTTTAGCAAAGCTGTGAATTCTCTGTGTCCCTTACAGGGATGGGTCTTTGGTATTTTTAATTAGATGATTGCTTTTATTAATGAATCTATTTTAACAGAAATGTGGTTAGACCTTCTTTTATTTTGGTACCACCCTAATAAAGTTTGTGTGGCAACGGTATCAGGTCACACCTATCCTGAAGAAATACCCCGTCCTCGGCCCACCGTTACCGAAGGGGACCAAGGATGTGTTCCCATTGGTCTCTGCTTATTTTGCCTTTATAATTGGGATCAATTGAGTGAGCAGTTAGGCACTACTCGTTCCTGTATTGCAGCAGAGTAGTCATTTCATCAAAGTAGGTCTCTGTGGAAATGTGCAGTGCCTTTAGAGTTGTGAAGCGGAGAACATCCGTCTTCCATAACGTACTGCAATGTGCAAGCAAACAATTCACAGAATGCAAAAATGTGCGCTTGCTTACTGCCCCGAAAAACGTATTTATTGTGGCCCTGCAGGAAGCTGGTAATGGGATATAGATGCAGCTATGAATGGACAGGCTACTGCATCACAACAGGGTTGGGGGGTGCACATCCATCGTCTCCCACGTTCACTCTTCTATGAAGATTCAGAGTGAAGAAGAGCAGCTTTCATTTGGTGTAGTACTTTACCATATGCCTTCCTTAGCCAGATGCCATCTACAGTAAAGCAACACCAGTTCTGCGTCCTCTTCTCCAATTAAACAAGCACTGACAATGTCAACAGTAGGCATGGAGTAGGCACTTACCAGGCAAAGCCATAGCAGTCTTAACTGGCCATTAATGGTGCAAATACCTGGGCATCTAATAGCACTGCATGGGAAATGCTTGATATTTATACACAAGCCAAAACTGTTAGCTTTGCTAAAAGCACTTCAGTGAATGGTACGCAGAGTGCTTATAAAATCAAGTGACTGAAGGCAGACCTTTTTAAAACATTTTTATTACACAATTGGCCGGTTTACAACTCCAATCAAGGCATTGCCCTCATTACAACTTACCAGCATGGACCAGCAAACTACAAGTCCCCTACCACCAGATTTTTCACTGATGCACTGGCACAGTTACTAATGGTGCCAATGCTTCAGTGTTCCCATTCCTGCGGAGTCCTATGGGTGGCCAGTGCTACGGGCAGGTTACCAGCAGATTCATGAGGGCCATTGATTCTTAGAAGACTGCTTTGAAAAAACATGGTAAGGCACTGCGAGTGCAAAGTTTGATGGTAAGGCTTGATTAAACCAATCTCAAAAGAGTTCCCATAAGGAGATGTTTTGGGCAGGCAGGGGCAACAACAGGTTGAAAATGGCCATAGGGATTAGCAGTTCAGGAATGATTTTTCCTGCATTTGTCAATTAATTGAAATGTACCATAGGAGGAAAGCATGTTTACTTAGTTTTCTGTGGATAGATATTCAACATGTTCAACTTGCCGCCTATTGAATCCTAGCAAAATGTTAATGATGATGTGTTTAAAGAATCACTCTTACATTTGCCCTAAACTAGCATGTTATGTTTTATGTCGATTGGTATCCATAAATTGCACATCTGCCATGGGTCATCCATCATCCGCAATAGCGGTAAGAGTTGCAGGTTATAACCTAAATATCCTGACACTTCAAAGCACTGTCGTGGATGGTGGCACCAGTGGGCCGGGAGTTGCCAGCCCTATTGTGTCCAAGATATGCTAGAAAATATTTGGGCCCTGGTGCTTTTACTTTTTTTTTACAAATTAAATACTAATGTCAGGCACTTCCGAGTGCAAAGTTTGATGGTAAGGCTTGAATAATGCGATCACAAAGATTTCCCATAAGGATGTTTATTGGGCAGGGTTGAGGATGGCCATAGGGATTGGCATGACCATGGGTAGTCAATGGGTGGGCAATACCCAACCAACACCTACAAGCTGTGTATCCCTCCTTATATGCCATTTCTCCATAGCTGCACTCTTATGCAATAGTTTAGGCTTATAGGTGATGGAAGCGGCACCAAATAGCCCAAACTAAAGGGGCAGTTTGCTTTAATATGATATTCTAAGCCTCTTTAGTGCATCAGAATGGGCATTGATGGAAAGGGTTGTTTAGTAAGGTGGCATACCCATACTTGTGCTCCAAGATTTGTAAAACGCTGCCAATCCTGACCTACTGTCATCGCACCGTGCCTACCTCACCTGTTCCAGTCTTCAGCTCATATCATCAAGTGGCCCTTGGTTTTGAGACATACCAGCTTAAAGAACTGCAGTCCGTCCAGGAAGCTGCCTGCTGTTATACCAGCCGGTAGAAGGTTAGTTTTGCCCGTCTACTCTCCAGTGTGTGTCCTGAACTTTTACATTCTCTATGGCCTGTCCGCCGGCCACCATCCATCTGCTACAGATGCTTGTTACATCTACACCCAGTCTTGCAGCGATCCGCTCTTGAATTTTCTTCTTTGCTTTTCTATACTATTTCCAACTTTTTGTTGTTTACTAGTCTGTGCTTTAATACCCCAGTATGGTTGACCTTCTTGAAGGTGGCACGCCCAACTTGCCTCTTATTTGGTACTTTTCTCTATTCCATCCTAGTGCTGCTTCCATCATTTCATCTAAATTCCATCAATCACAATAAGTCAATTTTTCTCCCTATGTCTAGTTCTATTCCTACGCATTGGTTTTCTCACAGACTTCCTCGCTTTCCTGCTTTTCGTAATACTCCTAGTCTTCTCTATCCACCTTTGGATCCCGGTGATTCCTGCATTAATGTTGCACTTTGGAACGCTCGTCCGATCAACAAGAAAACTCATTCTATCCTCGATATGTTTCTCTGACTAAATCTCCACTTTCTATGTATTACTGAGACTTCGCTCTCATCTTTTAACTCTGCTATACCCGCTTCGTTATTCACTTCTGATGCTGTGTTTACCCATACTCCCTGTTCTATGGGTCGTGAGGGGGTACTGGAATCCTTTACTGGCCCTCCCCCACGATTCATCCTAATTCCCTCTTGTTACCTACCTTCTCTTCTTTTGAATAGTCTCTACTTTCTCCAAATCCTGTGCTGTGAGCTTTCTTTTGATCTATCGTCCTCCTGACCCTCTTTCTACCTTCTGTGACGACATTGGTGCTTTACTTAGTGTTTTTGTTCTGGTTACTGGGTGACTTTAATCTGCATCTTTCTTCTAGTCATGCCTCTTCTCCATTTCTGGCTATTGTTGATTCCTACTGCCCTTCTCTTCCTACTCCTCCTCACATCTCGGGATCCTTCTTGGATCTTATTTTTACCTCTTCAAAGTCTACCTCAGAGGTCTCGATATGCCCCATTTATTCCTCTGATCATCATTTGCTCCTCTTTTCTATTTATCTTTCTGTTTCCGACACTTATTTACACCCCTACCCCCGGTCTTACCACTTCTTTTCTCCACTGTGATCTTCGTACCTTCAATACCCCTCTCTTTATATCCTCCTGTGGCTCCACTCTCCCTGTCTTATTCTAAGTTTGCAGTGCTCCCGATAGATGATAAAATTTCTGTTTTCTCTGCTTCTCTTTCTACTTCTCTTGACACTCAATCCTCTTTCATAATGTCCCAATTCTTGTAAACACTCCTAGCCTTGGTTTACTCTCTTAGCCCCATGCGTAGGGCTCTCCATCACCTGGAGCATCATTGGCATAAATCTCCATCTGTGTCTGACGGTGTGTCTTTGTCTTCCTATCATACTGTACATGAGGCTCTACTCCCTACTAAACGTCTTTATTATTCTGAGCTTAAGCGCTCTCAATCATCCCACCATTGCCGTTTCAATCCCTCTCTCGCGTATTGTCTCCATCTTTGCCTGGTCACTCCCTTCTCTCCACACTTACTGCATCTGACTTTGGTCATTTCTTCACTTCTAAAAGGGAATTCTGACCATTCTGCCATTCCCCTGGTCTCTCCACTTTCATCTTGTTCCATTTCTCCCCCCCCCCCGCCCTGGTTGCAGTCCTTTCCTCTTTCATCCATCTCTAATTCTGGCACTTTTTTTACTCATCTCTCTGGCCCATCCTACTGCTTCTCGTAAAGATCCTGTTCATCTGCTCTTATTTCTAAAATCTATCCTTCCCTCAATTCATACATTGCCAGAATTCTTAACATCTCTTACCACTTATTTTTCCTCTCTTACTCAAACATACTATTCTTCCTGTTCTGAAAAAACCTTCACTGTATCCTACAATTCCTTTGAATTTCCCTCTCATTTCTCCTCTTCTTTTTAAATTACTGGAATGTCTTGTCTACTCTCAGGTTTCTTCCTTTATTACTCCTAATTCTATTTAACTCACTTTCAATCCGGTTTTCGACCCTTCACTCTACGGAAACTGCTCTTTTTTCTGTCTGGGACTCTTGGCTTTCTGCCCGCTGTGCAAAGCACTGTTCTAATCTTATACACTTGAACTCCTCTGCTGCGTTTGATACAGTGATTATTCACTACTCTCTCGCTCTTTTGGATGTTCTAGGTCTGTAATCACATGGTTCCAATCCTATCTCTATGTCACCTACTCAGTATCCTTGGCTGGTATTAATTCTGATCCCCTTCCTCTTCAACACAGTGTTCCACAAGAGTCTGTTCTTGGTCCATTTCTTTTCTCTCTGTATACTTCTCGTTTAGCCAAGTTTATCTCTTCTTTCAAGTAATCTCATCACTTTCATGCTGATGACACCCAACTATTCCTATCCTTTTCTTCTTTCACACATGATATACACTCTGACCTCTTTGCCTGACTCTTTCCGTGATCAAAACTTGGATGGGAGACCATTTTCTTGTCCTTAATCTGTCTAAGACTGAAGTTATCTTCTTTCCCCAAAAAACTATCCCTCTTCTCATCTCTCCTCCGTTTTTTCTTTCTCCTTCACATCTGCCCATTTCTCTGAATGCCCGCAACCTTGGTCTACATCTTGATACTAATCTTTCATTTGCTCATCATATGTCGATCACATCTCGTTCTTGTCACTTTCATCTTTCTAACATTCGGAAGGTTAGACCTTTTCTTACTTTTAGCACCACAACGCTTCTAATCTCTTCTTTAATTTTCTCTCAATTATTCTACTGTTCTGTCCTCCTCTTTGGCCTTCCTGTCTCCCGTCTAGCTCCCCTTAAATATATTTTCAATTCCTCTATCCGTCTTCTTTATTCCCTACCTATTCCTGACTATTTCTCCTTCTTTGGCTTCTCTTCGATGCCTACCTTTTCACTCCCAACTTAAATTCAATTTTTCGCTGTGTAGTGTTTAAATCTCTTTATGGATTTGCTCCCATTTACCTTGCCTCTGTTTCCTTCTATGTCCCTTCTCGTACTCTTTGCTCCCAAACCCTCTTTCTTTTAACTGTCCCTCATCCCGCATGTGCTTCCTGTCATTTCTGTTCTTTTTCTCTTCTGGCTCCTCTTCACTGGAACGCTCTCCCTTTTTACCTGCGGTCTAATCATTCTTACTCTACGTTCCGTGCTGCTCTAAAAACGTTCTTACATCAGCCTTAATTGTATTGTGAGTTCTATAGTAAGTTATATTAATTTACTGTAACCACTTGCTCATTTTATTGTACTGCAAACTGGGTTTGTACAGCGTCTTGGCGTAAGGAGCTATATAAATTCATAAATACAAAAACATCCAGATCAATTCCAAGCAACAGCATGGCATGTGGCATTTAGAAACCAACCAGAAACAGTAAATTCTCCTAAATGGCTACAGGCATAGATGAGCACATCCAAGTTATGGTTCAATGAAACAATGAGTAGTCTGCCCACTGCAGGGAATCACACCTTGACGACTCCTTGATATTATACCTCACAATATACCTCGCAATACTGGGTGGTTGTAGTGAAGGGGGAGCAAACTCTGGTGGTAAGACGTATGCAAGGTTACATGCCAAAATCTTGAATATCAAAATATAATTAATTGCAATCTCAATTAATTTAAAATAAGAGTTAGCCAATCTGTAGAATTTGACATTTGTCTTTATAAAGTAATACTGAAAAATATACTGCTTGTATGAAATAAGTAGTAACTAGTTAGATTTATGCTTTTTAAACCATTTATGTTCACGGGTAGCACAACTTACTTCTCCACAAACTAATTCAAGCACACTCCGATTACTCAGTGTACTCAATACACATTCATGCCCTCTTATTTAGTCAACATGTTTTTTGTTCTTTTTCCTCCCATCTCTCCCGCCCCCTCACCACCTTACCTTCCCTCCTC
Organism: Ambystoma mexicanum; assembly: GCF_040938575.1. Classification (NCBI taxonomy): domain Eukaryota; kingdom Metazoa; phylum Chordata; class Amphibia; order Caudata; family Ambystomatidae; genus Ambystoma; species Ambystoma mexicanum. Next base: position 150,122,466 of record NC_090935.1, on the reverse strand, counting down.
CCCACTACCATCCCCTCCCCCTTGAAGCCACTGAGTATTATACTCCTTCCCCCTTATGCGTTTGTGTTTTTGTTTTCTATACTTTTCAAATCACTTTTAAAATGTATATAAAAAAGTAAAAAACAGCCTTTGGCGAACCCACATTAACCGGCTTGAATTTAGGAAACTCATGTGTTGATGGCGCATTCCATACCACTAGGATATACCATGGCCATTCTGGTTGAAATGATCCATGGAACGGGGCTATCGCAAGTAGTTTCCCCATCCCCATCTCTGCCTCAGACCTCAATCGTACCGTACACATGATCAGAACAGATACAAGCCTGGAGTTTATCATGCAGGACTCGGGAGCTTTTTATTATTATTATGATATTTATTGAGCACAGACCTAGCTTCGAGAAGCAACAGAGCACTTTACAGAGGTATGCAGGGTACCTGTGTATAACGGAGCACTATACAGAGGTATACAACAGTACAGATGGATAACGGAGCACTTCTCAGAGGTAGCCACAGAACAGATATACAGCTGGGGGAAGGATTTCGAGGAACACAGAGGAGAGGTACAGCTGTACCGGGTGGCGAGAAGGAGGGGGGCAGATGGCGTCTACTGAGTCATGTGGTGCTGGGGGCGATGTGATGGACTGGGCGTTGAGGAGGAGAGTAACTTCTACACATGCAGGAAGCAAGGTTACAGAGTGTTACGCGGCTCCCTCCAGGAGTGATTCCTGAGTGCCGGTTCATTCGGATAAAGCTACTCTTGGCATTCAAACTACATCACAATCACAGATAAAATGGCAAGATGAAAATAGAAGAGAATCTTGAAATATTGAGGCCCCCTCGTGCAATTCTATAGAAGAAAAAAAATATCAAATTAAATGTCAGCAGGCAGGAGAGAGGCGAGGAATAATACCCGCGAGTCCAATCAGAAAAAGGTTACAGTGACAAAGTGAAGGAGGCAGCTTCACATCCAGGGCGACTTTGTGCGCTCAATCATCTCAGTCTGTTGGTAATGGAGAGGAGCGCAGCTCATCCTTGAAGAACAAACAACTGCAGCGCCAGATAATTGCTTCCCTTGTGTTGGTAATGTTCCAGTTCCCGTGAAAAGAGAAGCCTTTGCATTATGCAAGCCAGGACTGGTCGCTAAGGCAGCCAGAGACAATGTCCACCTCCAGGATAAGCAACATTAACAAGCAGATGTCTTATTGCCCGACGCATCAACCTACAGTCCCAGAAAGAGAGAAACCTCTGGAGACCGAGATGTTTATTCTATGAATCTTCTGTTGCAAATGCATTCCCCCATGGAGGACTGCATTTATTTAAATGTATAGAGCTTGTTGGGATGCACGGCCAGCGCCCATGCCCACCCAAACGATACAGGTGGAGTAAAATATTTTAGTGCCCGATAAAAAAATAATATCAACGTGCGCTGTCAGAGGGGTGGGGGGCGGGCTGGACGTCTCGGGGTGGGGGAGAAGGGGGTTAGGGGGTGGTTGTTGAGGTGAAACATGCAAAATAGGAATAACACATGTAGCATCTTGTAGCAGTTGTGGAACAGTAGGTAGACCCAGGTTTAGGGTGTGCGTGAAATTAGAGTACAATAGCAGAAATGTAATGAATAATAATGTAAACGTCAGCCCTGGTCACCGCTGCGAGAAATACTGAAACACCACCATATTGAGAGTGAGGCCTAGTCTGCTGCAGGCCATGGTGAAAGTAGCAGCACAGCATGGCAATGAGTTCCAAATCAAGGGAAACAGAACATAGATGCCTTTAGGCATGATAGATAAAACACAATTATATTGTGTTGCAAACCTGCGAAACCAGAAAGAAATGTGAATGGGCACGCATGGGCAGGGCTGCGCCCGACCTGAAGGACAAACCCATGGGAGTCGGGGCAGAGCTCTTGCACAGCCAAAGACCTGCTCTAGATTTAGGGCACTAGCGCCCCCCAGAATAATGGCCAACCCATTTGAACTGCCAGATGCCAACAAACAAAACACCTAAATCCATCAGAATTCGGCTGATTAGTGTGGTCCTCAAAAGGCCCAGAAGCAGCTTCGGTGGTCGGGGGGGTTGCAGCTGATAAAAGGAGTTAATCATCCTGTGAATTGTACTATGGGGAGCAGGAATTGATACCAACAAATTTTGTAATGTGACGGGGAGGCATGGTGAGGCAGCTGTATGTCTGGGATCAAGAGAAGCACGCACTTATTCTGAAAGGCCCAATTTGACCTTGAAAGTATCCGCTGAGCTCATGTTAATGATCTAGTGCACATCATGTGACTAGGCCTGTGGGAAGGGTAACATATCAAGCAACCAACCAATCAGGTAGCAGGGAACCAAGGGGACGGGATAGAACACCACGTTTTAGAGGGGAGAGGTAGATTAAGATGTGGTTAATCGGTCAAGGGAGTATAGGGCACTGGTATCCAATAAGGGTGGGGGGTGTTAACACTATGTGCCAACATTACGGATGACCATTTTTCTCCTTAAAAATGTTGTGACTGCTTTCAATGATCAGTGAGTTCCATGGCAGCTGGGTTCTACGGCACACTCTGTCACATTTTTCCTTTTTGTATACAAAATAAATGCACCAAGCCTTTTTCCTTAGAGGATTGATTTTTTCTTGATCAGGTTGTCTGATGTTCTGCCTCACAAATTTGGTGACCCCCAAAGTTATCCCAGAATCTGGAGGGGGCGTACCCGCCTGCAGCGACCAGTCCCCCGTGCACCAATTGGAGAGTTTTACAGGCGCTGTGTTGCCTGAATTGCTGTCTGTTCTTTGGAGCGTGGCACTGCTCCCGGATCGTGCAGGCCACTGATGGGCCCCCGTGACAGAGGAACTGGGGAGATCACGTATATGTAAGTGCTACTTTTGCGAGAGAAAACACGGGTGGGGGAACTGACACTGTCGGAGGGTATGGAGAAGAGTGTTATTGACGTGGTGAGATTACGGATTAAAAAGACCACATGGCATTTTGTATTTTTGACTTATTTTTTATTATATGAAGTAAAGAGGATAAAGGAATGACAGGATCCTTCCCAAATAGGGGAAGAAGACAGCGCTGTACAATAAAAAGGAAAAGAGGAATACGGCTAGAGACCCCGTGTATGGAGTGGGCTTGGGAGATCTCAGCCCGATATTAAGGAGGTGAGAACGAACAGTAATATCTTGGTGTTCTCACTGTGTTGGTGCTGACCGAGGGGACCAGGTGAGATTATATATTTATATATATTATACACACACAGTAGGGGGGCCAGGGAAAGGCCACCACTCTTGGATCCTGACCCTGGTGGTGGAAACACATGGGAGTATCACCTGAGTGGAGGGAACATCCTTAGGTGAGACAAGGTAGCTCCCCATTTCCTTTTCAATAATGAACCTCTCTCCCACAAGCCTTCATAGGCTAGTGTCAGCCCCTTCCCTATTCTGCCTGTAAAATATTCCACAAGAAATACCAGTTTAGTACTGGAACGAAGAAGAGACCAACTAGAGAAGCCACCCTCATTTTATTAATACACACACATACAGACCTCCACTTAATACTGAAGCGAGGAAGAGGACAGCAAGATCAAGACTGGACTACAGTTTCCATAGCGAGCGGTCTATTCTTTTCTGGACTAATCATGGTGGCAGGAACCTAGCTACGAACTGCTGGGTGCAAGCAGACCTCTCCATAGCAGCGGTGTGGCAAGCAGAGCGCTCGAGACCCGAGAAAGGATGCAAAGTTTATTCAGCGGGTAGCAGAACTGAAGGACACTGGAGGCCGGTGGCAGAAAGCAAGAGGGAAGCCGGCGGGACCGAGTAAAGCAGTGGCGGAAGTCCCGAGCTACAGGAGGAGCATCGCCGGGTGAGTGGAGAAACGAAGAGCCACTGGGAGAAGAAGTGAGGTACCGCACAGGAAGGAGGGAACCCGTGAGGGTCGAGGACCTTGCAGCAAGCCGTAAGCTCCGACCTATGAGTGTACCAAGAAGGGGGAACACTGGGTTAGCAGGCGAATATGTAAAGCAGATTATGAACATTAATTTAAACCGAACCAAGCATTACTATGAATGCCGAACTAAATGAAAGCCAAGTACTTTTGAATTTCTAACGAGAGTCAAGCAATTATAAGCAATTTTGAAAACAGAACAGAGTGAAAGCAAGTTGTGGACACTTTTGAATCTTGATCAGAGTGAAGGAAAGATTGTGAATCAACCAGATGAAAAGGTCGTCCCGGACAACCTAAAAGATGCATGGGTGATCCCACTGCTCAAAAAACCCTCTCTAGACCCAAGTATATCCACTCATTTCAGACCCATAACCACTGTACCGTTCCTACTCAAGATCTTGGACCGTGCAGCATACTTGCAGATTCAAGACTACTTAGAATCGAATAATCTCCTAGGTCTACGGCAGTCTGGATTTCGCCCGAGACACAGAACCGAAGCGGCTTTGATAGACTTAAAAACCCAAATGAGGTCCTGAAGGACAAGGGTAAATTAGCTATGTTTCTCCTACTCGACCTCTCTGCGGCCTTCGATCTGGTCAATCACCAAATCCTATGTAGGCACCTGCACTCGGCCGCCCACTTCTCGGCCTCAGCCTCGGCATGGATCAAATCCTTTCTGAGCAACAGATCCATGAGGGTCTTCTCCCCTACAGCAGCTGCTGACCCAGCCCCGATCCTCTGCGGTGTCCCCCAAGGATCTTGTGTGTCCCTGACGCTTTATAATGTTTTTCCCAAACCACTCTTCGATACACTTGACTATCTGGGTGTCTCCTACACAAACTATACGGACGACACCCAGATACTCATACCCATCACGGGAGACTATCTAGCTGACACCAAGGCCCTCAACGACATCTACCTGGTCATTCAGGCTTGGATAGCCCAACACCAACTATGCCTCAATGACGACAAGACGGAGCTCCTCATTCTGGGCTCTGCGCAGCGTCTAAGCAAATTAGAACCCTCCTGCCAGTCTTTTAACATTGACGGTAATGCCATCAAAGTCCTAAAAGACAAAAAAACACTAGGCTTCTACATTGACGCCACACTTACCTTATCCCGACAGGTAAATGCAGTCAAATCAGCCTCTGCATACATCTGCAAACTCATCGCAGCCTGCAGACCATACTTGACCACTCCCAACAGCGTCACACTAGCCAGAACCCTCATGTCCAAAATTACCGATTGCAGAACCCTCTACCTAGGAACTAGTCAAGGTAACCTGCACAAACTTCAAATCACCCAAAACAACGCCATTAGAGCAGCATTAAACATTCCACGCAACCACCACCTCACCGAATCTAGAACTAACCTACATTGGTTACCTGTCAAACAGAGAATCTCCTGGAAAACTCTTGCCCTCACACACAAATGTCTAGCTAACAAAGCCTCCCCTACCTTAGTAATCGGATCTCACTCCACTCATCAACCCGACCTCAGACAACTGCCCAGACCCACTAGCTTTCGATCCCAAGATTCAAACTCCAAAAAGCTGGGGGCACGAGTTTCCCTGTCCTGGCTTCCAAGCTTTGGAACACCCTCCCCATCACCATCAGATCTGAAAACTCTCAACTCCTTCAAATCTAAAACGAAATCCTGGCTTTTCAACCAGAACTGAGACACTTTATATCTGCTTCTGCATATCTCTGCCAGATCCACACGTTCTATTTTCTGCATCCAATGTCCCACTCAGCATCTTCTCATGTACCCATGATCATAATACCTGCTTCTGTATATAACATTTTGTATTGTACTCATGTATATAATGTATGTATATTATATAAGTCTGTACGTAACACCTGCATAAGTAACATGTCTATAATGTATGTATATATATATATAACCCTGTATGTAACTCCTTCACAAGTAGCGCCCTGATGCCTCCGGGCCTGATGGTGCACGTTACAAATAAAATACAAATACAAATACAAACAAAAGAAATGTGCCATGGAACAAGCCAAGAGAAGGCAAAGAACAGTATATTATGAGGAAAACACATTGGCAAGAACCAGGAGAAAGTCTAACACGTGCATTGTGAGCAACCAAGCCACAGTACAGTGTCAGGAGAGTGCGACACAGGAAGATAAATTAAGGAGTAAGTTGAAAGAGTGACCTAGTATTGATGGAAAAGCAGCAAGAAATGGAGACCAGTTGCATGACGTGTAATGGGTGGACCGTGTGGTCCGACAACTGTGCCTTGACCGAGTGCACCCCTGTACGGAAAGGCCACTGAAAGCACCCATAAAGAAGCTTATGTTTATACAACAGACCTTTGTGTTTTGAAGTCAAGAAACAGAACGGTCTATGTGAACTAGTGGAAAATAGCAATATCATAAGAGCTGGGAAGTGTCCAAAGGAATTGTGGTTTTAAAAGGTGGAAGCATTGAACTATCGGGGAAGGGAACCTCTGTGCCTTGTGAATTGTTTTCAACTTGGTTAACTAATTCATTAACGTGAATTAGTAAACTTCCCTGGGCCCACACGTCAACCTTCTTCACTTTAATCACTGCTGTGGTGCAAAACGACCCCCTGCTGCTATGGTTCATTAGCAACAGGTGTCACTGACAGACATAGCGCCACAGTGGTGAAATGAAGAAGCACAACAATAAGCTGTGGGGAAGTTAACTCCTATTTCAAACATATTCAAATTCAGAACATGATTGAAATAGGAGTTAACTTCCCCGCAGCTTGTTGTTGTCATCTTCACCACACCGGCCAATTCACTGGCGCTGCGGCGCTGTCCTCTGTCTAATTTCTAATGAAACTTGGCAACAGGGGTCAGAGCCGGTGAAGTCAAATGAAGAAGCCAGCCAACAATAAGCACAGGGAAGTTCTCACCACCGTGACCGGCCCCTGTTGCTAAGTTTCATTAGAAATTAAACTTAGCAGCAGGGGACGGCGCCGCAGCACCGGTGAAGTAAAGATGCAAACAATAAGCCACAGGGATTTTCCCAGTGGCTTATTGTTGGCTTCTTCAGTTCACACTGGTGCTGAGCCCTGTTAATCTGCATTGAACAGCAGCAGATTATGGGCAGCCAAGACCACCAGCCCCTACAATCTGTAGAGCACAAAATCGTGCCTCCATTCAGACAGTGGGGGGGGGGGGTGGAGCAGTTGGATCAAGTGGGGTGGGCCAATTGATGTGCACTGTGCACACATGTATAAAACACTAAACCGAGAAGAAAGTCAGTCAGTAAAGGCACCCTGAATCTACTCGCGCCAGCCTGTCTGCATCTTGCTTCCTTCCAACGATTGCCTTCAGCAAGCTAAGATAGAAGACAAAAGGTAGGTCCAGGGGTCAAGTCCTTAAAAAAACAAGCATCAGCAATGCCATCAGTTTGGACTTTTGTTACCTGCCAAATGCCTAATACTTCTACTCTAGCCAATATTGGCTGTGGCAAGATTTATAAAAGGACTCCAGAGAAGGACACAGTGCTCAAATTGAATGGGTGAAGCGGACCTGGTTTTATTACATCAAACGTGGGTTTACAACTCTAATTAAAGCCATTACCTCTCACACGACTGCTTTGAAAAAGACTGGCAGGCACTTTGAGCACCAAGTTGGATGGTAAGGCTTGATGAAAGAGAGCTCAAAGATGTTCCTTCTGGCTCAGTACATTGACAGACCAACTCTAGCGTGAACCAGATGACTGAGTCGTTTTGTCAGTACTGCTATAGCACCTGGCTAGTTCACTTTGGAAGTACAAGTGGACTCTTTGTAAACACTCTGCATGGCTATTCTTTCCTTATACCAAAAAGTATCCTCAGTAACCACCCGGGTATTTTAGGATTACATCAAAATGTAAGGAGTGATGGACTAGAGGGCCAACTCAGGAGGGAGCCAATGACCAGAGGGGTGATGGATCATATGAATCAAAGACCAGAGGACAGCGATCAACCAGGATGCCCAAGCCAAGAAGGGTGACTGGCCAGAGGAGAGTGACTCACAGGGGAGTCAAGGACCAGAGGGGCGACAGAAAAGAGAAGCAACCCACAAAGGCATTGCTGCCAAGTGGGGGGCACATTTCATGTGTGACGCCATGAGCCAGTCCTTTGGATTTTCACTTTGTATGGTGGCCCTTGTAGGCCCATACTTATAATGGGAAACAAGAAATACCAGTCCTAGCAAGAGTCAAATTCACATGGGTATGTTAGTTCAGCACCGCTTGGCCTGGGAAGGCAAAAGCAGCTCCTGGTAGCGGTTGGTAATAAGCTAACCAGGCCCTTTTAGGCTACAAGCAGGAGCTAAATAGCTCCCAGCTACCCTCAATTTTCTACCCTCGGCATGGGTAAGGCACTTGGTAAGCAGAACCGTAGTGGTATTAACTACCCATTGTTGGTAGCAGGTGCAAAATGGTGCTCGCACCCGAGCCGCTAAAAGCAGTGCCTGGCAAAAGCTTAAAACGTAAGCACAAGACAATGTTTGTTTTAGTGAAGGAGACCCCCAGTGTTTATAAATTGAGTGGCAGAAGCCAGGCCTGGTAAGACATTTTTATTACACCAGTAGCATTTTTACAACCCCAGTTAAGTTATCAGAACAAACACACCTACGTGGATTGAACTCTGTGCCAATGGGATAATCTATAAATACATATTAGGACAGCTATACAACATTTAAAGCATGAGGCACCCTAAATAACGGACATAAATATATGTTTGCATTTTATGTGGAAGATAGATTAGCAGAACGCTATGCACTAGCTCCTCGTTCCCCTGCGGCTTCTGTTGAAAGGTTAATGCGGGGTACCCAGAGCTGCTTTTAGCTCCTGCTTATCAAATCTTAATTTCATTCCCTGATACTACACTCTCGTTTATGATGTAGGAGGGGGTAATTTGGGTTTTCAGTTTTCCAAAATCCACCCTTACCCACAGATGCCCCCACATTCTGGCAGGTTGGAAGACTAAGGACAGCAGCGATCAAATGGATAGTGCAAGTTGACATCCCTTTCCTTCTGCAATTTAAACACACCTTTCAAAGATAGCAATTGTTTTGGAGCCTAATAAAATAACATCCCTTTTGAGGAAACAATGAACATAAGTACGATGTACTGAGAACGGCGATGTTTCAGGCAATCAGCATGTAACATGTTTCTGCATAGGGAGTTAAAGACAATGTTTTATGATCTAAGAATTCAAAACTAAATTCATTAGGAACATGAGTTTTTTCGACACTTACCAAAGCAACCAAACACATGTCAAGCACCCCGAGGTTCCTTAAAGTCCATGTTAAAGCAAAACACATTTACAACAAACATTTCACCCATTGTAACATTTGGCAAGAACATTTTCTAGTCCATTAAAATAGAGTCCTATTCAGATACAAAGGAATCTAACAAAAGGGTCTGAGAGGGGCAAGTCACGGTCGCTCCACTTCATTCAGCAGGCAGATTGACATGTCCGGGAGAGCCCTGGTCCCACATCCATGGGCTGATCCGACCAGATTGTGCAAGTTCCCATACTAAGGAACCGGGACAAAGTGCAACTAGACAACCCTGTAACCAAGGCCTAAAAATACGGAAAATAACGACAAACAACCAGCAAGTGCTCCCGATATATGTTTTGAAACAGTAATATTAATCAGGCTCTTATGTAGCGCTAACTCGCTCAGAGGCATCAAAGCGCTGAATACCCGTTATGATCCCACAGCGTGGTCCTCAATTTATCAACTACAGAAGGATGAAAGGCTGAGTTGGCCCTGCCAGGATGCGAACCTGCATCAGCAGGCTACACACAGATGTCAGCGGCGAGCAATCAGTTCGCTGTGCTATTTTACCGGCTAATAGTAATTGAGTCAGACAATCACTGTACACATTCTCTTGGATGGAGGACAAATATACATAATACTGTGGGGTGTAATCAAAGGTCCAAAACCAACAGCTTTTCAGCTCACAGGGAAAAGAACCTCCAGTATTCAGAAACCTGCATGCTGAAAAGAGGCCTATTTATGCACACTAAGTGCAATCCAGAGAAAGCCAAAACAAAAAATGTAACCCAAGTGCAGATTGGAGAAGCAAATCACATTGCTGGCTGAGACATGAATGCAGCATTTTTCACTGAAACTGCCACCCATCAAAAGGTGGAGCACTGTGAGAACATAAAAACAAACAGCAGATATAAGTGTATTTCATTAAGGACTGAAGGAAACAGCCCTGTATTTTCAAATGTCATCTTTAGAATTAAAAATAATGCTGTGTGAAAAGAAAGAAGAAATCCATTGGTGCAAAAGCAAAGTGAACCCTGATCAGTTAAACACACAGTATGTCAAAGAATTGTGGCAGATGTTAGACAATGCAATATGTGAGTTTCCTTCAGCCAAGGGCAAATGGTGGGTCTCTGGGAAAACTTCACAAATGACTTCCCACACGGTTTGTGCATGCCAACTGTTTTATAACTGCAATAAAATGTGCCGTGCCCGAAAGGTGTTGAAAATCAAGTGTGCCCCAGACTTGGAGTCTCTGAAAGCTCATTTCTGGTGCATGACCAGAATGTGGTATGACACCGACACATAGGTACAATTTGTAAAACCTTTATTCAATTTTCAGGGTTTGGATAACTTCTGCTTCGCCCTATAGCTACGATGGGAGTAGTCTCTACCATCAAATAATAAAGAAAACACAGCCCTAGTCAGCCTCTGTCAAAACCAAAAATGGCCTATACTAACAAAACCTAATGCCTGCCCTATGTCTTATACAAAAGTGTGTAAAGTGGAATATGTATGCAAAGGAAAATCAGTGGTGGAATATAAAGCATCAATGGGCCTCGTTACGAGTCCGGCGGTAGCCCTGCCAGTGCTACTGGCGGGTTGCCACTGGACTCGTAAAATTTTACCGGCGCCCGACGTACTGGTGCCATCGAGAGATTACAAGTCAAGTGATGGTAAAATGCAAGTCCCCATTCCCATAAGACTCTACGGGAGTGGGGACTCGGAAGCCCCAGCACCGTTGTTAACGGTGCCAGCCCTTCCGTGACTGGTCTGCCTACTGCGGCCGCTGCGTCCAGCAGGGTCAGACCTGTCCAGCATAGCAGCCCGGCAGTCAGACTCCTAGTTTGCCGGTCCGGAAACAAGGGTGCCGGTGAGCTTAACTTGTAATGAGGCCCATTGTGTCTGAGCCAGCTCTCCTCCCCACGTTGGACAAGAGAAAAGTGCCCCCCTTAGACAGGGCGACACTCTAGCTCAGGTTCTCAAAACAAAGGCAGTTCAAAACATGGATCTAGTCCCGCTTGGCCCTCCAAGTTAAGGTCACTTATTCCAGCTTTCAAAAGTTATGTCACAGTTGTAGGTCTCCCTCTGTCGGGGTCTGACCTTCCTGATGTCTAAGACTTTCAAATGTGCAAGGCTTTTTACTATAGACCTCTAAAGGACCATTTCAACTTTCCCTTCAGCTCACACTCTTGTGTTATTTGTCACAGTGCCTCTTAGTCTGGGTAGTTCCGTTTCATAAGCACAAAAGTTCAACATTCACCTTTTCAGTTCCCCTTTCGCCGGGGTTAATCTTGACCATTACGCATTTTAGAGTTCATTCACTTTGTCTGTGCGTTAAAAAAAATGTCACGTTTCGCAGGGACTTTGGAGCGGGCTACTTCCTTTCACCGGACTACTCGGCTACTCAGCATCGCTGGCTTCACAGTTATCTTAATTTAAAGTTCACAACATGTCTGCTTTCCTTCGTGTCTCATCCACACTTGTGCAGCCTTCAATTGTAAGATATACCGTTGCAACTTCAATCTTTCCTTAACACACACCAGCATTTCATGTCACTCGCAGACTCACCGGCTGTGTGCATTCCTTTCTTGTATTTGCGGTTTTAATTGATGAGTCAAGGTTAATGCCACAGGCTTGGCCTCGCCTCCCCAGCTCTGTCGTTCACCCGGGAGCTTTCCGGGTGCCCTTGAAACATGATGCAGTATTATTTTCTGGGATTTGGCCTTCTCTGCCTATGTTTCATGGCTCTTCGGAGGCAACAACCTCCTGCAGGGATCTCCTAGGTTTATCTACCCTTTGCTCTCATCCCACCGTCGGCCACTCGGCTCCAGGAGGTTTGCCTTCACCGCTGAAGTTCTGCTCCGTCCCGTGTTCCACCTTGCTCTATGTTCTGCCTTTTATCCGTGTGGTGAGAACAAATGGGTATCATATGTATGCAATTAAAGTCAATTACCTGACTTTGCCTGACACGATTAGCGGGACATGTCCAATGAGATATGTAAGGGATAGCCTCTTTACCCTCAGTCGCCCTCATCCTCAACCCAGTGTTTGTGTAGAAAAGGCAAGGGTGTGAGTTTAGACGTTGGAGGATCCTATAAAACAGGATGAGGTATGGAACTGGAAAGGGGGGGGAATACTGTGTCTCACTATCGGTTGCCCCACCCCCTGTCCCCGAAGAAGCTTCACCCAGGTGATCTTCCTGCACTGGTCCACCCCCAGGGTCTCGATCTAAAAGCGATGGCCGTGTGTTGGCCACCTGACAGAGCGATCCACAGGAACTAATAGGCGAGACACCCTTTAGTTTCTCAGTAGCAAATGCATCCTAGATTTACAATCTGCCGCCTACACTTCAAACAATAAACTGACCAATGATAGCACAGGACAAGAGAGGCAAATGGTGCTGGAGACAGGAGAGCTCCAATTTGCATACCCTAAAGATTTCCAATTA